>NC_134710.1:142378497-143004331 GCF_043290135.1 Rhipicephalus microplus
GAACAGGAAGGGCGGACCGAGATCGAGCAGCGGGTAAAGGAGCTGATGGCGCTTTGCCCCCGCCCCGAGCGTAGTCAGGCGGAAGGCATGGGTAGCGGAGAAGGTGACAGGCGGGAAGGAACAGGGGAGAAGGAAGGTCAGGGGGCCGCAGTGTCTGGCCACAGCACGGAGGCCCCGACAACATGCAGCTCGGTGGTGCGGCAGTCTTCAAGCAGGGCAGGAATACAGGACAGACGGCAGAGAGAGAAACAGGTGAAGCAAACAGGGGCGCCATCACAAACAGGAAGCCAGCGACTGGAGCGTAGAAGGGTCCCGGTGGTGGGGGACTCTAACGTGGCCAAGGTTAGAAATGGCGTCTTCAAGACAGTGAAGGAAGATGGGAGAGTGAGGGTGGAGGCCCAGTCAGAGAAGGGCGTGGTGGATGCACTGGCCAAAGCTCAGGAGGTTGTAGAAGACAGCATGGAGGGTGAAAATCTTGTCATTATTCATGCTGGGCTCAATGATGTATTGAAGGGCAAGAATCAGAACCTTCAAAGACAGTTAAAGAATGGGATGCGTAAGCTCCGAGAAGCCTCTGGAAGCGTGCATGTGACCTGTGACCATATGCACAGTCCCAGAGGTCTGGGGGCACAGTCTCGGGGGATTGAAAGGAGGGTAGTGGAGGCTAACTGTGTGATCAAGGGTATGAGCCGGCAACTCTGATACAGCATAATGGAAGTGAACCAAGACGTCTACGAGCCCGGCGCTCGCCCCTTTGCACAGGATGGCATTCACGACAGTGGTGCGACGGGCAGGAGGGTTGGTAATAGGATGGGTCGTCAAGCCACAGCTTTTTTAGTTGGGGGGGGGCCCAGAGCTCTGAGGCCAACAGTGTAGCCGAAGACGGTTCTAAAGGGGCACAAATATTCGAGCCAAACGAAGTCCGTGGGAGAATAAATCGACGTAAGCACAAGGGCCGAGCTAAAACAGACATAGGCTATATTAACATGCAGGGTGGCAGGAATAGGTTAAAGTGGGAAGAGATAGAAGGGCAGTTGAGGCAGGAGGAACTGATGGTATATGGGGTTGTGGAGACACATCTTCGGGACATGGAGCAACCACCTAGCAATCCGGACTACGTATGGGAATTATGTAATAGCACAGAAGGCAGCAGAAAGGGGGGTGGTATTGGGGCATTCATTCATAAAAGTATGGACTGGCAAAAGGTCAAGCAGGAGTGCAAGGAACATTTATGGGTCAAAGATAAAGTGGCAGGGCAAATGGCACTCCTTGGTTTGGTGTACTTGTGAACGGGAGCAAAGGCCAAAGAGGAAAACCAGGCGATGGTCGAGTGTATATCAAAGCAGATTGAGGAATTAGGAGGAGAGTGCGAGATAATTATACTAAGAGATATGGATGCGCACATAGAAGACAATGATGGGTATACTGACTCAACAGGCAAAATGATCATAGATATGTGGGAAAGGCATGATTTGATCATTTGCAACAGTACTGAGAAGTGTGAAGGGCAAATAACTTGGGACGTAGGAAGGCTGCAGTCGACGACAGATTACGCACTGATGTCACGTAGGATGTATGATAAGCTCAGGGGAATGCAGATAGACGGAGGTGGCTCCAGAAGTCTGGGTAGTGATGACAAACCTATCAAGCTAAGTTTTGGAAGAGCAGTGAAAGTGGGAAGGAGACAAGATGAGCAACTACAGGAAAATTTTCATTCAGAAAGGCAAATAGCAATTGCTACTAAACAAATTGAGAAAGTAATCACTGAGGATAATAAAACAGTGTAGACATACACAAATCTAATCAGACTGTTTGAGCTAGAGCTTGCTAAGGCACGTGACAAGTCACCCAGAGAAAAAGACACAAGCCCAAGAGTCGGTGGGATGAGGAAGTTAAGAGAGCCATAGCAAAACGTCAGGAAGATTCTAGGGAACACAGACATGCTAAGCGACGGGGTGAACCGATAGATGATGTTGAAAGAAAATGGGACATCTTTCTAAGCTCTAGAAGGGAAGCATCCCACCTGGTCAATGAAAAGATTTGAAGAAAGGGTTCGCAGTGGCTGGCAGAAGTACATAAAAAGGACAGAAAGGCAGCTGCGAAATTTTGGAACCATCTAAAGTCCCTAAGAAATGAAACAAGTCTAGAGCAGAGGTTTATAGCTACAGCTCGCGGTGCTAGGCTAGAAGGGGACGAAGCTATTGTATATATAAGAACAAGGGTGACATAAAAATTTCAACAAAGAAGTGCCTTATGCACCAGAATAGACGAGGATGGTTCTTGTGGTGCAATGGCTCCATTTTCACAACGAGAGTAGGAAAGAGCTGAGAAGAGGGTTCAGAGTAGTACATCAACAGCCCCATATGGCATTCAAATTATGTTTATAAAGACATTGGGTCCGAAGTCTAAACAGACTTTGAGAGAGGCAGAAAGCAGAACAATAATCGATGGTGAAGTCCCCGTTGGATGGAAGCTTAGCAGGATGAGCATGATCTACAAAGGAAAGGGGGACTAAGTTGACATAAGCAACTACCGTCCTATAACAGTGACATCAGTGGTCTACAGGTTGGCGATGCAGGCATGAATAGAGGATGAGGGGGTGCTGGGAGAACTGCAGAATGGGTTTCAGAAACACAGGAGGTTGGAAGACAATCTGTTCTCACTGACGCAGTGAATCAAAATAGCAGAAAAGGAACTAAGGCTCCTGTGGCTAGCAAGGGAAGAAGTTCCCTTAGGTATACACTTTCCCTTGTTCATTAACGAGGGTCTCGTACTGGCAGACTTGGTGCCTTTATGTTGTATACGACGGACTATTGGTCAGCTGCCTGCTCGCAATAAGTTCACGTGCTACGTGACAACACACAGGCTCAGAAAAGGGTGTTCCACACTCGCCACTATGGCTACAGATGCTGACTGACACTCCAACGTTAAAATTGATATATAAACCAAATAAAGTGGATGTGGGGACAGCCGCTGTGATAGCTCAGTGGTTAGACCATCGAACACGTTATTCGAAGGTCGTAGGTTTGATTCCTGCTCACGGCAAGTTATTTTTTCGCCCACTTTTTTTTCTTCTTACATTTCATTGGTTCTAATAACTTCCCCTATACATTATTTGGCATGATTGTCTGTTAGATCTCATATATATATATATATATATATATATATATATATATATATATATATATATATATATATATATATATATATATATATATATATGTGTATATATATATATATATATATATATATGTATATATATATATATATATATATATATATATATGTATATATATATATATATATATATATATATATATATATATATAGTGGGAGTAATATTTCACTGGGCCAGTTAGTCTTTGTAAAGGTATGAGATATGGCACAACGGGAGCATTGTCAACAAGGATAAATATATTTATTTCCCAACAGTTTCGGGAGGGGTCCTCCTTTCATCCCCTAATGAAGGGAGGACTCCTCCCGAAACTGTTGGGAAATAAATATATTTATCCTTGTTGACAACGCTCCCGTTGTGCCATATTCCATATATATATATATATATATATATATATATATATATATATATATATATATATATATATATATATATATATATATATATATATTTATATATATATATTTTTGTATATATATATATATATATATATATATTATTGTCTGTTAGATTTCATTAATATCATGTCAAAACACAGAAAAACGAGCCCATAGGTATACACTTCTGTCCCTTCAGAAAGTGAAATCTTTTAAATGGTAGGTATTTAATTGGTGAAAAACTTTCAATATGCATTTCAGAAAGAATCAGGTTTGCAGAGAACTGCAGTAGTATATGTTTAGTTAATACTGCAGATGACTTCAAGTATGGTCACATATCTCTTAACGTGTAATGTGCACATACATGTGCACCGTCACTGCACAACAAAAGTTATTGCAGTTGATGAATGAGGGAACCAAGTTTTTTGTATTAATTGCAGCTACATAAACTGCATGCTTAGTGCATATTGGGTTCTCTCGAGAGAACCGAAGATGCACTTTACATCCAGACATATTGTTGCAAAACAAACTTGTACTGCAAATGAAACAAGTTTTGCAAGGATCGAATAAGTACAGGCGATAATTAACAGCATGATGTTGTAAAACCAACATGACTATCACAACTGTATTAATTATAACAACCGAGTTTATTTTATGACTTAATTTTTATGGTTTATTTTTATAGTTGTGAGTAAGTCGTTGAAAGAGATTTGGTTGTATACAGTAGCGGTGATATTCTAGATCACTCATTTCTTTTCATATTGTTACGTGGAAAATAACAGTTGTCGGTCCGCAGCCACAACGCAGCTCACTGACAACGTCCACTTCTTCACTCTCAGTCTGAGGCACCTTACTTGGGTATGCCCCACTATGCCTTCTTTCAGTCAGACGAAATCACGTAACACGACCCCCGGCAGCAAAAGCGCCGACCCGGCGAGTTTACGGGGCCACAGCAGGAGCAGTGTGGTAACGCTTGAGCCTTGATGCGTGGACGATGTCCCTTGACAGCAGAGCGGAAGAGGTTGATGGATTATCAGGGACAATTTCATATGTAGTGCCGGTCACTCGTCTAAGCACGTGGTATGAGCCCGTGAAACGAGAGAGAAGTTTTTCTGACAGGCCTGCATGTCGCGTAGGGGACCAAAGAAGAACGAGGGAGCCTGTTGGAAAGTGTTCGTCGCGATGCCGCTCGTCGTAATGATGCTTCTGCGAGTCTTGGGACGCCATTAATCTGCTGCGGGCAAGCTGATGAGCGTGGTCAGCTCGGATAATAGCGTCGCGTGCATATTGAGAAGTATACTGCGCAGCGGCTGGCAGGAAGATATCCAACGGCAATGTTGGTTCGCCTCCAAACAGAAGGTAAAATGGCGAGTACCCGGCAGTGTCATGCCGGGAGGAATTGTATGCGAACGTCACGTAGGGTAGTGCAAGGTCCCAATCACGATGGTCGGCCGAGACGTATTTCGATAGCATGTCTGTCAGGGTGCGGTTTAAAAGTTCTGTAAGCCCGTTTGTGTGGGGGTGGTACGATGTCGTGAGCTTATGTTGGGTAGAGCAGGAACGCAGGATATCGTCAACCACTTTTGAAAGGAACGTACGGCCTCGGTCTGTCAGCAGTTGACGAGGGGCTCCATACACTAAAATGAGATCGCGTAGTAGAAAATCAGCGACGTCTGTAGCGCAGCTTGTTGGCATGGCTCGCGTAACTGCATAACGGGTCGCGTAATCTGTAGCCACTGCAACCTACTTGTTTCTGAAGGCGGATGTTGGGAAGGGACCGAGAAGGTCCAAACCAACACGGAAGAATGGCTCCGATGGGATGTCAATGGGCTGAAGATATCCGGAAGGTAGTGCCGACGGCTTTTTGCGACGCTGGCAAATTTCACAAGCGTTGACATAGCGACGTACAGAGCGTGAAAGGCCATGCCAGTAGAAGCGGCAGCGCACACGGTCATATGTGCGAGAGACACCAAGGTGACCCGCGGTTGGCGCGTCATGGAACTCGCGTAGGACTGTAGAACGCAGGTGCTTTGGTATGACCAGAAGTAGGTCGTGACCATTGGGCGATAAATTACGCCGATATAAAGTGTGGTCCTTTAAGGTAAACATGCGAACGGAAGCGTCTTGCGGTGAAGATTCGAGCTGTTGTATTAGGCGGCTGATATCCGGATCGCGACGCTGCTCGTCCCCGAGATGAAGCAGCTGGGAGATGGAAAGGACGCAGCCCACAGAATCAGTGCTCGTAGGATCGCAGTCGGCCACAGGGTAGCGTGACAGACAATCCACATCTTTGTGCAGTTTTTCCTGATTTGTACACTACGGTGTAAGAATACTCCTGGAGGCGGAGTGCCCAGCGGGCGAGATGACCTGTGGGAACTTTGAGGGAGGCGAGCCAGCAGAGAGCGTGGTGGTCGGTAATAACTATAAATGGTCGGCCGTATAAGTAAGGGCGAAATTTCGCGACTGCCCACACCAGCGCTAGGCATTCGCGCTCTGTGATGGAATAATTACGCTCCGAGGTGGACAGCAGCCTGCTGGCATAAGCTATCACGCAATTTTGCCCACGTTGTCGCTGAGCCAACACAGCGCCTATTCCGTAACCGCTGGCATCGGTGTGCACTTCGGTCGGTGCCGTAGGGTCGAAGTGAGCCAGCACAGGAGAAGAAGTGAGCAAAGTGGTCAGGTCGGAAAATGCTGCTGCTTGCGAGGGACCCCAGGTAAACGTCTCATCCGGTTTTAGTAAATCTGTTAGGGGCCGAGCGATTTCCGCGAAGTTCTTGATGAACCGCCGAAAATAGGAGCAGAGCCCCACAAAGCTGAGGACATCTTTGGCGGTTTTCGGCACAGGAAAGTCCTTCACAGCTCGAACTTTTTCTGGGTCAGGCTGTACACCGTAAGCGTCAACAATATGTCCAAGTATTGTAATGCGACGGCGACCAAACCGGCACTTGGATGAATTCAGCTGAAGGCCAGCGAGACGGAATACATCAAGGATTTTCGACAGTCTCTCAAGGTGCGCTTCAAAAGTGGGAGCAAACACAATCACGTCATTCAGATAACAAAGACACGTAGACCACTTGAATCCATGGAGCAGGGAGTCCATCATTCGTTCAAAGGTGGTGGGGGCATTACATAAGCCGAAAGGCATGACCTTGAATTGGTAGAGGCCATCGGGTGTTACAAAATCTGTCTTCTCTCGGGCCATGGGGTCCATGGCAATCTGCCAATAACCAAAACGAAGATCGATGAAAGAAAAGTAGGCGGCACCATGGAGGCAATCAAAGGCGTCATCAATGCGGGGCAGAGGGTATCCGTCTTGGTGATGTTGTTAAGGTGGCGATAGTCCACACAAAATCGCCACGATTCGTCCTTCTTTTTAACTAATACCACCGGGGATGCCCAAGGACTGGAGGATGGTTCAATAATGTCCTTCGCTAGCATCTTGTTCACCTCCTTCTGAATTATGCTCCGCTCAAAAGCAGACACTCTGTAGGGACGGCGGTGAACAGGGTTGGCATCACCTGTGTGTATGCGATGCTGGACAAGGGACGTCTGCCCAAGAGGTTGGTCACCAAAATCGAAAATATCCTGGTAGGCCTCGAGAAGATGTTGTAGGGCTTCAACTTGCGGAGGCGGAAGATCAGTGGCGATCATGTCTACAATTTGACGGCTGCCCGAATGTGTTGCGAGTGATGTGCGCTGCGGTGAAGCAAGTGTGTCTAAGGCAAGCACTTCAATTTGTGAATCGAGCAACGGACACAGGTGGGCCACAGAAATGCCTTGTGGAAGCACATGATTCATGTAGCCGAAATTGACAAGAGGTAGACAAGTTTTGTTATCTGTGATGCTGAGCACCGTATAGGGCACTGCAACATTGTGCGCAAGGAGTACGTCGGTGAGAGGCGTAGCGTATTAGTCACCGTCGGGCACAGCTGGTGAGCACAGAAAATTGATGTACGTCACAGTTTTGGAGGGCAGGCGAACAAAGTCGCTGCATTGTAATCGGCATGTAGGTTGGTACGGGGCGGCACTGATTTGTGGCACTTCAAGGCGGAGCACACCAGCGGAGCAATCAATCAGAGCAGAATTGGCGGCAAGAAAATCGAGGCCTAGTATGAGGTCGTGAGGACATGTTGCAAGCACGGTAAAAAAGACGAACACTTGATGACCGACTACGGTAAGTTGAGCTGTGCACATACCGACGACAGGAACTTTTGCACCATCTGCAACTTGGACGACACTGGTCAAGGGGGGCGTGAGGACCTTTTTCATGCGACGACGAAAACGCGAACTCATAATACAGACGTGAGCGCCCGTATCTATCAAAGCTTCAACAGGTGTGCCATCAACATATACTTCTAGGGTGTTCCGGTTCAAACGTAAGGGCAACAGAGGATTTTTGGGTAAGGTCGACAGGGCAGCTTCACCTCCAGAAGCTGCGCTGCCTAGTTTTCCAGGGACATGCGGCGGTTGAACGATGGCGAGGGAGAGCGGCGACGCGTATTTGAACGAGAAGGGCGGCTTTGAGGCGGTGGCGACGACGGGGCCGGGTGGCCGTAGTTCTCAGGGGCAGTAAATGCTGTAGACTCAGTACGGGTCGGATAACGGTGGTTTGGTGGACGGAATGAGTTACTGTAAGCGGGGTATGAGCCAGAAGACATAGATGGCCATTGGCTGTGGCAGTAACGAGCGATGTGTCCTGCACGACCACAGCGGAATCAGATTGGCTTATCATCAGCTGTTCGCCATTCAGACGGGTTCCTGGTTCGAATAGAGTACGGACGGCGACGTCTCATGTCCACAGAAGCTATCAAGGGACCAGTATTATCCAGTGTGGATGCAGTGGACAGGATACCAAGGTTAGCGAATTCCTGGCGGACAACAGCCTGGATCAAGGCGACAGCTGGCGTTGAGGCGTCGGGCAACGTCGGTTTGTTGGCAGCCGGGTAAGCGGCCTCGAGTTCACGTCGGACGATGCGCGTCACGTCTTCGGTTGTAGACGGATGACAAGAAGTGGCTTCACAAGACGACGTTGCCGCGGTGTTGGGTAGGCGCTGAAACTGCTGCAAAATGCGTCGACTCTTCGCCTGCTCGAGACGGCGGCACTCTTTGATCACGGCGTCCATGGTCGTTACGTTGGTAAATACAAGCAGGCTGAACGCATCGTCGGCGATTCCTTTTAACACGTGCGAAATCTTGTCGGCCTCAGTCATGTTGGGATCGGCCCTTTGACACAACGCTAAGACGTCTTGAATATAAGTCAAGTAGGGCTCAGTGAACGTCTGTGTACGTACAGCCTATTGCTTTCGGGCATCAAGTTGTTGACCAAACGGGTTGTCAAAAAGGTCGCGGAGCTGTTGTTTAAACATTTCCCAGCTTGTGATTTCGTGCTCGTGGGTCTCAAACCAAGTGCGAGGGGTCTTGTCAAGATAGAAAATGACATTCGCAAGCATAACGGTTGGGTCCCAGCCATACTGCTTGCTGATGCGCTCGTACACGCTAAGCCACTTGTCCACATTCGCGTTGTCCTCTCCAGTAAAGGTACCGGGATCACGGGGTTGCGTTAGGGCGACGTACCGGGTTGCTGTCGTTGCTGAGGTAGGTGGCGAAGCCGTATCCTCACCCGGAGCCATGGTAGCAGACTTAAGGAGGCGTCCACTGCGTAGCTCCGTTGTCAGAAGAGCACCCAGCACTTCCACCAAAATGTTACGTGGAAAATATCAGTTGTCGGTCCGCAGCCACAACGCAGCTCACTGACAACGTCCACTTCTTCACTCTCAGTCTGAGGCACCTTACTTGGGTATGCCCCACTATGCCCTCTTTCAGTCAGACGAAATCATGTAACAATATGATCGATATAATAATGAAAAATATATCGGTGCAGGCAGTGCGAGAATGTTTGAGAAACTTCTAGATTGTTTTAGACTATTCGTGTGTATGACACGTACTAGGAGTCAGGTTACTAACACAGTTTTTATAACTGTGCTCCCAACATGAGCCTCCGCGGTAACGCTCATTTCTCCTTTAAACGTCAGCTTATATGGCCACCTTTCTCATAAAACGGTATACTGTCATGAACACACATGACAATCGATACTCCTCGAATTAGATCGTCAGATGAGAAGCGGTTCTGAATGTCTGACAAATGATGTACATGTACATCGAACTATATATAGAGTATGTGAGCTAGCTGAAGTGCGTTGACAGGCTAGTTTGTTTATCATACTTGTATGCATGATAGCTTGAGATAATCACGTCATGTAATCACGAATATGATCTCTAGAGATAATGTTGACTTTGATCTACTCGTTTGAGTCAAAATTGCATCGTTGTGACCAGAGTTGAAAACGGTGGAAACGCAAAAATGTGCGTTACTTAGCCCTGAATTCTCAGGTTACAATCCGTGCGTTTGTGTGTGCATTCACACCGGTAAAAGCACACGAAGATATTAATTTGATGCGCAAGAGATGTTAACTCTTATTAGTCTGCTTGCCATGAGCAACCCAAGAGGTCGGATACCTTTCGTTACATATATAGTTAGATTTTTGACAGGCACACCTTCGATCTAATCGTGCAGCAAGGAAGTTTATTCTGTGTGGGTGTATGTGCTTGTTCTCTTCTGTCCGCCTTCAATCGCGCTGTTTCAACTTAGTGGGAGCTTGCGCAAGAAGCTCCTACAAGTTGTATACATCAGGGAGCCCCGCTTTCGGTATGCTCACAACAAATATGCTTTACCGCAAAGCAAATAAGCTTCACCGTGTGACATTTTGTCGTGCAGCGAAGCCGAACAAATGGTACGTTGTTTTTAAATGCATATACGATCGGCCCTTCCCCATGTGTAGATATGTATTTGTGTAATGACCGCGGTGCTATTCTATGATTGTGACAATATCTGTAGCTCCAGCTCCGCTTTCCATCTCGATAAGGGAAGTTTATTTTTAATTTGAATTAAGAGATATTTTGCATTGCATGCACCTTTCAGTACAAATATTTACGGCCGTTTTAATAATTTATATGTACACCTATAACCAAGAAGGGCCAGAAATTGAGTTGATAACGTTATAAAAATTCAATTGACCAAGCGTTTATTTGGCTAAGAAGGAAAAATTAACTTCAATGGTCTGTTTATATCTATCTATCTATCTATCTACCTATCTATCTGTCTATCTATCTATCTATCTATCTATCTATCTATCTATCTATCTATATATCTATCTATCTGTCTGTCTATCTATCTATCTATCTATCTATCTATCTATCTATATATCTATCTATCTGTCTGTCTATCTATCTATCTATCTATCTATCTATCTATCAATCTATCTATCTATCTATCTATCTATTTATCTATCTATCTATCTATCTATCTATCTATCTATCTATCTGTCTATCTATCTATCTATCTATCTATCTATATATCTATCTATCTGTCTGTCTATCTATCTATCTATCTATCTATCAATTTATCTATCTATCTATCTATTTATCTATCTATCTATCTATCTATATATCTATCTATCTGTCTGTCTATCTATCTATCTATCTATCTATCTATCTATCTGTCTGTCTGTCTATCTATCTATCTATCTATCTATCAATCTATCTATCTATCTATCTATTTATCTATCTATCTATCTATCTGTCTATCTATCTATCTATCTGTCTATCTATCTATCTATCTGTCTATCTATCTATCTATCTATCTATCTATCTATCTATCTATCTATCAATCTATCTATCTATCTATCTATCTATATATCTATCTATCTGTCTATCTATCTATCTATCTATCAATCTATCTATCTATCTATCTATTTATCTATCTATCTATCTATCTATCTATATATCTATCTATCTGTCTGTCTATCTATCTATCTATCTATCTATCCCTTAGCTTTGGGTAAACCAAATTAGTATGGGAAAGTAAGATGCTTTCATGAATATGATTGCACGCATGGTCATTAATAATTCCGCAATATCATCGCTTTTGTCGTCAAACCCTTTTTTCAAGATGTGTGGCACACATATATTGCAGTATGCGGTTATGTGCCACAGGTGATTGATAGTTCGTCTACCCAAGAATGGCAAGAAATAATGTTGGTTATTTTAACATGACAACATCGAGACAAAAGTCAGTGTTGATCTTTAGATCATCAAAGGTAAGATATGTGCAGGAGGATAAAAAGGCGCGGGCATATATGCAAAAAAAACTTGATAATTTCTATGTGGAAATAAAAGAGTACTCTGATAAATCGAACTGATACACACATATATGTTGACATGATATATAGATTATATACCAATAATTAAAATATTAAGAGAATACCACTGTGCTAGTGAACAAAAATTATATATGTATGCACAATTACAAATTACGTACCTATACCAGAACATGTACATTCAAAATTTATTGTGAAACATTGCCACAAGTGAATTTTTAAAATAAATTCGAGGAAAAATGATTGATTTTCGCGTGAATGCTGCATGAAAATGACGTGTTGCTTCAGGTTACATATAGCTGAGGAAAGTGAATTCAAATAAATGAATGAGTGCATAGCACTCAATCAGCTAGTTTGAAACAACTAAGGCGAATATCTTTAATTTCGATCTGGGAAGTTAAGTATGTTGTGGAACAGAACATAAATAATCGCAGCTGCGGCTGATGAGAAATTCTAAACAAACTGCATGCATGAGCATTGATCGAAGGTCATGGGCTCCTGCTTTCCATGCTAGTTTTCGTGGTTCAACGCTGTGCTGGTTCTGGGTTTTTGTACTGACCAATTCACCGAGTCGCAAAGAAAGGACTGACACCTTCCACTAAATAGTGAGTGATCATCTACACCAAACTCTTGCTATGCCGACTACTGTGCGACCTCAAGCGGGTGATGGCTAGTTGCACGTATTTCTTGTCATGCATAAAAAAGGCAGCTTCACCGCGATGTTGGTAAGAGCGATGGCAAAGATATACCACTCCTTTCTTCTCGCATTGCATTTTCTTCACACAATGCTGCTTACTGAACTTACTTTTGTGTAACGGTGGTTTAGTATTGTCCTACTGTTCCGTCTTACCTAAAGAATAACGATGGTTTCACATAAATTCCTGTTTTTAGAGGTGCGGCTGGTGTAACATATGCAGCATCTTTACAGCTAATTCTATTTAACAGCCAATTACTCGCACAAAAAAACTCAGTCATGAAGTGATTTTGCTGTTACTTTCGCCTACTTCCGCACTGGAATGTACAATTAACAGCACATACTATTGGGCGCACTTAACGTTTAGAATGTGTCATTATTTAAGGTATTGCAAACAGGAGTTTCGCCTCGTTCAGCCGTTTAGTTCTGCATGTAACTGCTCCCAAGCTCAAACATCGCATCTTTGACAATTAGCTATAAAATTCAGAGGCAAGAGGCACAAGAGACTGCAGTGGCTAGGCTTACCAGTTTATTTCTTACGCAGCGTCCCATATATTAAAAAAATTATTTTCCTTATGCTGTGTGGAAAGTATAAATTTGATAAATGCTTTCAGTGGCAATATAGTTCTGTGCACCAAAACGGATGCAAGAAACACAAAAAAGCAGTGCGTACACACAAAGCATTATTTTATTACCCACCTGTGATCTCATTTGGATGCACAACTTTTTAGTTCTTTAAGATGTTCATGAACACGTTCCAAGTGAACTCGTTCTTTGGAGGCAATGACCGACAACCCCAAGGTGACCCTCGCGTTCAGTGGCAAGAGAAAGTCGGGGGAAGGACTACATAATGGAGATGCTGAGGAAAAGGTGAGTCCGCAGTACTGCAGGCACTGCAGGAATCTCAAGGTGATGGAAGTACACAATATCATCATCATCATCAGCCTGACTACGTCCACTGCAGGACAAAAGCCTCTCCCATGTTCAGCCAGTTAACCCGGTCCTGTGCTTGCTGCTGCCAATTTATACCCGCAAATTTCTTAATCTCATCTGCCCACCTAACCTTCTGTCTCCCTCTAACCCGCTTCCCTTCTCTGGGAATCCAGTTAGTTACCCTAATGACCAGCGGTTATCCTGTCTACGCGCTACATGCCCGGCCCATGTTCACTTCCTCTTCTTTGTTTCAACTATGATATCCTTAACCCCCGTTTGTCCCCTAATCCACTCTGCTCTCTTCTTGTTTCTTAAGGTTACACCTACCATTTTTCTTTCCATTGCTCGCTGCGTCGTCCTCAATTTAAGCTGAACCCTCTCTGTAAAAATTCAGGTTTCTGCTCCGTAGCTAAGTACCGGCAAGATACAGCTGTTATATACCTTCCTCTTGAGGGATATAGTGGCAATCTACCTGTCATAATTTGAGAGTGCTTGCCGAATGTGCTGCACGCCATTCTTATTCTTCTAGTTACTTCAATGTTGTGGTTAGGCTTTGCGGTTATTACCTGCCCTAAGTAGACATAGTCTTTTACAACTTCAAGTGCACTATTACCTAGCTCGAAGTGATGCTCCTTTCCGAGGTTGTTGTACATTACTTTCGTTTTCTGCAGATTCATTTTAAGACCCACCTTTCTGCTCTCCTTGTCTAACTCCGTAATCATGAGTTGCAATTCGTCCCCTGAGTTACTCAGCAATGCAATGTCATTGGCGAAGCGCAAGTTACTAACGTATTCTTCATTAACTCTTAACCCTAACTGTTCCCATTCTAGGCTTCTGAAAACCTCCTGTAAGCACGCGGTAAATAGCATTGAGGAGATTGTGTCCCCCTGCCTTACACCCTTCTTGATTGGTATTCTGTTGCTTTCTTTATGAAGCACTATGGTAGCAGTTGATCCCCTGTAGATTTCTTCCAGGATGTTTACATATACTTCATCTACGCCCTGATTCCGCAGTGTCTTTTAAATGAAAAGACGGACTTTCAAACAGTTAAGACAGAAAGGCCTTCGAGTTAAGAGTCAGTTCAAGTTGAGAGCTTGTAGGCTCTCGGGGAGTATTCTACAGTGTTGAGAAAGGGCAACAGAACCAACTACTTCGAGATAACGCAGCAGCCTAGCATGCAATGATAAAATTCGTTTCGAAGGCAGATGCCGGTTCATTCTCAATCACATATTTATTCATCAGGCGTGATGAAATAATTGTTAAAAAAAGAACAGGTCTGGCCTCCTTGGTGACCAGCTGCTGGTAATGAACTCCCTCACTAGAGAAGGATTGGCTATCCTGGTGCAGTACCTGGCCACAACCTTCTATGAATACAGCCATTAACCCTCAGTTCCTGCAGTAGCTGCGAAGCAACTGTCCAAGGTCGCGGTGAGACCTGCGACGCTGAGTAGGGTGTTAAGAGTATCTGGGTCCACTAGAATCCCACTGGAGTTAATGGAGAGTATCTTGGTAAACTGCGATTCGCTGATGACATTGCCTTGATGAGTAACGCGGAGGACGAATTACTGCTCATGATTACTGAACTGGACACGGAAAGCAGAAAAGTAGGTCTGAAATTTATTATGCGCGAAACTAAAGGAATGTGGAACAGTCTCGCAGAAAACGGCACTTTGCGATAGGTGGCGAGACGCTGGAAGTTGTAAATGAATGTCTACTCAGGAGAGGTGGTATCCGTGGAGCCGAACTATGAGAGTGAAATAACTAGTAGAACAAGAATGGAGTGGATCTCATTCCGCAAGCATTCTCAAATCATGAATGATAATCTGCCACTAACCCTGACGAGAAAGGTATAGTATCACAGCTACACTTTATTTACCTACGGAGCGGAAACCTGGAGGCTTACAAAGAGAGTTCGGCTTGAATTGAGGACGATGCAGCAAGCAATCGCATGGAAAGTTATAGGTGTACCCTTAAGAGTGAAGAAGAGTGCAGAGTGGGTCAGAGAATAAACCGTGGTTAAATATATCATAGTTGAAATCAAGAAATGAACATTAGCCGGGCACGTAAGCAGGATAACCGCAAATAATTATGGGTTCCCAGAGAAGGAAAACGGGGGAAGGGGATACGGAGAGTTAGGTGGGCTGATGGGAATCAGAAATTTGCAGGTATAACGTGGTAACAAAAAGTACAAGACCTGGTTGATTGGCGGATCATGAAGAGGCCTTTGCCCTGCAGTGAGCATAAGCCCAAAATGTTTAGCGACTCTGACTTTATTGGGTGCTATTAAATAACTAACCCAAAGGTCCTGCCGCCATGTTCTTGGCCGATCCCCCTCAGTGGGCAAGTGCCAGCAATGCAGGATGATCACAATCATCAAGCCGGAGGGCGTTTTCAGGTTCGCCGTGAAGAGTCATCGAAAAACATCCGATTGCTGTGAAAAGACGCTATGTAAAAGTGTAAACGTGCAAAACAGAAAGAAAAAAATTTTGGTGGCGACCCCATGGTGAATTTCACATACCAGTCGCCACGACACCATGGATTTTTACGAGGTCTATTCAGGCCTACGTATTTTCTAATCAATAAAGATGAAGTTCATTGTCACTTGACATACTAAGTTGCGTAAAATATTGTGAAGCCAATATGAACAAAATACATGAGAACCGCATTGCAACCGGTCACGCTAAAATAAGAGATTTCGGCGTGATGTTCGAAAGTGGAACTTGAGACATTGGTGCAGCGTTCTCTAGAACCGAAAAAGCTGATGCAGTAGCTTTCGGCAGATAAGTTTATTTTCATAACGTGAACGCAATCGTGTGAGCTTTCAGAAGTTAACAGTTCTTATCTTCCAGCACAAAAGCATTCAGGGATGCTGCGCGTCGTCTTCCTTTTGCGTAATGTGAGGTAAGGCGCCGCGCTTTTTAAGCAGCGTAGCGCTTTTCATTCGAGCAACGAAGCGTTGCGGGTTCTCGTGGAACTCAATGAGCAACGCGCGCTTCAATAACAAGTTCTTATTTTGCTTCTCAGGGATAGCGGCGCGTACGTCATCTAGCCACTTGGACGTGCTGCCCTGACAACGGGCGATCATGTCGACCTCAAGCCTGTCGACGAGCTCATTTGCGCGCTGCCTCCGAAGCGCCATTTCATCGAGCTGGTCGGCTTTCGCGGCTATGGCGGCGACTTGTTGGGAGCAGAGCCGGTAGACGCTGGTTGCCACAGGATCTTGGTCTAAGCACACCGGGGTGGTAGCGACAGCTGCGTCGGTGGCGTTTTCTTGGCGCGCCTGGGCGTCGATGGCCGCCGCGACCACAGACTGGCACAGTCGCACTCTCGAAGCGAGCGAATCGCGCAAGGCTGAGACCTCAAGAGTCACGTTGGCGAGAAGGCGCTCGCTCTGCTCCACGTTCCCGCGGACGCGACGAAGCCGTTTTTTCTGCGCCTGCAGCGTTCTCACGCGCGCGGCTAGCTTCTCACGCTTGGCTAGCAAGTCCTGGACATGCAAGCAGTTGCGGGCCCCATCCACGTCCATCTTCACCGCGAGAGTGGCCCAACGCGCCAGCGCTTTCGGAAGTCCTGTCTCATTGTTTTCTCCCAGGCCGTCGCGCACTTGTTTCTCAACAAGGCGAGAAAGTGCGAGACGCGCTGCTTTGAGCAGTGCACGGTGCAACAACGTGGGGCGCTTCGCGTAACGCGCGTCGGTTGACGATTCAGTCCACGACTCGGCGTCCACGCACACGTCAGTCAATTCCCTCACGAGCACGGCGCAGTATTGTTCTTCCCTGCACTCCTTGTACTCGGCAGCTGCGCCCGAAACAATAGATTCGATCCGTCGAATCAATTCCGAGTCTATCGGAGGCGCAGCGCTGTCGTCGTTTCCGGGGCGGGTTACGAGTCTCCGCCGAAGCGCCGCGATTTCGATACGCTTCGTTGTGCACAACTTCTTTTCGGCGTCCAAGTAAGACAAAAGAGGACCAGCTTCAGACTTTGTCGACATCGTGTCATCATGGCAGGAGGCGACCACATCGACGACGTCGCTCACCTTGTCCACGACTTCGTTGAGGAAGGTTTTAGTCTCACCTGAATCACTCACGACGCCGAGCTGATCTAGTCTTGCTTGTAGCTTTTCTTCGGCACGAATCATGTCGTCCTGAGTGGGTTTGTAGACGTCCATCTCCGGCTAGAGCTGAAGCAGACAGCTACAACACACCATGCAACGAACCTCACACAAAGAGACAGCCGGCGTACGGCAATGGCGATGCCAAAGGTAATGTGGGCAACATTAGCAATACCAGTGGCGATAATCTCAAGTGTGATGCTGAAGACAAAACTATGCTGTGAATCTATACAAAATTATTTAACACAAAATAATTTGAAACCGCTATTCGTGGCAGTGTAATAAATTAAACAGCGTAATTGATTTCGGTATTTAATACACCAAAAAATAAATTTCCTAGGTCACTGCGTCCTAGGTCCTGTTTCGTAATGTTTCGGTGAAAATTGTGTAGCTAACAGCAGAAACTCCACCAATTTTACTATTTCTTACAAAACAAATTTTTTTGGGGACTTTTGAGGAATTCTAAATCAACAAACGCGAGTGTCGTAGTTTTTAAAACCACATGACACTTCAGTCTGTAGTCGTGCTTTCATCCGTACCTAGTCAGATCCAAATCCGAGCGTAGATTTTGCCAGAAGTCGCGCAACAAGGCAGGAGAGGTGATCGTCGACGCGCTGCCTTGATACATCGATCAAGGCTATGACGAGCCTGGAATTCGCGAAGCCGTAAGTTTTAGATTCCCAACCCTAATTTTAACTAGTCTGCTTATCTATGCCTCTAAATTGGCGCTCGAATGCGCGCTACGTATGTGGGAATTCAAGCGACAAATGACAACTGTGTCATCGCGCTGTATGTGTTTACGTTCTTCGCTTCTCATTTCATGTCATGGCTATGGTCGAAGAAGAGACGAGGCGATACAGACCCACAAAGAATTACCTGGAACATTTGCCCCAGCTGTCGCTGCATCAGTTTGAGGTAGTAATGATGCGCTCGAACGTTATGAACGTGCTGTTGTGACACTTGGCTTGATACGATGGGCGACGAGCGACTGCCGTAACATTGTGTGACTAATCTGGTTTTTTTTTTAACCATTTGCAGAGCGAAATCATGAAGACCGAATCCGAAGGCCTTCAGTCGAGGTTGCCCATGGAAATGACGAGCATGAAATGGTGAGTCGTGTTGCGTTAATTCGCTTCTTCGATTAGAATGAAACCAATACTCTGACCGGAGAATAGCGCAGGCCTAAGTGATTGGTTTCGTTTATTTCGCCCGGATGACGCAAGTCTGCCTTGTAACGTTTCGCATGTTAGGCTGTCCAGTTCGAAGCGCTGTTGCTCGTATCTCGCTGTCGTTCCAGCCAGCCGAAAAGCTTGCGTTTTCTCTCCACTACGTTGTTTCTCTGATAGCCACTGATTATAGTACGCCGCTCAATTAAGCTGCGCGCTTTCACGTGGTATCGAAGATGTTTGAAGAATCGCTCGCGGTAAGGAGTAAATGGGTCCAATAGTAGAAGCGTGAACCGTTGGGATAGTTGGTGGGAAATTCGTATGGCGAAGAGCGGAAAATGGCGGAATAATGACTGCGCCGACGAAAAAGACATAGTGTACACATGAGAGGCGTGCTATGGAATACAGCAGCCCATTATTGTGCTGATTTTGGGAATGATGCATTGTGACTGTTCAGCCTCCATGAGAGTGATAGGTAGTACTCTTTCTTTTTTTCAGCTAGGGTTGGTATGTTAACATAACAGTATGTTATGAGATGAAAGTTTGTCATGACTACCTGGAACTTTGAATTCGGTGTAACAGCAATGTCAGAATCCTTGATAAATTTCATGAGGATTGTCAGCTTTCCGACCAAAAACCAGCGATACAAAAGCGTGCCTGTGTTCCTGTATTGCGAAGTCTACTATGTGAAATAGTCGAGAAATATTCAAGGGAAACTAGAAGTATCAAACAACTCGCCCAGCTCCAAGTTATATTGAACTCGGGAAATGCATGGCTTCACAAAAACAAGTGGTCGCTATTTGGTGAGGCACTTCTCTGTGGGAAGGACGAGGTGGCTGTGCTCAAGCCTAATCTTTTCTTTACATTGTGACCAAGGTGCAGTGCATATTCACATTGCCAGGGACGAGTTCGTTCTTTGCAGCATTTGTTTCATATATTTTTCGTTGCTTTACAGATACGAGCTTCCGCAGCCGCCTGCTGGCAAAACGACGGGCGTCGCGTCCTGGTCGGAGTCCGTCGACAACTCATCGGCGCAGTTGGAACATAGAGCCACCCGTATTGCCAACTTGAAGGAAGGGCTGCAATGCTGCGCTCGTTCGCATGCTCCGCCAACTGCAGCGGCAACTCCAAGAATTGAGGTAAATTTGCATTTTCACAAGGTGGTGCTCCTACATGCAAAACAAAGGTACTTTATGTCATATCAGGCACTGGAGGCTCTCCTGCTGTTGACCCTTTTGTTTCCTTGTGGTGAGAACAAACTGAAGTTACCTTTATGCGGAATTGAAGCACTATTGATTGGCTTAAAGGGCCACTAAAAAAAAGATTTTAAAAAATTTTCCCGTATCAACAAGTTCGAATTTCTCGATCCTGAAAGCATTACTCTTACTGCAACAAGGTGCTCGATTAGTTAGAAAATGTGATAAAGTAACAAAATGGGCTGACGCGCCTCTTTGAAGTTGCTGCTGCACCAGCATGCCATAATGTCATGTATTTTGACTGTGTTTGAGAATGCCTGGTTGTCATGGAAAATTGTTTGCATTGTGTTCTAAGCTACACGAAACCTTAACATACCAAGTTTGATTCAATCATAGTGGCCGAAATACAGGAAAAAACTGTGAAATTTGTTGCGTCAGCATGACGTTCACTGGGGCAGATTTGGCACAAATTCATAAATAATATTCAGACATAAATTTTCTCTGCTTGTGTTTAACCAGTGACATAAAAAAATAAAGGAGAATACCTAAAGAATAATTTATCCGTTTGAACTGATTTAATTGTTTCATTTTAGGGTCCCTTTGAGTATCTTTAAAGTTGATGCTTTAGTAGGCTTCAATAGGCCATCTGTAATTGACAAGTGCTATCAATTCTGGTTACATTTGTGTACAACATTTTTTGAAGAAGTGTCTTCTAAATTGGTGGTTTGTGTAAATTTGCAGCACTGTGATTGTCCAGACGTATTGCTTGGCAAATTAGCAAATGCACAAAATGCATATGCAACAAACTGTACCACGGCCAGTGATGTCTTCAGCACTGGTGGTGGTAAATGTGCCTGAGGATATGCAACTTCTTACACGGCTCCAACGCCAGTGCTTTGTATTTTCTGACAGACAGAAATGTTACGTTTAAGGAATGCCTTTGCATATAGATTTTGTTCTAATCACTGTGCTGCCTGCCAACACCTTCTGCTTGTTGTGGGAGTCTACAGTCTTTGTATCGTTGTGCTGCATTTGATGTACAAGCAGGCCGACATTCGATGGACGAAAGAACAGCAATCTTTATTTGAGGCATGATTATATAGGCAGGCCGACACGTGTGGCCAAGGAAAAAGAGAAAGGGCGCATGTCTTGTCACATGGCGATACAACCTTCTTCTGAACAAAACAAAACAAAAAAAGCATTTTAATACGAACATTGTTCAAGGCACTTGTTTAAACTTGTGGCCATATTGTAGTCGCGTGGAGGGCCGTCCCTACCTACTGGATCTTCTAGGCAGAAGCAGAGTACCTTAGTCACTAGACCACCGCGGCGAGGTGTGCTTGATCTTGACGAACCATTATTGGGGTTGGCTCACGCACACTGTGCGGAGGGCAGTCTAGTGATCATGGAACAGTTGGCTCAATCGATCTATAGGCAGAACTTTATTGTGAAAAGCACTTGTTAGCGTTGGATTTTCTTAGTTGTTTTCATTCAGTCTGTTGTAAAGTACTGACATGGGTACCTGTTCCGGGTAAGTCAGCAGTAAAGTTGACGTGCATGTGGTCATGCGTGATCTTAGCCTCTTATATAGCGATCACTCTTTGAAAGCCGTAAAGTGGCATTGCGGCAATGAAAGTAGTGTGTCATCGGTTAACATTCCAGACAAAATATGCTTATCAGAAGATCACCGCAGTGAAGCAGTAGTTATAAGGAGCACGGCTGCTCACCCAAAGGTTGCGGGTTCGATCCCTGCTGGAGCAGTCGCATTTCTATGGAGTTTGAACGTAGCGGGGCGGGAACTGTCCGGTGTCAGTGCAGGTTAATGAATACCAGATGATGAAAACTTCGGCAGACCTCCACTATGGCGTCTTTCATAATCATGTCGTGGAATAGACCATATGCGAAATTGCTTTGTGCTCTGGCAACACTGTGCACTTCGACCCCGCCGCCATTTTAATGTGGGCGAGCGGTCGACGGAAACGCGTTCGCTAGTACGGCCGTATGACTTCTGAACACCCGCTTCACTGCGCTGAGCTACTGCGATGGCCACAGCAAGACGTTTCCCAGTGCCCGAACATGTGATGTGGACAAACTGTTTAGAAAACTTGCCGCATATATCGAACGACACTGTAGCGGACCTAATAAACCAGGCGCCGACGTCATCCAAGCAGCAAACAAAATCTTATGCCTTCGCCGTGGAAGCGTACACCTTGCCGCCGTCGGTTGTGACCAACGCCTGTGACACAAGGTAGGTAAGCGACGTTTTGTGTAACCTTCTGAAAGCATGCAGTGCTTTTCCTTTTGGAGCAACGTACAAATAGTGCCGCCGTTGTTAACGTCGTGCGGGCGTTCTCGGCGAGGTCGGTCATGTCACTGCGTGTTTCTTTCACTACGCGTGCTCACGTGCTTGGATAACTTGTCATTATGGCTTGGCAAGAGGAGGCTATGGTTTGGCGTTCATTTTTAGCACGTCCGATCAGCAGGCGTGGTCGCGCAGGAACTTCGCAGCTGTTCCGGTGGTGCAGTGTGCATGCCTTGAAGGACATCGCTCGTACTATGAAAACAGTTTTTTGTGCAAACAAATTTCGCGTCCGCACGTATGCATTACTGGTCTAATATTAATGTGCTGCCTTTACGAGTGCGCATGCTGCTTTGTATAAAACACGACGTACGCTAGTTTGTTCACTAAACATTTAGACTAAACGGGTCTACAAGGACAGCTAGAAAGAACGGAACTGATCCACCGCAAGTGTCAACGTAAGTTAACAGTGGGACTCCTTAAAAACCTGATTCATTCAGTGCATGTTGGTTTGGAGATTTTTCAGCAGCATTGGCATGTGGTTTTCCAACTCGTCAATAAAAAGCAGTGTTTTTTTATGTTCCACTAGAGGTTGTTCACATCGAAGCACTTCATGCAGGTTTTGTATTATTGCACTGTAACGTCAGCTGCGCAGGGGTTTTCCCGAATGACATAGTCATTACTTTGTGGAGAGTAGGTTGCATAACCTTGTTGCTTTGCATAAAGCTGTCATGGCAAGTGCCACGACAGCTTTATTCGTACTTGTGATATGGCACTCGGTAAAAAGATGGCAAACTTGACTGTGTGCAGCTTTAAAAGTTGTTTTTTGTTGTTGTTGTTGTTGTTGCTCTTACAGTCTCGGGATTGTCTATGCACGTGCCACGTGCTACCGAAGCCAGAAGAAGAGTGGGCGGCCGTACAAAGTCAGCTTGGCTTTGAAAAGCGACAGTGGAGCAGTGGCAGATTCCACTTGTGAGTGCCCCGCTGGGGCTGGTGGTGCCTGCAGCCACATTCTTGCGGCTCTGCGCCTCCTTGTTCTGCTGAAGCAGAAGGGCTTCAAAGAGGCACCACCAGAGCTTTCATGGACCGAGTTGCCGCAGCAATGGAGGCGCCCCCGACGACAAGGCATCAGGCCTATGGCCGTGGAGAACGTGGACTGGCGGAGTCCACGTGAGGGTGGCATGGGCATGCCAATGCCCATGCGACTTTTTGATGCGCAGGCTGAGGAGCAAAAGGAGCAGCAACACCTTGAAGCGATCCATAGCCTGGGAGAGGACCTCCAGAGCCTCGGGACCTTCGACTTTGCTGCCATTCTCCTTGCTGCTGGGGGGCCGTCAGTGGACACAAAGCTTGGGCCTGCGCCTGCGGGGTCTGCACTGTCGTACCAGCAGGCAAAACTCCCTGCAGGCTTCACTACGTGGATGTCACCCAGCATTTCGCAAGGGGCAGCCACCGTGACACCAGTGCCAGCTTTGACTCTGTTTAGTGACGGAGCCTCACAGCCACCCTTGCCCGGCAGATTCACGGCTGAAGAATGAAGGGTGTTGACTGTAAGTGCAGTATAGAAAAGATACTTCTCTCTGCACTGGTGGAGTGTGTACCATTGATGCTTTTAACTGATTAGGTGGACCTAGATGTAGAGCACATGCAGCCTAGAAATATTCTTATGCAGTCCTCTGTAAAAAGAGAAAGCGAGAAAATTATGAATGCCCTATTTGCTTCCACCAAATGTTACAAATGCCAAGACAATGGCCCCAGTGATGATAGTGGTTAAGCAATTTTAAACTACAGGCAAACCCAGCACTAATGCTGTGCTTTATTTTATCAGTGCAGATCATTGCTTTATGTTCTACGCTTTGAAGGGTGTTAAGCTGTGTGGTTATTAAACAGTCTCACTCATATGTGCTTCTACAGGCTAACATTTGCTATTTGCTAGATTTACCACCCAATATCCGTATTTTGATTCATTTCAATGCATCATTGTAATGTAAACCAAGACTTACACTTAATCGAACTTGGGGCCACTGTCGATTGCATGTCCTCTGATTTTGTCAAACCTGCATTATAACAATAGAGTTTTAGAATAGGGATGACCGGGCGCTAACGCTGCGGCGGCAGGTGGTGGAGCCCGACTCAGGTGCGCATTCATTCTGTGGTGCAAACACCGATGCCTCGGTTGGGGTGTGTGCCACTCTCAAGCCTAAATCTCTAGCTACTTTTGCGAGGACGACAAACACCCCGTTGTTGTTTTTTTTTCTGTGCGCGGTCACCATCCACTGCATATGCCATTTTAAACATGAGGGGACACACGTGTGGACTTCTTTTTATTGTATTGCGCTTTGAAAACATTTGCAGCCTCATGAGCTTCTATATCCAAATGCAAAAAATATATGGAACCCTAGCTATCCAAGCTTTGCTTAAAAAACCGGGAACTGTGCTCCTCTCTTGCCTGTTCTTATTAAAAAGCACAATTTCATTGCTGCTGCTGTTCTGCCATTCATGCCATTGACTCTCCTAAAAGTGGCTCCTAAATCTGTCTTTTGATGACTGGCTATTAATCTTAGTGCAGCACGGTACCGAAAACAAACATTGGCATACCAGCTAGGCTGCAGGAATTCTGATTGGGTCTTGCTAGTAGTCAAAGTACAGTGTATGCAAGCTCTGAGCCGTTAAAAGTTTCTAGCGCTTTCTCATGCTATATTTACTTCCACATTGTGCAGGAGATCCAGCTGTCACAAGAAGAAGCTCGGGACCTCGAGCTGAACTCAAGGCAGCAGCGGCTCATTGAACGCTGGCGACAGGCACGGGCCAATCGACTGACAGCGTCAACTTTCGGCCACGTCGTCAGGCGGCAGGCATGGACGGAGAAGGGCCTCCGTAACCTCATTGAGCCGAAGGACCTCACGCACGTCCGTCCGGTGCAATATGGCATAAGGAATGAGAACATGGCCAAAGATAGGTATATAGCTGTCATGAACAGCTACGGGCACAATGTGTCAGTGCAGCATTGCGGCCTTGTGGTAGACCCTGTGTGCCCTTGGTTGGGTGCAACACCAGACGGACTCGTGTACGACCCGGAAGAACTTTCATATGGTGTGTTGGAGGTCAAGTGCCCCCATTCTCTGAAAGACTCTGAGCCAGAGGAAGCGAAGAAAAGAAAGTTTTCCTTGGTGTTCGGGGAAAATGGTGAACCGCAGCTGGACAGAGACCATGAGTATTATGCTCAGGTGCTTGGGCAGATGGCCCTCACTGGCTGCTTGTGGGGCGATTTTGTCGTGTGTTCGGAAAAGTGGATTGGCATTGAGCGCATTTGGTTCGACAGGAACGAGTGGGAGGATATGCGCAAAAAGCTTGATGCCTTCTTCTTTGAGCAAATGCTGCCCCATCTTGCCAGGCGGTAATCAGTGAAGCTTCCAGATTTCGGCTGATTAGTGCGCCAAAGCTACACCTAACCTATGAGGCGTGCACAGTACCTGCACACCCTAGCCAAGAGGTAACTCGGTGCTACCTTCGTGCCAGAGGATTTTTCAATACTAAAAAAATAACGCTCCGAGCTTTACTTGCCATTTGTGCATCTGGGCAATACTGTGCCCTGTAATGGATGCTTGCAAATTGTCTTGGCTGCCTGGGCATCTTAACGTGCACCAAAATCTCAACGCAGAGAAGGCAACACAACATAATACCTTGAGACAAAAAATTTTCCTTTTGCGGACATGTGGAAATAAAAACATTGGCTGCTTTATTGTGAACCAAACATACACAGGCTGATTTCGTACAAGAATTTTTTCAGATTCACTTTTTTCAATAGACTTCACATTGCCACAGCACAAGTTATGGAGACCACAATAAGGAAATGAAAAATCTCATGCATCATATTTTGGGTAAAGATAAAAAATTGCATGCCATACCTATTATTATTAGACTCCCATCCAAGGTTTTTTAAGCAGTGTTTAATGAATCTTAGTACATACTTGCAGCATCCAGTTGCTTGTATTCATACAGAACTTAGTGAGGCCTTAAAAGTTTTGGATACGTCTAAGAGAATATAGATATTGTACGTGAGCTCACACTCGCTCGATTTAATCTTGAATAATTTAAAATCTCGCTGATGAAAGTTCAGAAAAACACCATTTTTCAGGCATAGTGATGCTTTGTAACGCATCAGTTTGAGTGATATTGCAGGAAGAGACGCAAACACAACGTAGCAGTTTTCTTAACCACATGCTACAGAGTCACAAGAGACATGTACTTTTGTGTTCCTGCATTTTTTTTTGAAATAGAGAAATACTCCGCACGCAGCGAGTGCGCCTTTCAAGCCATTCAAGGTGGACAGCTCCACATGTTTTAACATGTGATACACAGCGATACACAGAAGTGCTACGGCCTCAAAAAAAAGCAAAAAAGGCAACAAAACATGCCTAAAGGGGGGGGGGGAGAAAAGCTATGATTGTGGGCCACATTGCAATGCTGCGAATTAAATTCTTATCTCATCCAAGTAAGTTATAATGTACATGCTAGCACCACTCAATCCCTTTGTGAGCATTTTTTTTACTAGATTACTTAAAATTTAGTCTGTGGTAACCAAGAGCATGTCATGACTGGACACAACCACATCTTCTGCCATTGAGCTGCACATGGACAAAACAAAACCAGTTTATAGTCAATCTTTGCAAGATTTGTTACAATGAGAGTCAACTTGAGGTAGGTTAACAAACACAACACAGTATATGAACAATAAGGAAGGATTACAAATGAGCGAAGAAATAATAATAGAGCTTGACAAAGTACTGCTGTGAATCCAGGTTCGGGAGCCTTTTGGTAGCGTGAATGGTGTCCGGAGATGACCAGGAAAAAAATTGCACAAGTATTTACACGGTGAGTACAAGTTTGGTGGTTACGTCTTTGAATGAATCACACAGTGAGCAACAACTTAACAGCGCACAACATTGCCTTCTTGCTCAAGGCTTTTTGTTCGCGCACGTGGCGCCCCTGAGTGCTCAAGTCACACAGCTGCAGATTACCAGTTTCACGGTCCGTGCTGTCATCTCCCTTTTGATCCTGCAGTCATCCTCCATTTGTGGGCTCGTTTCCTGGCCGGAGCAGCCGCTTTTCGGACTGAGGCGGAAAGTGAAATTGCCTGCGTGTTTGAGATTTCAGTGCACGTTAAAGACCCCCAGGTGATCAGAATTACTCCGGAGCCCTCCACTACGGCGCGCTTCATCGCCTGTGTAGCGTCGGCAGGTTACACCTCACAACCAGTCAATCATCAGTCGTCGGTGCATTAAAACGTGCCAAGTGCTGTGTGTTCTTTTAGATGCGGAGCGTAACTGCGAATTCATCTTAGGCTTGGGCTCTGTCCCTCCATAGCCCGTCGTCCGCACGCCACCTGCGCATGCGCCCAGGAAGACGCCGGCAACACTGTCGCTCCAGGAGCCATCTCATGGTCGGGGCTCGTGCCGGCCCAGGAGGACACCAGCAACACTGTCGCTTCAGATCTTTTAAAGTGGGAGCGGGCTCGTCTCGTGAAAGCAAGTGCGTGCGCTGAAAAAAAAACCCTTGCACTTCATTGGTGCATTGCAAAAATATATACTTTGTGATAAGTCGCAAAGTACTGTTCAGATGGAGCCCCGTTACGCTCCGCATCCTTCGCAGGAATCCCCTCGTGGGAAAGGGCGTAATTTTTTAGCTTGCCACATCTAAGGCTCTTGTTGCGGTTTGCCACTTGACTGTTGCATGAGAGAAGACTGGAAGTTGCTCAGGATTGCCGTCACAGTCCAAATTTGGTTAATCAGTGGAGCCAAGGTTAATGGTATGGGTCTATCAAAAATGTGGAATGCCTTTATCCGCTGTATCCGCCGCTCCACGTGTATCCGCAAAGCAGCAATCTCCTTTGTAGATTTCACTTCCTCAGGTGAGAATGTGCCACCCTTCAGGAACGGCGGCAGGTTCAATTTCACTCCATTCTTTTCCAAGAGATCTTCGATGCGAAAGCCCTTATCTGCCATAACAGCATCTTCGTCGTCAAACTTCAAGTTTAAAAAACCACTCCTAATCACACACTCTCTGTCTGAGCTGGATCCTGTGAAAAGCTCTGACACAAAGGCGACAAGGCCATTAGGCAGGACGCCGATGAGTCCCTTGAATGTGTTGCTCGACTTGTATGGGGAGTACGTTGTAGACTGTAGGGACAAGGATGATGGCACCTCGCACTGTATTTCCGTGGCGTCCAGGATTACTCGAGTCGATGAATACTTTTCCTTAAACTCGGGTGGCATTGTAGCATCTACAATTCTTCTAGGAGCCCACAGAGGTAACAGGCCTAGTTTGGCATACAGGAAGTTAATCCACGATGTGCATATTCGGGACACAGTTGACTGGGCAATGCAGAACCTGTGAGCCAAATCATCTTCAAACAGGCCGAGGCGCAGTCGGACTAGCACCAAAAACAGCTCATTTTCCGTGCTTAGTTTTCTCTTCCGCCCTCGCGATGATCTGGGTTCACTGCTTTCTGTACGTTCTGAACGTAGAACGTTGCACCCATCATCACCGGGGTTCAAGTAGACCAGAAGTTTCTTGAAATGGTTGTAGCTTGGCAGCCCAGTGTAAAATAGCATGTCTTCGTCGCAGTCCTTGAACCGTTCCACTGTGAAGGGAGCCGTTCGTTCTCTTTCAGCAGCAAGTTGGCAACTCAAGGACGCCTTTTCGAAGCCCAGTTGCCCGATAATTCCTTTTGCAGCAACAAGCTGCTCCTTGATTTGGCAAAGCTCGTCTCGGAGCCGCGCGATTTCGTTGTTTTTCTGTTTTATCGTTTCGGCCAAATGTGCATTTTCACCTTCAAGTGAGCTGTTGAGCCTAGTGGGTTCCTCTAGAACTACCGGTGCTGCCTTCACTTCATCTGGGCTATGCATAAGCTCATCGCCTAGCACTCCTGGGCCTAGAACCGGGTTTTGGCTTCTTACTTGTGGTGAAGCACGTGGCTTTGGGGGCTTCCATTCTTTCTTTTCCTTGGGAAAAGCAAAAACTGACGGAACTGCCGAGTCCCGAAGGAGGCTGCGGCCACTCACAACGCTAGGTATAAAGTCCAATGACCTCAAATGCTTCGAGCAGACCTTCGTTGGCTTGCCGACTTGAAATTCCGGGCCTTCATCCCTCTTGATCGCAACAATCCACTTCTTGTATATCATTGCATCTTTCGGAAAGCGGTGGAAGGATACCTACAAGATATAAGCAAACAAACATTCAGTGCGACGTCATGAGCTAGGTTTCTCTTAGCTGTTTGATTGTTGTTTACAAACACAGGCACTATCACAAATTCATCTCACAAAGAATAGAGGTCACACTAATACGTGCATTGCAGGACTAATGATGCACTTGTAATGTGACCCACCCCCCTCAGTTTTTTCTGCGCACACTCCCCTTTTCTAGCAGCCTTTCCTAGATATGGCCCTTCACAGCAAGCCTTAAGAGGCATTAGTCACTTGTGGACACTGGGGGGAATTTAAATCAGTTATTTTTTATCTCCAGGTAGCTTCAAAGGTTTCTATGATCTGCGAGTCTAAGGCAGCCAAAAGGCAGAATACCGTACAACTAAGTTATGGCTGCCTCCACAGCTGTATGTTTGATAATGCAACATGAAACATTTTTCAGGTGAGGTGAGTTGCAACACAACCAAACAGCTGCAACACAACTGAGCCGAAGAGACTAAAATGCAGAGAATGAATCCCGTCTCACGAATAAATGGAACTGCCGCGCTCTGAACTCATGCAGAACGTCATTCAGTCAAGCCCTGGCGATACTCATGGTGCCAGTTTTCCAAACCTACGGCAGCGCGCCCCGCTATCTTTTCGATTTTATTTCGTTGGTAAAGGAATATCGGTGAGAGAGGACCGAATGGAAAAGTTGCGTCCGCGCACGTTGGGGGAACTGAAGTTAAGCGCCTGAGCAGATACTTTTCTGTTCGAAAGTGGGCATAGCCCTCATCTTCCGAATGACAGTTTTATTGCTGCGCGGTGACCGTACTTGGGGACACAACGGAGCCTGAACGCGGAAAAGCAACCGAGTTGCCTTTCTAGGATGCGTGTACGGCATGTTACTCGGAGTAGCGGAAGCTCTACACGTCTCTGTGCGCAATCACCTTCAAAAATAACATTTATACATCGTCTACCTACATGGTGTAATCTCATCACAAACAGCCCGTCCTAACACTTCGGTTCTATCACACTAGTTACCCCAACAGCAGCGGTGCACTCTCCACTCGACTGCAGAGAATCACCAGGGCTCTTCGATTTACCATCTCGGACTCGCCGCGGGTAGTCCGAGGATTCCCCGAAGCCATAGGGAAATTCGAATGCCGGACAGCTTCTCGGCGAGTCCGAGACGGTAAATCGAAGAGCACCACTGTCGTGGAGAGGGCCGACGTAGTGAAAACACCTAGCCGCAAAGCTGACAAACCTATAAAAACACGGCCTGTCTGAGTAACACAGAAAAATGGTTAGTCCTGCATCGCTCTCGTGCAGCCCGTGCACCGCGGAGATTCATGCAACCTAGAATGTGCCCATAAAGCTTCTGCACGCCATACCCTGTTTTGCGTTTAAATGATCGTTGCAAAAACGTAATTCATGCCACATACCTTGCTCCCATCGCTGTCTGTGACTCCGCGCTGCTTGCACAGCGGTACACAGCAGTGTACTGGCATTTGGCCAGCAAAAAAAATCTGACTGCGACAGTCGAAGCGTCGAAGCGCGTACGTTCCGTGGTACGCTCGCATGCGGGTCGCCCGTGCGTAGTGGTCGAGCCTTGCCAGCATCAAAATGGCGGATAGGGTACCTGCTGCGTTCACTAGATGGCGCTGTTAATTTCGCATATTGCCTATTGGACCGTAAAACCCCAGATATTATGCTGATCAGGAAAGCAGAGTATACTGAAGAATGAACGTGTTAAAAGAGTGTCGTTTCGCCTACCGAAAATAGTCCTGAAATCTTGCATGCGCCTCACTTGTATGATTGATGCGCTCACGCCATTTCCATTCAAGAATTGCAAGCATGTTATCAAGCTGAGGCATTTTTTTGTTTGTTTCATAGGAAAGTGGTGAGCGCCGAGAATTCAAGGAACGAAACGGAAGCCAGCAGCCGATGGAAAATATTTGTTGTTGCTATGGTAACCAACTCGCAGCCGTGCCTTGTCGCGTCTGCTGGGCTATAGGGTCTAGCCGTCTGTTCCGCGCACATCGGTTCGCGCCGCCATCGCGGCTGACCTTGGTCAGTCGGAAAGGAGGAGGGTATTTGTACATATTCTATTTATGCTCGTGCGTTCATTTGCATACGAGCGTGTATACACATACAAAATTTTAAAATTTCGAAAGGAGTGCAAAACACCCCTCCTTCGCCTACGCCAATGTTGGCTATAGTTAGGTGTACATCACTGAAGCAACGTGCCATCTGTGACGCCTCAAAATGGCAAATCTACGCGTATGTACATCGTTGCTGCCACCGGTTTTTAATAGTCGAATTCGCCGTAGGTTGTTCGTTTCTGCCCTTAATGTTACCTTGTGTTTTCTCTCCTACGTTCGCATATGCAATTGCCTTTTTTTATTTTGGTGCCCTCCTTGAATACAGGAAAGGTGGAAGCGAAGTGAGCCTGCTCGCCGAGGCAGCCGGTATCACAGTGAACCTAAACACCCCCGCTTCACGTCAATTAATCTAAAGAAGTGTCTATAACTTGGCTGTGCTTTGTAGAAATACTGCTTTTATACCTGAAGATAATCTTTCCTATTCCGTGATGGGCGTCGATACACCGAAATAAAGTATTAGTGTAAGTTTTTTCAGAGTGATCGCAAGGGCAAGGATTTGTTGACAATACATCAGTGGCGCCCGCTGTTCATCTCACTTCTGCCGCGGTGAGATTGAATATGTTGACACTGTTGTGACACCATATCCAATCACACAACAGAGAAGCGTGCCATAGACATTCATGAATATAGTATGACTTCTTGCGATTATCACAACATGCGAATATTACAATGACTTCGTGGTTTAAAGCCAGTAACCCACTACAAAACGCACACACGCTACTGCACCGTTTTTCTTGAGGCTATGTAAAGGGTGCATACCTGGTTCCAAAAGGTTTCATGTATTAGTTGTTTGAAGTACGCACTATACAAACAGAAGATCGCTATCATGTTGAACTCCTAAACGCGAAGCTTTAGGATGCCGTAATTTTTAACGACCATCATAACCTTGTTCCGGTTTTATCAAATGAGCATGATATAAGCCGTTATTGACACATCGGCCGCTAGGGCATCGGTAGATTTTTATGGGGGTTGGGGGATGGGCATATATTTATTATATATGGGTAATGGGCCTTCTATGTTGAGTTGGTCATAGCGAGAAAAAAAAATAGGTGAGGGGAGGGGGCAAGTATATTATTAACTTCACTCTTGCTGTGATTGCCCTGTCGCGGTGTTCTAGTGGCTGATGTACTCGGCTGCTGACCCACAGGTCACGGGATTGAATCCCGGCTGTGGCGGTTGCATTTCCGTTGGAGGCGGAAATGTTTTAATCTCGTGTGCTCCGATTTGGGTGCGTGTAAATAACCCTAGGTGGTGGAAATTTCCGGAGCCCACCACTACACAGTAAAAATTTTTACACCCAGAAGGGTGTAAATGAGCTTGTCCCGTGGACGACTTCCTAAGGGTGTTAATTCAGCACCTTCCAAAAAGGGTGCTTTTTCATGCACCCTTAGAATAGGGTGTACATGTAAAAAACTGTAGGGTGTTACAAAAACACCCTTGAGGAAGGGTGCCTTCGATGTCCATCACTTTTTTAGCACCCTCTGAGGAGGGTGCGAGAAGGGTGCACAAGGGTGTTGAGTGCCCATGGCAGGGGCGCCAGTATTCTTTTAGACTGCACTAATAGATATCGGCATGCACTGATTACACACTACTTGAAGAAAGTGGTCCTGATTATCAATGGTGCGCCACCTGTCGAGCTCCATTCATTGCGTCTGGGCAAAAATATAAACGCGTACTATCGTGTATGAACTTGTGCTGGATCTATATATACTTCACAGTATATGCATAATGCACGTTACAGAAAATGAAGCCTTGCTGCCCTTGCATATTGCGTTTATTTAATAGGCAAATAAAACATAAACTTTTCTTCTGCCACACAACTTTTTCACCAGATATACGTTCACGTATACGTACACTACACATGCAACACCTCAAATGTTTATTATATTTATTCACTTTCACTTCATTAACAATTCTTTGCAACATACAATTAAACTGGTTTCAGTTTAGTATACTGCTTCAAGTACATAAAGACTACAAATGAAATATACGCTAGTATATCCCTATAATTCTTTCAAGTATCTACAATCCCAGTGGTTTCCAGTTTAATACTCCTTCATGTACACAATCGGTTAATAGGAATGAAATACAGGCAAATATATACTGATGATTCTTTCAAATATATACAATCACCACGATTTCACTATATACGCCTTCATGTCCACAATCGTTCCCAAGAAGTGATGCACACAAAAATATATATGGATAGTGTTTTCAAATGTATACAATCACAGTGGATTAAGCTTTGTATTCCTAGATGTATAACAATTGGTTATGAGAAATGATGTACATGCAAACATATACGGGTTTTCGCACATATAACTTTAGCGAATACTTAAGAAACCAATACAATGATCAGAAACACAATAAGCTAAAAACGAGCACAAAACTAAGTCAAAACACACAAAAAACAAAAGAGGTAATGCATAATTATGGCTAATGACACAGCTGGGTCACTTTATGCCAAATGTCCCAGACATTTTGGCAACCATCTCAAATGTATTCAAAAAAACTCGTGCTGCATTGAAAATAGTGAACTTCTGGAATATTTAGGAGAGGAAAAATATTTGGTCACGTGGCTGCCCTCTGAACTTCCTGGAATGCCGTCTAGGTGTTGTATGTTAAAAATTTTATTTTAAAAGCACCGCTCTTTCTTTCCATACGAAACTCGGTCTACGTGTTACGTAACAAGAGCTTAATTTGGGAGAGTTGGTTCATTGTGGTTGTGTGCTAGTCACAGCGCGACAACTTTAGGAAGAGACAAAAAGGACAGGAAAGAGCACCGACTGTCAACTGAATTTAATGAATGTGCTACGAGCGCTTTTATACGGAGTACAAGAACCGTGTTCATGCGCGACGACACGTGTGAGCACTACAAAATAATCTTAACTGTGAAAAGAATACTCCCTCTCGGAAAGGATAACTAAACGTGTAGTGACGCACTGATCATTGGTTTACCTGATAAAAAATACTTCTACAAACGTTAAATTGGCATTAAGTAAACCTATTCTCGTGACGAATGGGGCAAGATTGACTATTCCTGTTGCTGTTTAGTACACACACTTTTGAAAGCTTGCAAGGGGTGGAAAACAACACGCTAATATCATATCTGCTGGCTATTTTTTTAATTGTGAGACACATGATGTGGTATAACATGCAAAGGTTTTGGTCATTGTTTTTTGTTGGTCCTGTCTTCTTTAACTTTACTTTCTGCAGGAGGGTTTTGCAAACGGGTGTGATGATTCTGTTGGGATACCCAGTATCTTTTAGTCTTTTAATCTGGTTTTTAAACCTGACCTCACCCTTGTGCTAACATGACTTCTGAAGGGTGGCCTGAGTACATGTGGTATCAATTCTTCTTTCTACTGATTTTGAATGCCCACTATGAAAAGGCAGAACATTCTTAGCACTCCTGGGCTGATAGCACCAGCCAATACCCCAACAGCATCATCACACTTGTTTGCGAAACCCTCCAGCAGAAAGTAAAGTTAAAGGAAACAGGACCAAAAGAAAAAGAAAATGACCAATCACCTTTGCATGTCACACGGTACTACGTACATAAGGTGTCTCACAATTTTAGGAAAAGAGCCAGCAGATATGACATTGTTGTTTTCCACCCCTTGCAAGCTTTCAAAAGTGCATGTACTTACAGCAACAGGAATAGTCAATCTTGCACCATTCGTCACTAGAATAGGTTTACTGAATGCCAATCTAATGTGTATAAGATGCCACTAACATGTGGAAAAGTAAACATAGGACAAACTGGGCAATGCTTCAATGATCAAGCAAGACAGCATGCTTTAAATGTTAAGAAGAGCTATAGTAGTCTCATGGCCGGGCACCGTATGTAAGTGTAGTCCTAGGTTTCATAGAACACGGTTTTTGAAAAAAAAAGCTAGCAGAAAAATGAGATTTTAGAACTCTTTATCAGGAAGGCCAAGGATCGATACATCAGTACACCTTCACTTATCTTTTCCGAAAAAGAGTATTCTTTTCTCGGTTAAAATTATTTTGTCATGGTCACACATGTGTTGTTGCAGATGAGCCCTGGTCTTGTGCTCAGTATAAAAACGCTCGTAGCACCTTCAATAAAATTCAGTTGACAGCGCTCTTTCCTGTCCTTTTTGCAATAAGATTTTTATTACAGAAAAAAAAATTTCATTTTCTTACAATTCAGGTATAATGATGAGTTTTCATTGTATCACAACATGGAGCAAATTGCATCTCAATATGGACAAAAATCACAATTTTGTGAAATTCGTGATATTTTCTCGTATATTTCAGCAGCTTGAGAGGTCTAAAGATATTTTTTCCTCAAAATATACCTTCTGTGGAGTAAGTATTCACTGCTCAGATATTCATACAAAGTGCAATATTGCAATAAAAATGCAAACATAACACATTTTGGCTTTATTCTTGGAAGCGAATGTGGCAAAAAAATTGCACTATTATTATTAAGCTTCAAATACCTTAAAGAAGCACATTTACTTAACAAGTAGACCAAACTTGCTTCACAAAAAATAAGCGGTAGTTTTAAAACGAAATTTTCCACAAACAGCACACAGACAGCATTATGCCAGGAAGTTATAAGCCAGCCACATGAACAAAACTTTTTTTCTCGCTGAAATATTCTAGCAGTTCACTGTTTTCAACGCAGTAAGTCAGCACTTTTTTTTCAAATACAATTCAGATGGTCCCCAAAGTGGCTGGGACGTTTGGCATGGAATGGTCCAGCTATATTTAGGCAAAATAACTTACACAAATAACAATGTTCATCTACCATGACCACACTAGAAAAAGTTGTTCAGGCATTGTGACACTAAAATTTTCAGCGTCGTACTGCCTGAACAACTTCTTTGATAAACTCCAAACTCACGCCGACAAAAAGCCGCTCAATCACGGTGGATGTTAAAGGCCTTGCAGCCGTAGACAATGTTGAAAATAAAAAAAAATCAACTCATCAGTGCTGTCACTCCTTCTTCGTCATTACTGAAACAGAAGATTTTTCGGTTATCCATGTGGAGGTTCAGGAAGTAGGCTTGCTCTAGGCTGGGGCGGGGGGTAGACTACGCAGGGCGTCAGCGGCACCCTCTCATCCTGTAATAAGAGCAAATATGACTTCTCATAAAAGGATGTTCGTGCTGTTCTGGCAGCACCATATATAAAGAATGTGTAGTGTGTATCCTTCGAAATGGCGTGTAATTGACATTACACTGGACTCGAAGCATACAACCCATACATTCCAATAATTTCGTATGATAAAGATAAGAGTTTTCCAGCATACAGCAAATTCCCGAAATGAGGTGAAGTGTAAGACTACAGCTCAAAAATGGCACTTACGAAAGCCTGAACTCACCTAAGAATGAAATTCCTTCTAGGGTAGTGAGCCAGTGTGAAAAACAATTCCTAAAGTACAACGTTCCGAACATGTAACATTAATCAAAATGCACAAGAAACTTACCTCTTCATTTACAAACAGTGAAGACATCTCTGCTTTCTCTTTTACATGAGAACAAATGATCTTGGGCGTGGCACTAGCGAAGAGGTCTGCAAAAAAAAGTAAAAGATTTACTGACTTTAATCACGCCTCTAACAATCTGAGGAATGGTTACAAGTCACCAATCAGTGCAATTCTGACTGCCTCTATAAGGGCATCAAAAATGAACAATTTTCTCGTTCTTTCTACTCTCACAAGACGCTCTGTCAATGGAATCTAATCCAAATTTGACGCTGTGCTTTCTATTTGCCTGCTTTCGAGACGTAGGGCTGCGAACATGTGTTTTGTGCACCTAATCTAGCACAGAAATTCGTCATCTATAATTCAATCATCTTAATTCATTGTAACTTGATAAAAGATGTGATAGCTCGTCCAGTTTTTAAAGAGTTGCGGGCCTGCAATAGGCACTGCCTTGCACGTATGAAAATACTTTTTTAAAAAAAAATTCAAAGCTTGCTTTCAGAAAAAGCATCTGGCATATTTCGACAACCAAGCCCATCTTCTGATCGCAATCAGGGGCACGCTATTAGCGATTATTGACTACAGAATTTACAAACGTAACCCGTGCCTAAATACTCAGTTAAACACAATCACGCAAGAGCGCTCGAACGACACCAACGCGCGCGGACGCCGACTACGTTGCAGCAGCCGTAGCTTATGCTAGAGCTACCGCACATAGCTCCAACAGTCACGTATACTATCTCGATTCTGTTATAACGCCGAACATTATCGCAGATGAAAGCGAAGCACGAAAACAGCAAACAGAAACGAGGGAAAACAATGCACGGCGATGGCCAGAACAACGCGCCTTTGGAAGTCTGCTAGATCTTTCCCTGTTGCTGGTGGCACTTGTTCTAAATAGCCTAAAAGACCGAGGCGCACGTGCTGGGAGCATCGCGGCATATCAGCACCTTCAACTATACCGTCTTTAAGCAAAAAAAAGCCATTTCGTACAGTGCGCCTCTGTACATCATTTTTGCTTTTTCTTTCTTTTTTTGCGCTTATACTTACAGAAGCACGTTGCACATTTGAGTATTAATAGAAATGTTATTACGATGTAGCCTAGAGCGCATCTTGAAACAATATCAATCACTTTGAGCAGTGTAGAGACAATGTGCGATCGGCAACTAATCCCGCCCTTGTTAAGTGATCACATAACTCACTGTATGAGTGATGCAGGCACTTACACAACATCGCGCAAAGCAGTGTGAACTCGTTAAGTCACACGTTTAATCGGGCATCTGCAACAGGCCCGCGAACGCATGCTGTTGTAAATGGCTGGCAGCCTACTTCGGCAGAGCTGCTGCGGGCGCCCAGCTAGCGCTGCATGATTACTATTTACGAAAACAGTACACTCACCGTTAACAGGCCCACATTGTCCGTGTCCGCCACTCCATGAATATTCCTTAATCCGAGCGTCACTTCGAACACGGTGTCATGCGTGACCACCATTGAATCTGCGCCTGTTCACTAGAACACACACAGCGACCAAGACCCCAGACCAACGCTACGCATTTGAAAGACGATGAGACAGAGAGAGCGACGTTGAGAGAGAGAAGGAGGAGGCACTGGCGGCGGCTAAAGCCCCGCGGCGGCGCCGCAGCTGTCGACGCAGGTGTTCGGTGACGCAACTATTCGCTTATCTACGCCGCCGTTGTGGGAGCAACGCTGGCCGGGGTGAGCGCGGGGGGGGGGGAGGAGCGGGAAACCCGCCAGGATGGCGCCGAAGAGCGAACGCTATGGCGCATACGGCGGACGGCCGTTCCTCGCGGAATGACTACTTGTAAATGGCAACTCTCCTTCCAGCCAGTCGCACATCGACGCAGGTTATTTACCAGCCTCGGGTTCCTTGAGTATTTTGACGGAATGCGATTGCAGTAGGCGAAAAATAGTGAAGCAAAACTTGCGGAAAACAAAGTGCACCATGGAATGGCCAGAAACAATAATTATTTCGTCCTCGGTGGCATTAGCGGGAGAGCATCGCTACACCTTTTTCCAGAGGAATTTCTTTTTGCATTGTCTGTGTCTGGCTCTTTCGCGTATGGTGCCGCAAACACTGAATGCGTAGTCGAAGCTGGAACAAATTAATCCACAGTCGCGTATGTTTAGAAGGCTTGTCACGCACCACGAAACATGCCGAGGTTGTTATAACAAACTTTTTGCTCGCCACATGATCAGCACATAATTCCATATGGTTACCCAATGAGCTAGCTACGCACCTGTAGCAAAGGCAGGGCACGTTCTTGTTAAACGTTGTTAATATAAACGATGGTTGTGCATAAGTGCAGTGACAGCTTTCCGTGGGAATTGGTCATAACCCACGTTTTCGAGCGTAGAAGCACCTCAGCGGACCTAATCAGCTACCACAGCAAGTTCGTAAGCAACGATCAGGTACGAAAATGTGCAGCTGTTTTCCATGTACTGAATAGTCCATGTACAGTGCGTTGACAACCGCCATTCCTTAAGCCACCTCCCATATAGACTCCCAGTCTGAACAGGTGTGGGACCTTAAACAATAGGAAGCAGTGCCTCCCCCCCGCACACACACACACACACACGAAATTCGAGGGCGCACGGGCTGATACACACGCATACTTATTCACAGGCGCACACACATACACGTATACACACATACGGCCACACACACACGCGACCGTAAACGCACGCATGCATGGGCGTACACATGTGCACAGGCACGCTCAACACAAGCAGGGACTCGCACATACACGCGCACGCACACATGCACGGGTGTACACACAATCGCGCTTACACGCACACACACCCACCCATACTCGGGCGAACATTATTTGCGTGTATATAATCCATAGCAAACATGCAGCTTATAACCAACGCTAAGGAAAGCTTTCGTAACATGAATTGCAGTTAATTGCCATTATAGATGAAACGCGATTTGCTTCTGCTGACATTTTGCTGCATTCGGAGAGCACCTTCACACATTCTAAGTCAATTAGGCCGTCATTTAACGCAAGGTCCACATATTCGTGCAGTAGCTGCGCTGCTCGGACGCCAATCTGAAGGTCGCGGGTTCGATGCCGGCCGTGGCAGTCGAATTAAGGCGGAGGCGAAAAGGTAGAAGCCTTTGCACTGTGCGAAATGAACGCTCATTAAAGAACACCAAATGGTGAAAATCTCTGCAGCTTTCCACTACGACGACTCTCATAATCATATCGAGGTTTTTGAGACGTAAAATCCCAAATATTATAATTAGGTGCTCTTCTTATGCTGCATATTCCATCTGATGAATCGACACCTACACCCTTCTCAGGCACAAAAGCACCCTTAGAGCCTATTTTAGGGTGCTATTGCGGCAAGCACCCAAACAAAGGGGTGCTTTTTTTAATCAACCATTTATGGGTGTTAAAGGGTGTTGCAAAGGGTGCTTTCTCGTAAAAGCACCCTTTTTACACCCTTTTGGGTGCAAAAATTTTTACTGTGTATGGCGTCTCTCATAATCCTGTGGTAGTTTTGGGATGTTAAACCCCACATAGGAACAAATTATCCGATGCAGGTATAATGGTCAAGAAAGAAGGCATACTTGTCATTTTCTGTTAAAGCAGCACTTTAGATATGACTACTTATGAAAACATGTCCCAGTTTCACCGCAAGGGTGATGTAATGAGTGTGGTAGCGACAAATTAAGTAAAGCTGAATTCTCGAATCCAGTGTGGTGTATCTCCACAAAATGCTGCTGCAACAGAACACAGCCGCTCGTGGTAGGATTAGGTAATGCGCACAGCCACTTCTCGTTGAGATCGAAGAACGTGGAACGGTATACAAGCTGTCTGCTGATGCTGTCAATATAGCATTCGCCACCGCGTCCTTATAGCTTTTATAGCGGAACATGGACGTCGTCATCGCCGTCATGTTCCGTAGAAAGTTTCCTTAAGGAAACTTTTTACGGAACATGACGTCGATGGCGAGAACATATTGATAGTGTCCTATCAATATAGTCCTATCATATCAATATATATTGTTCATATTGCAATAATAAACAATTGAGATAAAACACGAAAGTATAGGTTTACTGGAATGCTATTGTTTTGCCTCTCCAAAGAAGCCCTACAGATTCGTTCCCATCGTATAGACAAGATGGACTTTTCATTATTTCAATTGGCAGATTTCACGTAACACGGGGATATACGTTATGTGAAGCATGTGCAAGGAGTGTGACCTTGTTGTACTTTTTAATTAAGCCAAACATCACGAAATCACACTAAATATATGTTCAAATGTCGTCGCTCAGACATATGTTGAAGAGTCAGGTATGCTATATATAACCAAATTTTCACAGTTGTGCAACGATGCCAATAGCAACATGGTTATTACCAACACAGAAGAGTTAAACAGATATCTAGCGCTCATGCTTGCGAGGATGGTAACTCTAGTTAGTGGTGCATACACCAACTTCAGTGGATGTAGATTAGCAGTATAACGGACGCTAAGCTGTCGTGGGGACTGTGTCATAGGAGTACATATGCAATGTTTATAAATTTGAATGATCAGCAACGCAACCACAATTGCCGTTTTACCAGCAATAGGGTGCTTCTCCAAGGCACTTTCGAGACCTAACACGACGCTGTGGTGCTGCACTCTATTGCCACGCAGAATGCTTGGCTTAAATTCCTGCTGGGACCATAATATTTACCTTTTACATTCGTCGCGTCAATGCTGCCGGTTTCGGTTTTTCTTGGCACTATTACACTTAAATTACTAATGTCTCTCGCGACGCTCCAGGGTAAAAAAAACTGTCCATCACCTAGGTCGTACACACGCGAATCACCACACGGGGTATGTGCCAGATATTCGTGAAGTAACATGTTTCACGAGGTACGTACCCAATGAGGTTTGCAAGTTGAATATATCATGACCCCTCAAACTTATTCGACGAACTTTCTAACCCCTAATTACTAACTCTGGTTTACGCCAAACTACGGAGGCGATATACTTAGTACGTAGTGCGTTACATAATATACGGCGATATATACTACGTATATCACCTCCTTACCTGGTAGAAAAGAGGGACGGTGATATACACACTTGGGCGGCTAGAGATAGATAGATAGATAAACAGATAGATACTAGGCAAAGAAACGCTTCGCATTTGAAGCAGCGGCAAAATGCATAATTTTGCCATATACTATGCCTCGCTTCTGTACTCTTAGTTCGTGTTTTTTACATCGGCTAACTGGAGAGGTACAAAAGCATATCGAAATCATGAAAACAGCAAGTAAGTTTACAACACACTATGAACAAAAAAAAACGAAATAGGTGTGTTCGTCTAACTGGATCAAGCGTCGTTTTCCTCAGGATCTTTAAAAGAAGGAAGTAAGAATCACAAATGTACATCTTGTACTGCTATGCTAGATTTCGCCAGCTGGCCGCACAGAAAAAGAAAAAAAAAGTGAGCCGCGTGACTCGTGTGGCACGAACCACAAGGAATTTCAGAGTGGCCTAGCTCCTGGCCTGGCTGGACGCTGCAGCAGTGACTTTGCCTACTCCTGCGTTCCAAATAAAAGCTGCGACCTCGGCTTGGGCTCATCGCCGCCGTCTCCCCTCTCCTTCCTCAACATATGCTGACCCCAGACCAATGGACAAGCGACCAGCACTGCACCGCTGCCTCTGAGCTTCACAGACATGTTCCTGCCAGCTCAGGCCTTGCAGCCGCACTTTGACTCGCCTCTCCTACCACGCGCCTTTCGACAAGCCATCGGCTGCCATTTTCCCACGACTCTGCCTGCCAGTGCCACCGTTCCAAACGACCTACTTGAAAGTATATATGATTTACGCAGCTCGACGCCGTTTTTGCACTGAATGGCGTCACGGACCAGCCGCTGATGCACACCGTTCTTTTTGATGCCCTTCCGGGAGGCGAGACGGCTGCCTCTCTTTCCTCAACAATATTAAGAGTGTGATATGCGTGCAGTATTTAAAATGCATTAAAAAGTAATAAAAATGAAGGAAAACATAAGACCTCAAGATCACTGCACGAAATTCAAATTGAAACAAAAACTTGTTTGTTTTCTTTCGATGGCGACATCGTGTAGGATGCTGTGGAACTAATTCACGCGCTGTAAAAAGAATGCTTTGACGCTTGACATTGAACCTATATGACTGGGCGCTGATGTTGCGCCCCCCAACTGTGTCATTAATGCACTCGGCCATGAATGCCGCTGAGTCACTTGCAATAAGTAAAAGTAGATCAATATACCGCTAGCATTTGAAAAACCATGTTGCAAAAACGCGTTAGGGAACAATGTTAAGCCAACTGCAGCACGTTAAAAATGTCTTCAATCGAAAACTGAGTGTCATGGCTACGGTGCACTGACCAATAATATAACCTGCTTAGTTTTGCTGCAGTGAACGTTTTTGTCTCGAACAAGGGGCCCCTTTTTTGCCGTTTCCAAAGACTCCCATTGTACGAACTTTACCTGCTCTGGGAAAAAAATATAAACTTACCCCAACATAATCGCTGCAGCCTTCTCGTCCGTTTGGGCAGGCGTGCTCTGTTTTCTGAGTTTTTGAACATTCACCCTCTACACTGCATTATTCGAAAAAAACTCACTGGTTCTATTGAAAACGTGCCAGATTCGAGTCGGTACCACGAGGGGCGCTGGCTGTTGTGTCCAGAAATGCTTGATATAATAAAGAGACAGAAATGCGTGTGTTATAATGATATTTGAACGAGTATAGTGAACTCCTAGGGAATGTCTCATGTGGACTTATCGTTGTGTACGAGTGTGGGGTCGAGAGTCATAGGGGTCTAGCAATGCAAGCTGACACTTTGTGATGAGGAATGGAAACCCGTCATTGGTTTCGTACGAAGTTTGTTGCCGTTCGCCGCTTTCTAGAACTAGAAATAATTCGCTGCTTGCCTTTTATTCCTTTATTTTATGTTATTAGGATAACCCTGTATGTGATTACTAGTGCTTATATCATACTCTCGGCCGAGCGCCACTGTCTACTTTTATATCTATTTACCAGAATATAATTACTACTTGAAATCGCCAACGAAATAGCATACAGCCTTAAAGGCAGTGCCAGCCTATTCTTCAGCAGTTAGAAACTTTTCAAGTCTACTTTTCATGCACTCCAATAGAACGCGATATACGTATACGCTCAACATAACATTGACATAGAAGTAGCTGATTACTTCGTAAGACAAGAGCGCGCTCCTCGTCAATCGACATGAAACGTAAAAGTAGGGGTTGCGGACCACTTGAAAGAAAAAGTCGCATTGAGGACACTTTGAAGCTAAAAATGTCAAAATTTAGCGAGACAGGAAGAAGTTAAAAGAGAGAAAGGTCATCCAGAGAACTAAGCCAGCCTAAGCTCGCAATATTAGAAGCTGAAAACCACGTCGTTTCTTTTAAATGAAAAGACGGACTTTCAAACAGTTAAGACAGAAAGGCCTGGCGAGTTAAGAGTCAGTTCAAGTTGAGAGCTTGTAGGCTCTCGGGGAGTATTCTACAGTGTTGAGAAAGGGCAACAGAACCAACTACTTCGAGATAGCGCAGCAGCCTAGCATGCAATGATAAAATTCGTTTCGAAGGCAGATGCCGGTTCATTCTCAATCACATATTTATTCATCAGGCGTGATGAAATAATTGTTAAAAAAAGAACAGGTCTGGCCTCCTTGGTGACCAGCTGCTGGTAATGAACTCCCTCACCAGAGAAGGATTGGCTATCCTGGTGCAGTACCTGGCCACAACCTTCTATGAATACAGCCATTAACCCTCAGTTCCTGCAGTAGCTGCGAAGCAACTGTCCAAGGTCGCGGTGAGACCTGCGACGCTGAGTAGGGTGTTAAGAGTATCTGGGTCCACTAGAATCTCAATGGAGTTAATGGAGAGTATCTTAGTAAACTGCAATTTGCTGATGACTTTGCCTTGATGAGTAACGCGGAGGACGAATTACTGCTCATGATTACTGAACTGGACACGGAAAGCAGAAAAGAAGGTCTGAAATTTATTATGCACGAAACTGAAGGAATGTGGAACAGTCTCGCAGAAAACAGCACTTTGCAATAGGTGGACAGACACTGGAAGTTGTAAATGAATGTCTACTCAGGAGAGGTGGTATCCGTGGAGCCGAACTATGAGAGCGAAATAACTAGTAGAACAAGAATGGAGTGGATCTCATTCGGCAAGCATTCTCAAATCATGAATGATAATCTGCCACTAACCCTGACGAGAAAGGTATAGTATCACAGCTACACATTACCTATCTACGGAACGGAAACCTGGAGGCTTACAAAGAGAGTTCAGCTTGAATTGAGGACGACGCAGCGAGCGATCAAATGGAAAGTTATAGGTGTACCCTTAGGAGTCAAGAAGAGAGCAGAGTGGGTCAGAGAATAAACCGTGGTTAAATATATCATAGTTGAAATCAAGAAGAAATGAACATTAGCCGGGCACGTAAGCAGGATAACCGCAAGTCGTTATGCGTTCCCAGACATTACTCGATTCCCAGAGAAGGAAAACGGGGGAAGGGGAGACAGAGAGTTAGGTGGGCCGATGGGAATCAAAAGTTTGCAGGTATAATGTGGTAACAAAAAGCCCGAGACCGGGTTGATTGGCGGATCAAGAAGAGGCCTTTGCCCTGCAGTGAGCGTAGTTAGGCTTATGTTGGTGATAAGTCCAAAATGTTTAGTGACTGACTTTATTGGGTGCTATTAAATATATAACCAACTAACCCAAAGGTCCTGCCGCCATGTTCTTGGCCAATCCCCCTCAGTGGGCAAGTGCCAGCAATGTAGGATGATCACAATCAGGGATGCTGCGCGTCGTCTTCCTTTTGCGTGATGTGAGGTAAGGCGCCGCGCTTTTTAAGCAGCCTAGCGCTTTTCATTCGAGCAATGAAGCGTTGCGGGTTCTCGTGGAACTCAATGAGCAACACGCGCTTAAATAACAAGTTCTTATCGTTCTTCTCATTGATATACGCGTGTATGTCATCGAACCACTTGCGCACGCTGCCCTGACATCGCGCGATCATGTCTTCTTCGAGCCTGTCGACGAGCTCATTCGCCCGCTGCCTCCGAAGCGCCATTTCATCGAGCTGGTCGACTTTCGCAGCCATGGCGGCGACAAGTTCGGAGCAGAGCCCGGAGACGCCGGTTACCACCGGATCGCTGTCTGAGCACACCGCGGTGGTAGTGCCAGCTGCGTCGGTGGCGTTTTCTGGGCGCGCCCGTGCTTCGATGGCCTTCGTTACCACAGACTTGCACAGTCGCACTCTCGAAGCGAGTGAATCGCGCAAGGCTGGGACCCCTAGAGTCACGTTGTCGAGAAGGCGCTCGCTCTGCTCCGCGTTCTCGCGGACGCGACGAAGCCGTTTTTTCTGCGCCTGCAGCGTTTTCACGCGCGCGGCTAGCTTCTCACGCTTGGCTAGCAAGTCCTGGACATGCAAGCAGTTGCGGGCCCCATCCACGTCCATCTTCACCGCGAGAGTGGCGCAACGCGCCAGCTCTTTTGGAAGTCCTGTCTCGTTGTTTTCTTCCAGGCCATCGCGGACTTGTTTCTTGATAAGGCGAGGAAGTGCGACACGCGCTGCTTTGAGCAGTGCACGGTGCAATTACGTGGGGCGCTTCGCGTAACGCGCGTCGGTTGACGATGCAGTCCACGACTCGGCGTCCATGTACACGTCACTCAATTCGCTGACGAGCCAGGCGCAGTATTCTTCTTCGCTGCACGCCTTGTACTCGGCAGCTTTGCGCAAAACGACAGATTCGACTCGTTAGATCGATTCCGAGTGTTCTTCTATCGGAGGCGAAGCGCTGTCGCCGTTTCCGGGGCGGGTTCGGAGTCTCCGTCGAAGCGCGGCGATATCGATACGCTTCCTGGGGCACAACTTCTTTTCGGCGTCCAAGTAAGTCAAAAGAGGATCAGCTTCGGACTCTGTCGACATCGTGTCATCATGAGAGGAGGCGACCGCATCGACGACGTCGCTTACCTTGTCCACGACTTCCTTCACGAAGCTTTTTGTCCCGCCTGAATCACTGACGAGGCCGAGCCGAGCTAGCCTTGCTTGTAGCTTTTCTTCAGCACGAATCATGTCGTCCTGAGTGGGTTTGTGGACTTCCATCTGCGGGTAAGGCTGAAGCAAAAGGCTACAAAGGACCTCTGACAACAAGACAGCCGGTGCAGCTTGATGCGTACGGCAATGGCGATGCCAAAGGTTATGTGGGCAACATTAGCAATATCAGTGGAGATAATCTCAAATGAGATGCTGAAGACAAAACTATGCTGTGAATCTATGCGAAAATATTTAAAACAAAATATTTTAAACCACTATTTTTGGCAGCGTGCTAAATTGAAAAGCGCAATTGATTTGGGTATTTAATACACCAAAAAATAAATTTCCTAGGTCACTGCGTCCTAGGTCCTGTTTCGTAATGTTTCGGTGAAAATAATGTCGCTAACAGCAGAAGCTCCACCAATTTTACTATTTCTTACAAAACGATTTTTTTGGACTTCTGAGGAATTCTAAATCAGCAAGCGCGAGTGTCGTAGTTTTTAAAACCACATGACACTGCAGCCTGTAGTCGTGCTTTCATCCGTACGTAGTCAGATCCCAATTCGAGCGTAGATTTTGCCAGAAGTCGCGCGACATGGCAGGAGAGGTGATCGTCGACGCGCTGCCTTACATCGATCAAGGCTATGACGAGCCTGGAATTCGTGAAGCCGTAAGTTTTAGATTCCCAACCCTAATTTTAACTAGTCTGCTTGTCTATGCCTCTAAATTGGCGCTCGAATGCGCGCTATGTATGTAAGAATTCAAGCGACAAATGACAACTGTGTCATCGCGCTGTATGTGTTTACGTTCTTCGCTTCTCATTTCATGTCATGGCTATGGTCGAAGAAGAGAGGAGGCGATACAGACCCACAAAGAATTGCCTGGAACATTTGCCCCAGCATTCGCTGCATCAGTTTGAGGTAGTAATGATGCGCTCGAACGTTATGAACGTGCTGTTGTGACACTTGGCTTGATACGATGGCCGACGAGCGACTGCCGTAACATTGTGCGACTAATCTGTTTTTTTTTATCCACTTGCAGAGCGAAATCATGAAGACCGAATTTGAACGCCTTCAGTCGAGGTTGCCCATGGAAATGATGAGCATGAAACGGTGAGTCGTGTTGCGTTAATTCGCTTCTTCGATTAGAATGAAACCAATACTCTGACCGGAGAATAGCGCAGGCCTAAGTGATTGGTTTCGTTTATTTCGCCCGGATGACGCAAGTCTGCCTCGTAACGTTTCGCATGTTAGGCTGTCCAGTTTGAAACGCTGTTGCTCGTATCTCGCTGTCGTTCCAGCCAGCCGAAGGGCTTGCGTTTTCTCTCCACTACGTTGTTTCTCTGATAGCCACTGATTATAGTACGCCGCTCAATTAAGCTGCGCGCTTTCACGTGGTATCGAAGAGGTTTGAAGAATCGCTCGCGGTAAGAAGTAAATGGGTCCAACAGTAGAAGCGTGAACCGTTGGGATAGTTGGTGGGAAATTCGTATGGCGAAAAGCAGAAAATGGCGAAATTATGACTGCGCCGACGAGAAAGACATAGTATACACATGAGAGGCGTGCTATGGAATACAGCAGCCCATTATTGTGCTGATTTTGGGGATGATGCATTGTGACTGTTCAGCCTCCATGAGAGTGATAGGTAGTACTCTTTCTTTTTTTCAGCTAGGGTTGGTATGTTAACAAAACAGTATGTAATGAGATGAAGGTTTGTCATGACTACCTGGAACTTTGAATTCGGTTTAACAGCAATGTCAGAATCCTTGATAAATTTCATGAGGATTGTCAGCTTTCCGACCAAAAACCAGCGATACGAAAGCATGCCTGTGTTCCTGTATTGCGAAGTCTACTATGTGAAATACTCGAGAAATATTCAAGGGAAACTAGAAGTATCAAACAACTCGCCCAGCTCCAAGTTATATTGAACTCGGGAAATGCATGGCTTCACAAAAACAAGTGGTCGCAATTTGGTGAGGCACTTCTCTGTGGGAAGGACGAGGTGGCTGTGCTCAAGCCTAATCTTTTCTTTACATTGTGACTGTGGTAAGAGTGCTTCTCACAACCAAAATCGAAACTGGAAGTGAAACCGACAGTGGAAAATAACCGACGAAGACGAAAGTGTGCACGGGGTCAGACGAACGTGAGCGCGTGAGCTTCGGAACAGCGACGGGCAGAGGAAGAACGCGGCCAGCTAGCAAGAGCGCTAGGCGTTGGTCCTCAGGGGACCGAACCAACGAGCGGGTGTCACCAACCCAACCGGGACGAGCGTGGCATGTTCCTGAGGCGAGTGGCGGTTCCGGGCCGGGCCTGACATGCTGTTCCTGTGGCGGACGAGCGTGCAGGCTAGGGCAAGCGGCTGATCCTGTCCAGACTCGGGTCCGGCACAACCAGTCACCGAGATCGTGGCCACGGTGCCACGTCGGAGCTGGTCCGGCACAACCGCCAATTGAAGGTGCGACCTCGGTGATGCGTCGGCCGCAGCGTGGGGCTGCCTGGTCCAGCACGAGCAGCTGGTGGTCTGCTCGTGAGCTCCCGTGCACTTGGCAACCTTCCCGTGGCGAGGTTGCGTCGTCGACGCCATCGTCTTCAGCGGGAGCGTGAGTGGCACCCGACGGAATTAGACTTCCGAGTAGTGAGGACGCGTGGGTTACTCGCGGGCGCGTAGACATAAGGACTGTATGACTGAATTATGGAGCCAGTGTGTTGTACAGATAGCCACAGTGTTGTGATCGTTTTGTGTGTGAAGTCAATAAATGTTTCTCTTGTCCTTGTCTTGGGTTTCTGCGTCTGAGGGCCCAAGAACCACCACAGTGACCAAGGTGCAGTGCATATTCACATTGCCAGGGACGAGTTCGTTCTTTGCAGCATTTGTTTCATATATATTTTGTTGCTTTACAGATACGAGCTTCCGCAGCCGCCTGCTGGCAAAACGACGGGCGTCGCGTCCTGGTCGGAGTGCCTCGACAACTCATCGGCGCAGTTAGAACATCGAGCCACCCGTATTGCCAACTTGAAGGAAGGGCTGCAATGCTGCGCTCGTTCGCATGCTCCGCCAACTGCAGCGGCAACTCCAAGAATTGAGGTAAATTTGTATTTTCACAACGTGATGCTCCTACATGCAAAACAAAGGTACTTTATGTAATATCAGGCCCTGGAGGCTCTCCTGCTGTTGACCGTTTTGGTTCATTGTGGTGAGAACAAACTTAATTTACCTTTATGCGGAATTGAAGCACTACTGATGGGCTTAAAGGGCCACTAAAAAAAGATTTTAACAAATTTTCCCGTATCAACAAGTTAGAATTTCTCAACCCTGAAAGCATTACTCTTACTGCAACAAGGTGCTCGATTAGTTAGAAAATGTGATAAAGTAACAAAATGGGCTAACGCGCCTCTTTGAAGTTGCTGCTGCACCAGCATGCCATAATGTCATGTATTTTGACTGTGTTTGAGAATGCCTGGTTGTCACGGAAAATTGTTTGCATTGTGAAGGTACACGAAACCTTAACATAGCAAGTTTGATTCAATCATAGTGGCCAAAATACAGGAAAAAACTGTGAAATCTGTTGCGTCAGCATGACGTTCACATGTGGCAGATTTGGCACAAATTTATAAATGATACTCAGACATAAATTTTCTCTGCTTGTGTTTAACCAGTGAAAGAAAAATTAAAGGAGAATATCGAAAGAATAATTTATCCGTTTGAACTGATTTAATTGTTTCATTTTAGGCTCCCTTTGAGTATCTTTAAAGTTGATGCTTTAGTAGGCTTCTATAGCCCATCTGTAATTGACAAGTGCTATCCATTCTGGTTACATTTGTGTACAACATTTTTTGAAGAAGTGTCTTCTAAGTTGGTGGTTTGTGTAAATTTGCAGCACTATGATTGGCTAGACCTATTGCTTGGCAAATTAGCAAATGCACAAAATGCATATGCAACAAACTGTACCACGGCCAGTGATGTCTTCAGCACTGGTGGTGGTAAATGCGCCTGAGGATATGCAACTTCTTACACGGCTCCAACGCCAGTGCTTTGTATTTTCTGACAGAGAGAAATGTTACGTTTAAGGAATGCCTTTGCATATAGACTTTGTTCTAATCACTGTGCTGCCTGCCAAGACCTTCTGCTCTTTGTGGAAGTCTACAGTCTTTGTATCGTTGTGCTGCATTTGATGTAGAAGCAGGCCGACATTCCATGGTCAAAAGAACAGCAATCTTTATTTGAGGCACGATTATATAGGCAGGCCGACACGTGTGGCCAAGAAAAAAGAGAAAGGGCCCATCTTGCGCCAAGTAACTTAAATACAGAATACTTCGGCGCATGTCTTTTCACAAGGCGATACAACCTTCTTCTGAACAAAACAACACAAAAAAACGAAAAAAAAGCATCCTAATACGAACATTGTTCAAGGCACTTGTTTACACTTGTGGCCATACTGTAGCCGCGTCGAGGGCTGTCCCTACCTACTGGATTTTCCAGGGAGAAGCAGAGTAACTTAGTCACTAGACCGCCGCGGCGAGGTGTGCTTGATCTTGACGAACCATTATTGGGGTTGGTTCACGCACACTGTGCGGAGGACAGTCTAGTGATCATGGAACAGTTGGCTCATTGGATCTATAGGCAGAACTTTATTGCGAAAAGCGCTTCTTAGCGTTGGATTTTCTTAGTTGTTCTCATTCAGTCTGTTGTATAGTGCTGACATGGGTACCTGTTCCGAGTAAGTCAACAGTAAAGACGACGTGCATGTGGTCATGCGTGATCTTAGCCTCTTATATAGGGATTACTCTTTGAAAGCCATAAAGTGGCATGACGATAGTTATAACGCGAGAACAAAACGACGACACAGAAACAAGAAGGACACAAAAGATCCTTCTTGTCTCTGTGTCGTCGTTTTGTTCTCGCGCTATAACTATCGTCATGCCATACCAACTAGCCCAAGCTGCCACACGTAAAGTGGCATTGCGGCAATGAAAGTAGTGTGTCATCGGTTAATATTCCAGACAAAATATGCTTATCAGAAGATCAGCGCAGTGGAGCAGTAGTTTTAAGGAGCACGGCTGCTCACCCAAAGGTTGCGGGTTCGATCCCGGCTGGAGCAGTCGCATTTCGATGGAGTTTAAACGTAGCGGGGCGGGAACTGTCCGGTGTTAGTGCAGGTTAATGAATACCAGATGATGAAAACTTTCGCAGACCTCCACTATGGCGTCTTTCATAATCATGTCGTGGATTTGGACCGTAAAACCCCAGATATTATGCTGATCAGGAAAGCAGAGTATACTAAAGAATGAACGTGTTAAAAGAGTGTCGTTTCGCCTAACAAAAATAGTCCTGAAATCTTGCATGCGCCTCGCTTGTATGATTGATGCGCTCACGCCATTTCCATTTAAAAATGGCAAGCATGTTATCAGGCTGAGACATTTTTTTTTGTTTGTTTCATAGGAAAGTGGCGAGCGCCGAGAATTCAAGGAACGAAACGAAAGCCAGCAGCCGATGGAAAATATTTGTTGTTGCTATGGTAACCAACTCGCAGCCGTGCCTTGTCGCGTCTGCTTGGCTATCGGGTCTAGCCGTCTGTTCCTCGCACATCGGTTCGCGCCGCCATCGCGGCTGACCTTGGTCAGTCGGAAAGGAGGAGGGTATTTGTACATTATCTATTTATGCTCGTGCGTTCATTTGCATACGTGCGTGTATACACATACAAAGTTTTAAAATTTCGAAAGGAGTGCAAAACACCCCTCCTTTGGCTTCGCCAATGTTGGCTATAGTTAGGTGTACATCACTGAAGCAACGTGCCATCTGTGACGCCTCAAAATGGCAAATCTACGCGTATGTATATCGTTGCTGCCACCGGTTTTTAATAGTCGAATTCGCCGTAGGTTGTTCGTTTTTGCCCTTAATGTTACCTTGTGTTTTCTCTCCTACATTCGCATATGCAATTGCCTTTTTTTATTTTGGTGCCCTCCTTGAATACAGGAAAGGTGGAACCGAAGTGAGCCTGCTCGCCGAGGCAGCCGGTATCGCAGTGAACCTAAACACCCCCGCTTCACGTCAATTAATCTAAAGAAATGTCTACAACTTGGCTGTGCTTTGTAGAAATGCTGCTTTTATGCCTGCAGATAATCTTTCCCATTCCGCGATGGGCATCGATACACCGAAATAAAGTACTAGTGTAAGTTCCTTCAGAGTGATCGCAAGGGCGAGGATTTGTTGACAATGCATCAGTGGCGCCCGCTGTTCATCTCACTTCTGCCGCGGTGAGATTGAATATGTTGACACTGTTGTGACACCATATCCAATCACACAACAGAGAAGCGTGCCATAGACATTTATGAATATAGTATGTGACTTCTTGCGATTATCACAACATGCGAATATCACAATGGCTTCGTGGTTTAAAGCCAGTACCCCCTACAAAACGCACACACGCTACTGCGCCGTTTTTCTTAAGGCTATGTAAAGGGTGCATACCTGGTTCCAAAAGGTTTCATGAATTAGGTGTTTGAAGTACGCACTATACAAACAGAAGATCGCTATCACGTTGAACTCCTAAACGCGAAGCTTTAGGGTGCCGTAATTTTTAACGACCATCATAACCTTGTTCCGGTTTTATCAAATGAGCATGATACATAAGCCGTTATTGACACATCGGCCGCTAGGGCATCGGTAGATTTTTTATGGGGGGTGGGGGATGGGCATATATTTATTATATATGGGTAATGGGCCTTCTATGTTGAGTTGGTCATAGCGAGAAAAAAATAGGTGAGGGGAGGGGGCAAGTATATTATTAACTTCACCCTTGCTGCGATTGCCCCGTCGCGGTGTTCTAGTGGCTGATGTACTCGGCTGCTGACCCACAGGTCGCGGGATCGAATCCCGGCTGTGGCGGTTGCATTTCCGTTGGAGGCGGAAATGTTTTAATCTCGTGTGCTCTGATTTGGGTGCGTGCTAAATAACCCTAGGTGGTCGAAATTCTCGGAGCCCACCGTTACGGCGTCTCTCATAATCCTGTGGTAGTTTTGGGATGTTAAACCCCACATATGAATAAATTATTCAATGCAACGAACAGAGCTTTAAAATGGTCAAGAAAGAAGGCATACTTGTCATTTTCTGTTAAAGCAGCACTTTAGATATGACTACTTATGAAAACATGTCCCAGTTCACCGCAAGGGTGATGTAATGAGTGTGGTAGCGACAAATTAAGTAAAGCTGAATTTTCGATTCCAGTGTGGTGTATATCCACAAAATGCTGCTGCAACAGAACACAGCCGCTCGCGGTAGGAATAGGTAATGCACACAGCCACTCTTCGTTGAGATCGAAGAACGTGGAACGGTATACAAGCTGTCTGCTGATGCTGTCAATATAGCATTCGCCACCGCGTCCTTATAGCTTTTATAGCGGAACATCGACGTCGTCATCGCCGTCATGTTCCGTAGAAAGTTTCCTTAAGGAAACTTTTTACGGAACATGACGTCGATGGCGAGAAAATATTGATAGTGTCCTATCAATATAGTCCTATCATATCAATATATATTTTTCATAATGCAATAATAAACAATTGAGATAAAACACGAATTTATAGGTTTACTGGAATGCTATTGTTTTGCCTCTCCAAAGAAGCCCTACAGATTTGTTCCCATCGTATAGACAAGATGGACTTTTCATTATTTCAATTGGCAGATTTCACGTAACACGGGGATAAACGTTATGTGAAGCATGTGCAAGGAGTGTGACCTTGTACTTTTTAATTAAGCCAAACATTATGAAATCACACTAAATACATGTTCAAATGTCGTCGCTCAGACATATGTTGAAGAGTCACGTATGCTCTATATAACCGATTTTTCACAGTTTTGCAACGATGCCAATAGCAACATGGTTATTACCAACACAGAAGAGTTAAGCGGATATGTAGCGCTCGTGCTTGCGAGGATGGTACCTCTAACTAGTGGTGCATACACCAACTTCAGTGGATGTAGATTAGCAGTATAATGAACGCTAAGCTGTCGTGAGGACTGTGTCATAGGAGTACATATGCAATATGTATAAATTTGAATGATCAGCAACCGCAATTGCCGTTTCACCAGCAATAGGGTGCTTCTCCAAAGCACTTTCGAGACCTATCACGACGCTGTGGTACTGTACTATATTGCCACGCAGAATGCTTGGCTTCAATTCCTACTGGGACCATAATATTTACCTTTTGCATTCGTCGCGTCAATGCTGCCGGTTTCAGTTTTTCTTGGCACTATCACACTTAAATTACAAATGTCTCTTCGCGGCGCTCCAGGTTAGAAAAAAAAACTGTCAATCACCTAGGTCGTACACACGCGAATCACCACACGGGGTATGTGGGTATGTGCCAGATATTCGTGAAGTAAAATGTCTCACGAGGTACATACCCAACGAGATTTATATCATGACCCCACAATCTTATTCAACCAACTTTCTAACCCTAATTACTAACTCTGGTTTACGCCAAAATACTGAGGCGATATACTTAGTACATAGTGCGTTATATGATATACGGCGATATATACTACGTATATCACCTCCTTACCTTGTAGGAAAAAATTAGTTTGGGACGGTGATATACCCACGTGGGCGGCTAGATATAGATAGAGTCGAACCTCGATATATTGAACGGCGCAGCGATCGCGAAATAGTTCGATATATCCAGAATTCGATATAAAAAATCACGAAAAAATGCGTCAACAGCTTGCTGAAAACAATCAACGAACCGTTCAAGCGTGGTGCAGTAAATACTCACTTGAAGATTCAAACATAGTATTTATTGTGTTGGTTTAAAATATCGAAAAAGAGTAGCCTGCTTTTTGTTGGCCATGGCGTGTTTGACGACTGCGTCCTCAATATATTCCAGGCGATCCATAAGTGATAGGCCGGTGCCTTCAATCGCACCGCAGTGGCGGTGCACAAGGGCCAAGGCAGCTATGACCTCAGCTGATGTCGGGAGCGGGGCACCATCAGCGCTTGCGGGATCCACCTTTGAAGAGTCTTCATTTGGCTGCTCAGCAGTAGCTTCGGCGACAATCTCCACATCCGTGAGCTCCGCCGTTCGGAGTTAGGCCTGTCGCGCACCACAGCGCGCGACAGGCCTAACTCCGAACGCACGAACACTGCGAGCACAACGACTGATGCCTGCCGATGCTACGGGGGAGGAGCTTGCAACAAGTGCGCAGTGTGCCACTGACACCATAGAGACTGCAAGCAAGGCTGCGGCGTGAGACCTGGTGTAAAGTGCGCACATGGCACGCCCATGCTGGCTCGCCTGACTGCTTTCCCTTTCCCGGCGGCAGCACGGGCTTCGTCCGAGACAGTCGTCTGCGTCCTTTCCCTCCTATACTTTCCTCCTCAATCTTTACCTCCCACTTCCCCTACGCGAAGCCGTGTCGGTGCCTTCGTATTGAAAGACAAAAACAGCTCCGCGCTTTTCTCTTCACTTTCCTCATTCAAGAACCTCTACCGCAAGGCTGCGGCGCGCGTACGCCGCTACGTTAAAGTGGCGCTCTCGGCGCCATCGATGTATGCAGCATTCGTAAACGCCCGGCGCTCTACCGCTACTTTCGAGAGTTGCGGGAAAGCTCGCTTCCTGTCAATGGAGCGCGGGCGGTTTGAGGTGGCCGAGTTCGATATATCCATTATATGTCAAACTTTCTTCGAAATAAAAAATCAATAATGCATGCGATTCCCGCATGGTATAGGAACCGTTCGATATAGGCAATAATTTTATATATCCGTGTTCGGTATATTAAGGTTTGACTGTAGATAGATAGATAGATAGATAGATAGATAGATAGATAGATAGATAGATAGATAGATAGATAGATAGATAGATAGATAGATAGATAGATAGATAGATAGATAGATAGATAGATAGATAGATAGATAGATAGATAGATAGATAGATAGATAGATAGATAGATAGATAGATAGATAGATAGATAGATAGATAGATAGATAGATAGATAGATAGATAGATAGATAGATAGATAGATAGATAGATAGATAGATAGATAGATAGATAGATAGATAGATACTAGGCAAAGAAACGCTTCACATTTGAAACAGCGGCAAAACGTATAATTTCGCCATATACTATGGAGAGGTAGAAACTGGAGAGGTAGAAAAGCATATCGAAATCATGAAAACAGCAAGTAAGTTTACACCACACTATGAACACGGAAAAACGAAAGAGCTGTGTTTATCTAACTTGATCGAGCGTCGTTTTCCTCAGGATGTTTAAAAGAAGAAAGTAAGAATTACAAATGTACAGAATGTTTAAAAGAAGAAAGTAAGAATTACAATTGTACATCTTGTAGTGCTACGCTAGGTTTAGCCAGCTGGCTGCGCCGAAAAAAAAAAGTGAGCCGTGTGGCACGAACCACAAGGAATGTCAGAGTGGCCTAGCTCCTGGCCTGGCTGGACGCTGCAGCAGTGACTCTGGCTATTCCTGCGTTCCAAATAAAAGCTGCGACCTCGGCACGGGCTAATCGCCGCCGTTTCGCCTCTCCTTCCTCAACATATGGTGACCCCGGACCAACGGACAAGCGACTAGCGCTGCATCGCTGCCTCTGAGCTTCACAGCCATGTTCCAGCCAGCTCGGGCCTTCCAGCCGCACTTTGACTCGCCTCTCCTACCGTTGTGGATCTGAAGGAGCTGGTGATCTGAAGGACGCGCCTTTCGACGAGCCATCGGCTGCCATTTTCCCACGACTCTGCCCGCCAGTGCCGCCGTTCCAAACGACCTATTCGAAAGTATATATGATTTACGCAGCTCTACGCCGTTTTTGCAGTGAATGGCGTCACGGACCAGCCGCTGATGCACACCGTTCTTCTTGATGCCCTTCCGGGAGGCGAGACGGCTGCCTCTCTTTCCTCAACAATATTAAGAGTGTGATATGCGTGCAGTATTTAAAATGCACTCAAAAGTAATAAAAATGAAGGAAAACATAAGACCTCAAGATCACTGCAACAAATTGAAATTGAAATAAAAACTTGTTTGTTTTCTTTCGATGGCGCCATCGTGTAGGATGCTGTGGAACTAATTCCCGGGCCGTAAAAAAAATGCTTTGACGCTTTACATTGAACCTATATGACTGCGCGCTGATGTTGCGCCCCCCAACTGTGTCATTAACGCACTCGGCCATGAATGCCGCTGAGTCACTTGCAATAAGTAAAAGTAGATCAATATACCGCTAGCATTTGAAAAACCATGTTGCAAAAACGCGTTAGGGAACAATGTTAAGCCAACTGCGGCACGTTAAAAATGTCTTCAATCGAAAGCTGAGTGTCATGGCTACGGTGCACTGACCAATAATATAACCTGCTTAGTTTTGCTGCAGTGAACGTTTTTGTCTCGAACAAGGGGCCACTTTTTTGCCGTTTCCAAAGACTCCCATTGTACGATCTTTACCTGCTCTGGGAAAAAAATATAAGCTTACCCCAACATAATCGCTGCAGCCTTCTCGTCCGTTTGGGCAGGCGTGCTCTGTTGTCTGAGGTTTTGAACATTCACCCTCTACACTGCATTATTCGAAAAAAACTCACTGGTTCTATTGAAAACGTGCCAGATTCAAGTCGGTACCACGAGGGGCGCTGGCTGTTGTGTCCAGAAAACCTTGATATAATAAAGAGACAGAAATGCGTGTGTTATAATGATATTTGAACAAGTATAGTGAACTTTTAGTGGAATGTCTCGTGTGGGCTTATCGTTGTGTACGAGTGTGGGGTCGAGAGTCATAGGGGTCTAGGAATGCAAGCTGACACTTTGTGATGAGGAATGGAAACCCGTCATTGGTTTCGTACGAAGTTTGTTGCCTTTCGCCGCTTTCTAGAACTAGAAATAATTCGCTGCTTGCTTTTTATTCCTTTTTTTATGTTATTAGGATAACCCTGTATGTGATTACTAGTGCTTATATCATACTCTCGGCCGAGCGCCACTGCCTACTTTTATATCTATTTACCAGAATATAATTACTACTTGAAAACGCCAACGAAATAGTATACAGCCTTAAAGGCAGTGCCAGCCGATTCTTCAGCAGTTAGAAACTTTTCAAGTCTACTTTTCATGCCTTCCAATAGCACGCTAAATACGTATACGCTCAACATAACATTGACATAGAAGTAGCCGATTACTTCGCAAGACAGGAGCGCGCTCCTCGTCAGTCAACATAAAACGTAAGAATAGCTGTTGCGGACCACTTGAAAAAAAAAGTCACATTGAGGACACTTTGAAGCTAACAATGTCAAAATTAACGAGACAGGAGAAGTTAAAAGAGAGAAAGGTCATAGGGAACTAAGCCAGCCTAAGCTCGCAATATTAGATGCTGAAAACCACGCCGTTTTTTTAAATGAAAAGACGGACTTTTAAACAGTTAAAACAGAAAGGCCTGGCGAGTTAAAAGTCAGTTCAAGTTGAGAGCTTGTAGGCTCTCGGAGAGCATTCTACATTGTTGAGAAAGGGCAACAGAACCAACTACTTCGAGATAACGCAGCAGCCTAGCATGCAATGACAAAATTCGTTTCGAAGGCAGATGCCGGTCCATTCTCAATCACATATTTAATCATCAGGCGTGATGAAGGAATTGTTAAAAAAATAACAGGTCTGGCCTCCTTGGTTACCTGCTGCTGGTAATGAACTCCCTCACCAGAGAAGGATTGGTTATCCTGGTGCAGTACCTGGCCACAACCTTATATGAATACAGCAATTAACCCTCAGTTCCTGCAGTGGCTGTGAAGCAACTGTCCAAGGTGGCGGAGAGACCTGCGACGCTGAGTAGGGTGTTAAGAGTATCTGGGTCCACTAGAATCTCAATAGAGTTAATGGAGAGTATCTTAGTAAACTGCGATTTGCTGATGACATCGCCTTGATGAGTAACGCGGAAGACGAATTACTGCTCATGATGACTGAACTGGACACGGAAAGCAGAAAAGAAGGTCTGAAGTTTATTATGCACGAAACTGAAGGAATGTGGAACAGTCTCGCAGAAAACAGCACTTTGCAATAGGTGGACAGACGCTGGAAGTTGAAGATGAATGTCTACTCAGGAGAGGTGGTATCCGTGGAGCCGAACTATGAGAGTGAAATAACTAGTAGAACAAGAATGGAGTGGATCTCATTCGGCAAGCATTCTCAAATCATGAATGATAATCTGCCACTAACCCTGACGAGAAAGGTATAGTATCACAGCTACACTTTAGCTATCTACGGAACGGAAACCTGGAGGCTTACAAAGAGAGTTCAGCTTGAATTGAGGACGACGCAGCGAGCGATCAAATGGAAAGTTATAGGTGTACCCTTAAGAGTCAAGAAGAGAGCGGAGTGGGTCAGAGAATAAACCGTGGTTAAATATATCATAGTTGAAATCAAGAAGAAATGAACATTAGCCGGGCACGTAAGCAGAATAACCGCAAGTCGTTATGGGTTCCCAGACATTACTGGAATCCCAGAGAAGGAAAACGGGGGAAGGGGAGACAGAGAGTTAGGTGGGCAGATGGGAATCAGAAGTTTGCAGGTATAACGTGGTAACAAGAAGCACGAGACCGGGTTGATTGGCGGAAGAGGCCTTTGCCCTGCAGTGAGCGTAGTTAGGCTGATGATGGTGAAAAGTCGAAAAAGTTTAGTGACTGACTTTATTGGGTGCTATTCAATGTATAACCAACTAACCCAAAGGTCCTGCCGCCATGTTCTTGGCCGATGCCCCTCAGTGGGCAAGTGCCAGCAATGCAGGATGATCACAATCAGGGATGCTGCGCGTCGTCTTCCTTTTGCGTGATGTGAGGTAAGGCGCCGCGTTTTATAATCAGCCTAGCGCTTTTCATTCGAGCAATGAAGCGTTGCGGGTTCTCGTGGAACTCAATGAGCAACGCGCGCTTAAATAACAATTTCTTATCGTTCTTCTCATTGATATGCGCGTGTATGTCGTCGAACCACTTGCGCACGCTGCCCTGACATCGCGCGATCATGTCTTCTTCGAGCCTGTCGACGAGCTCATTCGCCCGCTGCCTCCGAAGCGCCATTTCATCGAGCTGGTCGACTTTCGCAGCCATGGCGGCGACAAGTTCGGAGCAGAGCCGGGAGACGCCGATTACCACCGGATCGCTGTCTGAGCACACCGCGGTGGTAGTGACAGCTGCGTCGGTGGCGTTTTCTGGGCGCGCCCGGGCGTCGACGGCCTTCGCTACCACAGACTTGCCCAGTCGCACTCTCGAAGCGAGCGAATCGCGCAAGGCTGAGACCTCTAGAGTCACGTTGGCGAGAAGGCGCTTGCTCTGCTCCGCGTACTCGCGGACGCGACCAAGCCGTTTTTCCTGCGCCGGCAGCGTTCTCACGCGCGCGGCTAGCTTCTCACGCTTGGCTAGCAAGTCCTGGACATGCAAGCAGTTGCGGGCCCCGTCCACGTCCATCTTCACCGCGAGAGTGGCGCAACGCGCCAGCTCTTTCGGAAGTCCTGTCTCGTTGTTTTCTCCCAGGCCGTCGCGGACTTGTTTCTTGATAAGGCGAGGAAGTGCGACACGCGCTGCTTTGAGCAGTGCACGGTGCAACAACGTGGGGCGTTTCACGTAACGCGCGTCGCTTGACGATGCAGTCCACGACTCGGCGTCCATGTACACGTCACTCAATTTGCTGACGAGCCAGGCGCAGTATTCTTCTTCGCTGCAAGCCTTGTACTCGGCAGCTTTGCCCAAAACAACAGATTCGACTCGTTGGATCGATTCCGAGTGTTCTTCTATCGGAGGCGAAGCGCTGTCGCCGTTTCCGGAGCGGGTTCCGAGTCTCCGTCGAAGCGCGGCTATATCGATACGCTTCCTGGGGCACAACTTCTTTTCGGCGTCCAAGTAAGTCAAAAGAGGATCAGCTTCGGACTCTGTGGACATCGTGTCATCATGAGAGGAAGCGACCGCATTGACGACATCGCTTACCTTGTCCACGACTTCCTTCACGAAGCTTTTTGTCCCGCCTGAATCACTGACGACGCCGAGCCGATCTAGCCTTGCTTGAAGCTTTTCTTCAGCACGAATCATGTCGTCCTGAGTGGGTTTATAGACTTCCATCTGCGGGTAAGGCTGAACCAAAAAGCTACAACGCACCTCTCACAACAAGACATCCGGTGCAGCTTGATGCGTACGGCAATGGCGATGCCAAAGGTAATGTGGGCAACATTAGCAATATCAGTGGCGATAATCTCAAATGAGATGCTGAAGACAAAACTATCTGTGAATCTATGCGAAAATATTTAAAACAAAATATTTAAAACCACTATTTGTGGCAGCGTGCTAAATATAAAAGCGCAATTGATTTGGGTACTTAATACACCAAAAAATAAATTTCCTAGGTCACTGCGTCCTAGGTCCTGTTTCGTAATGTTTCGGTTAAAATAATGTCGCTAACAGCAGAAACTCCACCAATTTTACTATTTCTTACAAAACAGTTTTTTTGGACTTCTGAGGAATTCTAAATCAACAGACGCGAGTGTTGTAGTTTTTAAAACCACATGACACTGCACTCTGTAGTCATGCTTTCATCCGTACGTAGTCAGATCCAAATCCGAGCGTAGATTTTGCCAGAAGTCGCGCGACATGGCAGGAGAGGTGATCGTCGACGTACTGCCTTACATCGATCAAGGCTATGACAAGCCTGGAATTCGCGAAGCCGTAAGTTTTAGATTCCCAACCCTAATTTTAACTAGTCTGCTTGTCTATGCCTCTAAATTGGCGCTCGAATGCGTGCTATGTATGTGGGAATTCAAGCGACCAATGACAACTGTGTCATCGCGCTGTATGTGTTTACGTTCTTCGCTTCTCATTTCATGTCATGGTTATGGTCGAAGAAGGGACGAGGCGATACAGACCCACAAAGAATTACCTGGAACATTTGCCCCAGCTGTCGCTGCATCAGTTTGAGGTAGTAATGATGCGCTCGAACGTTACGAACGTGCTGTTGTGACACTTGGCTTGATACGATGGGCGACGAGCGACTAACGTAACATTGTGCGACTAATCTGGTTTTTTTTATCCATTTGCAGAGCGAAATCATGAAGACCGAATCCGAACGCCTTCAGTCGAGGTTGCCCATGGAAATGACGAGCATGAAATGGTGAGTCGTGTTGCGTTAATTCGCTTCTTCGATTAGAATGAAACCAATACTCTGACCGGAGAATAGCGCAGGCCTAAGTGATTGGTTTCGTTTATTTCGCCCGGATGACGCAAGTCTGCCTCGTAACGTTTCGCATGTTAGGCTGTCCAGTTCGAAGCGCTGTTGCTCGTATCTCGCTGTCGTTCCAGCCAGCCGAAAGGCTTGCGTTTTCTCTCCACTACGTTGTTTCTCTGATAGCCACTGATTATAGTACGCCGCTCAATTAAGCTGCGCGCTTTCACGTGGTATCGAAGAGGTTTGAAGAATCGCTCGCGGTAAGATGTAAATGGGTCCAACAGTAGAAGCGTGAACCGTTAGGATAGTTGGTGGGAAATTCGTATGGCGAAGAGCGGAAAATGGCGAAATTATGACTGCGCCGACGAAAAAGACATAGTATACACATGAGAGGCGTGCTATGGAATACAGCAGCCCATTATTGTGCTGATTTTGGGAATGATGCATTGTGACTATTCAGCCTCCATGAGAGTGATAGGTAGTACTCTTTCTTTTTTTTCAGCTAGGGTTGGTATGTTAACATAACAGTATGTTATGAGATGAAGGTTTGTCATGACTACCTGTAACTTTGAATTCGGTTTAACAGCAATGTCAGAATCCTTGATAAATTTCATGAGGATTGTCAGCTTTCTGACCAAAAACCAGCGATACAAAAGCGTGCTTGCGTTCCTGTATTGCGAAGTCTACTATGTGAAATACTCGAGAAATATTCAAGGGAAACTAGAAGTATCAAACAACTCGCCCAGCTCCAAGTTATATTGAACTCGGGAAATGCATGGCTTCACAAAAACAAGTGGTCGCTATTTGGTGAGGCACTTCTCTGTGGGAAGGACGAGGTGGCTGTGCTCACGCCTAATCTTTTCTTTACATTGTGACCAAGGTGCAGTGCATATTCACATTGCCAGGGACGAGTTCGTTTTTTGCAGGATTTGTTTCATATATTTTTCGTTGCTTTACAGATACGAGCTTCCGCAGCCGCCTGCTGGCAAAACGACGGGCGTCGCGTCCTGATCGGAGTGCGTCGACAACTCATCGGCGCAGTTTGAACATCGAGCCACCCGTATTGCCAACTTGAAGGAAGGGCTGCAATGCTGCGCTCTTTCGCATGCTCCGCCAACTGCAGCGGCAACTCCAAGAATTGAGGTAAATTTGTTTTTTCACAACGTGGTGCTCCTACATGCAAAACAGAGGTACTTTATGTCATATCAGGCAATGGAGGCTCTCCTGCTGTTGACCGTTTTGGTTCCTTGTGGTGAGAACAAACTGAATTTACCTTTATGCGGAATTGAAGCACTACTGATGGGCTTAAAGGGCCACTAGAAAAAGATTTTAAAAAATTTTCCCGTATCTACAAGTTAGAATTTCTCAACCCTGAAAGCATTACTCTTACAGCAACAAGGTGCTCGATTAGTTAGAAAATGTGATAAAGTAACAAAATGGGCTGACGCGCCTCTTTGAAGTTGCTGCTGCACCAGCATGCCATAATGTCATGTATTTTGACTGTGTTTGAGAATGCCTGGTTGTCACGGAAAATTGTTTCATTGTGTTCTAAGGTACACGAAACCTTAACATAGCAAGTTTGATTCAATCATAGTGGCCAAAACACAGGAAAAAACTGTGAAATTTGTTGTGTCAGCATGACGTTCACATGTGGCAGATTTGGCACAAATTCATAAATGATACTCAGACATAAATTTTCTCTGCTTGTGTTTAACCAGTGACAGAAAAATTAAAGGAGAATACCGAAAGAATAATTTATCCGTTTGAACTTATTTAATTGTTTCATTTTAGAGTCCCTTTGAGTATCTTTAAAGTTGATGCTTTAGTAGGCTTCTATAGCCCATCTGTAATTGACAAGTGCTATTAATTCTGGTTACATTTGTGTACAACATTTTTTGAAGAAGTGTCTTCTAAGTTGGTGGTTTGTGTAAATTTACAGCACTGTGATTGGCTAGACCTATTGCTTGGCAAATTAGCAAATGCACAAAATGCATATGCAACAAACTGTACCACGGCCAGTGATGTCTTCAGCACTGGTGGTGGTAAATGTGCCTGAAGATATGCAACTTCTTACACGGCTCCAACGCCAGTGCTTTGTATTTTCTGACAGAAAGAAATGTTACGTTTAAGGAATAACTTTGCATATAGACTTTGTTCAAATCACTGTGCTGCCAGCCAAGACCTTCTGCTCTTTGTGGGAGTCTACAGTCTTTGTATCGTTGTGCAGCATTTGATGTAGAAGCAGGCCGACATCCGATGGACGAAAGAACAGCAATATTTATTTGAGGCACGATTATATAGGCAGGCCGACACGTGTGGCCAAGGAAAAAGAAAAAGGGCGCATCTTGCGCCAAATAACTTAAATACAGAATACTTCGGCGCATGTCTTGTCACAAGCGATACAACCTTCTTCTGAACAAAACAAAACAAAAAAAACGAAAAAAAGCATCCTAATACTAACATTGTTCAAGGCACTTGTTTAAACTTGTGGCTATATTGTAGCCGCGTGGAGGGTCGTCCCTACCTACTGGATCTTCTACGCAGAAGCAGAGTACCTTAGTCACTAGACCACTGCGGCGAGGTGTGCTTGATCTTGACGAACCATTATTGGGGTTGGCTCACGCACACTGTGCGGAGGGCAGTCTATTCATCATGGAACAGTTGGCTCATTGGATCTATAGGCAGAACTTTATTGCGAAAAGCGCTTGTTAGCGCTGGATTTTCTTAGTTGTTTTCATTCAGTCTGTTGTATAGTGCTGACATGGGTACCTGTTCCGAGTAAGTCAGCAGTAAAGACGACGTGCATGTGGTCATGCGTGATCTTAGCCTCTTATATAGGGATCACTCTTTGAAAGCCGTAAAGTGGCATGACGATAGTTATAGCGCGAGAACAAAACGACGACACAGAAACAAGAAGGACACGAAAGATCCTTCTTGTCTCTGTGTTGTCGTTTTGTTCTTGCGCTATAACTATCGTCATGCCATACCAAATAGCTCAAGCTGCCACACGTAAAGTGCCATTGCGGCAATGAAAGTAGTGTGTCATCGGTTAATATTCCAGACAAAATATGCTTATCAGAAGATCACCGCAGTGGAGCAGTAGTTATAAGGAGCACGGCTGCTCACCCAAAGGTTGCGGGTTCGATTCCGGCTGGAGCAGTCGCATTTCGATGGAGTTTAAACGTAGCGGGGCGGGAACTGTCCGGTGTCAGTGCAGGTTAATGAATACCAGATGATGAAAACTTCGGCAGACCTCCACTATGGCGTCTTTCATAATCATGTCGTGGATTTGGACCGTAAATCCCCAGATATTATGCTGATCAGGAAAGCAGAGTATACTAAAGAATGAACGTGTTAAAAAAATGTCGTTTCCCCTAACAAAAATAGTCCTGAAATCTTGCATGCGCCTCGCTTGTATGATTGATGCGCTCACGCCATTTCCATTTAAAAATGGCAAGCATGTTATCAGGCTGAGACATTTTTTTTTTTGTTTGTTTCATAGGAAAGTGGCGAGCGCCGAGAATTCAAGGAATGAAACGGAAGCCAGCATCCGATGGAAAATATTTGTTGTTGCTATGGTAACCAACTCGCAACCGTGCCTTGTCGCGTCTGCTTGGCTATAGGGTCTAGCCGTCTGTTCCGCGCACATCGGTTCGCGCCGCCATCGCGGCTGACCTTGGTCAGTCGGAAAGGAGGAGGGTATTTGTACATATTCTATTTATGCTCGTGCGTTCATTTGCATACGTGCGTGTATACACATACAAAGTTTTAAAATTTCGAAAGGAGTGCAAAACACCCCTCCTTTGGCTTCGCCAATGTTGGCTATAGTTAGGTGTACATCACTGAAGCAACGTGCCATCTGTGACGCCTCAAAATGGCAAATCTACGCGTATGTACATCGTTGCTGCCACCGGTTTTTAATAGTCGAATTCGCCGTAGGTTGTTCGTTTTTGCCCTTAAAGTTACCTTGTCTTTTCTCTCCTACATTCGCATATGCAATTGCCTTTTTTTATTTTGGTGCCCTCCTTGAATACAGGAAAGGTGGAACCGAAGTGAGCCTGCTCGCCGAGGCAGCCGGTATCGCAGTGAACCTAAACACTTCCGCTTCACGTCAATTAATCTAAAGAAATGTCTACAACTTGGCTGTGCTTTGTAGAAATGCTGCTTTTATACCTGCAGATAATCTTTCCCATTCGGTGATGGGCGTCGATACACCGAAATAAAGTATTAATGCAAGTTCCTTCAGAGTGATCGCAAGGGCGAGGATTTGTTGACAATGCATCAGTGGCGCCCGCTGTTCATCTCACTTCTGCCGCGGTGAGATTGAATATGTTGACACTGTTGTGACACCATATCCAATCACACAACAGAGAAGCGTGCCATAGACATTTATGAATATAGTATGACTTCTTGCGATTATCACAACATGCGAATATTACAATGACTTCGTGGTTTAAAGCCAGTAACCCACTACAAAACGCACACACGCTACTGCACCGTTTTTCTTGAGGCTATGTAAAGGGTGCATACCTGGTTCCAAAAGGTTTCGTGTATTAGGTGTTTGAAGTACGCACTATACAAACAGAAGATCGCTATCACGTTGAACTCCTAAACGCGAAGCTTTAGGATGCCGTAATTTTTAACGACCATCATAACCTTGTTCCGGTTTTATCAAATGAGCATGATATATAAGCCGTTATTGACACGTCGGCCGCAAGGGCACCGGTAGATTTTTTATGGAGGGTGGGGGATGGGCATATATTTATTATATATGGGTAATGGGCCTTCTATGTTGAGTTGGTCATAGCGAGAAAAAAATAGGTGAGGGGAGGGGGCAAGTATATTATTAACTTCACCATTGCTGTGATTGCCCCGTCGCGGTGTTCTAGTGGATGATGTACTCGGCTGCTGACCCACAGGTCGCGGGATCGAATCCCGGCTGTGGCGGTTCCATTTCCGTTGGAGGCGGAAATGTTTTAATCTTGTATGCTCCGATTTGGGTGCGTGCTAAATAACCCTAGGTGGTCGAAATTCCCGGAGCCCACCATTACGGCGTCTCTCATAATCCTGTGGTAGTTTTGGGATGTTAAACCCCACATATGAATAAATTATTCGATGCAACGAACAGAGCTTTAAAATGGTCAAGAAGGAAGGCATACTTGTCATTTTCTGTTAAAGCAGCACTTTAGATATGACTACTTATGAAAACATGTCCCAGTTCACCGCAAGGGTGATGTAATGAGTGTGGTAGCGACAAATTAAGTAAAGCTGAATTTTCAAATCCAGTGTGGTGTATATCCACAAAATGCTGCTGCAACAGAACACAGCCGCTCGCGGTAGGAATAGGTAATGCGCACAGCCACTCTTCGTTGAGATCGAAGAACGTGGAACGGTATACAAGCTGTCTGCTGATGCTGTCAATATAGCATTCGCCACCGCGTCCTTATAGCTTTTATAGCGGAACATCGACGTCGTCATCGCCGTCATGTTCCGTAGAAAGTTTCCTTAAGGAAACTTTTTACGGAACATGACGTCGATGGTGAGAACATATTTATAGTGTCCTATCAATATAGTCCTATCATATCAATATATATTTTCATATTGCAATAATAAACAATTGAAATAAAACACGAATTTATAGGTTTACTGGAATGCTATTGTTTTGCCTCTCCAAAGAAGCCCTACAGATTTGTTCCCATCGTATAGACAAGATGGACTTTTCATTATTTCAATTGGCAGATTTCACGTAACACGGGGATAAACGTTATGTGAAGCATGTGCAAGGAGTGTGACCTTGTACTTTTTTAATTAAGCCAAACATTATGAAATCACACTAAATACATGTTCAAATGTCGTCGCTCAGACATATGTTGAAGAGTCACGTATGCTCTATATAACCGATTTTTCACAGTTGTGCAACGATGCCAATAGCAACATGGTTATTACCAACACAGAAGAGTTAAGCGTATATGTAGCGCTCGTGCTTGCCAGGATGGTACCTCTAACTAGTGGTGCATACACCAACTTCAGTGGATGTAGATTAGCAGTATAATGAACGCTAAGCTGTCGTGAGGACTGTGTCATAGGAGTACATATGCAATGTGTATAAATTTGAATAATCAGCAACCGCAATTCCCGTTTCACCAGCAATAGGGTGCTTCTCCAAAGCACTTTCGAGACCTATCACGACGCTGTGGTACTGTACTCTATTGCCACGCAGAATGCTTGGCTTCAATTCCTACTGGGACAATAATATTTACCTTTTGCATTCGTCGCGTCAATGCTGCCGGTTTCAGTTTTTCTTGGCACTATCACACTTAAATTACAAATGTCTCTTCGCGGCGCTCCAGGTTAGAAAAAAAAACTGTCAATCACCTAGGTCGTACACACGCGAATCACCACACGGGGTATGTGGGTATGTGCCAGATATTCGTGAAGTAAAATGTCTCACGAGGTACATACCCAACGAGATTTATATCATGACCCCACAATCTTATTCAACCAACTTTCTAACCCTAATTACCAACTCTGGTTTACGCCAAAATACGGAGGCGATATACTTAGTACGTAGTGCGTTATATGATATACGGCGATATATACTACGTATATCACCTCCTTACCTTGTAGGAAAAAATTAGTTTGGGACGGTGATATACCCACGTGGGCGGCTAGATATAGAGTCGAACCTCGATATATTGAACGGCGCAGTGATCGCGAAATAGTTCAATATATCCAGAATTCGATATAAAAAATCACGAAAAAAATGCGTCAACAGCTTGCTGAAAACAATCAACGAACCGTTCAAGCGTGGTGCAGTAAATACTCACTTGAAGATTCAAACATAGTATTTATTGTGTTGGTTTAAAATATCGAAAAAGAGTAGCCTTCTTTTTGTTGGCCATGGCGTGTTTGACGACTGCGTCCTCAATATATTCCAGGCGATCCATAAGTGATAGGCCGGTGCCTTCAATCGCACCGCAGTGGCGGTGCACAAGGGCCAAGGCAGCTATGACCTCAGCTGATGTCGGGAGCGGGGCACCATCAGCGCTTGCGGGATCCACCTTTGAAGAGTCTTCATTTGGCTGCTCAGCAGTAGCTTCGGCGACAATCTCCACATCCGTGAGCTCCGCCGTTCGGAGTTAGGCCTGTCGCGCACCACAGCGCGCGACAGGCCTAACTCCGAACGCACGAACACTGCGAGCACAACGACTGATGTCTGCCGATGCTACGGGGGAGGAGCTTGCAACAAGTGTGCAGTGTGCCACTGACACCATAGAGACTGCAAGCAAGGCTGCGGCGTGAGACCTGGAGTAAAGTGCGCACATGGCGTGCCCATGCTGGCTCGCCTGACTGCTTTCCCTTTCCCGGCGGCAGCACGGGCTTCGTCCGAGACAGTCGTCTGCGTCCTTTCCCTCCTATACTTTCCTCCTCAATCTTTACCTCCCACTTCCCCTACGCGAAGCCGTGTCGGTGCCTTCGTATTGAAAGACAAAAACAGCTCCGCGCTTTTCTCTTCACTTTCCTCATTCAAGAACCTCTACCGCAAGGCTGCGGTGCGCGTACGCCGCTACGTTAAAGTGGCGCTCTCGGCGCCATTGATGTATGCAGCATTCGTAAACGCCCGGCGCTCTACCGCTACTTTCGAGAGTTGCGGGAAAGCTCGCTTCCTGTCAATGGAGCGCGGGCGGTTTGGGGTGGCCGAGTTCGATATATCCATTATATGTCAAACTTTCTTCGAAATAAAAAATCAATAATGCATGCGATTCCCGCATGGTATAGGAACCGTTCGATATAGGCAATAATTTTATATATCCGTGTTCGGTATATTAAGGTTTGACTGTAGATAGATAGATAGATAGATAGATAGATAGATAGATAGATAGATAGATAGATAGATAGATAGATAGATAGATAGATAGATAGATAGATAGATAGATAGATAGATAGATAGATAGATAGATAGATAGATAGATAGATAGATAGATAGATAGATAGATAGATAGATAGATAGATAGATAGATAGATAGATAGATAGATAGATAGATAGATAGATAGATAGATAGATAGATAGATAGATACTAGGCAAAGAAACGCTTCACATTTGAAACAGCGGCAAAACGTATAATTTCGCCATATACTATGCCTTGCTTCTCTACTCTTAGTTCTTGTTCTTTACATCGGCTAACTGGAGAGGTAGAAAAGCATATCGAAATCATGAAAACAGCAAGTAAGTTTACACCACACTATGAACACGGAAAAACGAAAGAGCTGTGTTTATCTAACTTGATCGAGCGTCGTTTTCCTCAGGATGTTTAAAAGAAGAAAGTAAGAATTACAAATGTACAGAATGTTTAAAAGAAGAAAGTAAGAATTACAAATGTACAGAATGTTTAAAAGAAGAAAGTAAGAATTACAATAGTACATCTTGTAGTGCTACGCTAGGTTTAGCAAGCTGGCTGCGCCGAAAAAAAAAAGCGAGCCGTGTGGCACGAACCACAAGGAATGTCAGAGTGGCCTAGCTCCTGGCCTGGCTGGACGCTGCAGCAGTGACTCTGGCTATTCCTGCGTTCCAAATAAAAGCTGCGACCTCGGCACGGGCTAATCGCCGCCGTTTCGCCTCTCCTTCCTCAACATATGGTGACCCCGGACCAACGGACAAGCGACTAGCGCTGCATCGCTGCCTCTGAGCTTCACAGCCATGTTCCAGCCAGCTCGGGCCTTCCAGCCGCACTTTGACTCGCCCCTCCTACCGTTGTGGATCTGAAGGAGCTGGTGATCTGAAGGACGCGCCTTTCGACGAGCCATCGGCTGCCATTTTCCCACGACTCTGCCCGCCAGTGCCGCCGTTCCAAACGACCTACTCGAAAGTATATATGATTTACGCAGCTCTACGCCGTTTTTGCAGTGAATGGCGTCACGGACCAGCCGCTGATGCACACCGTTCTTCTTGATGCCCTTCCGGGAGGCGAGACGGCTGCCTCTCTTTCCTCAACAATATTAAGAGTGTGATATGCGTGCAGTATTTAAAATGCACTCAAAAGTAATAAAAATGAAGGAAAACATAAGACCTCAAGATCACTGCAAGAAATTGAAATTGAAATAAAAACTTGTTTGTTTTCTTTCGATGGCGCCATCGTGTAGGATGCTGTGGAACTAATTCCCGGGCCGTAAAAAAAATGCTTTGACGCTTGACATTGAACCTATATGACTGCGCGCTGATGTTGCGCCTCCCAACTGTGTCATTAACGCACTCGGCCATGAATGCCGCTGAGTCACTTGCAATAAGTAAAAGTAGATCAATATACCGCTAGCATTTGAAACACCATGTTGCAAAAACGCGTTAGGGAACAATGTTAAGCCAACTGCGGCACGTTAAAAATGTCTTCAATCGAAAGCTGAGTGTCATGGCTACGGTGCACTGACCAATAATATAACCTGCTTAGTTTTGCTGCAGTGAACGTTTTCGTCTCGAACAAGGGGCCACTTTTTTGCCGTTTCCAAAGACTCCCATTGTACGATCTTTACCTGCTCTGAAAAAAAAATTGAAGCTTACCCCAACAGAATCGCTGCAGCCTTCTCGTCCGTTTAGGCAGACGTGCTCTGTTGTCTGAGTTTTTGAACATTCACCCTCTACACTGCATTATTCGAAAAAAACTCACTGGTTCTATTGAAAACGTGCCAGATTCAAGTCGGTACCACGAGGGGCGCTGGCTGTTGTGTCCAGAAAACCTTGATATATTAAAGAGACAGAAATGCGTATGTTATAATGATATTTGAACGAGTATAGTGAACTCCTAGTGGAATGTCTCGTGTGGGCTTATCGTTGTGTACGAGTGTGGGGTCGAGAGTCATAGGGGTCTAGGAATGCAAGCTGACACTTTGTGATGAGGAATGGAAACCCGTCATTGGTTTCGTACGAAGTTTGTTGCCTTTCGCCGCTTTCTAGAACTAGAAATAATTCGCTGCTTGCCTTTTATTCCTTTATTTTATGTTATTAGGATAACCCTGTATGTGATTACTTGTGCTTATATCATACTCTCGGCCAAGCGCCACTGTCTACTTTTATATCTATTTACCAGAATATAATTACTACTTGAAAACGCCAACGAAATAGTATACAGCCTTAAAGGCAGTGCCAGCCGATTCTTCAGCAGTTAGAAACTTTTCAAGTCTACTTATCATGCCTTCCAATAGCACGCTAAATACGTATACGCTCAACATAACATTGACATAGAAGTAGCCGATTACTTCGCAAGACAGGAGCGCGCTCCTCGTCAGTCAACATAAAACGTAAGAATAGCTGTTGCGGACCACTTGAAAAAAAAAAGTCACATTGAGGACACTTTGAAGCTAACAATGTCAAAATTAACGAGACAGGAGAAGTTAAAAGAGAGAAAGGTCATCCAGGGAACTAAGCCAGCCTAAGCTCGCAATATTAGATGCTGAAAACCACGCCGTTTTTTTAAATGAAAAGACGGACTTTTAAACAGTTAAAACAGAAAGGCCTGGCGAGTTAAAAGTCAGTTCAAGTTGAGAGCTTGTAGGCTCTCGGAGAGCATTCTACAGTGTTGAGAAAGGGCAACAGAACCAACTACTTCGAGATAACGCAGCAGCCTAGCATGCAATGACAAAATTCGTTTCGAAGGCAGATGCCGGTCCATTCTCAATCACATATTTATTCATCAGGCGTGATGAAGGAATTGTTAAAAAAAGAACAGGTCTGGCCTCCTTGGTTACCTGCTGCTGGTAATGAACTCGCTCACCAGAGAAGGATTGGTTATCCTGGTGCAGTACCTGGCCACAACCTTCTATGAATACAGCAATTAACCCTCAGTTCCTGCAGTGGCTGTGAAGCAACTGTCCAAGGTGGCGGAGAGACCTGCGACGCTGAGTAGGGTGTTAAGAGTATCTGGGTCCACTAGAATCTCAATAGAGTTAATGGAGAGTATCTTAGTAAACTGCGATTTGCTGATGACATCGCCTTGATGAGTAACGCGGAAGACGAATTACTGCTCATGATGACTGAACTGGGCACGGAAAGCAGAAAAGAAGGTCTGAAGTTTATTATGCACGAAACTGAAGGAATGTGGAACAGTCTCGCAGAAAACAGCACTTTGCAATAGGTGGACAGACGCTGGAAGTTGTAGATGAATGTCTACTCAGGAGAGGTGGTATCCGTGGAGCCGAACTATGAGAGTGAAATAACTAGTAGAACAAGAATGGAGTGGATCTCATTCGGCAAGCATTCTCAAATCATGAATGATAATCTGCCACTAACCCTGACGAGAAAGGTATAGTATCACAGCTACACTTTAGCTATCTACGGAACGGAAACCTGGAGGCTTACAAAGAGGGTTCAGCTTGAATTGAGGACGACGCAGCGAGCGATCAAATGGAAAGTTTTAGGTGTACCCTTAAGAGTCAAGAAGAGAGCAGAGTGGGTCAGAGAATAAACCGTGGTTAAATATATCATAGTTGAAATCAAGAAGAAATGAACATTAGCCGGGCACGTAAGCAGGATAACCGCAAGTCGTTATGGGTTCCCAGACATTACTGGAATCCCAGAGAAGGAAAACGGGGGAAGGGGAGACAGAGAGTTAGGTGGGCAGATGGGAATCAGAAGTTTGCAGGTATAACGTGGTAACAAGAAGCACGAGACCGGGTTGATTGGCGGAAGAGGCCTTTGCCCTGCAGTGAGCGTAGTTAGGCTGATGATGGTGAAAAGTCGAAAAAGTTTAGTGACTGACTTTATTGGGTGCTATTCAATATATAACCAACTAACCCAAAGGTCCTGCCGCCATGTTCTTGGCCGATGCCCCTCAGTGGGCAAGTGCCAGCAATGCCGGATGATCACAATCAGGGATGCTGCGCGTCGTCTTCCTTTTGCGTGATGTGAGGTAAGGCGCCGCGTTTTATAATCAGCCTAGCGCTTTTCATTCGAGCAATGAAGCGTTGCGGGTTCTCGTGGAACTCAATGAGCAACGCGCGCTTAAATAACAATTTCTTATCGTTCTTCTCATTGATATGCGCGTGTATGTCGTCGAACCACTTGCGCACGCTGCCCTGACATCGCGCGATCATGTCTTCTTCGAGCCTGTCGACGAGCTCATTCGCCCGCTGCCTCCGAAGCGCCATTTCATCGAGCTGGTCGACTTTCGCAGCCATGGCGGCGACAAGTTCGGAGCAGAGCCGGGAGACGCCGATTACCACCGGATCGCTGTCTGAGCACACCGCGGTGGTAGTGACAGCTGCGTCGGTGGCGTTTTCTGGGCGCGCCCGGGCGTCGACGGCCTTCGCTACCACAGACTTGCCCAGTCGCACTCTCGAAGCGAGCGAATCGCGCAAGGCTGAGACCTCTAGAGTCACGTTGGCGAGAAGGCGCTTGCTCTGCTCCGCGTACTCGCGGACGCGACCAAGCCGTTTTTCCTGCGCCAGCAGCGTTCTCACGCGCGCGGCTAGCTTCTCACGCTTGGCTAGCAAGTCCTGGACATGCAAGCAGTTGCGGGCCCCGTCCACGTCCATCTTCACCGCGAGAGTGGCGCAACGCGCCAGCTCTTTCGGAAGTCCTGTCTCGTTGTTTTCTCCCAGGCCGTCGCGGACTTGTTTCTTGATTATGCGAGGAAGTGCGACACGAGCTGCTTTGAGCAGTGCACGGTGCAACAACGTGGGGCGCTTCGCGTAACGCGCGTCGCTTGACGATGCAGTCCACGACTCGGCGTCCATGTACACGTCACTCAATTTGCTGACGAGCCAGGCGCAGTATTCTTCTTCGCTGCAAGCCTTGTACTCGGCAGCTTTGCCCAAAACAACAGATTCGACTCGTTGGATCGATTCCGAGTGTTCTTCTATCGGAGGCGAAGCGCTGTCGCCGTTTCCGGAGCGGGTTCCGAGTCTCCGTCGAAGCGCGGCTATATCGATACGCTTCCTGGGGCACAACTTCTTTTCGGCGTCCAAGTAAGTCAAAAGAGGATCAGCTTCGGACTCTGTGGACATCGTGTCATCATGAGAGGAAGCGACCGCATTGACGACATCGCTTACCTTGTCCACGACTTCCTTCACGAAGCTTTTTGTCCCGCCTGAATCACTGACGACGCCGAGCCGATCTAGCCTTGCTTGAAGCTTTTCTTCTGCACGAATCATGTCGTCCTGAGTGGGTTTGTAGACTTCCATCTGCGGGTAAGGCTGAACCAAAAAGCTACAACGCACCTCTCACAACAAGACATCCGGTGCAGCTTGATGCGTACGGCAATGGCGATGCCAAAGGTAATGTGGGCACCATTAGCAATATCAGTGGCGATAATCTCAAATGAGATGCTGAAGACAAAACTATCTGTGAATCTATGCGAAAATATTTAAAACAAAATATTTAAAACCACTATTTGTGGCAGCGTGCTAAATATAAAAGCGCAATTGATTTGGGTATTTAATACACCAAAAAATAAATTTCCTAGGTCACTGCGTCCTAGGTCTTGTTTCGTAATGTTTCGGTGAAAACAATGTCGCTAACAGCAGAAACTCCACCAATTTTACTATTTCTTACAAAACAGTTTTTTTGGACTTCTGAGGAATTCTAAATCAACAGACGCGAGTGTTGTAGTTTTTAAAACCACATGACACTGCACTCTGTAGTCATGCTTTCAGTCCGTACGTAGTCAGATCCAAATCCGAGCGTAGATTTTGCCAGAAGTCGCGCGACATGGCAGGAGAGGTGATCGTCGACGTACTGCCTTACATCGATCAAGGCTATGACGAGCCTGGAATTCGCGAAGCCGTAAGTTTTAGATTCCCAACCCTAATTTTAACTAGTCTGCTTGTCTATGCCTCTAAATTGGCGCTCGAATGCGCGCTATGTATGTGGGAATTCAAGCGACCAATGACAACTGTGTCATCGCGCTGTATGTGTTTACGTTCTTCGCTTCTCATTTCATGTCATGGTTATGGTCGAAGAAGGGACGAGGCGATACAGACCCACAAAGAATTACCTGGAACATTTGCCCCAGCTGTCGCTGCATCAGTTTGAGGTAGTAATGATGCGCTCGAACGTTACGAACGTGCTGTTGTGACACTTGGCTTGATACGATGGGCGACGAGCGACTACCGTAACATTGTGCGACTAATCTGGTTTTTTTTTTTTATCCATTTGCAGAGCGAAATCATGAAGACCGAATCCGAACGCCTTCAGTCGAGGTTGCCCATGGAAATGACGAGCATGAAATGGTGAGTCGTATTGCGTTAATTCGCTTCTTCGATTAGAATGAAACCAATACTCTGACCGGAGAATAGCGCAGGCCTAAGTGATTGGTTTCGTTTATTTCGCCCGGATGACGCAAGTCTGCCTCGTAACGTTTCGCATGTTAGGCTGTCCAGTTCGAAGCGCTGTTGCTCGTATCTCGCTGTCGTTCCAGCCAGCCGAAAGGCTTGCGTTTTCTCTCCACTACGTTGTTTCTCTGATAGCCACTGATTATAGTACGCCGCTCAATTAAGCTGCGCGCTTTCACGTGGTATCGAAGAGGTTTGAAGAATCGCTCGCGGTAAGGTGTAAATGGGTCCAACAGTAGAAGTGTGAACCGTTAGGATAGTTGGTGGGAAATTCGTATGGCGAAGAGCGGAAAATGGCGGAATTATGACTGCGCAAACGAAAAAGACATAGTATACACATGAGAGGCGTGCTATGGAATACAGCAGCCCATTATTGTGCTGATTTTGGGAATGATGCATTGTGACTATTCAGCCTCCATGAGAGTGATAGGTAGTACTCTTTCTTTTTTTTCAGCTAGGGTTGGTATGTTAACATAACAGTATGTTATGAGATGAAGGTTTGTCATGACTACCTGTAACTTTGAATTCGGTTTAACAGCAATGTCAGAATCCTTGATAAATTTCATGAGGATTGTCAGCTTTCCGACCAAAAACCAGCGATACAAAAGCGTGCTTGCGTTCCTGTATTGCGAAGTCTACTATGTGAAATACTCGAGAAATATTCAAGGGAAACTAGAAGTATCAAACAACTCGCCCAGCTCCAAGTTATATTGAACTCGGGAAATGCATGGCTTCACAAAGCAAGTGGTTGCTATTTGGTGAGGCACTTCTCTGTGGGAAGGACGAGGTGGCTGTGCTCAAGCCTAATCTTTTCTTTACATTGTGACCAAGGTGCAGTGCATATTCACATTGCCAGGGACGAGTTCGTTTTTTGCAGCATTTGTTTCATATATTTTTCGTTGCTTTACAGATACGAGCTTCCGCAGCCGCCTGCTGGCAAAACGACGGGCGTCGCGTCCTGGTCGGAGTGCGTCGACAACTCATCGGCGCAGTTGGAACATCGAGCCACCCGTATTGCCAACTTGAAGGAAGGGCTGCAATGCTGCGCTCTTTCGCATGCTCCGCCAACTGCAGCGGCAACTCCAAGAATTGAGGTAAATTTGTATTTTCACAACGTGGTGCTCCTACATGCAAAACAGAGGTACTTTATGTCATATCAGGCAATGGAGGCTCTCCTGCTGTTGAACGTTTTGGTTCCTTGTGGTGAGAACAAACTGAATTTACCTTTATGCGGAATTGAAGCACTACTGATGGGCTTAAAGGGCCACTAGAAAAAGATTTTAAAAAATTTTCCCGTATCTACAAGTTAGAATTTCTCAACCCTGAAAGCATTACTCTTACTGCAACAAGGTGCTCGATTAGTTAGAAAATGTGATAAAGTAACAAAATGGGCTGACGCGCCTCTTTGAAGTTGCTGCTGCACCAGCATGCCATAATGTCATGTATTTTGACTGTGTTTGAGAATGCCTGGTTGTCACGGAAAATTGTTTGCATTGTGTTCTAAGGTACACGAAACCTTAACATAGCAAGTTTGATTCAATCATAGTGGCCAAAACACAGGAAACAACTGTGAAATTTGTTGTGTCAGCATGACGTTCACATGTGGCAGATTTGGCACAAATTCATAAATGATACTCAGACATAAATTTTCTCTGCTTGTGTTTAACCAGTGACAGAAAAATTAAAGGAGAATACCGAAAGAATAATTTATCCGTTTGAACTTATTTAATTGTTTCATTTTAGAGTCCCTTTGAGTATCTTTAAAGTTGATGCTTTAGTAGGCTTCTATAGCCCATCTGTAATTGACAAGTGCTATCAATTCTGGTTACATTTGTGTACAACATTTTTTGAAGAAGTGTCTTCTAAGTTGGTGGTTTGTGTAAATTTACAGCACTGTGATTGGCTAGACCTATTGCTTGGCAAATTAGCAAATGCACAAAATGCATATGCAACAAACTGTACCACGGCCAGTGATGTCTTCAGCACTGGTGGTGGTAAATGTGCCTGAAGATATGCAACTTCTTACACGGCTCCAACGCCAGTGCTTTGTATTTTCTGACAGAAAGAAATGTTACGTTTAAGGAATAACTTTGCATATAGACTTTGTTCAAATCACTGTGCTGCCTGCCAAGACCTTCTGCTCTTTGTGGGAGTCTACAGTCTTTGTATCGTTGTGCAGCATTTGATGTAGAAGCAGGCCGACATCCGATGGACGAAAGAACAGCAATATTTATTTGAGGCACGATTATATAGGCAGGCCGACACGTGTGGCCAAGGAAAAAGAGAAAGGGCGCATCTTGCGCCAAATAACTTAAATACAGAATACTTCGGCGCATGTCTTGTCACATGGCGATACAACCTTCTTCTGAACAAAACAAAACAAAAAAACGAAAAAAAGCATCCTAATACTAACATTGTTCAAGGCACTTGTTTAAACTTGTGGCTATATTGTAGCCGCGTGGAGGGTCGTCCCTACCTACTGGATCTTCTACGCAGAAGCAGAGTACCTTAGTCACTAGACCACTGCGGCGAGGTGTGCTTGATCTTGACGAACCATTATTGGGGTTGGCTCACGCACACTGTGCGGAGGGCAGTCTATTCATCATGGAACAGTTGGCTCATTGGATCTATAGGCAGAACTTTATTGCGAAAAGCGCTTGTTAGCGCTGGATTTTCTTAGTTGTTTTCATTCAGTCTGTTGTATAGTGCTGACATGGGTACCTGTTCCGAGTAAGTCAGCAGTAAAGACGACGTGCATGTGGTCATGCGTGATCTTAGCCTCTTATATAGGGATCACTCTTTGAAAGCCGTAATGTGGCATGACGATAGTTATAGCGCGAGAACAAAACGACAACACAGAAACAAGAAGGACACGAAAGATCCTTCTTGTCTCTGTGTTGTCGTTTTGTTCTTGCGCTATAACTATCGTCATGCCATACCAAATAGCTCAAGCTGCCACACGTAAAGTGCCATTGCGGCAATGAAAGTAGTGTGTCATCGGTTAATATTCCAGACAAAATATGCTTATCAGAAGATCACCGCAGTGGAGCAGTAGTTATAAGGAGCACGGCTGCTCACCCAAAGGTTGCGGGTTCGATTCCGGCTGGAGCAGTCGCATTTCGATGGAGTTTAAACGTAGCGGGGCGGGAACTGTCCGGTGTCAGTGCAGGTTAATGAATACCAGATGATGAAAACTTCGGCAGACCTCCACTACGGCGTCTTTCATAATCATGTCGTGGATTTGGACCGTAAATCCCCAGATATTATGCTGATCAGGAAAGCAGAGTATACTAAAGAATGAACGTGTTAAAAAAATGTCGTTTCCCCTAACAAAAATAGTCCTGAAATCTTGCATGCGCCTCGCTTGTATGATTGATGCGCTCACGCCATTTCCATTTAAAAATGGCAAGCATGTTATCAGGCTGAGACATTTTTTTTTGTTTGTTTCATAGGAAAGTGGCGAGCGCCGAGAATTCAAGGAACGAAACGGAAGCCAGCATCCGATGGAAAATATTTGTTGTTGCTATGGTAACCAACTCGCAACCGTGCCTTGTCGCGTCTGCTTGGCTATAGGGTCTAGCCGTCTGTTCCGCGCACATCGGTTCGCGCCGCCATCGCGGCTGACCTTGGTCAGTCGGAAAGGAGGAGGGTATTTGTACATATTCTATTTATGCTCGTGCGTTCATTTGCATACGTGCGTGTATACACATACAAAGTTTTAAAATTTCGAAAGGAGTGCAAAACACCCCTCCTTTGGCTTCGCCAATGTTGGCTATAGTTAGGTGTACATCACTGAAGCAACGTGCCATCTGTGACGCCTCAAAATGGCAAATCTACGCGTATGTACATCGTTGCTGCCACCGGTTTTTAATAGTCGAATTCGCCGTAGGTTGTTCGTTTTTGCCCTTAATGTTACCTTGTCTTTTCTCTCCTACATTCGCATATGCAATTGCTTTTTTTTATTTTGGTGCCCTCCTTGAATACAGGAAAGGTGGAACCGAAGTGAGCCTGCTCGCCGAGGCAGCCGGTATCGCAGTGAACCTAAACACCCCCGCTTCACGTCAATTAATCTAAAGAAATGTCTACAACTTGGCTGTGCTTTGTAGAAATGCTGCTTTTATACCTGCAGATAATCTTTCCCATTCGGTGATGGGCGTCGATACACCGAAATAAAGTATTAATGCAAGTTCCTTCAGAGTGATCGCAAGGGCGAGGATTTGTTGACAATGCATCAGTGGCGCCCGCTGTTCATCTCACTTCTGCCGCGGTGAGATTGAATATGTTGACACTGTTGTGACACCATATCCAATCACACAACAGAGAAGCGTGCCATAGACATTTATGAATATAGTATGACTTCTTGCGATTATCACAACATGCTAATATTACAATGACTTCGTGGTTTAAAGCCAGTAACCCACTACAAAACGCACACACGCTACTGCACCGTTTTTCTTGAGGCTATGTAAAGGGTGCATACCTGGTTCTAAAAGGTTTCGTGTATTAGGTGTTTGAAGTACGCACTATACAAACAGAAGATCGCTATCACGTTGAACTCCTAAACGCGAAGCTTTAGGATGCCGTAATTTTTAACGACCATCATAACCTTGTTCCGGTTTTATCAAATGAGCATGATATATAAGCCGTTATTGACACGTCGGCCGCAAGGGCATCGGTAGATTTTTTATGGAGGGTGGGGGATGGGCATATATTTATTATATATGGGTAATGGGCCTTCTATGTTGAGTTGGTCATAGCGAGAAAAAAATAGGTGAGGGGAGGGGGCAAGTATATTATTAACTTCACCATTGCTGTGATTGCCCCGTCGCGGTGTTCTAGTGGCTGATGTACTCGGCTGCTGACCCACAGGTCGCGGGATCGAATCCCGGCTGTGGCGGTTGCATTTCCGTTGGAGGCGGAAATGTTTTAATCTTGTATGCTCCGATTTGGGTGCGTGCTAAATAACCCTAGGTGGTCGAAATTCCCGGAGCCCACCATAACGGCGTCTCTCATAATCCTGTGGTAGTTTTGGGATGTTAAACCCCACATATGAATAAATTATTCGATGCAACGAACAGAGCTTTAAAATGGTCAAGAAAGAAGGCATACTTGTCATTTTCTGTTAAAGCAGCACTTTAGATATGACTACTTATGAAAACATGTCCCAGTTCACCGCAAGGGTGATGTAATGAGTGTGGTAGCGACAAATTAAGTAAAGCTGAATTTTCGAATCCAGTGTGGTGTATATCCACAAAATGCTGCTGCAACAGAACACAGCCGCTCGCGGTTGGAATAGGTAATGCGCACAGCCACTCTTCGTTGAGATCGAAGAACGTGGAACGGTATACAAGCTGTCTGCTGATGCTGTCAATATAGCATTCGCCACCGCGTCCTTATAGCTTTTATAGCGGAACATCGACGTCGTCATCGCCGTCATGTTCCGTAGAAAGTTTCCTTAAGGAAAATTTTTACGGAACATGACGTCGATGGCGAGAACATATTTATAGTGTCCTATCAATATAGTCCTATCATATCAATATATATTTTTCATATTGCAATAATAAACAATTGAGATAAAACACGAATTTATAGGTTTACTGGAATGCTATTGTTTTGCCTCTCCAAAGAAGCCCTACAGATTTGTTCCCATCGTATAGACAAGATGGACTTTTCATTATTTCAATTGGCAGATTTCACGTAACACGGGGATAAACGTTATGTGAAGCATGTGCAAGGAGTGTGACCTTGTACTTTTTAATTAAGCCAAACATTATGAAATCACACTAAATACATGTTCAAATGTCGTCGCTCAGACATATGTTGAAGAGTCACGTATGCTCTATATAACCGATTTTTCACAGTTGTGCAACGATGCCAATAGCAACATGGTTATTACCAACACAGAAGAGTTAAGCGGATATGTAGCGCTCGTGCTTGCGAGGATGGTACCTCTAACTAGTGGTGCATACACCAACTTCAGTGGATGTAGATTAGCAGTATAATGAACGCTAAGCTGTCGTGAGGACTGTGTCATAGGAGTACATATGCAATGTGTATAAATTTGAATGATCAGCAACCGCAATTGCAGTTTCACCAGCAATAGGGTGCTTCTTCAAAGCCCTTTCGAGACCTATCATGACGCTGTGGTACTGTACTCTATTGCCACGCAGAATGCTTGGCTTCAATTCCTACTGGGACCATAATATTTACCTTTTGCATTCGTCGCGTCAATGCTGCCGGTTTCAGTTTTTCTTGGCACTATCACACTTAAATTACAAATGTCTCTTCGCGGTGCTCCAGGTTAGAAAAAAAAACTGTCAATCACCTAGGTCGTACACACGCGAATCACCACACGGGGTATGTGGGTATGTGCCAGATATTCGTGAAGTAAAATGTCTCACGAGGTACATACCCAACGAGATTTATATCATGACCCCACAATCTTATTCAACCAACTTTCTAACCCTAATTACTAACTCTGGTTTACGCCAAAATACGGAGGCGATATATTTAGTACGTAGTGCGTTATATGATATACGGCCATATATACTACGTATATCACCTCCTTACCTTGTAGGAAAAAATTAGTTTGGGACGGTGATATACCCACGTGGGCGGCTAGATATAGATAGAGTCGAACCTCGATATATTGAACGGCGCAGCGATCGCGAAATAGTTCAATATATCCAGAATTCGATATAAAAAATCACGAAAAAAATGCGTCAACAGCTTGCTGAAAACAATCAACGAACCGTTCAAGCGTGGTGCAGTAAATACTCACTTGAAGATTCAAACATAGTATTTATTGTGTTGGTTTAAAATATCGAAAAAGAGTAGCCTGCTTTTTGTTGGCCATGGCGTGTTTGACGACTGCGTCCTCAATATATTCCAGGCGATCCATAAGTGATAGGCCGGTGCCTTCAATCGCACCGCAGTGGCGGTGCACAAGGGCCAAGGCAGCTATGACCTCAGCTGATGTCGGGAGCGGGGCACCATCAGCGCTTGCGGGATCCACCTTTGAAGAGTCTTCATTTGGCTGCTCAGCAGTAGCTTCGGCGACAATCTCCACATCCGTGAGCTCCGCCGTTCGGAGTTAGGCCTGTCGCGCACCACAGCGCGCGACAGGCCTAACTCCGAACGCACGAACACTGCGAGCACAACGACTGATGCCTGCCGATGCTACGGGGGAGGAGCTTGCAACAAGTGCGCAGTGTGCCACTGACACCATAGAGACTGCAAGCAAGGCTGCGGCGTGAGACCTGGTGTAAAGTGCGCACATGGCGCGCCCATGCTGGCTCGCCTGACTGCTTTCCCTTTCCCGGCGGCAGCGCGGGCTTCGTCCGAGACAGTCGTCTGCGTGCTTTCCCTCCTATACTTTCCTCCTCAATCTTTACCTCCCACTTCCCCTACGCGAAGCCGTGTCGGTGCCTTCGTATTGAAAGACAAAAACAGCTCCGCGCTTTTCTCTTCACTTTCCTCATTCAAGAACCTCTACCGCAAGGCTGCGGCGCGGGTACGCCGCTACGTTAAAGTGGCGCTCTCGGCGCCATTGATGTATGCAGCATTCGTAAACGCCCGCCGGTCTACCGCTACTTTCGAGAGTTGCGGGAAAGCTCGCTTCCTGTCAATGGAGCGCGGGCGGTTTGGGGTGGCCGAGTTCGATATATCCATTATATGCCAAACTTTCTTCGAAATAAAAAATGAATACTGCATGCGATTCCCGCATGGTATAGGAACCGTTCGATATAGGCAATAATTCTATATATCTGTCTTCGGTATATTAAGGTTTGACTGTAGATAGATAGATAGATAGATAGATAGATAGATAGATAGATAGATAGATAGATAGATAGATAGATAGATAGATAGATAGATAGATAGATAGATAGATAGATAGATAGATAGATAGATAGATAGATAGATAGATAGATAGATAGATAGATAGATAGATAGATAGATAGATAGATAGATAGATAGATAGATAGATAGATAGATAGATAGATAGATAGATAGATAGATAGATAGATAGATAGATAGATAGATAGATAGATAGATAGATAGATAGATAGATAGATAGATAGATAGATAGATAGATAGATAGATAGATAGATAGATAGATAGATAGATAGATAGATAGATAGATAGATAGATAGATAGATAGATAGATAGATAGATAGATAGATACTAGGCAAAGAAACTCTTCGCATTTGAAACAGCGGCAAAACGTATAATTTCGCCATATACTATGCCTTGCTTCTCTACTCTTAGTTCGTGTTCTTTACATCGGCTAACTGAAGAGGTAGAAAAGCATATCGAAATCATGAAAACAGCAAGTAAGTTTACACCACACTATGAACACGGAAAAACGAGAGAGCTGTGTTTATCTAACTTGATCGAGCGTCGTTTTCCTCAGAATGTTTAAAAGAAGAAAGTAAGAATTACAAATGTACAGAATGTTTAAAAGAAGAAAGTAAGAATTACAAATGTACATATTGCAGTGCTACGCTAGGTTTAGCCAGCTGGCTGCGCCGAAAAAAAAAACGAGCCGTGTTGCACGAACCACAAGGAATTTCAGGGTGGCCTAGCTCCTGGCCTGGCTGGACGCTGCAGCAGTGACTCTGGCTATTCCTGCGTTCCAAATAAAAGCTGCGACCTCGGCACGAGCTAATCGCCGCCGTTTCGCCTCTCCTTCCTCAACATATGGTGACCCCGGACCAACGGACAAGCGACTAGCGCTGCATCGCTGCCTCTGAGCTTCACAGCCATGTTCCAGCCAGCTCGGGCCTTGCAGCCGCACTTTGACTCGCCTCTCTTACCGTTGTGGATCTGAAGAAGCTGGTGATCTGAAGGACGCGCCTTTCGACGAGCCATCGGCTGCCATTTTCCCACGACTCTGCCCGCCAGTGCCGCCGTTCCAAACGACCTACTCGAAAGTATATATGATTTACGCAGCTCGACGCCGTTTTTGCAGTGAATGGCGTCACGGACGAGCCGCTGATGCACACCGTTCTTCTTGATGCCCTTCCGGGAGGCGAGACGGCTGCCTCTCTTTCCTCAACAATATTAAGAGTGTGATATGCGTGCAGTATTTAAAATGCACTCAAAAGTAATAAAAATGAAGGAAAATATAAGACCTCAAGATAACTGCAAGAAATTGAAATTGAAACAAAAACTTGTTTCTTTTCTTTCGATGGCGACATCGTGTAGGATGCTGTGGAACTAATTCACGGGCTGTAAAAAAATGCTTTGACGCTTGACATTGAACCTATATGACGGCGCGCTGATGTTGCGCCCCCCAACTGTGTCATTAACGCACTCGGCCACGAATGCCACTGAGTCACTTGCAATAAGTAAAAGTTGATCAATATAACGCTAGCATTTGAAAAACCATGTTGCAAAAACGCGTTAGGGAACAATGTTAAGCCAACTGCGGCACGTTAAAAATGTCTTCAATCGAAAGCTGAGTGTCATGGCTACGGTGCACTGACCAATAATATAACCTGCTTAGTTTTGCTGCAGTGAACGTTTTTGTCTCGAACAAGGGGCCACTTTTTTGCCGTTTCCAAAGACTCCCATTGTACGATCTTTACCTGCTCTGGGAAAAAAATATAAGCTTACCCCAACATAATCGCTGCAGCCTTCTCGTCCGTTTGGGCAGGCGTGCTCTGTTGTCTGAGGTTTTGAACATTCACCCTCTACACTGCATTATTCGAAAAAAACTCACTGGTTCTAATGAAAACGTGCCAGATTCGAGTCGGTACCACGAGGGGCGCTGGCTGTTGTGTCCAGAAATGCTTGATATAATAAAGAGACAGAAATGCGTGTGTTATATTTATATTTGAACGAGTATAGTGAACTCCTAGTGGAATGTGTCGTGTGGACTTATCGTTGTGTACGAGTGTGGGGTCGAGAGTCATAGGGGTCTAGCAATGCAAGCTGACATTTTGTGATGAGGAATGGAAACCCGTCATTACTTTCGTACGAAGTTTGTTGCCTTTCGCCGCTTTCTAGAACTAGAAATAATTCGCTGCTTGCCTTTTAATATTTTATTTTATGTTATTAGGATAACCCTGTATGTGATTACTAGTGCTTATATCATACTCTTGGCCGAGCGCCACTGTCTACATTTATATCTATTTAACAGAATATAATTACTACTTGAAAACGCCAACGAAATATTATACAGCCTTAAAGGCAGTGCCAGCCTATTCTTCAGCAGTTACAAACTTTTCAAGTCTACTTTTCATGCACTCCAATAGCACGCTATATATGTATACGCTCAACATAACATTGACATAGAAGTAGCCGATTACTTTGCAAGACAGGAGCGCGCTCCTCGTCAGTCGACATGAAACGTAAAAGTAGGGGTTGCGGACCACTTGAAAGAAAAAGTCGCATTGAGGACACTTTGAAGCTAAAAATGTCAAAATTAACGAGACAGGAGAAGTTAAAAGAGAGAAAGGTCATCCAGGGAACTAAGCCAGCCTAAGCTCGCAATATTAGAAGCTGAAAACCACGCCGTTTTTTTAAATGAAAAGACAGACTTTCAAACAGTTAAGACAGAAAGGCCTTCGAGTTAAGAGTCAGTTCAAGTTGAGAGCTTGTAGGCTCTCGGGGAGTATTCTACAGTGTTGAGAAAGGGCAACAGAACCAACCACTTCGAGATAGCGCAGCAGCCTAGCATGCGATGACAAAATTCGTTTCGAAGGCAGATGCTGGTCCATTCTCAATCATATATTTATTCATTAGGCGTGATGAAGGAATTGTTAAAAAAAGAAGAGGTCTGGCCTCCTTGGTGACCAGCTGCTGGTAATGAACTCCCTCACCAGAGAAGTATTGGCCATCCTGGTGCAGTACCTGGCCACAACCTTCTATGAATACAGCAATTAACCCTCAGTTCGTGCAGTGGCTGCGAAGCAACTGTCCAAGGTGGCGGTGAGACCTGCGACGCTGAGTAGGGTGTTAAGAGTATGTAGGTCCACTAGAATCTGAATGGAGGTAATGGAGAGTATTTTAGTAAACTGCGATTCGCTGATGACATTGTCTTGATGAGGAACTCGGGAAACGAATTACAGCTCATGATTACTGACCTGGACACGTAAAGCAGAAAAGTAGGTCTGAAAATTATTATGCGCGAAACTAAAGGAATGTGGAACAGTCTCGCAGAAAACAGCACTTTGCGATAGGTGGAGAGACGCTGGAAGTTTTAAATGAATATGTCTACTTAGGAGAGGTGGTATTCGTGGAGCCGTACTACGAGAGTGAAATAACTAGTAGAACAAGAATGAAGTGGATCTCATTCGGCAAGCATTCTCAAATCATAAATGATAATCTGCCACTAACCCTTACGAGAAAAGTATAGTATCACAGCTACACTTTACTTACCAACGTTGCGGAAACCTGGAGGCTTACAAAGAGAGTTCAGCTTGAATTGAGGACGACGCAGCGAGCGATCGAATGGAAACTGATAGGTGTAACCTTAAGAGTCAAGAAGACAGCAGAGTGGGTCAGAGAATAAACCGTGGTTAAATATATCATAGTTGAAATCAAGCAGAAATGAACATTAGCCGGGCACGTAGCAGGTAAGCAGGATAACCGCTAGTCATTATGGGTTTCCAGACATTACTGGATTACCAGAGAAGGAAAACAGGGGAAGGGGAGACAGAGAGTTAGGTGGGTCGATGGGAATCAAAAGTTTGCAGGTATAACGTGATAACAAAAAGCACAAGACCTGGCTGATTGGCGGATCTTGAAAAGGCCTTAGCCCTGCAGTGAGCGTAGTAAGGCTGATGATGATGATGATAAGAATATCCTAATTTCAGAGGGCATCCACCCCGTAGGCATCTAGTATCAAAACGCTAAGTGGGCCTAATTATCATATTAACCAAAACATTTGCCCGAATATGAGGAAGACGCCCAAAATGATTAGTGACTGTGGTCTTTTGATGCAGAGCACAAAGTCTCAGGCTGCAGACGGAAGCGGAAGGAAAAAGCATTCGCTTTGGCAAAGCCAAGCGCGAGTTGAAACGAAAACGCGAAATTGTTAATCCACATTGACACTTCTACAGCAACCGACGCATTTGTTAAGAGTTGAGGTGAATTGGCTTTTTCAGCCATCTGTATACATATTCTTCAAATCACTGATCATAGACAACGTAAGAATGAAGGCAAAGAGCTAGCGAACAAAACAAAACAAAAACCAGGTCTGCGTGGAAAGCGCAGCAAAGTCGCAGCGAAAGCTGAAAGAGTAGCATTCCCAGAGCCTGCTGTAGACTATCTGGAACGACTAATAAAAATACGCTTGCAAGGTACCCACTACGACATACATTGGTGTGGTGGATGATGACTATGAATAAATCTTTCTGAGCTCTTTGTAGTGATTTGGAAGCATTGAATGACCCATTCATTATGCAATTCGTAATATTTGACACCAGGTTACAAATTATGCATTCTGTGACACCTCATTGTTAATTTACTCTTAGACCACGCTATATTTTACTTGTTAATGTGGTTCCTTCCCGAAATAACGCCTATATAGTGGTTTTTGCAACGGGCTATCAAACACCGGCATGACTCTGTGTTGGGATGTTCAGTATTTGCTCGGGTGTCAACGTGCAACTTGTTTCTAGTGAGCAAGCTGTGGTACGTAAAGCAGGTTTTGCACTGCAGTGTAATAAGGGTACAAAAATGCGCAGAGTACTTGCAGTTTTCATTTCGACCTCTGTCTGAAAAAAAAAAACTGAGCCGTACAAACCTCTTCAAAGAAGTACGAGAAGGTGGGCTTGGATTACCTCATTCGTATATAAAACAACTTGTCAATCGTTTTCTTTTTAGTACCTGATGTAAGGGACCTTTTTTCAGGACGGTTATATAACTAAGGTTGTTTAGAGTGTTGCCGGGATTTCTTGTGTCGTCAGAAAATGTGCAATGACCAATACAGAGTATCTAAAAGAATTTGTTTCATCATCCCACTTCCAGTCACTGCGATTTTCGTTAGATTTCCTGACCGAAGTCAGACGTGAGAAACTGTATGAAGACGCCGTCGATATTTTACTGCCATACCATTGTATCAAAAACTATACCGTGCAGGCCCAGGACGGGATATTCTTAAACGTGTTAATAAAATGCTTGTAACGCCAGGGGTTAAAACTTTTCTTCAACTACACACTAGTGTTTTACTCGTTAAATCAAACTTGGAGGATGAGGAATTATTAATCTGATGGGGCACACATAGGTATATTTACAATAAACTGCAAACCATTCAACACTAGTTTATAGATTGCTGGAGCAGGGAGTCTTTTTTACATATTGCAGACAAACTTAAAAAAAAACAGTTTCAGTTAGGTCCACAGTGCATTTTTTTTTCTGTTAAAAACGAGGCCAGCGTTCTTTATTATGTAGTTATCTCCTGAAGCTGCATGGTATATATCTTAAAAGAGCACTGACATCAAATTTCAAGATCAAGATGTGCCTATATCATTCGATCGCATAGTATGTATAGGTTTTGTTGGCCAAATTTCAATGACATCCCTCACGTCGAAGTTATTTTATTTCGACGTCAAACAGCGTAGAAAAGCCAAGCATAAAAAACAAAAAAATTGACTGCCTTGCGACATTGACACTAGTGCTATGTGTTTGGTGTGATACATTCCACTAATACCATCCAGATTGACGATGTGCTAGTAAAGATGACGTCGACGATCTCTGAGTGTGTTTGGAGCCGACTTCCAGCCATGCTCTCACTAGTGGCTCTCATCGCTGTGTTGAAGCGTGCGTCTGATTCATCGTGCCGCATCGACTGATTTGCGTTGTGCTCCACTGCATGTGAGTACGATCATTCTCAGCGACAATATGTGCCAGAATGTCAGGGAACCGCTACGTAGTGAGAACCTGCACGTCGAGGCACTGAAAAAGCGGAAAGTGCGTGGCGTTTCATGCCTTTCCAAGCCACGAACCTCAACGCAGTCAGTTGGTTGACTTCGTACGTGCCGTTGGACATAGGGACTTGGCGCCTGTGAAGAACAGCCGCATTTGCTCCGTTCACTTTGCGGTGATCTGCTAGAGGCTAAATTCTGTGTTGGCGAACCAGTTGAGTTTCACTGGCAATAGGAGGCTTCTTCGAGAGGCCAGGGCTATTCCTATGGTAAGCCCTGCTTCAGCTGAAAGCAGCGATTCACTCGCCAAACATCCGCGACATGAGGTGCGCTGTTGGTTTTCCTGAGCTCCGACAGTACAGCCGGGACTGATAAATACAATTAATTTCACAGGCAGCTTGTCAAGCGAGTACCGTCGCAAATCGCGACGATACCCAATTCCAGGTCGCTGTCATCATTACTTGCTAATGTTGACCGCAACGACGGCGAGGACGACGATCTTGGCGACGAGATGCATGTCTACGCCTTCAGAGACACAGCTGGATGGCACATGCGCTCCTAGCAGACTAAACACAAGTGTGACGTCAACATTTTTTGTGAAAACGGCATTAGCTGTGCAGCAGCCTCTACGTGGCCGCGAGGTAGCGCTGCCAGAAGTAAAATTTGGTGGGCTTTTCACTCACTTTGAACTGTGTTCGATAGGGAATATGATAATCATTACTGCTACGTGCATGCATATTGAAGAAGCAACGGCGTTTGCATGACCAACGACACCGCGACGTACACTTTCCGCCCGGTTCTTCGGTCCTGCTGTGTTCTCCTACCCGTCAAATTGGCTCCTGAGAAAAACTGCTTACTCGCTACACAGGTCCATACCGAGTCCTTCGTGTGGTTACTCCTGTGACATATGAAATCAGTCCTGTCGCCCCGTCGCCTTCATCTGCCCAACAGGCCACCGATATTGTACATGTTGCGCACTTGAAGCCCTACTACTCTCCTAGTGACGTCGACATTTAGATGCGCCGATGCGGCGCTTCTGCTGTCGGGGATTATGCTACAAGCATGCATATTGAGATGCCAGGGGGCGACGCGCGTGTGTGCCTGACGAGAAAGACGAAGGGTGGTCTCCGCTCAATCACTGGTGAACTGGGCACGCCATTACCGCTGGTTTCAAATACATCCAATCCACAGCCTCGTCGATACGGCATCTCTTCTTTTCCGTAACAATACTACAGGTACTCATTCGTCATACAGATGTGTTTCAGGTCACGAATCGCTGCTAGGGGGTGGATAACTACTCGTTCACGCTAAAATATTGACATCAGTAAATTTCATGTCAGTGCTCTTTTAGTGTCTTTGAAAATCCGGATGCTGAAATGTGATCAGTGGGAGATTATTTTTCCGAATCTGTGTGTCATATTTCTTGGAGAGCTGAAGTGGCAGCAGGGTGTACCTCGGTGGATTTCACTAATGTAAGCATTGCTATGCATGTCGAAGTATTAATAATAGTCAGTTCACTTAAAAGGTCTTCTTCGGCGCATTCTCTCGCGTCTTTTTTTTCTTTTTTTGGCCTGGACTTTTTTTCTTCTTAGTCTTTACGCCTATCTTTTTACACCTTCGACAGGAAAAGTGTATTCGTGTGCCGTGCTGAATGACGCGTGCCGCTCGGTCTGCCACTTCGTCTCAGCAAAATGATTCACATAGACAAGCTAATGCTTTTACTGCCAATGTTAGGGGGCTATTGGAACGAAAAAAGCAGTATCAGCTACAGCGCCTACTTGACAATAAAAATCTTTATATCATTGCAATGCCAGAAACAAATATAGAAAGTTAGGAAAGAACGGACCGAATGGCAAATCTTTTCATGTCGCGCTATCTTGTGTGCGTATAATACCCCTGTCACACGGGCACTTAAATGTCTTTTAAGTAAGCGGTCTTTTTTCCGAAAAGGAGTTCCTGACAGCAGACACACGGCACAGAGCGAACTCCTTTTTCAGAAGCAGTCTTTTTTCGTAAGCGGCGTTCGTCGATCTCTTTTACGGCTCCGAATGAGTAGCCTCGAAACCAGTGGGCGCCAGCAATTTTCGAGTGGTGGGAAAAAAATAGTGAATGCTTATCTTTCTGTCACCAAAACTCTTTGTAAAAACAAATTTCATATCCTGCTGAAGGCGTAATGAACTTTTTTAATGGTTATTTCCTTTTTCTACTCTCGTAAGCAGCTACAACGCGTCGGCAATATCACGTGGTGACGCTCGGTCTCGCGCCGCGCCATTTCGCACAAGCGAGGAAAGCGTGGCAGTTGTGTGTTTGCCCGTCATTCATGTGGTCCGAGTCCGAGCGTCTATGGCCAACTCCGCAGATCAAGCAGCCGGCGCCCCACGGAAAAGGCAGCGTCTGCAATGGTCGGAAGCAGACACGTTATCCTCTCCTTGGCGACTTTTGCAGCGTCTGCCTCGCTTTCCAGAGCGAGAAGGCAGGCCGTGAGGCTTGCGATCCTCGCTTTTTCTCCCGTACGGTCGCCCATAACGTGTCGAGAGCAGCGAAAAACAAATACGGTAAATAAAAGCCCAGTGGTGCCAGACAGACTTGTGGACGTCGCTAGTTATGGGAATGCTTCCTTAACTAGTGCAACGAACTTTCACATTGGTGTTTCTTCATCTCTTATTCTTAAATTTATTTGAAGGAACGAGCAGTGCAACAAGTCTTTAATTTGTACATCGTGATACATCGTTTAATTTTCATTGCTTCTCTTTTAACTGCTAGCGCCACGCTTTCGCTAGCGTCTTCGAACGAAAACACTAAAAGGAGATTGTTGCTGCCGTGTGTCTGCGCCGCAAACACCTCTTTGTTAAAAGTCTTTCAACTTCGTAAAAGACCGCTTACTTAAAAGACTTTTTGCGCACCCGTGTGACACAGGTATTACATGCACGTAGAACAGCTAGCAGCTTGGAAACACCGCAACCATGGTCACGGCAACTCACCTGCGACACCTTTTCGTATTGCAGGCGCTGTTATGGTCTCTCATGCGACGACGTGCGGCCAGGTCACCCGCCGGAGGCCCTCCCGCTCCCGGTATGGATGCGCACTGCATGTAGCCCGACTTCGCCTGCTCAACCACATCACCAACGAACACAGGATACATCAAGTTTTCCGCATCAGTGCCCACAGCACGAGCCAGTGCACTGGATATCGCCACCAGCTCACGTGGCCGCAACAACTGCTGATCTTCGAATTACGTCCTCCTCGCCACTGGAACGCATATATTCATGCAGGCCCTGCGCGGCCCCCATTGGGCTCTGCAACACCGCAACCATGGTCACGGCAACTCACCTGCGACAGCTTTTCGTATTGCAGGTAAAAAATCAATATTCATTGTATCCACGTTGCACTCGTTATGCGGCGCTCCTGGTGTTGCCAAGCCCTAAGTGCTGTTTAGAAATTGCAGTTGATTGTGCACATGTCATCAAACAGATATTAGCGCTGTCAGGTGACATAGAACGGAACCCAGGTCCTACCACTTGTTCCGGTGAAGCGCAAGCATCCGGTGACTTACTCCTGGTTCTTAAAGAACTCCAGTCTGGTCAAGCTTCCATGCTGCAAGAACTCAAATCTATTCAGCAGAAGCTATCCCAGAACGACAGCGCTATTAGAGAGATCAATAAAAGGCTCACTAAAATAGAAAGTGATTGCGAATCGATAATGGGCATAAAAGAGCAAATCGACGATATCCGGTTACTTTCTGATAAAAATGCAAAAGATATAGCAACAATCAGGGTGAGATTAGACGACTCGGAAAACCGAGCGCGCCGTTCTAACCTTGTAGTTTTTTGATTCCCGGATCGCGAGCGTGAAACATGGGCGGAATCTGAGGCTTTAGTGCTGCAATTCTGCAGCAAAGAACTAAACACCACTATTGAAAATATGGAAATCGAGAGAGCCCATAGACTCGGGAAATACAATTTAAACAAAAGCCGCCCAATCATCATTAGATTTGCTCACTTTAAGACTAAAGATAAAGTTCTGTTGTGCGCCTATAAACTGAAGGGTTCCAATTACGAATATCTGAAGATTTCTCCCCCAACACACTACAAGCAAGGAAACATCCTGCTGAATTCGGAAGAGCTCAACGGCAATCGTTCAGACTTCGGCACGACAAGTTAATTGTTGGTAGCAATACTTACATGTACGACCACAATGCACAAAAGGTTGTACCGCGCCCTTTAAACGCTTAAGCCCCAGCCATGCCACTCCGCGAAGAAAGTCTTTTTCCTTTTTATATACCAACATAAAAAGCATCCTTCCTAAAGCCGACACTCTTCAAAGCCTAAATAATACAATGGAGTACAATTTGTTCGCGATTACAGAGACATGGCTTAAACCTTCTATTACCGACACTGAGTTGCTACAGCATTTCCCAGATTTCGATGTGTTTCGACGTGATTGTACTAATAAACAGGTTGGCGGCGTACTAATAGGTAGCCCTAAAGATCTTCAGTGTTGCGAAATTAAGACATCATCGTGCTTAGAAATTATGCTTGTTCTTTGTAATGCTTGTTAACCCCCCACAATCATCGGTGTTTGCTATCGTCCCCCTGGTAGTGACCCCCTTTTTGTATCTGAATTCCACGGGGCTATTCGCTCCTTAACTGAATCTTATTGAAATTTTTCGATACTGCTTTTCGGCGACTTCAATTTCCCAGCAATACCTTGGACTAACCTAGCATGTGTCACTTCCAAAACCAGTATAGAGAGCGATTTCGTCAATTCATGTCTAACGTTTTGGACTTACGCGATTAGTCGATGAATCTACGTGGGACAGTGATAACTCCCTTCATATTCTTGACCTTGTTCTTACTTTTGAGCCTGAAAGAGTGTCCCAGATGACGTTCCTATCAGGACTCAGTGACCACTTAGTAATCCATGTGTCCTATTCTTGTAAACTACACGATTCAACAAAAACAAGAAAAATTATAACACTGTATGATAAAGGCAATTATTCCGCTATAAACTCAGATCTCGAGCAATTTGCTGCTTTCTTTCTTATCGACCTTTCAAAGCGTTCGGTCGAAGCTAATTGGCTGCTATTCAAAAACAAAATGTTAGATCTAATCCCCAAGCATGTGTCCACAATTACCGTAACCGAGAAAAAGCCATCCCCGTGGTTTAACATCACATTAAAATGCCTAAATAACAAAAAGAAACGACTCTTTCAATCGGCAAAGCGGTCCAATAGCGCATGTGCGTGGAACAGGTACTACGCTGCAGAAAAAGAATTCGATAAACTTGCTAACAAAGAAAAACTTTTATTTTTTTCACAAACATTGCCCGCTATGTTAAGCAAGAACCCAAAAAAATTCTGGCGCACAAATAACCCCAGTACCTTCCAACCTTTAGTACTGCACAACGATCTAAATCATCCAATTCCCGATCACGAGGCCACCGAACAACTTAACAGCTTTTTTTCTTCCGTGTCTACCGTTGAACCTGTCGATAACTTGCCTTCATTTCTTAATCTCAATCATAGTGAGATGCCGGACATCACATTCTGCTCAAACGGCATCGCAAAACTAATCGACTCACTGAAACTCACATCTTCATGCGGCATCGATGGTATCAACGCGAAAATGCTCAAAAACACGAAATCAATTGCTAGTACACTACTCTGTCATATTTTTCAGCAGTCGCTATCATCAGGAGTGGTGCCAAAAGATTGGAGAGCAGGCAAGATTGTTCCAGTGCCCAGAAAGGTCCTTCATCTCTTTGCAGCAGTTATCGTCCCATTTCCCTTACTGGCGTTTGCTCCAAACTATTGGAGCATGTTATTTACTCTAACATCGTCAAGTTCTTAGTCAGCAATAACTATTTTCATTCCAGTCAGCACGGCTTTCGCTCAGAATTTTCATGTGACACACAACTAACTTTATTTTATCATGATATCAGTTCCAGCCTCGACATAAATATACCTGTTGACGCCCTCTTCTTAGACTTTGACAAAGCATTCGACAAAGTCCCACATCAACGGCTACTACTAAAGCTTTCTCGTCTCAACATTAATACAAATGTATTTAATTGGATTCGCAGTTTCCTTACCAATCGCCAACAATTTGTGCATGCTAACTTCGTCTCATCTAGCCGTTCCTCTGTAATCTCTGGTGTGCCGCAAGGTACAGTGCTCGGACCATTACTTTTTCTCATTTACATCAATGACCTTCCATTAAACATCTCTTCAAGCATTCGCCTCTTTGCAGGTGACTGCGTCGTGTACCGTCCTATAGCAAACAGCGCTGCCATTACTAGGCTTCAAAACGACCTGAATCTAATTGTATCTTGTTGTGATAAGTGGTTAATGTCTTTAAACATAAAGAAAACTTCATTAATATCTTTTCATCGCAGGCCCCATCACCAGTCAGCAGAATAAACCATTTCCGGCACTGCAGTTTCACCCGCTGAATCACACAAATATGTCACATTTTCATGACAATGTGTCACATTTTCAAGTAACATTTCCTGGTCAGCCCACGTGACTAACATAGCCAACTCCGCGAATTGCACTCTGGGTTTTCTACGTAGACACTTAAGACTTGCACCCCCATCAGTTAAACTAATATCGTATGTCACACTTGTTCGTCCAAAATTAGAGTATGCATGTTCTGTCTGGGATCCCCATCAATCTCACTTATCCAACATTCTCGAATCGATTCAAAACCATGCTGCGCGTTTTATCTACTCTGAATATACCTACCATTCCAGTGTTTCCAAACTTAAAACTCGTGCTCACCTTTCTAATATAGAATTACGACGTCACATATCTCGACTATGCTTTTTTCACAAATTTTATCATGCCCCCATCGAAGTTCCAACCAATCTGCAAGTCCATCGCTCATCAAGCCGCACAAACCATTCAAGCACAGTGTATCCTCCACCAGCCCAAAGCACCGCACATCTTCGCTCCTTTTTTGTGACAACCGCACGGGACTGGAATTGTCTGCCTACAACTACCGTGCACCACTCCGACCCACATCAATTCAAGATTGCTCTCGAATCACTTTTTTTTATTCTGTAAATAATACCCATCCCTCATGTAATACCCCAGCTGGGGCCTTTGAGGTATTCAAAATAGATAAATAAATAAGCTGTGCACTCCTGATTAGAAAAGCATTAGATGTAACACTAATTGAAGGTCTCATAAAGGATGCTAGTGGGCGTCTGGCTGTATGTGACTTATTGTTGTGTGCAATAAAGTGGCGTGTTCTTTGTTTGTACGCACCTAATAAAATATTCGACCGGGCGAGCTTTTTTGATATTTTGGATGGTTATTTAAAAGTAGAAGGGTTTATTGTTATGATGGGTGATTTCAACTGTGTAGGTAATGTAGAGGATCGAGTGCATGCTCTGCCAATTTTATATACTAGCGCAAATGTTCTTGCCGAAATGATAGAACGGCATAAAATTACTGATGTGGGCTATGTACTGGCAAATGCGGAAATTTCAAAGTTCACGCACTACCAAAAAGATAGGCGAGGTTAGATATAATATACGTGCCAACACCAATTACATCACACTGTAGCGACTATGGAGTAACAGCAAGTGCTGTGGCAGCTGCATTTTTACTGGAGGCGGAAATGCTGTGCGCCCATGTGATCAGATTTGGGTGGACGTCAAAGAACCCCAGGTGGTTAAAATTTATGTAGCCCTCCATCACGACGTCTCTCATTACCATATGGTGGTCTTGGACGTTAAATAGCATACATTAATATATTATGAAAGTGTCAGCGAATCGATCCGTTTCAGGGCCTCTCTTAGCAAGATGACAGGTATAGGGCAGTAAATGGGGATAAATGCCTAGGCCTTCTGCATAGCTCCAAGGAGACCACCCCGCAAAACTGTGCAAATATGACCTGGTCACTTATACCAACTAAGTACTGCGGATTACCCCTGCAGCATTATATGGACACAAATTACTACTGAAAGGAGGTATGTGAAAACACTCGTGAAGAGACAAGAAACTGGGGTGGTAGGAAACTTTCTGTTTTCTAGAGCCACTGATTGTAACTCGTTCATTGTTTGCAAAGTAAGAGTAGGCCCGGAGCATGCTGTTTACCTTTCACGAGCAGCCGCCGGCTAGCCGTCTCTAGGACCAACCTGCTTTCTGACGCCCTGTTCTTTTGTCTTGTCTGGAGGTCGACTTACCGGAGCGATTTTTGTTTTTGGCTTCAGACGGGACCACCTCGCTTGAGGAGTCTTGGCAGGCGGCTCCTCGTTGTTGGTCGACGACGTTTTGTCCTGTTCACCTGTCAACTCCCGGATTCGCTTTAGTGTGGCACTGGTAGCACACATGTTGTTCTCGCTGCCCGACGAGTCTCTCTGAGCCTCTGCTGCGGTGGCCGCGTCCACTGACCCCGCTTCTTTCGCTACCCGCTCTGGCTCGGCTGCTAACCGGATGATAGCTGGTACGTCACATGCCGAGGAGCCTGTGGAGCCCTGGGTGTCTCTGCAGACGCCGCCCCCTCAGTTGTCACTAGGACCACAAAGCTGCCGACTTCTTTCGCAGCGTCCACAGCCTTAGCCGCGTCCATGACGTGTTCAGCTACCCTCTCCTCCTGCGCTAGTTCAGTTGCACTAGCATACGTCCTCACTCCGTCGTCTTCGACGTGACTGAAGCGTCTGGAACGCGAGCACCAAGGGACCTTGCACTCGTGACGGATGTGCCCTTTGTTTTAGCAGCGCAAGCACTGCACCGGTCGACGAGGCACAACCACCAAAGCCAGCTCACCGTCTACGCGGATCTGATGTGGTAGATCTTTAACCTTGACTCCGCTCTTTAGCTTCAGAAGCTCATTTTTCGTTGTTGAACACTTGTCAGCCATACCAAGGACGCGCCACTGCTCACGGCCAACTTCCACCACATACGCAAAGCCGAAAACGCCCTTCGTAGCTCTTCAATATTAACGCCTTGTAGCAGCCAGTGAATTCTAAGCTGAACCTCCTGGTCCTGTGGGTCAATGACGACACAACGCCGCCTCTACACTTGGAGCTCTTTCAAAGTGAGCAGGCGTTTGGGGGGGGGGGGGCCTCATCATTTAATGTCACAGCCCTCAAGGGATTAACCTGGTATGCCCCGAGGCTAGTTATATCCGGCAGCAGGCTCGTTGGCGTCAATGCGTTTCTGAAATCTTCGACCTTGTATGGCCTAGAACGCACATCACCGTGTAAAAACACGGTGTTGAGGACAAGTTGTCCTTTCGAAGATGAGGCAAAATAAATTGGTTTTACTTGTCATTATCAGCAGCGGCTGAAATTGGCCTTTGTCGCCGCTCCGCTGGAGCCCATGACCCCGCGATCCGATCAGCTCGGGTGGCGAAAGCAGAATGAGCGATGCCCCCCGACGTAAGAGTACAATGAAAATGGCATACTTAGTAATATAAAAATTGCTACAGTAGAAAAATGGAACATGAAGGGGGTACCCAGGTTTGAACCAGAGACCTCTTGATCTGCAGGGAAATGCTCTCCTACTGAGCTATACCCCCCCTTTTTTCTTTATTTTCTTTATTCAATAGAAGTACTTGAAAGCAACAGTCATGCAGCACAGAATTGTCAGATCACTAGCCACTCAGTTGGATTGTTTAAAATAAGTAATTAACTTGATTGATTGATTGATATGTGGGGTTTAACGTCCCAAAACCACCATATGATTATGAGAGACGCCGTAGTGGAGGGTCTGGAAATTTCGACCACCTGGGGTTCTTTAACGTGCACCCAAATCTGAGTACACAGGCCTACAACATTTCCGCCTCCATCGGAAATGCAGCCGCCGCAGCCGGGATACGAACCCGCGACCTGCGGGTCAGCAGCCGAGTACCTTAGTCACTAGACCACCGCGGCGGGGCAAATAAGTAATTAACCTTCACGAGTTTATCCAGAAGTGTTATCCGCTCTAAGGTATACTTATTGCTTGCAGTACATCTCGCACATAGATCACTTGTTCTAAGAAGTAATGATTGGCCGGAAACACTTTAAATGCGCATGTCTGATGTGCATTCTTGTATGCCAGACCCTATGCATGCACATGAGCATGAGCATATCGCATGACACTTCATTGCCTACCACGCACGGCAAGAAGCGAATCTCTAAGGGGCTTAATGGTAAGTCTTTTTTTAAGCCCGTTGAAGCACATCCCAGAGGAAAATTGCATCATGGCAGTCCAGAAACATGTGATTGATGGTTTCCGGTTTTCCGGAAACATGACAGTTAACCGACCATCCAACAAAGTGGCCTTTGCTCTGCAACTATGACCTCGAAGGGAGGGTGTCCGTGTGCTGTTGAAAAAGAAAAGAAAAAATTCATTGATGGTTTGACTTTTGTTTTACCAGCTTAAGCACATCAAGTGCAGGGCCTAAATTCGCGATGCAACGGAACCGACAAAAAGACATCAAGTAAATCCCTATAAAATCGTTGTCGCGTCACAACCGTCAAGTATTGCAAAGAAAATCTTGCCTTGAGAATTTGTATTGAAGTGACAACTTCACATAAGAACGTGGCTAATTTCTGTGCCCTCAAGGAATTTTTTGATGTAACGAAATCTCTAAGAGGCTATTTTAATCGCATTTGGATTACCGTACCAAGAAAAGGATCACTCTGGTCCCGTAAGAAAAAAATTGCCCGCAGCTTCTCTCGGGGGAACACTGAGGAGGATGCGGACCATATAATTGGTTAACGGGGTGTTAAAGTGCGACTTACTTGGGTCGATGGCTAAATTGGTTAACGTGGTTGTGAAATGGGGTGTTAAATTGCGACTTACTTGGGTCGATGGCTAAATTGGTTAACGTGGTTGTAGGAGGGGGTGTTAAATGAGTGAACACGTACACACGTATGCGAAAGGGCGGCGCTGGTCGAAGGGACGTCGATCATTGTGTTTGTGGATTCGTTGGAATTCATTTCACCGCGACCTTGGACGTCGACGCGTCGTACAAACCAACCGACGAGCGGCAACTGAGCGAGCGAGCGCCGACCTTGAGTATATATACAGCACGACGGCGCATGCACTGTCACCTGTTGAATGTTCTCGAAGCGCGACGCCACATGCGCGTCCACTGGAGAATCAGGAGAATTGTAGATGTCGAACGCGGTGTGTAGAGGAGGAAGGGTGCACAGATGGTGGAGGAGTGAAGCGCGCGCGGTGTGTAGAGGAGGAAGGGATGCACAGATGGTGCAAGAGTGGGTGACGGCGCGACGGCGCATGCGCGCGCGTCAGCTGTCGAATGTTCGAGAAGCGGTGTGGACGGCGCGGACGACGCGGACGGCGCACTACAAGGCGCGAGTATAAGATGCTCCGCATCTAAAAAAATACCTTGCGACAATTTGCTTGAAGAACACATGTGATAGTTCTGGGCCACCGGTTTTCATTCAAAGAAAAAGTTTGGAACGGCTCATGCGTTCCCAAGATGACCCCCAGATAAAGACTGTAAAAAATACTGCGCAGCTTCTGAACTGTGATTCTAGCCATGCTTAACACGTGTAGCACATGATAAGCTTTAGCGATCAGAAAGACATTACAAACAGTGGCTCTTGTAAACATGGAAAAATATGTTCGCCACACTTTTCTGTTTCCAATATTATTCGTTTTGCTTCATCTGCCCAGTAGTCTTTACTGCTTTTGTATTGACCAAGAGGTGCTCCTAAACAGTTTCTGATTTGATTGATTGATTTGTGGGGTTTAACGTCCCAAAACCACCATATGATTATGAGAGACGCCGTAGTGGAGGGCTCCGGAAATTTTGACCACCTAGGGTTCTTTAACGTGCACCCAAATCTGAGCACACGGGCCTCGACATTTCCGCCTCCATCGGAAATATCCTAAATAGTTTCTGGCAAATGTGCTAGAAGGTATGCTGGCAACCGCATCTGGGGCATGTTCCCCATTTCCGTGCCAGAAAGTGATACATTTCGTCCAGCTAATGACGCTCCCCGTTGCATTACAGAAGTCTTTGGCATCTGCAATCACTTCGTGCACACTGCTTTCATGCGTGCAAAAGGCAGCTATATCATTGGCATAAGTGAGAACCTTGACTTGGCTATTGAAAAAAGTGTAGCCATGAATATTTGTATTTCCAAGAACTTTTAAACAAAATGGCTCAAAATGCAGATCAAAAAGTAGAAATGACAAATAGCACCTTTTTTATCAGAGGTTTCTATGAAAACACTTTCAGTCAGTTTTTTGTTGATAACCAACTTCGCATTACACTTGTCATACACTATCCTAACACCTTCTAGAATATCTGATCCTACATTCACGTGTTCTAGTATTAGAAACAAGATATCATGTATCACTCTATCAAAAACCTTATTTAAGTAGAGTTGAATCATAGCACTTCAACCCTCCGTGGCGTCACAACATTCAAGAACACTTCTTGCGACATAAATATTTGTAAAAATGAATCTACTCTTAATTCCGCAAGTCTGATGAGAACTGACAAAGAACTGGATAACATTTTGAAAGCGTCGAGCTGGAAATTGTTCTTTAGTTTTATGAATCAGTATATTGTATGACGTTTGAAATGACGGAGGTGTTAGTTTCTTATCATAGCATTCAACTATAACTTGATGCAGTGCTTCTACCAATTCGCTTTCGAAAAACTTGTACACTGCGGCCCTAAAACAATCTGGTTCAGGTGACTTTCCTGAGCTCAATTCATCAATGGCTTGCTCAACTTCTGCAACTGTTACTGGTTTTTCAAGCGTTTTTCTCGTTTCATCGTATAGGTTTGGCACAAGCGGAAAAAATGTTGTTCTAAATCTTTCTGTACAATGCGATTTAAGACTAAAAAGGCTTTATAATATTCCACAAAAGGCAGCTCTATACTTTCAGTGTCACAAGTAATGGTGTCTTGAAAACAGATATCACTAATTTCCTTCGAGACGGCATGTTTCTTCTCATCAGTGAGGGCTCGTTAGGTGGGCGTTTCACCCAACAAAAGCCGCTCACACCTCGCCTCAATACAGGGTGGTGCCGTATTGAAGTCACTCATAATGACGGTCTTCTTGTCTGTCTTGAGGTTCACCGCATCGGATTCCCTATACACGATGTCTTTGCCCTTTCCTTGTGTTTCTGGTGGCTAGGTGCCATCGGCGTCTTCTCTTGCGGTATCTCGTGCAGTTTCCTTGGCGTCATTTAGGTCCATGATGTGTTTGGAATTGTCGTGGTTTGGTGGTGGTCCAGTCACAGAAGCCTATAGCATCGCACGCATGTGGATTCATCGTGGTCATAACGGTGACAATGGCCACAGCGCGGTATGGGACAGTCTCATCGAATGTGGCTGGTGCCGTGACACCGGAGACAGAGGTGTGCTTTGCCAGGTACAGTGTCAATTTTTATGAAAGGGAACACAGGAACGCATCAGTGGCTGCTGGCAGTGCATTTAAGCGGGAGCGAGAGCAACCACAACCTCTTTTCGCGTCATCTCACGGCGAGGAAAACAATCTTTTGTTGCTGATATGAAACCAGTGGCAAGATGGCACTTCCTGCCCCTTCAAGGTAAATACCCTAGAGCCGGTAATCGCCTTGAGGGAAGAGGGATTGCGATCTTGCCTTTCTATATCAGCAACGAATGGTTGTTTTACTCGCTGCGAGATGACGCGGAAAGAGACTGTGGTTCTTCTAGTTCCCACTTGAACGCGCTGCCAGCAGCCACCGGAGCATGCAGGCCCCGCGTCGCCGTGTTCCCTTTCATGAAAATTGACACTGTACATGGACGTGCGCCAAGTCGTAAGCCACTCGAAGTTGGTGCGGTGACTCTTCAATACTCATGCCTGCCTTGAGCTGGACGGTTACCAACCGCGTTGTGGAGCTCTTCTCGTTGTAGCCATGTACGCGCCGCATATTTCTTTAGAAATTTTTCTAAAGATTACATATCTACGTGTGATTAGGACTGTATGTATTAGTTTACATTTTTATTTTATGATGTGTCAATGGTGTAGAGTTAGGTGTTCATAGATGTTTCGAATATATAGATTAGTGTATTTACATTTACATTGTCATACAAAAACTTTGTAGTTTCGCATCATGTTTTCTTTGGTGTTAGACTTTTACCTATTTATAGTATTTGTCCTTCCAGCAATATTCTCTAATGGGGTTAGCAGTATATACAAAATAAATAATACATAAATTATTTATTAAACCAAAAAAGTCACAACTTTGCCGCAAAGGTGAAGCCATGAACGCGATAGCGACAAATTGGAAAGTCTTACGCGCAGAATGGCAAGCAAATCGAAACGTGCCTCGCGTTTCCCACGCACAAATGACGCACTAAACGTACACACAGGTACATATGAACTCGAATAAGCGTCTCAGTCGTTACTTCACTCTGTCTGAGAAGCGCGCCCTTTTCGCAAACGGAGCATGTGCAACAATTGCAGTGACTTTTGCGCGCCCCGTAACTACAACAGCATCGTTCCAGTGCAAGCCGAACTCCAGCCAAGACGTATGATCCTCCCCACCTGGAGATAAGGGCGCATGAGTGATCGCTCACTTCCCTCCACTCCGCGGGCCAAAGTATGCGTAAGAGATGAGAGCCGTCGCGCGCTTAGTGCGCCATCTTGCTGATAATGCTGAAAACCAGATAGTCCCCCCTCCTTGCCGAGATGTCCACCAACAGTGGTAGGTTGAAGATATAGATAGCTTCTCTTTCAATCTCTGAAGGAGGTACTCCTCGATGGCTCAGTGGTTAACGCCTCGCATTCACGACGCGGAGGGCCCACGTTCGATTCCTCGCGCCGGAGTTCTTTTCTGGATTCTTTTTCCTTTCTGCCTTTTCATATATATAGATACGAATACTTATACGGTGCATGACATCGACGCCGACATCGGCAATTTAATCGAGCCGAGAGTGGCCATATAAAAATAAAAGGGGCCCGCACGTTCGTTTCAAGGCAGTTATGGTACAACGCCCTAAAAATAATTCGATATAGCGCTAGTTGAACTTGATTCTACAATTAACAACCCTGACATTAATAACGATTTGACACGTTAACACGAAGTTCCAACATAAAGCGGCTGGCACCGTTATTTCTAGTACATTGAACTGTATAATGTCATGCTGCACTGGTTATGCATTATAACATGTGCCTTAATACATTAAAGCTCCGTCATTGCAATACACTTGTATGAAGATATTTGTAAATATACTGTTGCACTTGGCTACGTTTGTGATTTTTGCTCAAACATCCCTAAAAGCTTTGCTTAACATGATTCCCAATTGTCTCCGGAATCAACCTAATGTAATACACCAATAAAAGAATGACCTTTAGGTCTAACGTGCTTTATGCGACTAAAGCAGTGCCATTCGCATGCCTTCACTTGCTTAGGCTTGGAACTTTATATTTCACTCCTGCACCGTTGTCCAGGTTAACGTTTCTTAGTACATACTCTGTGTAAAAATTAAGTATGCCATTTATGGACGATACATGCATGTCTGCCTACTTTCGAAACCTAAACAAATCAAGAGAAAGGAGCAATGCTCCTCAAAAGAATTAACAAGGTTGTTCGTCTTAAAATTTTTTGCAAACATTGTATCCCAGACAGAAAACGTCTTTTGTAATGTTAGCGAGATCCATGTGTGAGGGAGCTATAAATCAAAATGGACCAAAAAAGCAATATACTAAAATGTTTTACAACCGTTTACCAATGGTATACCGTAAGTGCGGTGACGGGAGGGACATACTAACACCGCCTCAGTAGAGGTGCCCTCCACCGTGGAAGCTGAAAAGACCGCCATTCCTTTGGCCATGACCAGCGCCTCCACCCGAACCATAAGTGACTCGAAGAGAGCCATAATAATCTCTCGAAGGGGAGCATCAAGAACCGAGCAGCCAGGGCTTTACAAAATTGTCATCTTGACAAGACAATTGAATTAGTATGTGTCCCTGCCCACTCGAGGAACCCTGGGAATGTGGAGGCGCACCACCTCAACAAACCGGGAGGCGCGTTTCTCGGACCCAGTCTTCCCTGGTGAGGCTCCGGCTTCCTTTAATGACGTCACATACTTTTGCAAAAGTGATCGGAGCGTCTACCCATCGCCTGATGAAGACCTTACGAGAGCGCAGGCCATTATACTCCGCCACATTCAATCTTCCTCTTTTCTTAGTCCTCCCCGGTTGGCGCTTATTGTTACATGCCGATCCGTGAACCCCATCTGCCAAAATTGTAGCGCGCAAAAATTGGCTAAAAACACGTATATTAGGATTCTGTGATGGCTTTCCTGCCCCCAAAACGCTCCTTCCAGCTCGCTGACGGTCAGCGTGGGAGAAGCTCATCAAAACTCCCATTAAGGAGAAGCAGCTCGCTATTGCTGCCTGAGCCGAAAGGGTCCCTGTCCGCATGGAGCCACCTCGAGGACCATACCTTCTCTCTCAATGAAGTTGATTCCTTCTCCTCCTTTAGTGTTCTGCGGCTGGAGAGGAAAAAGGCAGCAAAATCGAGCATTATCGGAGTGACTTTCTGTATCATTAGGTTATTTACGAATCAAAGCAAAATACTCTTAGAAGAATCTTTCCGTACGTTGGCTTTCCATTGATTTCTTCCAGCGGTTCTTTTCTTTGGAGCGACTAAAAAGGGCTCAGCCACAGGAACGTTTGCGAAGCCTTGTGCGATTTTTCAAGGGAAACAAAACCATTTTAATGTTAAGCTTAGCCATGTACAGTAAATTACTAATTTCCGGGAAAGTTTGGACCACTCGGTTAGTGTCCGTCAAAATGCAATTACCGCGGCCGGGATTGAACACGCACCAGGGCACCATGCCACCGCGGTAAATGACGATGCTGAACGTGTGTTTGTGGCGTCCACAAATGTGCAGAACGTTTCTTTGGTTCCACGTTTGCGTATGTTTCCCAGAATTGAGCATGGCCGTGAGCTCCTGGCATATTGTTTCAAAGAACCCCTGCCTTGAAGGACGCGCGCACGCAACAGGATTCACGAACACAAATTCTAGCTGGGACTACCAACATACAGTTTAATAATAAGCAACGCGGTTTGAAAGGTTAAACCACGACGCATATGCGCTGCACGTGATAAAACACTGCGCACGAGACAATCGGATAATAAATATTTACCAACATGCCTGTGTGCCGAGAGAACCATTAAGATATAGAGCAGATAACGATACATTCTGCTTATTTAATTATCATTTTATATAAAAAGATGATCAGCCCATTTTCGCAATAACACTAAAAAGTACACAATCAGCACCATATCTTAAATGCGAAGCATTTCTCAGCGAACTTCGGCGACTTTGAACGTATCTATCTATCTATCTATCTATCTATCTATCTATCTATCTATCTATCTATCTATCTATCTATCTATCTAATCTATCTAGCCGCCTACGTTTGGGTGCTCTCGTTGTGACCCCTTAACTTGGCATGAATCAAAGTTATCATGGGAGGGCAAGATGGTTTGACAAATATGACGCACTTGTCAAGACATGAGTAATGGCATAATCCCGTTGCGTACGTCGTAAACACTTCCCGCCAGACAGCCGGGCGGGTATGTGCCACAGATCACTGACTCTTAGTATCTAGCAGGAATGAAGAAAAGACACATGAACAACTTTAACGCGCGAGCATCAAGAAATAGCGCACATCGGTGGCATCGACCCTACGAATGCAAAGAAATATAGTCAGGGCCCCAGCTGAAATTGAACACGAGTATTCTGCATGGCAATGAAGCATTTTACCACAGAGCTACGCTAGGTCTCGGAACTACTTTTCAAATAGACGCTAATCTTCGTAAAAGGTCAATAGTGGTTGCAGTGCTGCCAACCATATTTTACAAAACGAGCCCAGCATCCTAGCGAGGACAAGCGCTTCATATCAGCTTCTAGTGTTGCTAGTACGCATGTTCCAGTTGGCATCGTTGAGCAAGTAAAAACAACTGGTTATATAAACATCTGCTACTCTTCAACATTTGCGGCGTTTTTTTTTTTAAGAGATAAATGCCGATACCAAAAGTAGGCTAAATTTTACTGGAAGATATAGCATGCCTAAGTATCTTCACTTTCTAGAACAGTTATAATCAAAATGGTGCAATTCCTTATTAAACCTTGAGCTCTCAAAAAGGCAATTTTAATAAAAATTGAGCCAAAAACTGACTGTTTCAATCACAGTGAGCCACATCCAATAAACCAGCATTGCGCTAACAAACATGATCCAAAACACCATCAAGGTCTCATGCAAAATATTTCATTTGTGTCTTTGTTCTTTAATATTGTGTTTACGTTTCACGATTACGTTTTCAAGCTCGATTTTGCATTTACCGAAGGACATGGGGCTCAATGACCAATCTCGATTGTAAAAAGTAAGAGGCTTACTTCCCTCATGTTTTTTTTTGCATCTTAGTGGTTCATTTTTATTTTAGCGCAGTGATATCTTGTTCTGCGTTCACTTCAACAGGATATAATTGAAATAAAATGAGCATGATATAAATATGTTGGGTGTCGATCTATTCCCTAAAAAAAAAGAAATGGTCAGAAATGGCATGACATAAAACTCGCTGGAACACTTTTCAAGGCCTTCAATATATGCAAAGAAGAAGAAAACACCGATGGCAGTCCGGAATGGAGCGCTTTTTGCCAGGAAGTACCGCTCGCTCTTCAAGTCTAGTAATCGCGATTCCGCCATTGCGTCGAAACAAGGCATGGATCGACGGAAGCAAAAACACAATAATTGTATCGCAAAATATTGCTATACCATATATTCGAACCGTTTCACACTTATTTTACAAGCTAATTTATGTATAAACGAAATGTTTCAATGTATATGAGCCACAAACAAACAGTACTCGACAATACTGAGGATATTTGGCTATGTATAATTTAGGCACAATATAGATTTGTGGTTCTTAAGGGAGAGAAACACACTGGCAAGAAGTTGTTTGAGTGGGCCTAACTGTATTGCCAGTAGGAAAAATAGTGCGTTTTTCTCAGTTTTATTTAAAGTGCATTCGGCTCTTTTAGAAAAAAAAAACGCCTCATATGTCTGTGCGTGCAAGATCTGTACATACACTTAGCGTCCTTTCATGACCTATCGCTCAATAAAAAAATTGCAACACGGTCACTTTCGCTACGCATGCTTCGCATATATCATCGATTCCCAGGTACGTGGGATCTGCCGAATTTTTTTCTTTGCATTTTTTATGTTTCCGTAAGCTCCCTCTCGCAGTTTCCTCTCGCATTGACATAAGAGGTACCGCCTGCGGTTTGTAACGTTCGCACATCCTTCGGCATATGCTCCTGTGCATATTACAATTTTTGTGCAAATTTAAAATTGATTAGTTGGCAATAAAGATTGAAAAATTTGTGAACAAATGATTGATTGATTGAGAACCTTACTTTGTGTAATATTCTAATTTGTTGCAATCGCATTCATCGCTATTTTCTTGTGGCGAAACCGTTATTTTTTTAACAAACGGGGAATTCGCGGATGCATTCTCTGTTGCGAAACCGCTGTAGACCTTCGCGAAGGTTTGATGGCTCTTCAATATAGCTACTTTCGGCGGTCAAGATCAAGTTTGAGGAGGACGGCCTTTTATAGCTTCTTAGGCAACCTTGATCACGTTTTAAAACTGAGCCCACTCTTGCGCGCACAACCTTTGAGACACTGGCCCTGCTATTTCGGGATTTGTCGCAGGAATAATATTCTGCTAAATGAAAGCTTTCGTGACCAATTATTCTAAACAGCATAGACTCCTCCCAATTATTTCTTGAAAGCGTCAATGAACACTTACTGTTGTTTTTTTTTTCGATGTTAAACTCGAACCAAAAAAATAATTATATATTTGGGGGCTTCACATCGTCAGACCTTTAAAATATTATGAAGGACGTATTATTGAACTTTAGAGGAAATTTGGATATCTGGGGTTCTTTTCTAAGCACACTTGCTTCGAACGTTTTGCCTCCCAGCGGTTTGAAGGCCGCGGCTGGGATCCGATCCCGCGACCTTGTTATACAACCCACCGTTCTGTCACAGCTCTCTTGTCGAATTGATGTAATACATCATGACCGTGACATCCACGATTAACTCCTTCAACGTGTAGACTCTACGTGCCCTTCTTATTCCGTGCGTTTCTAACAGGAGAAGAGCAATTTTGTCGACGTTGTATAACACAATGCCAGCTGCAGATTTCAGCCCTAGCTTCTATACAAGCGTGGGCTTCGCGCATACCATCCATCCAAACCAAAAATATCTCTGCCACTATGGTAGCAACGCATGTAGACGCTTGCCTACATCACCTAGCTGGAATTCCACTTTCCCCATTTAGGGTAGCCCATTGCAAAAATGAAGGGAAGACATGCGTTGCGTTTTCCTGAAGATGTGGAGTTCAATGCTCTAACATGCCGCGAATATCCCGAGTTCACCGCCAGTTTTGGGATACTTTCATTGCTTTCCCGCCATGTCATGTCTATAAGGGTGTGATTCAGTCGACGCTCCGTGAGCCCATTTGTCTGTGGGTGGTACGCTGTAGTGAGCTTATGCTTCGTTTCACATGACTGCAGGATATCGGCTATCACCTTCGATAGAAAGGTGCGGCCATGATCTGCCATCGGCTGGCGTGGAGCTCCGTATTGCAAAATCACGTCGTGTAGGAGAAATTTGGTGACACTCTGTGGCGCAGCATGTTGAAAGAGCTCGTGTGATGGTGTAGCGCGCTACGTAGACTGTGGCCACAGCTATAGCCAACTGTTGACTGAAGAAGATACGGTAAAAGGGCCGAGTAGGTCTAAGCAAACGCGGAAGAACCGTTCTAAAGAAATGGCGAGTGGTTGAAGGTGTCCGGCGGGAAACATCGATGGAGTTTCGTGGCGCTGACATTCCTCATAAGCCGCAACGTATCTTCTGACTGAGCGTGAAAGCCCTGGGCAAAAAAAAAAGCGTCGATGCATCCGGTCTTAAGTGCGTGACACACCAAAGTGACCGGCAGTTGGGAGGTCAGAAAGTTCGTGGAGAGCCTATACGAGCGAAGGTGTTTCAGGCTGATCCATTTGGGTAAAAATTTTGGTGGTATAGTACACCATTGCGGAGGAACAATGAGCGATTGGACCTGTCGGAATATGGTGATTCGAGGCATACTATTATAGCACGCAAGGACGTACCAATATGAACAATTAACAAAATGTTAATTGGCTTTTAATTATGAGCTTGACTGCCGTTGGTATCTTACCAGTCTTCCATATAATTCTATGGAAAACTAGTAGGATGTGACAATTCATGACATGCCAATTTCCTAAAATTCCAAAAATACTCAATTTGTGATAAACTGATGACAATCGCACAAATTCGAGGCCCGTCTGGGGGAAGGTGAAGCTGAGCACACAGGGCGCGCAGGAAATCCGTGAGCCCGGTTAGGTCAGACCGAAAGCTCACTTGGCAGTCTTCGAAGGCGCGTCGCAGCAGAACATGGTCTAGAAAAACGGCAAGACGTCCCAAATACCAAAAATGGGCCTGCAAGTTGGCGAGTAGCGCTTATCTGTTTCTTTCGCGCTGTACCCAGGGGAACGCAATTTCCACTTTTTATTTCACTGTATGACCTACTTAAAACTAAAGGCACCAGCCACTGCGGCACTAGTTCGCTCTGTGGAGTAAAAAAGGGAAAAAAAAAGGGGGGGGGGGGGGGCTTCCTCGCGTCCTAAGAAGCCAACCCCCCTCCTCGTTCTCCATAGGCTGGGCTGAATTCCCAGCATGCTCCTGTTTTACATTTTTATGACTGGGCTTCAAAATTTTCACGTGAAGATCCCTCCTACGTATCCCCCATGGTTCTTACAGACGAGAGAGCGAGTTCTTTGTAGTTTAACAAACAAACGGATGACTACTACGCACCAAACGCATAAGCGGTTCATTGGGTGTTCTTAGAATGACTTGCCATTTTTCCAGACCATAATTTTCAGTGATGCGCTGATTCTTTTTGAAAAATTGTCTATTGAGCTTCTGGTCTGACGCAACAGGGCTGACATGCGCTCAATTTCGGTACCGCCTCGATCTTGCCCTTGATTTCGGTAATGACAATCAAAAACTATGTGCGTTTGTTGTGAATTTCATTCAATGGTCACGCACTACAGCTTTTACACACAGCAGCCCTAATATGAATAAAGTTAATTAACTAGTGGTGGCTAATTGCTCATTTGAAATTAACTCTAGGTGCAGCAAAGTATTGCCAACTCGGTATAGACAGTTTTGGTGTTAATAAATAAGCTGGCTCGTGCCGAACCCAAGAAAACTTCCGGTGCGCCACTTCCAGTCCCGCTTAATAGTCCCGGTGGTGTTTCCGTGGTGTGTTTGAGCTTGCTGCTCTATTATGTCTGGTGCATTTCTTAGGATGTGTTTAGAGCAACGTCTTGCAGCTGCATGAAAGGGCTCGACGTAGCGCATGGGAGGTAGAGGCATGGCCACTCTTATGCATGTAACACGGCTCGCGTTGCCGACGGGCGCGGCACGAAATATACGCCGTGGCGCTCCGATGAGTGGGGCCTCGATGCGCGCTTCCAAAGCGGCGGAGTGGGGCGCGCGCATCATTGAGGAACCCAACGCGGCCCTAGGGTGCCTCGATGTGCGCGCGGCTCCGCTTCAAGGGTGGAGGCACCTTTTGAAAGACCCCGCGCCGCCTGCTGGCCCTATTCGTTCGAAAGTCTTGTGAGATGCACAGAGGCTAGCGCGGGAACGTTGGTTTAAACACGTTCTTCCTGACGTGTTGTTTGTCGAGATCCGTTCTTTTGCCGCTATGACAGGCTGTTGCGTGCCTTTGCGTACTAGTTTATTCCCTTGCCTTTCGCGTGCACGCGAAAGGCAAGCGGATGTTTCGCTTCCCCCGTAACAGCAAGCGAACAAAAGAATCGGAAGCACAAGTGAAACGCGACCACTGGCATCCGGTCGATCAACAGCACCAAGATATGCGAGGGTAGTTGATGACTAGTCTAGCATATGGCCGTGCATTTTTAATCGCTGTCAGTGAACATGCTGTCAAAGAGTTGAAAGTTGGGCTAATTGGTACGGAGGGCTCGTTTAACTGAAAATGCTATTAAGAAATGCGTGCTTCAGGATAAAAAGGTGGGCTAGTTGGTAGTTCATATTCGTTTAGCGAATTGGGAGCGTGAGACGAGTTGTTAGTGAGCGCTCGTGCTGTGTGCTTTTTTGTCTCTAGTATGTGTTCCCGTGCTCCGAGTTTGCTAAACGAAAAAATCCTTGCTTGTCAACTGCACTAACACACATGATGTTAAGCTTTGCGTTAAGCCGTGCGGAGTAAATAGACGCCTCGGCTACCTTCCCGATAAGCTTAGATAAGCTTGGTCAAGAGAAGTTAATAACAGCTCATGCTGAATAATCATAGTCAAAACAATCAATAATAATCGATACAAATAAATAATGATTGACACTCATTGATACCAATTAAGTCGCCAGATTAAACCAGGATATGCGTAAAAAACACAGCGGAGTGAATGATGAGTGGGGCGAGGCGTCCGTCCGTCTGTCCGTGTATGCGTCCGTCCATCCGTTCATGCGTACGTACGTCCGTCTTTCCGTCCGTACGTACGTCCGTCCGTACGTACGTCCATCCGTCCGTGCATATACGTCCATCTATCCGTCCATGCATCCATCCGTGCATGCGTTCTTACGTACGTCCATCCGTGCATGCATCCGTTTGTCCGTGCGCAAGAGCTCCATTACCGGTCATGTATGTCAGGGCCTATATGACATGCATGACAAGGTTTTCGCGTTATCATCAGCTATTTGTGTCATTCATAATCTCTTATCATGTCATGTACATTTCGCTCTCAACAAGTTAAAACCCCATTAGAGCTCAATGACCGAGTCATATATGTATCAATATAACGTACACTCGCATGCAAGCGAAGTTCGCCAAATAAACCAAATATTCTGTTGCGCGCGCGCGACAGCCTATTTGTGTGTGTGTGTGTGTGTGTGTGTGTGTGTGTGTGTGTGTGTGTGTGTGTGTGTGTGTGTGTGTGTGTGTGTGTGTGTGTGTGTGTGTGTGTGTGTGTGTGTGTGTGTGTGTGTGTGTGTGTGTGTGTGTGTGTGTGTGTGTGTGTGTGTGTGTGTGTGTGTGTGTGTGTGTGTGTGTGTGTGTGTTTAGATGTTAGCAGAACTGTGAAGGTGCAATAGAAATGTCAGTCTCTGGCTTTAGAGTATCTTAGCAGATGTTCGAAGAGGCACAATGTAATGTGCTTGAACGTGGCCTAGTTGATTTTGATTTGTGGGGTTTAACGTCCCTAAACCACGATATTGATCATGAGAGACGCCGTATTAGAGGGCTCCGGAAATTTAGACCACCTGGGGTTCCTTAACGTGCACCCAAATCTGAGCACACGGGCCTACAACATTTCCGCTTCCATCGGAAATGCAGCCGCCGCAGCCGGGATTGGATCCCGTGACCTGCAAGTCAGCAGCCGAGTACCTTACCCACTAGACTACCCCGGCGGGGCTGAACGTGGTCTATCAGACCTTAGAACTGGGTCTGGCTGTTACCATTAAAACTAACCTCTGCCTAGTGAAAATAATCGTAGTGATCGACTCTGGCGAGATCTGTTTCGGCGGGTACAAGTATGACCACCGCTACATAATTAATCCCGTTGCCAAGCCAACTTAAAACGCTCGCGGCAGAGATTCCTGCCCCAAATTTCACAGAGTGTCAAAGCCTAGACAAACACCATGACGTTTCTTTTCGTATGCAGATATTATTAACTGTAAAAGCGAAAAGCGACGTAAAAGAAAAGATAGGTAAGTGGTGGTGGGGGGGGGGGGGATGCGCAAAAATTTTCGGAAAGGGGTTCAAGCCCTCCACCCCCCCCTCCTTGGCTACACCAATGAAAGCGATCCTTCTATGCATTCCAGGCAATACCAACTAACACGAACGTTTGAACCAATATGGCGTCCACAAAAGCAATGCCTCCACCCTGTTTTGAAGGAGCACATCGAGGCACCATATAGGCGGCCCCCTGCTCCGTGTTACCTCTTACAGTGATCGCGTCTACACAAACAGCAAATACATAAACTGCAGGAGAAGTTTGTCAGCGAGCTTAATTGGGCCAATTGGAGTGCATGTCGACGATGTGGATGCACTTTGAAGACGCGGACAGGGAATTAACAGCGCACATCTGTCTTTTCCCTGTTTGTGTCTTCAAAGCGCATCCCACATCGTCGGCATGCATAAGAAGAGTTGCCCTATTCATAGTGAAGACGTAAAATTCAGTTTTTGTACTAGAACTGAAAACCTGCCTCCTATCGAGCCACGAACATATTTGTCTTTTCGTCTAGGCACACAAGTACCTCAGGATAACACGCTTATTTCTGCGCCTGTGTCATACCGGGCAAATTTTATAGAGATCCGCGGGGATCGGAATCACTCGTGATTCAAAGTGTTCGTGTGACTGCGAAATTATAAAATATGTTGAGTATGTCATGAAGTCAACTGTGCCTGGGTCACGCGAACTATTGTGGTTTGTATACTCACGAGTAAAGCTATTCATGAATCAAACTTTGAAGTTGAACCCACGTAAACCTACAGTCGCATGTTCACACCGAAAGATAAATTAGCTAAAATGCGGCGACGTTCATTGGCAGCAGACAGACAGACGATAAGTCATTTGCTCGCACAGATGAGAGCCAACTCGCCGGCGTCGCTTTCAAAAAAAATAATCAAATGCAACGACAACAGAACGTGGACAGTGCGACGCACACTGTGCGGTGATTCATGTTGAGCGCGGCAATACTTTGTGTACCATGCATGTTGTTTTGAACAGTAGACACATCATTGGTGTCGGTGATGTATTTTCACTGTTAGCTTTCACATTGTGCTATATATTTCAGGCGTCCGTACACTTATCTGCCACGAGTGGAAGACGACTGTAGCGACCGATGTATTCCCGGTAACTGGGGGCCTCCTACTAGTCTAACGCCTGAGTATCACCTCTGTGCCATTAGTCTGCGCTGTTTTCCATTGCCTTTAATAAAGTGGCAGAACAAACCTACGCACTCTCAGTGGAAATTCACTTTTTTTCGCGTGATCGCTGCAATGCAGGTGCTCTTTTTATCGTCATCGGTCGGAAAACAGAACGTTCTGATTAGCATATAAAATTAGTTCATCTGCTTGAACATCTGCTCGGAGATGTTCGCAAGCCTTATATACAATGTTTTTGAACAAGAACTCGCCACACTGGGACATATTGTGCGGTGTGATGGTGCAGTGCAACCGAGCAGTGACGCGTCCAGCGGAACTGCCAGTGAAGAACGCGTCAATGGTAGAGGCGCAACGAGCGAAGACGAAGATACCGACCTCGTCTCTCAGCAGACCCTATCCGGACAGATGGAGCGATGGATTCACTCCATGGACTGCCAATCTCAAAAATGGGTGATCCAGTGGCTCGAGGAGGCGCTGGCCAGGCAGAAGAGGACGAGAACCAACGGCTCGTCAAACCGGGCCGAAGGGACCCAAGTATCTGATGCTAATCATGCTAGGCCAGACGCAACCCTCGAGATCTAGGTCCAGTGTTCTTAGCACTCTATTAGACTAATGCACTAGAAGGGTAGCCTGAGCCCTGCGCGGCCGGAAACTACCTGCACGCAGGATCCTGCGAATAAAGTATTTTCTTTCTCTCTCCTGGCTTGATACAGCTGCTCTCAAGTTACCAGCGCTTCATCGGAATAATTCTATCCGCATAAAACATCGGAACACAAGCAGCCACGGCCAGCGACAAAGGTTAAACTACGCAAAGCAAGCTAATCAGGAAGTTTCCAAGGTTGGTTTTTTGGTGAACGCACAATGTTGCCAGGGACCGTTGTGAAAACCACAGGGGCCCGGCTGTCATAGTGTTTTATTAAAACCATATATTGTCTACAAAAAAGGACACCCTGTATGCATGCATGTGTGTGGGTGGGTGCGAGAACATTGCCATATTCAGGAAGTTTTTCGAAGTATACAGGGGGAAATGCCCAAAAATGGGAATTATCATTTCTCCAAACGATTTTCTTTTTTTTTGCGTAGTACGCACACCACTTGTACTATGTAATGCTTAAAGTAATGTTAGTGGTGCCAGCAAGCTTTAGGGCCTTACCATAGGTACGCGTTGAAGCGTGTCAGCAATTTTTTTTTTCTTTTTTGGCGTGGCGAAGGCGCCTTCTTTCTCTACTGGGAGAGGGTGCGGTGCTGCGTCAAGAAGCCTCCCACTGATTGATTGATTGATTGATATGTGGGGTTTAACGTCCCAAAACCACTATATGATTATGAGAGACGCCGTAGTGGAGGGCTCCGGAAATTTAGACCACCTAAGCCTCCCACTGACGCATTGCGACGGATACGTGGGGTCTAATGTTCCCGTTGAAGCGCGTCAGCACGTGGCTTTTTGACGTGGCGTCACGCGCTCTCCTATAAAGGCCTGAATCATGAAAGAAGGAAAAAAAGTGCCGCCATATCCACGAAGTGACTGATGATGAGTGGACAAAGTTCCGGAGGTGAACCTGGTAAACCATGAATCCTCCACACATTTTGCCCCCTCAATTTTATTACAACGCTCCCCCTAGCGTACGTCGCCGCACTAAATCAAACGATTGCCTTCCACCAATGACACACGCCATATGTGACATGATTCCTATTTTATAAAATCTCGCATCTTTCATCATCCACTACAAGTACCGCCGTCTAGTTTATGTCGCCTCAAGCCTACACTGTCTCCCATGCCTCCTCATTCTTCAACCAGACATCAAGGGACTGGAATAACCTTCCCACCAAGGCAGTGCTTCATTCCGACCAAGCCATCTTCAAACGCATCATAGAAGAGCTGTTTTTGTAGATATGCCCACCCCTCAAGTAAAACCATTTCCTTTAGGGGCCTTTGAGGTATCATAAATAAATAAATAAATAAATAACATCTTGCATCTTTTCATCATCAGCTACAAGTACCGTCATCTAGTGAACACTGCAAGAACTAAACGAGAGGTGGCTACATGAATGGATGGATGGATGGATATGGCTGTACCCTTTAGATCGGGTGGTGGCTAGCGCCATCAAGCCGTAATACTTAATGAACCATAAAACTAGATTTATTTTTCCCCCTTTAAATAGTGAGGTTGAAGATTCGTACTTTGCACTGAAGGGTTTAATTTTCATTCAAGCTTTGACTTTAGCCACCAATCAGATAACCTTTTTCTAGCTAATTATACCCGCTTAAAGTCTAATTTGCCCTCCCTGACCCTAAACCCCAGTGCTTTGAAGAACTCTGTGCCATCAACCTGAACTAAAAGGTGAAGCCCTTTACAGAACATTATCAAGTGTTTGGCAGTTTCTTCTTCCTCTCCACACGCACTGCATACTGTGTTTACCCCTTCGTATTTGGCCCGATATGTCTTGGTTCGCAGTACTCCCGCCCTGGCCTCAAACAGTAGAGAACTACCCCGAGTATTATCATAGATCCTTTCCTTGGCAATTTCCTGCTTAAAAGTTCGATAGATCTCTAGTGCGGACTTCTTAATTATGTCCATTCTCCACATCTCAGTCTCCGTTTCCTTCACTTTCTTCTTAACCGATAGTTCTTTTTGGTTTGGCCGCCTGCTGTTTTCTAAGTATTTACCAGTCAATTTCTTGGTTCGCTTCCTCCATTTTGTATCGACATTCTTCATGTACAAGTAGCTGAAAACCTTCCTAGCCCAACGCTCCTCCCCCATTTCTCTCAATCGCTTCTCAAATTTTATCTTGCTGCTAGCTTCCCTGCCCTCAAATGATGTCCATCCCATATCACCTTGTACTCCCTGATTTGGTGTATTCCCGTGAGCTCTTAAAGCAAGCCTACCTATTCCACGTTGCTTGATTTCTAATCTTGCTTAAACTTCTGATCTCATGCACAAGACCGCATTGCCGAACGTCAGCCCAGGAACCATGACCCCTTTCCATATTCCTCTCACAACATCATACCTATTGTAATTCCACAGTGCCCTATTTTTCATCACTGCTGCATTCCTGTTACCTTTAGTCGTCACGTATATTTCGTGTTCCCTCAGGTACTCGGTCCCATTGCTTATCCATACGCCCAGATATTTGTATTTATCTGTTATCTCTAGCGTGACCTCCTGTATTCTAAGCTCACTACCTTCATTATCATTGAAAATCATGACTGCTGATTTTTCCTTACTGAATCTGAAATCTAACCTATCTCCCTCATCACCGCTGATCTCCATCAATCTCTCCAAATCAACCTTGTTGTTGGCCTTTAGCACTATATCATCTGCGCACATTACTTGGTAGTGCCTTATCAATGAGTTTTCCTTGTTTGACTAAAGATAGGTTGAAGCCCAGTCCACTTCCCTCTAATTTGGCCTCTAATCCTTGTAGGTACATCAATAATTATGGTGACAGGGGACACCCCTGCCTAAGCCCCCATTTTACCTCTGCAGGTTTGGATACCTGTTTTTCCCACTTTATAACTACCTTGTTACCTTTATAGATATCCTTTAAAAGATTAGTGACTACATGTTCCACGCCTAGTGTGTCCAGTATTCCCCACAATTTCTCTTGAACCACGCTATCGTACGCTCCCTTGATATCAAAAAAGCTAGCCACATTGGCCTGTGTTCCTTTTCTGCTATTTCGATGCACTGCGTCAGTGAGAATAGATTGTCTTCCAACCTCCTGTGTTTCCGAAACCCCTTCTGCAGTTCCCCCAGCACCCCCTCATCCTCTATCCATGCCTGCAGTCTTTCCTTTATAATCTGCATCGCCAGCCTGTAGACCACTGATGTCACTTTTATGGAACGGTAGTTGTTTACGTCAGCTTAGTTCCCCTTTCCATTATAGATCATGCTCATTCTGCTAAGTTTCCATCCATCGGGAACTTCACCGTCGATTATTAGTTTGCTCACTGCCTTTCTCAAAGCCTGCTTAGACTTCGGACCTAATGTCTTTATCAGCATAACTGGAATGCCATCTAGGCCTGTTGATGTACTACTAGGAACCCTTTTCTCAGCCCTTTCCCACTCTCGTTGTGAAAATGGAGCCATTGCACCACTTGATTCGTCCTTGTCTATTATGGTGCATAAAGCACTTCTTTGTTGAAATTTTTCTGTCACCCTTGTTCTTATATATTCAATAGCTTCGTCCCCTTCTAGCCTAGCACCTTGGGTTGTAGTTATAAACCTCTTCTCTAGGCTCGTCTCATTTCTTAGAGAGTTTAGATGGTTCCAAAATTTCGCAGCTGCCTTTCTATCTTTTTTATGTACTTCTGCCAGCCACTGAGCTCCCATTCCTCTAATCTTTTCATTGGTCAGAAGGGATGCGTCCCTTCTACAGCTTAGAAAGGTTTCCCATTTTCGTTCAGCATCATCTGTCGGTTCACCCCGCTGCTTAGCATGTCTACGTGCCCTAGAGGCTTCCTGACGTTTTGCTATGGCTCTCTTAACTTCTTCATCTCACCAACTTTTGGGTTTGTGTCTTCTTTTCCGGGGTGACTTGTCACGCGTTTTAGCAAGCTCTAGCTCAAACAGTCTAATTAAATTCGTGTATGTCCACACTGTCTTATTATCCTCCGTGATTACTTTCTCAATTGGTTTAGTGGCTATTTCAATTTTCCTTTCTGGATAAAAATTTTTCTGTAGTTGCTCATCTTGTCTTCTTCCCACTTTCACTGCTCTTCCAAAACTTAGCTTGATACGTTTGTGATCACTACCCAGACTTCTGGAGCCACCTTCATCTATGTGCATTCCCCTCAGCTTATCAAACATCCTACGTGACATCAGTGCATAATCTATCGTCGACTGCAGCCTTCCTATCTCCCATGTTGTTTGCCCTTCACACTTCTCGGTACTGTTGCAAACGATCAAATCAAGCCTTTCACACATATCCATGATCATTTTGCCTGTCGGGTTGGTATACTCATTTATATCTTCTATGTGCGCATTCATGTCTCCTAGTATAATTATCTCGCACTCTCTTCCTAACTCCTGAATGTCTTTTGATATACACTGTACAATTGCCTGGTTTTCCTCTCTGGCCTTTGCTCCCGTCCACAAGTACACGAAACCAAGGAGTGTCATTTGCCCTGCCACTTTCCCTTTTAGCCAAAAATGTTCCTTGCACTCCTGCTTGACCCTTTGCCAGTCTGTACTTTTATGAATGAATGCCTCAATACCTGCCCCCTTTCTGCTGCCTTCTGTTCTATTACAATATTCCCACGCGTAGTCCGGATTGTTCGGAGGTTGTTGCATGTCCCTGAGATGTGTTTCTTCAAAACTGTATACCATCGGCCTCTCTTCCCTTAGCTGTTCTTCTATCTCTTCCCATTTCAGCCTGTTCCTACTATCCTGCATTTTAATATACCCTATGTCTGAATTGGCTCGGCGCTCGTGGCTACGTATATTTATGCCCCGGACTCTACCTATCTTAGATACTGGTGCCACTTTGGAATCTTATCTGTCCATACCACCTGTCGAAGAGCCTCCCTGGCTGTTTTCCTCGTTACTAGCTATCCTGCACCCCGAAGGGCTCGCTTGCCCCCCAAAAAAACTACTGCGCGTCCTGCAAGCCGCCAACCCACCTCATGACCTAGCCGCCCATCGAAGTGAATTCTGTCTCGTTGAAAACCGACCTAACTGTGCACCTCTCTGTTTATTTCCACCACCTCAAAGCCTTTCTCTCAACTCATCCGCCATATCTCTTGGTTTGCGTTGACAACAGCTTTTTGCAGGTTGCTATCACGCACCGGTACCTCCGGTATTGTGCATATCACTACCTGTACCTTAGGAGAAGTGGCGCACATGTCATCGACGCCTTTCGCCAGTGTGGTTGCTAGTCCTGCTGTATCTTCATTTAGGACATCGTTTAAACCGCCTGAAATTATCACGAGGTTTCGTCTATCAGCTGTAGTTTTGATTTTTGCGCTCGCTTGCCTCATGACTGCTTCAATCTTGCGTCCTGGGAACACCCCTACTGCAACCCTCTTGTCACCTCTTACCCTCTCTTTGATGGCTTCTGTGCATCGATATAAATTCGAGTCCCCGGCGATTATCACATGCTGTGACTTTTCAGCTGGAGCGTCCTACAGCTGGGGGCTACTTGCACCTGTGACGCCGGCTTCTTTGTCCCCTCCCAGCCCCACCACTACCTCGCTGAAGCTGGGCCTTGCGACAATTGAACCGGCTGAACCTGTTTTTTCCAGACTTGGTTGCTCTTCCTTCTCCACCGTTCTGGTTGCCGGTTCTCTACTGTTCTCTACATAAGCCGCTTCTTTGTTCAGCTTCGCTAGTGCTTCCTCGGCGGACTTCAGTCTTTCTCCCATTGCCCTCGTTTTCTCTTGCTCTGTCGCCAACGCAGTCTCGAGTTAGGCGATTCTCATCAGCAGTTCACTCTGAGCAACCATCCTTTTCTCCATTTTTTCCTCGACCTCACGTTGCCTACACTTCGCGTCAGTCTCTTCTCCATCCGCCTCTACACTTGGGTCCACTTTAAAACCCACTCCACATCCTGAACACTTTACAGTCTTTTTAACCATGTCTTTCTGACACCAATTGTCCCTATACTCGATAATTACTAAACTCGAGCCCTGCACTACGAAAACAAAGAAAGTCTAAGCTCTACTACAAAAATTTGCGTGTTCAAAGTACGCGCACCTCCCCCTCGGGGTGGAGCACATTTTCCTCTACGCGCTCTTTTTTCTAACTTCAAACATTGTTAAGTCAGAGCCTCGAATTTAACCATGAAGCAGTGTTTTTAAAATGGCTCTGCTGATTACAAGCATTGTATGTAACAGCAACGCGCCTTCCAGAATTCTATTCTTATATACACTGAATTGCTCCGAAGTTTGTATCTATTGTTCTCGTAACCGCAGTTCTATGCCACTGGTATTTCGTGCGGAACTCGGCGGTGAAATACTGCTTATTTCTTTCTCCTCAGTGATACTCCAGCCGTCTGCTGTTTACGCACCCTTCACATCTTTGTTCTTGCTTCTGTCGCTGTCGGCGACTTGAATGCATATTCGCAAAAAGTGCTTCTCTAAGTTGTGAGGCGTGTTGACGCTGGCGCGATGCTTGTGTTCACAGAAAGCTTTCGTACAGCAGCTTGCGCACCGCCTCACCTCATACTCCCCCACTCCTCACCTGGGCGCCTTTGACCCTTTGACCCTGGGCGCCTTTGATGTTGTCGGAGGTCTGTACGTCAGCGCAGCACACAGTTGTACACGGTGAACTACGCGCCCTCCCCCTCCATACACAGAAGTAGAGCATAAGCTATTGGAAGCAATAGTTTGAGAAGCCAGCCGAAGCAGGAGAGCCCACGTAACCACGGCCATGGCGGCGCCTCCCCTAATACCGACGCGTGGAAGAAAACCCACGTTCGCTCTGTTCTATAGGGTGAATAGAGGCCGGATTGGCGTCGCCACCCGTAGGCGGCTATTAATTAAGCTTCGCTTTTAATAGTTGAACGCGACGGCGAAATCCGGCCCCTAGTGCACCCTTCAACCTCTCATTGCATACTTATTAATATGCTTTGTCAAACACACACACACACACACACACACACACACACACACACACACACACACACACAGACAGAGAGAGAGTATATTGTACCAGCGCGCGCGCCCGCGAATGGTACCAAAAGGTTTTTGATCTAAAGCAAGAGTCGCATGGTCTCCAAGATACACGCCGTGCGCTTGCCATCTCGGAGGGTCTCACAATGCCTCACAGATGGCAGCACATTACCGAGCGTTTGCTGTTTGCTTGGTCAACGCCTCTGGAGAGGCATGATATGTTTTCCGCTAGATGGACATAGTTGTCCATTTTTAAAGATGTTTGAAAGTTCCTGTGTGTCTTTAGCGACGATGGCTGCACTATCCCGGCCCTTTTCGACGTAGTTTGATGGTCTCCCGGAGACCGCCAGGGAGCCACGGAGTGCAGACACGCATGTCGCGTCGGCTCCACAGATTTTCAGTGATTCTCAGCGTGAAATCGAAGAATTGACGGACGCCTTCTTACAGTGAAGAAAGTGGAAGTTCCACGGAACCCCGCGATACCACTCTCAAGTAGGTGGACGCTTACTTTTCGGCACATCGACCACATTTCTGTAACACCGACGAACGCACGACGCCGTTGCCTCCTGCTGCTGTGCATAATGCATTTGGCCTAGCCCACGGACGCTGGCGTCTTGAGCCCCTTCAAGGCGGCGTCTTATCGGGTTAATGCCACAGGATGGCTACGATGAACGTGGATGGCGAAGATATCACGCAACAAGAGTATGAGAACGAAGCAGGTTTGCGCCTTGTGAACAGAAGAGGACGAGCCAACAAAGAAACCACAACGCATGAAGCCAAGGACCAAGAAACGCACTTCTCAAGCGAGAACGCCGTCAGTAATAGGTGGAGGAAGGGACAGAGAGCAAGACAAATTGTGGCTGCGAGCAGGATGCCCCGTCTGCCGAAGGAAGATTACAAGATAATTGTGCGCCCACGTGACGGCTTCAAGGTCACTGACTACGGGATCAATCGTCTAGAATGTTGCGTCGCCAACGCCGCTAAAATACCCAGGAATGAATCGGAAGAAGACACGGTATGTGCCAACTATAAACAGAACGTTCTAGTGGTCAGCACACCATCAGAGGAGCGCGCCGAAAATACAGAACCATCGCTCAACTGAAGGTTGGGGACAAGGAATTCGAAGCCAATGCGTACGAGTCAGCTCCGGAAGATACATCTAAAGGGGTGATCCGAGGAGTAACGCAGGACGTGTCTCCAAGAGAGATCGTGGAAATGCTGGTAACCCCGAGAAATCCGACAGTCCTCATGGCCAAGAGGATGGGAAACACCACGAACGTCATCGTCCTCTTCGATGGGCATCGCGTTCCAAGTTATGTGAGCTACGGAAGAGCACTGGTCAAGTGCTCACTATACTGCAAGAAAATAGACGTGTGCTACCAGTGTGGACGCCTTGGTCACAGAGCTGACGTCTGCCCGAGCCCGAATAGCAGAATATGCAGAAGGTGTGGCACTGAGAACCCACCGCAGGAGCACGAGTGCGAGGTGAAGTGCCAGCTGTGTGGCAAAGACCACCCGACGGCAGATCGCCATTGCAAGGCCAGATTTAAGGTACGGTACCTAGTGAAACGACGCCGCTGGGAACGAGCCCGACGTGAGGAAGAAGAAGCACTTTACTACGAGACGGAAGCGAAAACACTTCACAGGCAAAGATGGGGCGACTCAGGTCAACGATCGGAACATCGGACGCGGGACGCATCCGGACCAGAAGCCTTCACCAAGCTTCAAGCACAAAACAAAAACCGCTCTACGTTTACTACCACCACATCTATGTCGAGATCCAGATCGAGGTCCAGATCGAGGTCTAGACCCAAGACCGGCAATGCCGGGTCTCCCCGATCACAGGAGGGAGGAGGATCCCAAAGCTCAAAAGGACCGAGTGGCGTCCGTGGCACCGCGGGACCCTTCCAGGTGAGCTGGGCTGATGTAGCTTCCGGGGCGCGCGCGGAGGCAGAGGCTGCTTTTCAGTGTAGGATTAAGGCGCTAGAGAACGAATTGGCGCAGATCAGGCAGAACAATGTTGCATTTATGAATGAGATTAGAAAACTCAGGGAAGAAAATGATTTTCTGAAAACGAAGGGGTTACACGCAACTAGGAAACCTCACAAGTTATAATGGAGGAAAAAGGCGCAGCAATGGAGGAAGAGGTAGCAGCCCTCACCCCTGTTAAACGTAAACGAGAGAACGCTCCGATTAAAAGCGCGGTAAAGAAACCAAAAGCAGTGGCGACGCCACAAGAAAGACAGGGGGAATTCGCAAACACCATGGAAGCCAAAATGGAACAAATTGAAAGAAAATTGCAAACTAAGCTCGAACAACAAGAAGTTAGGTTTGAGGCAAACATAGAGGCCAAAATCGAGGAGATAGGCAAGACGATATTGCAGAAAGTGCAGCAAATGGTGGCTGATTTCGACGCCAAGCTAGCAATATGGGGATCGCAGTCAAGTGGTGGGGGCCCGGTTAAGACGTCTTTTAAACCGTACGCTAGGACCTCGGTGCCCACCGAAGGATTAGAGAGCCTGTAACGCCGCCATGGACAGACAAAATAGCTACACGATTTGGCAATGGAATTGTCGAGGATATAATCGAAAACGATACATTTTGCAACAACATCTTAAAGACACCAGCACCCCGGATGTTATAATGGTGCAAGAAACGCACGGGCTGGCCAAATTGTCAGGATATAAGTCATTCGGCAGTGCTGATGGGGAGACAAAGGTATTAGCAACGTTGGTTAAGCGAAATCACGTGGTGGTGCAGCATGACACAGAAATCAAGGCAATAAATCACATTCTCCTCGAACTCATACCCACGCAAAAAACAGAGGACAGTCTTTTTGTATTGAATATTTACAGCAGTCCTAAATGCAGAATGCACAAATTCCGCACGCTGTTTCGAAAAACCCTCGCTATAACGGGCAACCGGGCGCTAGTGATTGGAGGAGATTTCAACGCCCCACACGGTGCATGGGGATACAGGGTCGAAACCCAGAAAGGCAGGAACTTGTGGTTGGACGCACAGGAGGAGGGCCCAGCTGACGCTCGTGACCGATCCATCCATTCCTACAAGAACAGGTACTAGCGTTTGCGCGGATACCACGCCAGATTTGACGTTCCCTAAAAATATACTGGACATGCAATGGACCAATACGCAACACGACTTGGAAAGCGATCATTTTATACTTGAAATAACGGTGAAGGCAGGGTCGCGGAAGGCAAAAGGCAGACAACTTAAACTTGTCGATTGGGACAAGTTCCGGAACATCAGAGAGGAGCCCGACGAAATGATACAGAGTATTGAGGAATGAACCGAAAAGTTAAAACGAGACGTGGAGGCCGCTACGCAAACGGTGCCACCGGAGGCGCAGCTAGAGTATGTAGACAATAAACTTCTCCGCATGTGGGAAGCTAAGGAAGGTTTATAACAGAGGTGGAAAAACCAAAGGCACAACCGGACACTTCGTAGAAAGATAGCTAAATTGAACAGGGATATAGAGCAATACGCCCAGCAGCTGTGCAGACAACAGTGGGAGGAAAAGTGCAATGACATGGACAACCAGATAGGAATGGTGAAAACGTGGACCATCCTTAGACATTTGTTAAACCCGGACGGAAACAAGTTGGCAGGAAGGCACAATATTAGTCGGTTAATACAAAGATATCAAGGTACAGAGCAGGATTTTCTGAATGAAATCAAGAAAACATACATCTCTCAAGCACTTCCCGTTACACACCCTGATTACACAGGGCTGGCAAATGATGATTTAAACAAAGAGATCGGGGAGGCAGAAATGAGGGCCGTCTTGCAAAAAATCAATACTAAATCAGCATCTGGACCAGATGGCATAACTAACAAAACGCTACGCAATTTGGATGACGAGTCCATAACTAAGTTAACTGAATTCATTAACAAATCGTGGAAGGGAGGACAGGTTCCACAACAATGGAAGACGGCAAAAATCGTGTTAATACCCAAGCCAGGCAAGCGAGTGCAGATTGTGGACTTGAGACCCATATCTCTCACATCTTGCGTGGGGAAACTCATGGAGCACGTGACTCTGGAGAGGATAACTACCTATCTCGAGGACCGGGATGCGCTTCCACTCACAATGATAGGGTTCATGAGGAACCTCTCAACGCAAGACGCAATGCTACAGTTAAAACATCAGATTATAGATAATCCGGGAACAGTGACAAAGGCCATTCTAGGGTTAGACCTCAAGAAGGCCTTTGATAATGTAACCTATGCAACGGTGCTAAAAAGGGTAAACAATCTAGATCTGGGACAACGGACGTACAATTACGTGCGTAATTTCCTGACGGGAAGGAAGGCAAAGATCATGATAGGGGACCTAGTTTCAGAGGAAATTGAGATGGGCAGTGCAGGTACGCCGCAAGGCTCGGTATTATCACCTATGTTATTCAATCTGGCTCTAATTGGACTGCCAACCAAACTCCAAGCAATCGAAGGACTAAATCATACTATATATGCAGACGACATCACCCTATGGGTGAGAAGTGGTAGTGATGTCGAAATAGAGGAAACGCTTCAAACAGCAGTTGAAACGGTCGAGCGGCATCTGGAAGGTACTGGGCTAGCCTGCTCTACGAAAAAATCAGAGCTGTTGCTGTACAAACCTACTCGTAGAGGTCGCAAACCAGGCAACTGCCTGCAAGGTCTTGTTCATAGAGAAGAAATACAATTAAGAACAGCCGATGGAAAAACCTTACCCATAGTCGACAGGATCAGGGTACTGGGTCTGCTCATCGAAGCCAAGGGCAACAATGCAGAAATCCTCAGGCGACTGGATGCAACTGTAGCCCAAATAATGAGACTCATAAAAAGGATAGCAACTAAGCACAGTGGCATGAGGGAGGAAAACACGATAAGGTTGATACAAGCATTCGTGATAAGCAGAATAGTATACGTAGTGCCATACTTAAAATGGCAAGTCGCGGAAAAGATCAAGCTATACTGCCTCATTCGAAAAAAAAAATATTCAAACTAGCTATAGGGCTACCGATTCGCACAAGCACCGACAAACTGTTACAGCTAGGCCTGCACAATACAATAGATGAGCTTATTGAGGCGCAGCGTACGGCGCAATATGAACGTCTCTCTAAGACACGAGCAGGAAGACATATTCTAGAGCGACTAGGCATAACGTATAACACGCAACACGGCGTTAAGGTGGACATTCCAAAAGAGACCAGGGAAACAATGATGATACCACCCTTGCCAAAAAACATGCACCCCGAAAACAATAAAGCTAGACGAGAAACAAGAGCAAAACAAATACAAAAAAAGTTCAGTAATGACAAGGACGCAGTTTTTGTAGACGCTGCTCGATACAAGCGCAAACGGGGGTTTACCGCAGCCGTAATCGATAGCAACAAACGCTGTACGACAGGTGCAACGATACGCACCACAAGTACCGAGACAGCGGAAAAGGTAGCCATAGCGCTCACTGTAGCTCAGACAAACGCAACCGTGATAGTCAGTGACTCTCAAACGGCAGTGAGAAACTTTGCCAACGGCCGCATCTCCCCGGAGGCACTACGTATTCTCAAAGGAGGGTGTCGAACAAGCCCCAGAAATACATATATTATATGGACACCTGCTCATGCCATCGCGGGGGACAGCAACAACGGGGCTGTACATGACGCAGCTCGAGGGCTCACCGACCAAGCTGCCCTCTCAAGTGCCGCCCCAGCCTCCTCCGGTGATTACGGCGTGGCAGACGAGTGGGAGTGGGAAGACAGAATGACCAGATACAATGAAATTAATTTACAAAACATTATAGATTACAGAGGGGCATATTCCCGCCCCCTCACTCAAAATTAACAAAAAGACAGTCTGTCGAATGGCGGCAGTTAAAAACTAGGAAATATCTGAATCCTGCACTATCGAACATTATATATCCTGATATATACAAAACGGACAGGTGCAAGCGTTGCGACTCCATAGCCACTCTGGAGCATGTGTTATGGGAATGTATAGGGATCAGTACTCATAATAAGTATGCGGCCTCTGCTGACAGCCTTCGCGCGCGCTGGGAAGCCGCAATGCTCAGTTCCGTCCTCGAAGACCAAATGTGGGCCGTCCAGCGGGCCGAGGAAGCCGCCAGGATTCAAGGACTCCTGGCCGTAACCTAGGCGGGGCCAATCGCCCACCCCATATACTCGCCGGACTCTGAATAAAGTTCTTTCCTCCTCCTTGATGGTCTCCCCCAAACGAGCCTACATCGCCGAATGGGCTAGTTTTCGTCGTGACACCTAAGAAAAAGCGTTAAGGAGACCCCTTCCACTACATGGCATTTATGTAGTGTTTCCTGAAAACAGAACGTGGCTTTGTGGTAGGACACCTGCTTGCTACGCGGACGGCCCGGGTTCGATTCCCAATGGAAGCAAAACATTTACTCTTTGTTTTATTTGCTTCTTTCTCGAAGTTTCGCTCATGGACAATTTTTCGCTCACAACTAATGGTGCCGACACCAACGGCAGAATTTCTGCGACTCGAGCTCTCTATCGCGTTAAAAGCACTATACTACCATGATGCAGTACTACACTGGCTCCTACGCGCAGCACCTCACGCACGCAGGAAGTCCGCCAAGTTGTACATTGGCGACAATAGACCTCTCTCTGTTTGTAAATAGTGTGACGTCACTGCAGGCACCCCGCCCACAATACCCTGTCTTGAAGCAGGTGCTGGTTGGCAAGAAAGTTTCGCCGGCGGCATTTTTCTGCATAGCAGAGCTGCGTGTCTGCATTCCTTCGACAGAAATTTCTACACTGCTACGCTGTTATGTCACAGCTTCTGAAAAAAGGGGGTCACAGAAGAGTCACTGCTCATAGTGTGGAAATTTGCTCGTCGTAGATGGATGGATGGGAAAACTTCATTCAGAGTACTGAGAGACGCGACTGGCCCGCAGTGGGCTTCACCCACGTACATGGTAGCCATGAAAAAAATCTGGTCTTTTTTGAAAGCGAAAGTTTTGAATGTACACGGTGACTGGCACTTAAAGAAATATTTACATGGCATGGATTGAAACTTACTTCCATCGTGGCATATGCAATGCAGTTATATACAGCATTGGCGGCAGCATGGTTTTGAGCTGCTGTGCGCGACTTCACGGATGAGATTCTCACTCATTGTGCAAAATCTGATCGGAGATGAATAAAAAAAAAACACTTCTTGCTGTGCGTTAGGCTGAGGTTAATATATTTCCGTGAAAACTAAAGTGAAATTCTGCTGCTGCGTTTCTCAATAATTAACCCAGTGAAAACTCATGTGATGTAAAACCCAACAACTCAATAATATATGATATTATTTGGCACAGTTACCTTGCTGCATTTGACGCTTATAACGTGTTTTCGTACCTATATTGCTTCTTTAGGCCTGATACACAAACTTCTAATGCGCATTGTCACTTCATAAAGATCGAGCTATACACGTACAAAGTAGATAAGAAACCAAAATCTCCGCTGTTTCTATTAACACGTATAAGGTATCCGATAATACGAGTTATAGTCATGATGAAGCGTATATGCAGATTCGGCAATGCTTCAACATGCTCAATTATAGTCGCACATTTCACCCGGAGATAATGCACTTTTATTTTTTTGCACGCCACGCGTGCGATGATGTATCCACTCACAGATGACCGCGTCAAATGCATTTTTACCTTGGCTAAAATGTCAGATCGTAAAGTTCCATCGACTACCGGTTACTGTAACTGGCTCACAACGAATACCAGTGTTTTCGCAAACATTATTCACACTGCACACACCACGCACAATATTCCCAGTTTCACCATTCGTAAAGATAAACCAATATTGTCGATGTCTTTCAACGCACTCTACACGCCACAGTCAACACTGCACAATTTCGAAGGCGATGCCGCTGTTCCTCGCACAGGCCGCCACGTTAAGGTACTCGGCTGCTGACCCGCAGGTCACGGGATCGAATCCCGGCTGCGGCGGCTGCATTTCCAATGGATGCGGAAATGTTGTAGGCCCATGTGCTCAGATTTGAGTGCACGTTAAAGAAACCCATGTGGTCGAAATTTCCGGAGCCCTCCACTACGGCGTCTCTCATAATCATATGGTGGGTTTGGGACGTTGAACCCCACATATCATTAAATGAATCACAGGCCGCCACGTGTTTTCACTTCTCCGAGATAAACAGCTAGCCAGCGTGGCAGATATTTCATCACGCACTTTACCACACACCTAGATGCTCCCTGACACATACCAAAGTAATGTTTCCACTGTGAGATGAAGATTGTTTTCAAAAAGAATGAAAAAAAACTTGCCCCAAGCACCGAGCGACTGCACCCCACTCAGCCACCGGCGGGAATGTTTTGCCAACCACCGCCGTGCACGTGCACCGGTGACGCTGTGACGTACCCCGGTAGAGGTCTATCAGATGCAAAGCTGCTTGCTTGCGGCTGTGTCCGTCCTTTCCTCGCGCGTCCACCCTCACACTGCGCATGCGCGTCCCCTCCTATCTAATCTTCTAGGCACTCCCATCATCCCTCGAGTCGGCGGCGAAGGCAACGAAAGTTTCCTCAGTACACACGATCACTTCGTAACCGTTGATCATCGGTATTGCGGCGTTTTATATTTCCGTGAACTCGTCTTCTTTGGTTGGCACAGCATCACGTTCGATGTTTCTGGCGTGTGCGCTGAGGGGCCGGCTGTTTAGCAGCGCTATATTCATGGTCACCGGCAGCGTTGGTCATCCGCAGCGTTCACGGCAGTTGTAACTGGCGTCAAGCAATGGTCACCGGCAGCGTTAGTCAGGTAGAGGTTGTGAATGTTGGTGCACCTGCTTAAGGCGACGTAGACGAGTTTCTGTGGGTGCCGTTCACAGCTACTTCGCATCCACACAAATCCCTTTAGCGGCAGATGGTGTAATTTTTTTAAAATTACCCGCGAATAAATCAAACAAGCTGCACAATACAATCATCGCTTCGAAACTATACGGGGTGTTCAAAGTTAAGCTTTATGATTTTTTTATTAAGTGCTCGAAGGCACGTGAGAACCACTTGTGCAAATAAGTTAAGCGGCAATATCCCTGTCAGCAGCGCAATTAACTAAAACTTATCAATTAAATTTTACTGGCTGCGGTAAGTTGCATGTTTATATTGAAAGAAAATGTAGCAGTGGTGTTAGTACACAGTTTTGAGTTGGAAGATTTTTTCTAGCACGCCTGTGCTCCGAGATATCCGACTCCAAAGTTTGTCTTTCGCAGGATTACACATGCAAGACGGTGAGGGTCCGCGCACAGTCCTCCCTACAGTGACGCATCTGTCACGTGCGGTGTTTAGTGTGTGAAGAGTGTGGAAGCGTAGGCATACATGATAACAATTACCCTTGCTCTCTCGGCCGGCGAAATCTGAATGGGACAGCGCGGTGCGCCATGAGCCTTACGCATGATCCTGATGAACGCGATAACAGGAGACCATTTTTCGCGACGTTGTTTCGTGCGTTTTCATCACATGGAGGCATATTCTTTTGAACGCGTTAACTTGACCGTCCTGTGCTAGGGTGCCTCCGGTATCCAACAAGGCCCACTTTCATAAACCTATTTCGACGCTTTTATACAACAGGCTCTGTCCACCTTCCAAGACAGACCACGAAGGCAATCGTCAATGAAGACTTTAAAATCGACGTTGTCGCGTGCGTATAACCTCGATGCTAGAGCTCATCATCCGACAGATTGCCGATCAGCGCAGTCGCAACGTCGGAACAGTCACAATGTTCTAAGAAAGCACAATTTCCATCTATGTCACGTTTACCTTCATCAGGACCTAAATGAGGAATACTTTGACCTAAATGAAGCAAACTTTGAAAGGCGAGTTGACTTTTGCAGTAAATTGGGGCATCATCAAAACTGATGAAGAAAGTGACTTTTTGCACAGAATAATTTGGACTAATGAAGCTCGGCTTTGGCAAAATGCAAGTGTTAATCGTCACAACGCCCGTTATTGGTCACAAGAAAAGCCACACTGGCTGAGGCAGCGCAAGCATCAAGTTCGCTGGAGAGAATGTGTGGTGCGGCATACCTAGGGACAGGATCATCAGACCTGACTTTTTTAGAACAACTTGAATGGAAAGATGTACACAGGAGAAGTAGTAGGTATTGTCATCGATGACCTTGTCTGCAGTCTTCCCCCGAATGGCCTGTGCCAAGTATGGTTTCAGCACGATGGAGCACCACCACATTTTTCTACCAGGGCGAGAACTGGTTGGACAGACGTTTTCGATAACAGTGGATGGGGCGCGCAGGAGCGATATTTTGGCCACCAAGATCTCCTGTTCTTTCTTCGCTCGACTTTTTCCTTTAGGGATATGGTAAAGATTGAGTTTACGTAACAGAGCCCACTGGTGTTAATGACATGAAGGACAGAATAACGTCTGCCTGTGCGAGTATTCTTACAGAAGTAGTGCGCCGAGCCATCGAGTCGACGCGAGAGCGGTTCATGCTTTGCGTTGCGGCCGAAGGCTGGCATTTTGAAAACTTTTTGGGGCATTGGCGTCTTGAGAGGTGAAGAGCTTCGATGAGATTTGTGCATGACTGAAATAAGCTACATGCAGCAGCAAGAAATGTGCGTTCGCAATTAGGGATAAAACTGTCTCAGTTATTATTAATGGAGTTGTTGCTCTTGATTTCAATAAACGTTACAGTACTCGGAAGTCAGCACCAGGCAACGAACATGCAAGCTTCTCAAGTCATTATTACGTACGCGCGCTGGTATCCAGATTCTCCGCTCGCATCATTATCTCGACATGGTTAGAGGCTCTGCAGTTGCGTATTAGAGGCTGTGCAGTTGCGTGTTACGACACTGGTTGCAAGGGTTCTTCGATTTTTATTTCGACGGCGGAAACGACAAGGCTAACTGTTGTCACCTATGCCTACGCTTCCACCCTCTTCTCACACTGAACAGCGCACACAACAGATGCGTCACTTTAACGAGGAGCCTTGCGCGGACCCCCACCCTCTTATATGTGTAATCATTTGATTAATTGATTGATATGTGGGGTTTAGCGTCTCCAAACCACCATATGATTATGAGAGACACCGTAGTGGAGGGCTCCGGAAATTTCGACCTCCGGGGGTTCTTTAACGTGCGCCCAAATCTGAGCACACGGGCCTACAACATTTCCGCCTCCATCGGAAATGCAGCCACCGCAGCCGGGATTCAAACCCGCGACCTGCGGGTCAGCAACCGAGTACCTTAGCCCCTAGACCACCGTGGCGGGTCTATGCGTAATCATGCGAAAGACAATTAAACTTTGGAGCCGGATATCTCGGAGCACAGGCGTGGTGGAAAAAATATTTCAATTGAAACTGCGTACAAACACCAACACGTACATTTTTTTCAGTTTAAACATGCGCTTATCGCTGCCAGTAAAAGTTAATTATTCAGTTTTAGTTAATTGTGCTGCTGACAACGATAGTTATTATCTAACCTTCTGTCGCTCTGGCTGCTTATTTGCACAAGTGGTTCTCACGTGCCTTCGGGGCCAATTTTTTTTAATCATAAAGCTTAACTTTGAACACCGTTATATGGTGTATAGTCGAAGTTTCATCTAGTTTCATTCGGGCCCCGCCGTGGTGGTCTAGTGGCTAAAGTATTCGGCTGCTGACCCGAAGGGCGCGGGATCAAATCTCGGCTGTGGCGGCTGCGTTTCCGACGGAGGCGGAAATGTTGTAGGCCCGTGTGCTCAGATTTGGGTGCACGTTGAAGAACCTCGGGTGGTCGAAAGTTCCGGAGCCCACTACGGCGTCTCTCATAATCATATGGTGGTTTGGGGACGTTAAGCTCCACATACCAATCGATCAATTAATTACACTCGGCCACCTTCAGTTAACCAGAGTCAAAAGTAGGCGTGGTGTCAAAGTGAACAATCTGCCAATGTCGAAAAGAGGAACGTAGGCATAGGTAAGTGTACAAACTGATGCATTATCTCAGCAGATACTCAAGAGAGAAACAAAATATCGCCATGTAATTCATGTAACTCCCACACGAAAGTGGCGAATAGACTACGTACAGCCTCATCTTTATCTCACAAGCAGGTTAAGTGCCTGACACACTTAAATACTTTTACGACATGGAAGGAAGACAATGCATACCTGCATGCAGGCCAACGCAGAAAGTTCTCCTCCCCCCATCTATGCTTGCGAGACGCGCATGACACGCGCAGGTGCTGACAGGCAGTGCGGTCAAGTATTCGATATACCAGCGTATCTAATACCAAAACTCTGTTGCCCATTAAACAAATCTTAGTCTTTTCCTTATTCATGACCACTCCATACAGTTGACAAAACTCCTTAGTCTTAAATAGGTAACTCCCCGCCGAAATCACAACCACGCAGAAGAAGAAACACATAAGAAGGATGAGCACCTGTACTGTCTATGTGTTTCTTATTTTGTGTGGTTGTAGTTTTGGAGCGAAGTTGACTATTTAATTCAGACATGTAACTAGCCCAACAGTGAATTCTACTGCTTAGTCTTTTTGAACATTACTTTTATCAGCATGAATTGGAATACGTTGTCATCATTTTAGCATTAACACATTTAAGCTTAAACAACAATAAAACATCACCATTAGTTCAAGCATGCTGACCATGCACATACTGGCGATAGTGGGAGAACTGCCCCCATAGGAATTAGTAAGGTGGTTCTACTGCAGCAGATATGTGTCACCAAGCTACCACCCTCGACCTTGGTAACATGTTTTGCATACTTTTGCGCTAATTACAACTTGATGAGGGCTAGTTGCTTTATATTTAGAGCAAAGAAAGTGACCACGCAAAATGAACAAGGACGACAAAATCATTCTGCAGTTCTTAATGCATCTGATGACAACCGCTTTAAGGGTTGTCCATTCTTAATTTGGTAAAACTATCAAGAAGGTTTTTCCTACTGAGCGAAATTACAGGATTATAATTGAACTGCCTGGTCATTCCTGTAGTGAGAATGGGCTACGTTTTTTTAATACCAAGGAATTAAAAGTAATGGAATTGCGGCAAGTTCTGATTCCCCGGAACGGAATCGAAATGGAATCGGAATGGAATGGAGGCGTGAATTTCACAACATTGGTAGGAGTCCTTTTAGGCTAACTTACAACATAGCAGAATATTTGCTGAAGCTATACTGGCTTCAGTACTAATGAAATGTTTATTCTAAATGCTCAATTTTATCCGCAAACTTGGTGCATCACACCAATATTTTATTTCTTTACACTCCTGTTGCAACTTGCACGGACAACTTCAATTCAGCAAACATCTGTTTATTGGCTTAGAACTGCAGTCATGGCGCTTTACGAGGTAGTGCTCACAAGGCAGGGGACATAGCCTCGCCATGGTGCTATAGTGGCTAAAGTACTCGGCTGCTGACCCGCTGACCCGCAGCTTCGGTGGCTGCGTTTTTGATGGAGGTGAAAATGCTGTAGGCCCATGTGCTCAGATTTGAGTGCACGTTAAAGAACTCCAGGTGTTCGAAACTTCTGGAGCCCTCCACTACGGCGTCTCTCATATTCATATGATGGTTTTGAGACGCTGAACCCCACATATCAATCATCAATCAAGGCAGAGGACATCATGCTGATTTTGCTGTCTCATGACTCAATGATCGAAGTTAGATCTCTGACTGGAAATAAGAATCACACACAAACCAGAAGTGCAAGTGCATGTTTTGTTTCACAATGAATACTGTCAGAGCTCTCGCAGAAGTCTTTGCCACAGACCTGGCAGAATTATTTGGAAAAATTATGCATAGTCACAGTTCAAAGCAAATTTAGCAATGGAGCTTTTCTGGAAAGGTAGTGTGCGCATTCACGGCAGCAGTGATGAGATGTGAGCCGCTCTTTCTTCAAAGGGTACAGCATGAGGACAGGAGTGAACCGAGTGGCAATTGGCTTTACAAGTTAGCAAATTATGCAGGTGAAAAATATGATCCTACAGGTGCTTGACGAGCAACTTCGGAGGCCACAGACTAGTGTTGCGGAATGGGCACCTCCATTCAATTTTTATTCCATTCCGGCATAGTAACTTGCCGCAATTCCATTTATTTCAGTTCCCTTGAATGAAAAAGAGCCCAATCCTACTCCGGGAATGGCTGGGCATGTCAATTCCATTTCTAAAATTCCTCACAAGGGTGGAAGTAGACTTCAATGTTTTATAGCAGCTCAGAGAGGAGGAATAATGCTGTTTTGAAGCAGCTTTGGCACAGTAAAAGGAAAGTTTCGGAGCAGGTTCGGAGCACCAAAATGTGTGTTTTTGAGCAATGCAAATTAGTTTTGAAACAGGTTTTAGGGGTCATCATCGTCAATCGAAATAATTTCTGGTAAAAAATTGTGATGGTTTTCACTAAACTTTCAGTACTGATAGCTTATGCAAGGCTTACTGCCCACAATATGTCTCTGTGTGTGACCAAACGTTTGGAGCTTTGAGGCCTGAAAACCAGCATGATTATGAAAGACGCCGTAATAGAGGGCTGCAGAAATTTCGACCGCCTACGGCTCTTCCACATACTTTTAAATCAAATCACACGGGCCTCAAGCATTTTCGCCTTCATCGAAAATGCGGCCGCCACAGCCGGGATTCGATCCCGTGACGTACGGGTCAGCAGCCAAGTGCCAGTGTGTGTGTGTTGCAGGGCTGGGCAGTATCGAAGAAACATGTATCTAGGATACTATCTTAGATACTCTTTGGGTGTCCTGTATCTGTATCGCAATACGTTTCGCAAGACAAGTATCTGTATCTGTATTTTTATTACATTTGATAATGTCTTGTGTACCTTAAAACACAAGATACCTGGTGGCAACTAACGCTATACCGTGCAAATTAATAACCACTGACTTGACTTCACATCTTACGCGGGTACTGGTGGCAACTTTCTCTTTCTACCCGACTCTACCAGTGAGACCAGGCAATGAGGTCTGCGCGTCCCTTTTGGCGGAGCAGAGGAGGATGACAGCTCGCGCTGTCGCAGAAACTAGGTTCACGTGCTTGTCTGTGTTATGCCACAAGCATGGTCCTCGTTCGGAAGCGCTTGTTCCCACGAGAACCAGCGCCGTTCCGGCGAACTCTCCTCCCTCCCAGCACCACCTCCACGCAGACGGCGGCAAGCCACAGTGCAGTTCCGGGCAAAGTATCGCCTCCTCCGCCGAGCCACCGTGCCGTTCCGGGGAAAGCTTCACCTTCTACGCCAGGCACCGGGGAACTGGTCTGGTAGAAGAGACCAAAACATTATTTAAGGCCGTGCCGGCCCCATGTTTAAGGGATTTTGCCCCAGCCGATATCGTCGTGTTGGCCGGCTTTGTAGGATCTATAACCTGCTGTAGTAAACGTTCCTACCTGTTGCTGTTTTCAAAACCGATTGCCTCCCTATTACGCCTCTGGGCGAAGGTTTCAGCGAAGTCCGTTCTACTGCTCACCGCTCTGGGCTACCGCTACCATCGCAACAAACCGGAAATCCTAACAGTGGTTGGCAGCTTCGGGATATTATACGCTACTTTTGGCAAGTCTGATCGGATCTCTGAGCACGAGGACGACCATCGTGATAGTGTTTGGATACGCTGGGATACGCTACCCTGCGTTTTGCACGCCGGTTCGGACCCCTGGAATCTCGAGTGCGACCGACCCGATATCAGCGTTTGGATACGCTGGGATACAATACCCTGTTCTCATCGTTCGGCAAGCTGGGGCAAGCTACCCCGGATCTCAACGTTGGCAAGTTGGACCGGATCCCTCAAGGCCACAGGACTCCTACGACAGTGTTCGACGGCAGCCACCACTTGGAGCATTGTCGGCTACTTTGGTTTGGTGAGTGCCCAACGTTTACTGCTCGTTTCGCCAGACCTCTCTAGCACAGGTAGATGTTAGGAGTGTTTCGTATTTTTTGTTGATTATTATTTCTTATTCAGGTACTTTAAACTAGGAGATTCGTTTAAGAGTACGATGAATATTAGTAGTAGAGCATCACGATGAACGAGATCGCAATGGAGCAGTACCTTGTGCAGGACCTTCTTGAAATTTGTGGAGCCATAGGGATACAGGGTCCGCTAAAACAAAGGAAGCGATTCTCGAGGTGATGCGGGCAGAGAATGTGACGGCCGAGGTAGCTGACGAGTTTTGGGAGCTCATTTGTGAGGAAAAGCAGAAGGCCGAAGAGCGAGAGGCTAGAAGTCATGAACAGTGGGAGGTCGAGGAGAGTCGCAAAAGGAGAGAGCATGCACTCAAAATGAGAAAGCTTGATTGTAAAATTCAAGCGTTTAAGTGGCAGCAAGCGAAACGCCAGCTCCATAACTTTCAGATAGGCGAGAACATCGCGCATTTTCTTGACGATTTTGAGGTTTTCTGCGGTAATGTTGGTGTCAGCCACGGCCTTTGGATGGAGAGGCTCGTCAAGTTGTGTCCGCGCAAGATTGCGCACATTTTGCATTGTTTGATTTGTCATGCTAGATTCACTTTGATAAGTTTTTTTTCAAGTCCTGCTGACGGGGAAAGCCCGAACGATAGAGACAGCACTGAAGCGCGCCGTAAGGCGCCAGAGGTAAACGCCCACCGAAAAGAGCGAGAGAACGAGGCGCGTCGTAGAGCACTGGAGGACGACGCGAGCTGTAGAACGATGGAGGCAGAGGCTCGTCGCATAGCACTTGACAGTGACACTCGCCGAAAAGCGTTAGATGATAAGTAGAGACGGAAAGTGCAAGAAGCCGAGGCCCATCTCTATGCGCCAGCCGCTGAAGTGCGTCAGAGAGAGCCGGGCATTGAGGAGCATCATGAGGAGTTAGGGGTGGAAGCCCATCGCTTAGCTAAGGACGCCGAGTTGCATCATAAAGCGCTGGAGATGGAGCCGCTTCGCAGCGCACATGTTCAAGATTAATCACGTCGAAAAGAGCTTGACCACGAGTCACGTCGCAAGCCGCTAGAGGTTGACGCCTGTCGATAAAAGCTTGAGCCGGATGCGCGACATAAAGCGCTACAGAATAACGCTCGTGAAAGAGAGCATGAGGCCGACTTCGAAGGCCAGAGAACAAGGGCTATCCATGAGAGTGATAGAACCCCACCGATCGAAAGTTCTCGGGGCATGTTTGTTGGCTTTAAAGGCATCGGGAATCCCGTTCTGTCGCAAGCAGAAACAGCTAGCAACGGGTCCAAAGAAAAGCTAGCTAACCAGTCTAGAGTTTTGGCAGTGCCTGTCAAAGGCAGCGCCCTTGAAATTAGGTGTGTCGAAGCAACCGGCATTCATAGCCATTCCGTCAAAAGGAGGCGTCATCGAAAGTGTAACACGGAAAACACGACAGGCGCCAAGTGCGCTAAAATCACAGTTTAGGGCCGTGACGTCTTCATTCGAGACGCCAGGTTCAAGGCTAGGCGTACGAAAGGGCCCCCTATGAAATCGTTTAAGCACAGGTTGTCGTGGAATTTGAGATTCGGTGGAAAGCATGTTGAGAAAAACCGACTTTCAGGAAAACTCGGACGCCCAAATCTTCGCCTGGTCTTCTCAATTTTAGTGCCGCGTAGAGGCAACCACGAGGAGAAGCATTGCGTACGCCTGAGTTGTAACAAAGGCTGTCGTTCCCCACTGTGGCGAGAGGGTCACTGGTCGAACGAGATGGATAAACGATGCAGTGCAGATGCCCCTTTCTTCGGGTTCAGCGGCTGATGGTCAAAAGTTACTGCTACCGAGTTCGGCGAACAGGCTGATTCGTGGTACCTTTGTCCAGACCGCAACCCTCGAAAGCTGCGAGTGCGCGACTCCCCAGAGTTTGTCTGAGAGAGTGCCGCCTTGCTAATACCAAGATTGTGACTCGTGTTCAGTTTGGATAATTCTTTTTCTAGATTTGTGGTCTGCCATTGAGCAAGGAATGCGTCTCAATTTTTGTAAGTTTTACTTTCCTTGTCATCGAAGAAGCAGACATTGATATGTTTGTTCGATCAAATTTGTGTTCATAATGTTTTGGAAGTTTTATTTTTTTATTTTAACAGAGAAGGCTGAGTAAAAGCTCCTGTTTTTAATACCTTCTGCGTTTGGCATTGCGTGTTAGTATGTGCGTCAGTGTAGGTTAACTTTCAACTTTGTTTTGCATAACGCACGCAAGTTTGATTTTCATTCTTATTTTCTTACTTTTCAAGCGTGCTTTCTCTTGTTTTGATGGTCATTGGCTGCACGCAGTCAAGTGAGAGTTTGTAGGAGGACGAACTTTGTTAAGTTTGGCAATCTGACACTTGCAGGTGATTCCAATGTGCGTAATTCAGGAGTGCTTGGTGAACTAAATTGTAGTTTCGGGCCGAATTGAGCTATCCTTGGCAGCTTCGATCGTCCACAATCTGCCTGGGTCACAATCGAGAATCGCTCGAAAAAAAAAAATTCTGTTTGGTTTAACAGTGTCCTGCACTGACACTAAGCTAAAGGTGTGTCGGCATTATGAGTTCCTCCTGAGATATGTTGCTCGTGATGCTATTTTTAGTAGCTCAGCCATATCTCGAAATATTTTCGTTTCTGCTGGTCTGGCGATTTGATCAGCATTTGGAGGGCGCTTGCTTTGGCCAGAGTGGTTTGGCTTTGTGTTCGACTCCATCGTTCCAGTAATCCTCTGCGGGGCTGTGAAAGTAACCATGGGCGGAGAGAGCAGAACAGCCACAATTCTCAACGGTCAACCAGCATTCCTCCTTCCGAGCCGCGCTAGACGGCTCAAAACTCCGGATGCATGGTCTGGCGGCGGGGGTGCTGTTATGCCCCAAGCATGGTCTCGTTCGGGAGCGCTTGTTCCCACGAGAACCAGCGCAGTTACGGCGAACTCTCCCCCCTCCCAGCGCCACCTTACACACAGACGGCGGCGAGCCACTTTCGGGCAAAGCGTCGCCTCCTCCGCTGAGCCACCGTGCCGTTCCGTGGAAAGCTTCACCTTTTCCGCCAGGCACCGGAGAACTGGTCTCGTAGAAGAGACCAAAACGATATTTAAGGCCGTGCCGACTCCATGTTTAAGGGATTTTGCCCCAGCCTACGTTGTCGTGCTGACCGGCTCTGTACGAACTATAACCTGCTATAGTAAGCGTTTCTACCCATTGCTGTTTTCAAAACCAATTGCCTCCCTATTCCGCCTCTGGGCGAAGGCTTCAGCGAAGTACGTTTGACTGCTCACCGCTTTCGGCTACCACTACCATCGCAACAAACAGGAAATCATAATAGTGGTGGCAGCGGTGGGATGCCATCAAACCCGAATTTATAACAGTGCTCAGGGTGCACGTTGAAGAACTCCAGGTGGTCGACGTTTCCAGAGCCCTCCACTACAGCGTGTCTCATATAGATAGGGTGGTTTTGGGACGTTGAACCCCACATATGAATCAATTAATCAATCAAGCCTGAGTGTATTTTGCTTTCTCGATTTTTCCCCTTTCTGTTGTGTCGATATCATGACTATTACCCTTAGCCACTTGCAAGTGGCACGTACCACAATGCATGCGGAAGTGCCGATTCTACATCGAATATAACGGATGTTTACCGATCGGACAATGCATTGGCATACCATGAAGATTTCTTCCTGCTATTTCAATTCAAAATTAAGATATGACTGCTAGCACATGTCCTTTCTCTGTTGTCCTTCTCTTGAATCCCATACATAACCTAGGCCTCTGAACTCTTCTTTTTTCCGGATTCCATAATGCAATACTCCTTTTGTAAAGATCAGTCAAAATAAGCTCTCTGTTGTATCCTTAATTTTATTTGTCGACTTTATTTTTGCTACTACATGCATCTTTATATTCACTTTAGTTTACTCTTCTGCCAAGGTAATTAGGAAAACAATTGTGTCTTTATGTGGGCGTGCATGAAGTATACAGCACCAAACATTCTACTGCTTTCTAAGGAACTGAATTGATTTTGCATTATAATAATGAGAATAATCAAAACCCATCTTAAAGATTTTAGTAAGGGAATTCAAGAAATAACTGCAATGTAAAATGATACGTTTTTTTTCTTATCAACCTCCCATGAAGCCATTTCAGGCAGTTTTCCATAGGTAATGATCTTTTTATTATCTTACTTTAACGTGTAGTTGGACAATACGTCATGCTTAATTGTCATAGCTAACATAAGTTCGACTTGTACTGTGCGTCTCTGCTTATTCACCACGAATGCTTGAAACAGGACGGCTTTCCTATTTCAGTTATAACTGGCTTCCTTTTTCATTCGTCCTTTTTCATTTACTATTAATAACTGTCATGTAATCGTAGCTCTATGTGGCAATAGCGTGAATAACAGCGTTGTCCCGCTTCGATTTGTGCAACCATGCTGCCACACACTCATTTTATTTTTTTATTTTGGTGTGATTGGATCCAAAAAACTTATGACTGCTTGGCATAAGCCACCCACAATGTTTCGTAAACTTTGAGATTGTCTCAGATTGGGCTGCTAACATCGCACGGAAATATTGCTGCGGCGGCCGCATGTCAATAAGGGTGTAATGCTATGGTCCCTAGAATATTCTAGGGACCATATTCTAGGGACCATAGTAATGCTAGAAGTGAATCTACTTGAATATGATTGAACGTTAAAGGGCCAGTAAATAGCCCAAGCTGAGGTCCAAATTTTTTTAAGAGATATTAGTGCACCTTTTTTTTTTTTTTGCGAACATGCTGCCGCAAGAATTTTGCGAATACGTGTTATATTAAGGAAGTTACAGGGGTTAGAACATCGGTCTAAACAGGTTTCAAATTTTCGCGCGGCCTCGCCCGCCTTCTCTCTTCCATGAAGGGGAAGGCGTAGCCCATCGTCGTAACTCTGCCCACTTCGGCAATGTGAACCACGTCAGCGATTGACGTCATCGGCGAACTCGATCAGTCGCAACGCACTTTCGCTTGCTGGGAAGCGTCATTATTTGTTTACCCTTTACCCTTCGTCGCACCAGCCACGGGTCAACCGTGTAAGCGTCAGGTGCGAAGTGTCGACCACAAACGATCAGGTCCCCGACGTATACGTCACTGGATGGCCGATTTGCTTCAGCCATGCAGCGCGCAGGGCCCCATCGTGAGGCACCCGGTGCCGATGCGTCTCTGCTGCCCAGTCGCTCGATTTGCAGCCGACGACAGAGCAACGCTTTTCACACGTATTGCTCATGTCAAGGGCGAAGTACGTTCGTACGTGCGCACAGGCGCTGTAGTTGAGCGAGGAGTGTACACGTGCACGCGACAACTGCGAGGCTGGTTCTTTCACCGCAGTGCCAAGAAACAAGGGGCCAAGTTCGTAGCTGTGGGTAGGAACAGGAACTAACGTTGACCTCACTACTGTTTTTTCACACCTGATTTAGACCAATCGGTGAGCTGCTTCGGCGAGCTGCGTGCTATGTTACGTCACCAATCGCTGAGTTGACGTCACTACGTGTGCAAGGGGGTCGGTCAGGCGTAGGAAAGATGCGCGGGAATTGTTTTTCGAAGTAGAGGCTCTGCGCGGCGCGCAGTGCTGTAATATTCAGAAAACGTAATCGCTGCGGTCTAATTTACGAATTTTTGAGCTTGTATGGGAGGCGCAAAAAAAAGTCGGAGATTGTTTACCAGCCCTTTAAAGAACACACAGTCAAAATTTCTGAAGCGTCCTGCTTCAGAAATTTCTTCGTTCTCATAATCATATCGTAGTGTTAGGATGTAAAAACACAACAATTATTATTCAGATTACGTGGAGTACCAGAACTCCTGTTAATAGGTGACCGGTAAAATGGGCAATCGCAGGGAACTGTGGGATACGACGGCTTCCGGTTCGACGCACCACACGTATTCTAGCCACCATACCACACGGGTCAGCAGTGGCACGCGCGCATTTTTGTGCTTCTCCGTTTAAAAAAGCACCTCGCCGTGCAATGTCAGTGCTTTAGAAGTTTTTTTTTTCCAACCGTGACTGTGACGATGACTAGCTACGAAAGCCATGAACACTCCGGAAACTTTTTTGTCGGACTAAAATGATGTGCAATGCTTTTATGCTTCTCGGGGGTGCTGTCAGTTTGGCTAGCAGATCAGTCGATACGCAAAACAGTTTTCCTTGTATGATACGGTACTGCAAATAAAATGTCACCATTTTAAAGATCTCAGGGGATGTGGATGACTGTAGCAGTGTGCCAAGAGCTCATTTCGGAATCGCTGCTACGGCCGAACTCGTCAGTCGATCGGCATGAAGCGCAAGACTTATTGAGAGCGTTGAGATATTTTTTTCTAAAAGCCTTCAGGCCGCTATAAGATGCATTTCTTAGTCGAAGCCAGATGCTTATTTGAACGCTGATCTTGGTCAAGCTGCACAGCACGGCGGCACATAAACAATACAGTCAGACATAGACGGCACCGAATAATCGAAACCCTGCGCTTGTTTAACGCACTTTTTCCTTTGGGTGCCTTCCTCGCGCACAGTTTGACCAAAATAAACGCAAATGGACTCGTCCAGCGCTTCGTGTAAACTTACCCTTGCGTGAAGCTTTCGCGTTTTTTGTCACTATATGGGTGCAATGACCGGTGCTCATCTCGTATGGCAGGTAGATTTCGCCCGCGCATTCCCATAATATTTTTTCTAGGCGCACCTGAGCGATAATTTATTTCTCAATATAATATTCGTAGCAAATTCATGCGTAAGCTTTTTTTTTTTAGCGTGGAATACACAAGTACCTGTGATAAAATGGTTTTCGCAGACTCTGGCTTCAACGTTCCGTACTCAAAGGCTACCTGTCCCTGTGGCTCTCTCCACAGCCGCGGCCCACCTCATTTTTTTTTCTTCCTTTCATGGGAATTATACCTGCGTTTGCCTTTCACGCTCGAGTTGGAGCAGCCAACGGCTGAACAACCGACCCTGGTTTATCAGCACGAAGATAAACGGGCGACCAAACGTGCGAATACCGGATAATCAGAGGCTTGCGGCGAAGCGGTTCGCCGTCGTCTACTCTTCTCGAACCGGAAGCCGGTAGCAGACGGTGCAACCCACAATCCCTCGCTCTTTTACTGGTCACCGATTCGCAAGCCTATACGCGTGCACCAGCTATAAGATAGGAAAGTGCGATCACGTCTGTATAAATACAAGACGCGTTCTGCCGATGATCACATTACTTTGAATTACACCTACTTAGTTTTCTGGGCCCAAGTTAGCTCTTTAGCGAGTTTCATTTCAACCTGAGTGACAACTGCTTGCTTCATTCTCACCACCACGTGACGATACAATAGGTCTCAGGAGTTTCTGAGGTATTTGTGCCATCATGCAAACGCTTTTTATTGAAGCTCATGGGAGATGGCAATCCGCTAGCTGGTCGGCAAGCTCAGCAGCCAGACTCATTTGTTACAGAAATGACAAGCAAGAACAGCTGTCAGCGAAGGGTCTGCAGAGCAGCCCTGTTAGCACCTAAAGCAAATCCTAATAAGTTGTTCGGAAGTAAACTAGTTTACTTTGGGACAAAACTTCCAGATACCGAAGAACACGTTATTAGAGTAAAATTGGGCACGTTACAAATATTTTTAAGCCGTTGTTTTTGTGCATGCGCGTCAGCTACTAGAAGACTGCCGGGGTCTATAAGATGACATTTGCGAATGTATCGAAGTGTCTCAAGATACAATTGGCAAGTATCGTATGTATACAATTTTTGTAGCCGCATCTTGTATCTGTATCTCCAGTACTTTTTGCCTGAGTATCTTGTATGGTATTGCGATACAATTTTAAAGTATTTTTGCTCGGCTCTGGTCGCCCACTGCGTTGGGCGGGGTGGGGGGGGGGGGGGGTGTTACCATCACCAAGCATCCCAGCTGACAGAGGAATAAATCGGAGAAAACAAGGGACAAACGATGCTTATTTCTTGTTTTCATGACCGCTAGATAATCGCAGCGCACTCCGCTAGGTGGAAGCTTGTTATTTCCACGCTATTTAAACACACTACTCTGCTCACTTGTGCTCGTTTTGGAGCGGAGTAGGGATGAGCAATTCACACCCAAAGCCATGTGCATGGTACAGTAAGCCGCCCGGCAGCGACAACGTGGGCGGCATATGCGCCGCGCTGCACGCAACTAACTGGGACATCATTGAGTCCACACGACCGCTGCATGTTTCAATGAAACTGTCAGTCTTCGCCGAAGATAGCTGAAGAAAAGCGCACATATGTATCGAAGACAGCCTATAGGTTCCATTCTGTCGCTATCTCGGTTGCTGCGTGTCCAGGATCCTGTAACAGTTTCTAAATGCTCTTTGGTGTCGCCGATCGTGTGAGAGCGCCATAGTCCAGTATGTTTTCCACACTTTGGCAAAAAAGGACAAAAATATCTTTGGTAGGTACTTTGGGCAACCTCTGCCGTGGTTATTTATTGGTGGCGACAGCGCACGTCAGGGGATGCACATTTGTACTTGCAAATGCGCACTGCCGTTTAGCGCACGATCATGCCGCGTTTCCGGCTCGTACAAATCACTGAGGTTTCACTGCATTACTAGATAATTCACATTTACTCATGTTGCTGCCAACGCTTTAGTGGGGAAACCATGGCGATAACATCGATGAGACGAGCACCAGCAAGCCCTGCAAATGAACTGAATTAGGGTGGCTAGAAGGGGGAGGCATGATGAGCGCGGCGCTTTTCTTTTGCCGGAGAGGGTACTGTGGCGCGCCGATGGCATCGCAGGCAAACGGCGCGGGTACTGAGCGGCGCAGTGTGCTGGGTCATTGCTATAGGGTCCTCTAGGGACCATAGTCATGGCCTCCGAGATGGCGGGCGCACGGCGCGTTTCTCTACGGCTGTCCCAGTCGCTGCGCTCTCCAGCAAAATCAACGAGTATCTCCTCGCGCGTCCGGCTACCGGGAGAGGGCGCATTGAGCGAAGATTCCGGCGGCGGCTCAAACAATGGCATACGGCAGAGCGCACGGGATTCCAGAGTGTGTACGGCTTTTTCTTTTCGCCTGCGAGCAAGAATAACCGCCAGCATCTTCTGGCTGAATTGAAAGTATTACTTTTTTCTGTTACTGGATTTATTTCACTCCAATTTGCGAAGAAAAGCATGGAACGTGCTGCATTTTCCTGTTAGGGGATTGTAAGGAGGTATCATTTTGTCTGTGGCAGTATTACTTTTTTTTTTCATTGCAGTTCATTTTGTCTCGATGCTACATACCTCAATTTGAGAAATATAGAGACGCTCTAGTATTCCTCCTTCTCTCTGGAGACATGTATGAGAAAAAAACTAGACTAATTATCGTCGTTTAATTGTACTGCTCTCCTATCCTGACTCATAATTTTACAATTATATGACGCACGGATACTTATGAGGTGATCAACTAAAGTGCAGTTACGCCCTAAATGGCTGGGTGCCTTGATCATGTCATTTGCCGGTATGTTTTGTAAGGCTTCGATTAGCAGACCTACACTCACTTCCCTAGTCTTTCGCAGTGAGAGTGTCTGAGTTGTCATCTAAATTTTGATTATGTTTTGGTAGCACAGTAACAACATCAGTGTCATGTTCATTTACTGTACTGTCGACTGCATCCAAATCAAAGGGTTACACGTGTAGCATAATGGCGTCTTTGTAATTAAAACTAAGTATTGACCGAGGTAGACTACCACAGAAAAAAGTACGAATTGTGACTGCTATGAAACACCAGTGTTTTATACCAGGTACATCAAACTCTGAACGCGTGTTTCATACTTGTTGAACGAGCAAAACATTTCGATCGTTGTTTCTACATTTCCCACGGTATTCACTGAACACCACTAAATTCACAGTGCGAATTGGTGATCATAAGTGACCAAAACGTGCATATAACGAGCCCGTGGTCGTCGCAGAACCAGCGACGTTCAGTCTAGACGTGTTCTAGATGCATGACGACCACCTGCACCCTCCTCCCTATATCCTGCTTCTGCGGCTGTACGGGACAATTCTTGAAACGACGTTACAATGAAAAGCAGTGCTAGTTTCATGAAAGGATAGAGAAGACAACCCCTTAAATTGAGTGTAACCCATGAGCGTAGAACGCAGTACTCTTCTGACTTCGCTTGTTGATCGGGTTGTCATTTTTTTTCTTCGCCAGCTGCCCTCCATATTATACAGCCTGCAAACTCTGAAGTACAGAAGTTTCCAGAACATGCGGATCTCTTGCAAAGGCATCGAAATAATAATTTCTCTAATATGGGCGGTGCAAATCTATAGCAAAAAAAAAGAAAGCTCATTTCAGAATACCGTATTTACTCGCGCAATGAGCGCACTTTTTTTTCTCGAAAAATCGGCGCAAAGTTGGGGGGTGCGTTTAATACGCGGGGTAAATAAATTTTATGAACACTTTTCGGGAGAAGGAAAAAATTCAGTAATGCAAAAGAAGCTACGTCGCTTAGCCTTTCACAATTTACATACACTGTTTGGAAACAGCTTCTTTGTTGCACTTTGCCCATCTTGGGTGGTTCATAGCACTGTCTTCTGCAAGCTGTCCCTGAGTCACCTGCGAACGCCATAAAAACGCTCTGCGACTATCTTTTCTAGCAATCGTTTAACCACAACAGCGGTATCTGCTTGTGATCTCGAGGGGTGCCCAAAAGCGTGCCCTCACGAGGGGGGGTGGGGTTGGGAATTGATTTATATGTGGGGTTTAACGTCCCAAAATCACCATTTGATTATGAGAGACGCTGTAGTGGAGGGCTCCGGAGATTTCGACCACCTGGGGTTCTTTAACGTGCACCCAAATCTGAGCACATGGGCCAACAACATTTCCGCCTCCATTGGAAATGCAGCCGCCGCAGCCGGGATTCAAACCCGTGACCTGCGGGTCAGCAGCCGAGTACCTTAGCCACTAGACCACCACGGCGGGGCGGGGGGGGGGCAGAAATGAAGGGACAGTTAGAGTGAAGAAAAAAGAAATTAGGCTAAAAAATTGGCCCCGTATCTGCATGTGACACTGCAAATGTCGTCGAAAGACGATAGTCTTGCATCTGGAGAGAGTGAACAAAACGTTCATTTGATTTTCTGCGCAAAAAAAAACGGTGAATGGTATTCTGGAGGCGCTGCGTTAGAGTGCCTCGAGCGTGCAGCGGAGGCGAACGAGCGCATCAAGACACGTTGCACGTGAGACATGAGCGCTATCTGGCAGTTACCTTGGAAAACGAAGCGCGCGCGCTCGTGTCGGCGGTGATAAGGTGTAGAACGCAAGGCGACGGGTAGTTGCCACCACCGTGTCGTCTTAGCAAAGCGTTAGAAAAACTTGTCATTTCGAGCAAGCGTTGTCTGGTCAGCGCAACGTGATAAACGCTATGGTACTTATAATCATTGATGAGTGTTTTTTCTAGTAAGAGACACACATACAGAATATTGACGTCTTGTTGTGGTGCCTCAGATATGCGCAATAATTGCTTTTAATTGGCAATCATACAAGTATGAACGCTCAACCTTGAGCAATATTGGTGAGCGCTGCGGACGGGGTCGGCCGTTTGGAGCATCGTTTGGCCACTTTAGTGCGGCTTAGGGTACCGCTAAGGGTGGACAAATAGACAAGTCAGGCTTTTCATCGCTGGATTCCCCACCGCCAGAACCTCAGGTCCCTCAAGCAAGTGCCCACGCGAGGGCGGCACGCGGGTAGTCACCATGCCGCCACCCAAGGGACATTTTTTTAATGTTCGCACTCCACCGGGGACGTTGGTGGACAAAGTAATCGATGCAATGAAAGCACTGGCCGGCATCTAAGAAATCTACAGTGTTCAGCACTACAGAAGATTCGACTTCGAGGTCGGCATCAACTCGACGCGAGCAGTTGAAGTCCTTTTGGGAACTGGAAGTTTCCGCCTTGGAACCAGAACAGTCCCCCTTGTCCCGGTGGCATGACAGGTAGCCAGCGTCACGTGCCTGTACCTTCCTTGTTATGTGCCCGACGACGAGGTCGCAATCGGCCTGAAGTCCTGTTAAGAATTAAAGAGGCACGGTATAAAGACCACCCAATTATCCACACGAGAAACAGGTATCTCAAGATGGACATGCGGCTGGAGAACCCGCTCCGAAACTTTACGCGAGTGGGAGGCCATAAAGAGACCTTCGAGTACCGCGGCGTGAAGCTAGTTTGCCGCCGTTGCAACCAAGAAGGCCACTTCAAGGCCCATTGCGACATCCCACATTGCGCCAGGTGCAGAGTCTGCGGGCACCGCACAGACACCTGCACCAAACCGTGCCGACGCTGTGGCGGAGCTCACGCCAGCCTCGACTGCACCACGAAAAAATCTTATAGCATGACAGCAGGGATGGATATCGACGAGTTCCCGATACTTGGCCCGGCGCCCGCCACAGACCAGATGCACAGGTGAATGACAGCCTGCGCCCGGCGAATCGACTGAAGCCGAACGACGCCGAAGAACGGCCGGAACCACCCGTTATCCCGAATAAAACGCCGGCGCAGGCCATTACGGCGAGACAGAGACGCGGGCCGCGTAGTGCGGAAGTGCTCACATCAGCTCCCGTTTCTTTCAATGTTTTCGGCAGTCTTACCGACTTGGACGCACAAAAACCGCACCTTTTCTGAAGCGGCACGTCCCGAGGCATCCGCTGAAAGTGGACGTTTATCGTCGGGTCGAACTTTCACCTTATTCTGTGACTTTGCATCTCTGACAACGCCGTATAAGTGCTCACCAGCTGAGCCTCCTTACGGCGTTCCCGCGCTGAAAAGCCTATAGGTGGCCTGGGCACCGGTGCCGCTCAGAGGACCAGCCTTCCGGGATAACTGGCTACCGGCAATCATACCTGGGACTTTAGTTGTCGAGGGAATGGAAATCAACCCAGTGGAGTTCGATGAAGCGGAATGGACGACCGCCCTCGGCCCCGGGCGGATGCACCCTATGAGTACGCCTCCCTATGGCGGGAAACGCAGCATCAAGAACGCGTCAGCTGGCAGCCGCACGGCCAGCTCACCGTCCTAAAGTTTCATGAAGATCACAGCTGATTCGAGGCACCCGAAATTACCCAAAGACCAAATCAAGATCATCGTCCGCCCGAAGAGAAGGCTCGACTTTTCCGAAGCCGATATAATACACCTCGCCCAAGCCCTGGCTATGGCCGCGGCCTTGACAGAACAGCGTGCTGCAGAGAACAAGGTGCAGAGAACCGTGTGCCCAAACAAGGTGCAGAACATTTTGGTTATCTCTACCGCTTATGATCACAATGCGAGGGCTTATTAAAGAATACAGAAGTTACATACCAAGCTCGGAGCCTTTGAAGTATCGGCTTACATCGCTGCCCCCAATGGTGCGTGCAAAAGGGTGATAAGAAATATCGACCCTTCTCTTGACGATGGATCCTTGAAAAGGATGATTGTGAACCCATGAAACCCTACAGCATTGTAGGTCAGAAAAATTTAGCAAACCCACATCGTTGTAATACTCTTCGACGGCATGCGGGTGTCCAACACGGTCATGTGCAGCGCCGCCCTCGTTCCGTGCTCTCTGTACAAACGGCAGGTGAATGTATGCTACGCGTGTGGCCACGTGGGTCACCGATCCGATGTATGCCACTGCAGCACAGAGGAGAACAAGTTCCACGGATGTGGAGAAGCCATACCTTCAGTGTTATAAGCAGGGGAACACCAGTGCACACCCAAATGCGAGGCGTGCGGAGGTTCTCATGTCACTGGAGATAGGACCTGCAAACGGCGTTACCAAGTCCCATACATTGTAAGGCGTCGGCACCGAAGGTGACGACAAATGAAGCGGAACGCACAGGGCAGCTCGGCGACACCTGCGGTCCCATACGACGGCTCCTTCATGCAAACCCAATCGAACTCGAGGGGACGCTTTGGTTCAAGGAGACAGCCCGGCTCCTGGAAAGATGGGAACGCCAGTGTATCCAGGTCGAGATCCCGCTCCCGGTCCAGATCCCAATCTCTGCCCACGAAGAGGACCACGTGGGCCGACAAAGTCAAGAGCTCTGGTGTAGCATCCTCGGAGGTACAGAAGATTACATCGGGAAAAAAGCAAAAGGTGATGCACATGACTGCAGTCAGAGCAAGTGAATGATCCCCGAATCCAATCACTTGAAGCGGAAAATCAACAGTCCAGGCGGACCTTGCAGAGCTTAAGGAAGCCTTAAATAATATTAGGGAACAAGTACCGAACCGCGATGACGGTGAAGTTAAAGCCTTCGGCCCATTAGCTGGCAAACCAAAGCGTAAAGCTCCCAACCCAGAACCAGTGAGCGAGACAGATGACGAGGATGAAATGGTGGAGCTGAGTGAGGATCTAGTTACCGCTGCCGTTCCTCCTGCCAATAGCAAGGGCACACGCAAGTTAGCCTCCATAGAAAAGACCCTGGGACGCATCATGGAATTTCTCTCAGGAAAGGAGACGAGACTAACTCAATTAGAGAGACCCAAGGTCCAAGCCAAAGGCAGACTCACAGCATCGATGGTGCCAACTCAGGCAACCCCGAACCCTGACGATGGGGCTAAAGGGCTAACAGATAATTTTCAGTAGGCAAAATGGTGAACGCTAATACCAACCGTCTGAAAGTTTAGCAGTGGAATTGCGCAAGTTTCCAGTGGCGCAAGGCCGCATTGGGACAACTGATCAGGTCTATTGCGAAGAAGCCGCAAGTCGTATTGTTACAGGAAACGCTTTGTGGGGACGAAATTTCTTTCTCGGGGTACCGTTCGATAGCATACAGGGGAGAAAGAGGCATCGCTATCTTAATCAGAAAGAAGATCTCGTTTGTTGAGTACGTGATTCCCGCGTACAAGGTGGGCCTCGAGGCCCAGCGAATAGAGATCGTACGCAGCGGAACACGCCGTACTAATGTTTTTATTCTTAACGTCTACAGCTCACCTACGGATAGAGAAAGAGACTTCAAAACATTACTAAACACCGCAGTTAGGATGGCGAGAAACACGCCTCTCGTTGTTGGGGGTGATTTTAATTCCCCCAATCCGGATTGGGGGTATGGTTACAGAAACGCCAAAAGGACAAACTTGGCCTCTAACGCCGCAGAGCTTGGCTTCATATTTTACACAGACCCTAGACTCCCCACCAGATGCAGTACTCGGTCAGTAGAGATACGACTCCCGATCTCACCATCCTCCAAAAAATCGAAGACGCATGGGACAACCTTCAGGAGGGGTGTGCCCGGCTAGCTCAGTCGGTAGAGCATGAACCTTCAGGAGGAACTAGGCAGTGACTATTGCATACTTGAAATTATGTTGCGTGTCCAACTCAGACCTCTTGTGAGTTATGAGTACGTTGACTAGGACCTTTTTCGGAAAATCAGGGATGAAACAGCCCCGCAAAATGAGACGTATCCAGATCTGTTAAAGAATATGAACGACGCCGTGAAAACAGCAACCAAGGAAATCAACACGGACCAAGATGTTCCCAAAATGGACTCGAGGCTCGCTCAACTCCTGGATGCAAAAACGCCCTCTTTACCAGGTGGAATACCCAGAGACATAACCGCAGACTGAGAGCATGACTCGCGCTTCATAACAAAGATTGAATCATACGCGAAGCAGCTCGCCCGACAGCAATGGGGTGAGACGTGTACCGAAACGGACGGGCGTATGCGCAGAGGTAGCAAATGGAGCTTATTGAAAAGTCTTCTTAAAGGTCAACAGTCGAAGAGCACCCTCAGTCTTACGACGGATAGGATCATAAAGAAGGAAATCGCCTTCGATGTCACCAAAAAGGAATCAGCTAACAACTTAGCAAATACCTATCTACCCCTCGCCAAAGATGGGGATAGCTCGGAGCAGGTATACTACACGGGAATCGTGCAACCTGCTTTAGATGAACCATTCACCATGTCAGGTCTAAGATCAGACATGCTCTCTTCAATTTAAATGGCAGATCAGCGCCAGGACCCGTTGGAATCACGAACAAACTGCACAGGAACTTAGAGGACAGGGTAATCGAGATACTTACGGCCGAAATAAACGAGGCATGAAAAACAGGGCATGTTCCAGTAGAATGGCGCACCGCAAAGGTCATCCTTATGCCTAAACCTAGCAAGACCCCACATCTCGCCAACTTGCGGCCCATATCCCTTACATCATGCATTGGCAAAGTTGCGTAGCATGCGATACATATTAGGATTACAAAATGTATAAAAAAACAAAGAGCTCTTTATACACAACCTTATTGGCTTTCGACAGGCGTTGTCCACACAGGACGCTATGCTTCTGCTTAAGAGAGCTATATTTGATAACACGACTCGCGACGTGAGGGCAATCCTCGCACTAGACCTCTCCAAGGCCTTCGACAGGGTGGCGCATAAACACATACATGCACACTGAGATTTCCTCTCTTAACCTGGGCCAGCATTTTCATGACTACACCAAATCGTTTCTCGCGGATCGCAAGGCACATCTCCGGCTAGGCACGGTCTCGGGAGGGCCTTTCGAGCTCGGCAACTGCGGCACACTGCAGGGTTCCGCGCTCTCCCCCCTCTTATTTAATATCGCCATGCACAGGCTCTCCACACAGCTCGCTGTAATCCCGAACGTATATCACGCCATTTTTGCGGACGACATCACGATCTGGACACCAGGTGGCTCTCTGGCTGAGCTCGAACACTCCTTACAAAGCGCGTTGGAGGCTACGAAAGACTTTCCTTCAAACACAGGCCTTGAATTCTCTCCTGATAAATATGGTATGACAGTGTCATATCAGAATTTACCAGTCAATATTTCTAGGTCATGTTATTTACACCGCACCGTACCTTAATTGGGCTAAAGCGGAGAAGGCCAAACTCGATTCTCTAATCAGAACAGGCCTCAAGCGCGTGCTCGGAGCTAGGACTCCACAACACTATTAACGAGCTAATAGAAGCTCACACAGCTGCTCAAATAATGAGACTTTCATCCACTAAGCCAGGGATAAAGCTTTGAGAAGAAGCGGGTATTCAGCCTCAGCATCAACAGGTGACGAAAGTTCGTTTGACCAGGGAAATCCGCACTCAAATCGTGGTTGACCCCGTCCCACGTAACATCCACCCAATGCATAACGAGGGTAGAAAAGTCGTGAGAGCCAAGGTCATACTTAAAAAGATTAATCAGCTCAAACTAGAAGCCCTCTTTGTCGATGCTGCCAGGTATAAAGGGGCTAAGTTGGCTATCTCGGTCATTGACGCGGAAGGTAACCTGATCAATGCGGCATCTGTTTATACAAAAATTGTCCATGTGGCAGATAAAGCAGCAATCGCTCTGGCTTTTAACAGTGCAAAAGCCAGCGTTGTTGTCTTCTCGGACTCGCGTACGGCAGTCAGATCTTTCTCAACACCCTTGTGTCTGAACAGGCGAACAGTATTGTGGCGAAAGCACTTCAACAAACCCGGGAGTGCAGCAAAGGACGGTACCACATCGCATGGTTTCCAACTCATCTAGATGGTTCAGTTAACCCGCTCGGATGTAACCCTAACGGATAGCGCGCGATTTCACGTGCCGCGCTGTCGCGAATAGCCACACTCGTAAGGAGGTCGACATTTACAGAGATCTGTTGTCTACTTTTCATGAAATTGTTTCGCACTGCCGTCTGGCCAGAAAAATATTTCCAGCCCCCCACCCCGGTTTACCAAGCCTAAAAGGCGAGCACATTCAGACTACTTCAAACCCGTTCATATCCTACTCCTCGATTCCTTAACGGGATAGACCCCGATCATTCGCAGTCGTGCCCCAAATATGGCCACGACTCATGTTCTTTTAATCACATGCTCTGACTGCACCCACCCTTAACGCCCCTCCGCCCATCTCGAAGGAGCAATGGGATGCATCTCTAAAGAGCAGCACAACTCCAGGCCGTCCAGAGGGCCCACAACATCGCGACTTCCCGAACTTCGACTTCCGGTCCCATCGTGGGCGGAGCCACCGACTTGATATGGCAGGAGGCTTATAGCTCCCCTAAATATCTGTTCCTTAGGACCTAAATAAAGTTCTTGCCATGTCAGGTCATTACGGCACCGCAAGTGCAGCAAGCAGGCAGCCAAGCAGATGTACAGACGCCGGTGAGCATGCGCTGCGACGACGAGAGGATGGAGGAAGAAGGCAGCCATTCTGAACCTAGCCAAGCTACCGCCGCCGAGTTAGAGGGTTGCTGACAGCAGCGAGGGAGGGAAGCACGGTGAAAACGGCGCACGAAGCGCGAGCGGTGATGACAAGCGGAGGACGACGCCGCTGGTAGGTGTTCTTTGACGACGCCGCCAGCGCAGTGAGTTGATCGACCGTGGAGGACACGGTCGCTGCGGAGAGCGGCGCCGAGGGAGTGTCAGGCGACGGGAAGGATGACCACCTCGCGGCGTGCAAAAGGTCGCAAGCAGAGCGCAAGCCCAGCCTCAAGGACGAGTCCGCGCCGGGAACCAGAACGGCGCGCCGTGCAAGGAACGTGGTGGGAAAAGAAAGGAGACGACGGGCCGCACGAACGCGACGTCCTGCAGACCGCGTACGACAAACACCTGAGCAGCTCAGCGCCGTGAAGGTGTCAGAAGAAGACGCGCCGAAACACCTGGAACCGTTCATTTCCAGCCGACAGCAACCGCTGCCTCAGTCGGCGCAGCAACATGGCGGCGCCACAGAACACCTAGCGGCGCCTCGCAGCAGCGCTCCTGGGAGGGCGCTCAACAAGGCGAAGCGGGAGGAAGGCCGAGCCATAGAGTTTCCTTATATACATTTTAGGAAACTCTATGGGCCGAGCAGGGAAGACAAGATGGCGGCAGCTGCTGTGGAAACCCAGAAATCAACAACACCGTCGTCAGACGAGCATGAGCCCGGCGGGCTTGTTATTGACGAGCGTGCACCGACATCATCAGACTTTCCGCAGCACACTCAACAGCAAACGTTCTCGATTGCCGGCAGGCGTCGGTCGTGAGCGAAACAGCCGGAGCCGCAACACTGAGGCGGACCACGGTAGAACGCTCCCCAAATAGCTCACGCCCTCGGGACCAGGCGCACGCAAGGCTGAGGCGGTGCGCCCTCAACGCAGCGCCAGAAAGATACGTACGACGTGACGCCGCGGGGCGCCCAAGAGACCGCATGTCGGGGAGCGAACACGAAGAGGCGACGTCAAAACAACATCCGGTAGCAGATGACATGGACACAGGCAGCGATTTTTTTTTTTAATATGTGGGTGCTTTCCATGCTTTCACGCCGTCACGTTGTTTCCACGGCCCGTCTTATCATCGAGGCGCCGAGGGCTGAACATTTCCAGAACGAGGCTACAGCAGGCAATCCCCAGTGACTCGGCAATAATTGTCACGCGGTTCTTTGCGAAGTTAAGGTTGCAGCAGTAGAGTGGATGAGTTTGCAACATTTAGCATATGATGCAGGTTTTTCTTTTTCTTTTTTTTTTGTCGCCTCCAGGGAGGCAAGCGATAGTGATGTGAGAGCGCACTTATGTCTGTGTTCACAGTGGACAGCCATGTAGTGCAGTGGTAGGAGTGCCCGATGTGTTATGTCTCCCCCCCCCCCCCTTTTTTTTTTTTTTGCCTAGTAAGATGTTCTCGCCAATATGTTGGTACGCTGCACGATGGCCCCACAAGGAGTGTGTTCAGGTCCGCCCTATCAAGTGTTGGGGGGGCCTAGTGTAAACTGTGAGCGTGATACTTGCCGTTTTCAGCATTTTGTTTCTCTAGGTTCTACACACATTTCAGCCATTTCAATTGTTCCTGTATGGGTTAGTGCAGACTATGCCAATCGGCAACTTGGTTGTGTTTACTCGGTTTCTAGAACAACATAGTCGTATGAACTAGGGGCTGCAAAAGGGAAAAAATGCCATGCTCTTTCCTGTTGTTTAGCAAATGTGAATGTCTCTTAAAATAATTACATGGTATGTTCGGGGCCTAAGTACCCCACAGAAACAAAAGCTAGTCTCTAGAACAGCCAGAAAACTGCAGTGCAACATTTTAGGCCTGCAGGAAACCAACATAAATTCGCTGCACAAAGCTAGGGGACTGGTAAAGCAGTTCTCTGCTCATGGATTTTTCGAATTCCCCACACAACATGCGTGTGGCATAGCCATAATTATGTTTAACTGGTCTCTTCTTAACCACTCCGCTCATGCGCATAGATACGACGATGTGCCACGTACAGATAGAGAGAAAAGCAATAGGCACGCAGCAACAGGCAATGAGCCAGCCAAGGTGGTTGGGGGGGGGGGGGGGGGTCGGCAAAGTAATAAAAAACGGAAGAGAGCCAATGAGTGAGGAGGCGCCAGGTGTCGGTCAGCGGGACTGCAGTGGATGAATATAGGGAATGCGTTTATTATGGGTAGAAAGAAAAGCAATAGGGCAGGTGGCAATGGGCGAATGAGGGGAGGGGGAGTGACCTGAGGTGGTTGAGCGGGGTTAGCAAAGTAATCAAAAACGGAAGAAATTCAAGGGGTGAGGAGGCGCCAGGTGTCAGTTATCGGGACTGCAGCAGATATCGGGACTGCAGCAGGTGTCAGTTATCGGGACTGTCAGTTATCGGGACTGCAGCAGTCCCAAGGGTGACAACGCGGCTGACGAGTCATGGAGTCTCTTCTGTCTGTAGAAGAAATCCTGCATGAGGCGGAATATGATGAGGAACATGAGAGACACCTCCACTAGGAGTGCATGGCTCACGCATCGTACACTGCTGAGAGAAGCGACAATCGTTTTGTATATTATATGGCAGGCAATGTTGCGAGAAACCTTGTACTTTGTAATAATTACAACAGGGCAAGAACACCTGTTTTAATTCCAGTGTTAATGTAACGTGTTACAAGTAACACCATTGCTGTGGCATAGCACATTACTTTTTTGGAATATAATTTATTAACGTGTTCATTACCTGTCGAAATAGAGCTGTTGCGTTAAATTCTGCAAGTTGTTGTCAGCAAGTCTTCTTTGCATTACGGTAGAGCTGTTCACCAGTCCTGCTTTTAAAAAATTTGCTTCTGCTGCTTAGGTCATAGAGCACTGGTTATCAAATACCTGGGAAAGCGAGGCTCACATTGAATGCCTTCGCACAAATAATTGCAACTTTCATGGCACTTATGTAGATGAATGGGGCTTAAATTATTTATGCTGTAAATATATTTTTCTGCAGGACAAAATTCAGCTATTTATTTATCGGTAGACAATTATGCATATATCTTGTTCTAGTAGGTGCATGCTGCCATAATTACTGCAAATTTGCTGAGAGCTACATCAGGTGTGATTTCTTTTGAAAGAGGGTTAATAATTAAATCTCATTTTCTGTTTGCTGGGGCTATGAGAAATAGATTTACCAAGTGCCATGACGTTAATATTAATCACATGCGACACCACGGTAAATATTAGGTCATTATATTATAGGCCTGGCATTTTGTGCAAGTTTTCCGAGTTACCGTATATTAGTAATTCACCTAAAGTAGTTGCTTTGGTTAGAAGCTTTCGTGAAAATATGAGGTTTATTTAATTGTTATTTGGGTTCTTGCAGTGAGGGCACACAGACTCAAACCTGTCATCTAATAGCTGTAATAACATGCGTTACTTTTCTTTCGGTAACGGTAGCATGCGTAACCTTTTTTTTGTAGGTAACGTAGGGTGGTAACGCATTCTTTTTTTGTTAGCGTAACGAGTAACATGCTTAGCTACCTTTTTTTGAAAACACATTAAATACTGCTTGTCTCTTAAGTAAATGCACCAAGAAAATTCTCACCCCAGACAAGCAAGCAGTGCATCTTGGCGGACTTTTGTATCAGTCTAATCTCCTCTAGAGCCTCACCCCGAGCCTTGAGAACAAAATCACTTGTTCCATGAGCACATCACGTCTTGACACTGAATCGGTCATGGAACTGCTGAAGGGGACAAACAAACGCAACAAATTGACTGCACAAGGCATACTGCAGCTTTGACCAAGTGTGGTGCATTATTATTGCCTCACTCGAGTCAACTTGTTTTTTAAACACATGAACCAAACATAAGATGAAGAGGAAAGGCAAAGAGTAAAACTGTGAGTGAGTGCATGAACACCTGGCATGCATCAAAATACTAAAGCGTTTTCCTAAAAGAAAATTGGCCCCGTATCTGCATGTTAATCTGCAAATGTCATCGAAAGACGATAGTCTTGCATGCGGAGAGAGTGAGCAAAACATTTGTTTGATGTTCTGCGTAAGAAAATTGGTGAATAGTATTCTGGAGGCGCTGCGTGTGCCTCGAGTGTGCAGCGGAGGTGAACGAGCGCATCAAGCCACGTCGCACGTGAGACATGAGCGCTATCTGGCAGTTACCTTAGAAAACGAAGCGTGTGGTGCATGCCCTTCTCGGAGGTCATAAGGTGTAGAACGCAAGACGACAAGTAGGTGCCACCACCGTGTCGTCTTAGCAAGGCATTGAAAACACTAGTCTTTTCGTGCAAGCGTTGCATGGTCAGCGTAGCGTGATAAACGCTTCGGTCATTAAAATTACCTATGTATGCCTTTTCTAGTAAAAGGCGCACATACAGAATATATACGTATTGTTATGGTGCCTAAGATATGCACAATAATTGCTTTTCACTTGACAATTGCACAAGTATGAACACTGAATCTTCAGCAACATTGGTGGGCGCTGGGGATGGGGTCAGCCGTTTGGGGTATCAGCTGGTGTCGTTCAGAGTACCCGATACCGTTAAGGGTGGACAGACATGCAAATGTACAGACAGACAGACAAAGCAAAATTTTTGCGTCAAAGGTCCCGAGAAAGACTGTCGTCTTTAAAAATGCGCTGAATGTCTGCTGCTGGGAAAAGTTATTGCGCTCTTAACGCGCGACTCATCGAAGTTAATAACTGCAGGCTGCTAAAACTGCTACATTCGGAAACTGCTTATCCAACGCTTATTGAATGCTTATTGAGAATTCAAGCTACGGTTACACAAGATTATGAGGTTAGCACAGCAAAATGGGGCTCTGGTACCAAATTTCCTGCCCTAGGTTGAAGGTATTTAACATGTTGAAATTATTATCAAGCCTTCTAGTGATTTAATGTATATTAGCACACCTGCAACTTTGCCTCGAATAACCACAATATCATTAAATCCACAAATGTCGGGGTGGAGTCTCACATCATACATCTTTTCGGGCACGGTTTTCAGAGGCGGAATAAATATGGTGATGTTAAAACCATGGGGGGCTTAAGTGCCATGCACAACCCCACCCTTGCTCAGTCAAAAAGGTTTGAGGAGGAGGAGGAGAGGTTGAGGAAAGGATAAATGCAAGTTCTGCTACCCTAAATGGGAGCATGTCTCTCGGCGTTTGTAGGGTAAAAGAGAGAGGGAAATAAAGATGGAAAAAAGAGAGAAGAATAAGAGGAGAGTGGCAGATTTACCGAAAATGGATTTTTGCGGAGAGCAGTGCGCGTTCACTCATCACCAGCGTGAGGCGGCCCACGCCTATGCATGCAGCGTCCCAAGTGACAACAGCATGCTTTAGGGACCAGTTTCAGCGGCTGATTTTCACAACCCCTAGCCACCCTAACCGAATTACGTGATTGAACTATACCGAACACTGGATATGAATGCAGCCACGTCCCTTGCGTAGCCAACATTGCGCGTTGCTCGGTCAACAATATTAATCGGCTTGATTAGGCGGTTTACACTTCCAAACAACAGTTATTGCGGAAATTGACATTTATGCGCAGCCTGGCAGATTGGTGCAGCACTTCCACCCTGCCCTCATCGTAGGAAAGGGATATCTTGATAGCTTTATCAAGCTAAGAATGATTGTAACAACATAAGGCTGATGCCATGAGATGCATTAAGAACTGCAAAAGTATGCAAGACACGTTGCTACAGCCGAGGGATAGTAGCTTGGCGACTCATCTTGTGCACTACAACCGAACTACTACTTCCCATAGGGGCACTTCTCCCGCTACCTATAGTATTTGCATGGTCAGCAATATATTGGCAAAATAACTTAGTAAACAGTTAGCAACATACGTGTTTACTTCTTTCGAGCGTACTTTACTACCTTCCTGGCACTTTGCTATATCCAGCAGCTAATAAAGCTTGAAACTTTTGCCATTACTAACCAGGGATGCTTTCTTTGTCTTTCCTTTGTCTTTACCAACCTCAATTTTGCCGATTACCTTGGAATAAAAATTTTGTGCTAAGTGATGACAAACATATCTTATATGCAAATATGAGGGCAGACAACGATGTGTACAAAGCGTCCATTATTTTTCTGAATTGTGTGGCTGCCAACCAGTACACAATCTGCTATTCCAAAGTAAGTGCATAAATAGCCTTCAAATGGCTGCTACAGTAGATATTGGCTAAGTCTTTACATTCTATGTGTGCACTTGAATGTATATCATCGTGTATAATTCGTTCATTTTTTAATATGTTAGTTGCTGTGATACACACTTGCCATGGTAAGTACTTGAAGTATACAGTGAGCACTAATTATTCTACATGGACAATATCACTTTGCCTATTATCCTATATATACTTCTGTAATAGAACTATCTTGATGTGGCAATGTACATATAGATGCCAGTTAACAAAAAATTCAGTAATGTATCAATTATATGAGTCAGCACTATTCACGAACTATTTAGCAAACTAGCAAGTCTCACTAATAGCCATTTTCCTACTTTTGCTCACTAGGAGGTTAGTGCTTTTTGTGACAAGTAAACGGTTAGTATTTAATGAACATACTACAACCTTTTCTCTAAGAGTGCACGTTTGAATGAATGGCGATGTTTTATATTGATTAGGTTTAAATGTGTTAATGATACCTTAGAAGTAGTTGTTGGGCTAGTTGGTTCGTCATACTGAGGGGTAATTCTAGACGCCTAAAGCACCACAGGAAAAAATAATCACAGAAAAAGAGCGTCAACTCGCAACTGATTCATTTGCAGGAGAAACGCAGGAAATATATAGCCGCACACGCATGTGCAGAGCACACTACTTCACCTAGTCACATGACCACAAACATAAACTGAGGACGTTCAACCGGCATATCTAATCAAGCAACGAAGCGCAAAAATCAAACTCAGACTTGCGCAAGACGACTGACGTGTCACTCACCTTTTTTCTTTATCCAGAACGCTTCCATTATTTCACGGGCCAGAGCATCTGGGCTTTTGGCGAGGACAGAAACACTTGAAAACCTCGCCTCACAAGAACAGGAACGGCAATGCGCAGGCAAATGTGCTCCGGAATCATTTCGAATTGAAAGCTCACGTTCCCTGATTCTCACGTTCAAACACCGTCCAGTTTGGCCGATGTAAACCCGGCCACAACTAAGCGGGGTTAAGTACACCACACCCACTACGCAAACCACATACATCGAAGCGTGTATTTTTCCACAGGTGGAGGCACTCGGTGTTTTAGAAATACCTGGGCATAGGCCAGCCAGCTTTTGTGGCGCAGAAAAAAACAACAGACACATTGTACCTGCTCGCTACGTTCTTAAGGTTGTGTGCTACCTTATGAACATATGGAACATCTATAGGTCGTTTATCCCTCGGCTGCCTGCATTTTTGTTTGCCCTTGAACTTTTGAAGGAGGGTTTCCGAAACGGATACAATGACAGAGTTAGGATAGCCAGCTGAATGCAGCCGCCTAACCTGATTCAAGTAGCTATCCTGCATCCTATGATGGCAAGATTTCACTAGCGCTCCCTCGAGACACATGGTTGCAATGGCTCTTTTTACAAGTTTAGAATGAGCTGCATAAAAACGTAAAAGCTCTTTGCGCGAACGTGGATGATACGCCCAGCACACGTGTCGCTCCAAGAACATGATGCTCAAGTCTAAAAACTGCAATTTATTGTCAATGGGAAGCTCATGCGTAAACAAAAGGCCATTAACATGTTGTCTGAAAAGTGCTAAAATATCATCCACTGAACTAGTGGTGGTCGTCAGAGGGTTAGCATTTAAAATGACTAAAAAGTCGTTCACGTACCGAAAGACTTTCAGCACCTTTGCATCGTCAATTGCTTGAGCTAAAGCAGTGTTTAAGGAGGATAAGAACATGTTACACAGCACTGGAGTGACACAAGAGCCAATGCAGATCCCTTGTTGCTGAACGTCAAGATTGCCATTATGCGATACAGAGGTTGAGGTAAGATAGAATTCCAACAACGTCATAAAGTTATCTAGAGATACGCCTGCAGCCCTCTCGAACGCTAGAACTCCGTTCGTTTCAATACAGGTTCTAACGATCTTAAATAGCTCCGAGTGCGGCACAGAATAGAAAAGGTCTTCAACATAGACTAAAAAGCCATACGCACCACCCTGGAGGCAGTGCAGAGTCTGCGTAACGTCATTCGAGTTCTTCACTGCAAACGGGTCTCTGACTTTAACCGTGCTAAGGTGCTTGAGTAAAAATTTACTGACATGCAACTGCCACGAGTCACATTCACTCACAATGCACCTGAAAGGCATGTCAACCGTGTGTGTTTTTGCATTGAAGAACACTGACAGGGTTGCCTGCCTGGAGGTGCTGATAGCCTTAGAAATTTTTAAAAGTTCAAGATCTTTACATAGCAGAATAGCTTTAGCCTTCACCTTGCTTGCTTGTGACGTCGTTGGTACAAAGTTCTTTTGTAGAGCTTGAATAGCCTTTTCACCAAAAACTTTTGCTGTCAGTACCACGAAACCACCTTCCTTGTCGGCTTGCATGAGCTGTAGATGGTTCCTCCAAAAGTGCGCGACAACAGCCTTAGTAGGGTCCTTAGGGTGAAGATGCGTTCGCTGAACGTTCTTCAAAAGAACGTCCACCCCATCCAATAGGCACCTTTCTCCGTCCTCTCCGGGCGCACACTTGGCTATTCTCCTATTAGTAGCCAGTAGATCGTGAACCCGGAGGTTCGGTGGTACCGAAAACTTCGTTCCTTTCTTCAACAGGCTAGAAATTCGTTCAGATAGCTCCACGTTGTCTGGAAAATGAAGCTCGGCTGGATAAGGTAGCGCATAAGGTAGCGCACAACCTTAACGTGGCGAGCAGGTACAATGTGTCTGTTGTTTTTTCTGCGCCACAAAAGCTGGCTGGCCTATGCCCACGTATTTCTAAAACACAGAGTGCCTCCACCTGTGGAAAAATACACGCTTCGATGTATGTGGTTTGCGTAGTGGGTGTGGTGTACTTAACCCCGCTTAGTTGTGGCCGGGTTTACATCGGCCAAACTGGACTGTGTTTGAACGTGAGAATTAGGGAACATGAGCTTTCAATTCGAAATAATTCCGGAGCACATTTGCCTGCACATTGCCGTTCCTGTTCTTGTGAGGCGAGGTATTCAAGCGTTTCTGTCCTCGCCAAAAGCCCAGATGCTCTGGCCCGCGAAATAATGGAAGCGTTCTGGATAAAGAAAAAAGGTGACTTGTGTATAAGTGACACGTCAGTCGGCTTCGTTGCTTGATTAGATATGCCGGTTGAACATCCTCAGTTTATGTCTGTGGTCACGTGACTAGGTGAAGTAGTGTGCTCTGCACGTGCGTGTGCGGCTATATATTTCCTGCATTTCTCCTGCAAATAAATCAGTTGCGAGTTGACGCTCTTTCTCTGCGATTATTTCTTCCTGTGGTGCTTTAGGCGTCTAGAATTACCCGTCAGTGTTAATGATAAAATGATTACTTAGCAAATCGTCACGTAGGAATTCAGGGAGGCGCTGCCTTGGTTACATGGGATCACCTGCTTTGGCTGGCTACCAGAACCAATGCTTTCAACTTCTACTCTATCTCTCTCTGTTTGGTTTTCTTGTACAACAGTTTATCATATACACAGTTCACACAGCACAGAGTTCATTGAGTACAAATGTGTGCTACGCTGGCCTGTTGTTTCAAACATTTGTTTATTAGCAAAGCCTTTTTGCTTGAAGGCCTGAGGTGCTTAGTTTTCATTTTTAGACTGTTAGGATTATATAAGCATGCAAATTTTTAAACAGTAGTGAGAAAGCAGCAGATATTTTTGGCATGAAAGTGCGAAAAGTATGAATTAACTGAATGATGGAGTTTTAATTAAGAGGTTTTTAAGTACATTGAAAGAATAGAGAGCCAACCAAAAAATTGAGTTTTGTTTGAATTGACCAAAAGTATGAATTATCGAATAATGGTGAGCCTACCGTATGTGGCGAGATGGCGTGCAAGCTGGTATACGAAAGCTTGCAGTAAACACAAGCATCGCACTAGCGTAAATACACATCACAACTTAGAGAAACGCTTTATCAAATATGCCTTCAAGTCACCGACGGTAGCAGAAGCAAAAAAAAAAAAAAGTGAAGGATGGGGAGACAACAGGCAGCTGAGGCACCACCGAGGGGAAAAAAATCACAAGGTGTAAGGTGTCAGATAAAAACTTCAAAGCAACATTCTATATAAGGACAAAATTATAGTAGGTGTGTTGCTTATAAATGTACCATGCTTGTAATTAGCCAAACGTTTTTAAATTACTGCTTTACTGTTAAATTTGAGGTTCTCGCTTACTAATGTTTGAAGTTCGAAAAACAACACATCAACGAAAATGTGTTTATTTTTGGCAAGACATATTTCCATTCCTATTCCATTCCGGGGTCGAAAAAATGTGGAATGAATTCAGAGTCATTCCGATTCCAGAGTGGCATCTCCGCAACACTGCCACAGACCACCAGTTTTGATTTCCGCCATCTCCAGTGGAGAAGCTTTTCAGACACGGAATAGGTCCATTCCACCGCTGCCTTGTAGCTGTAATTCAAAGCCAAGCCACTGTACTCTCCCACGAGTTTTCATTACTGCAGCCTTTTAGCAGTTGTAGCAGTGCTAATTCAAAAAAGCTAGACAAGAAAGGAGGACCAGGTCGCAGCTGCAATCTTTTATTTCATAAATAACGGCTTAATAAAAAACGCTTTTTTTTATTCAATGAAGGGAGAAGAGCGAGAGGAGAGTGAAGGAGAAAGAGAGAGAGCGAAAGAGAAGTTTTGGGGCTTAAAATGATGCCTGTATACGTTGTGCCATGGGTGGTTGTAAATCATAAATGTATATAACATGGGTAGTCCCCTCATGGGGTGGAATGAGTCCCCCTGCAGACTTGCAGGACAATAGTGTAGGAAAGGAAGGCAGAGGGCGCCTTCTATCGGACCAGCCTGAGGCACTTCTTGAGATTGTCGATGGTCACCTGTTGCTGTTGGCGCTCCTCATCCAAACATTTCTTGCTCTGATACAGCTCCTGCAGCACACAACCATTGTCCATGATGTTAGACAGGAAGGGCCCTTGCACCAGGGTGACAAATGACATTTTACAATTTATGAGACTAAAACGTTGCTAAAGAGCGCGGTTGTAGAAGAGATGAAGTGTGCCAGCCATACCAATGTCGAAAACTGTCTATGGGGAGATGACAGAAGGGGAACTGGATGTCCCCAGCAGGAAATGCGTACTTTGACCGACCAGGCATGCACTGTACCTTTGCATGGGGTCAACCAACCATTCATACCTTTCTACGGGTTGTATTGTATTGAAGCCATAGATAGCACGAAGGTCGCTTCGCTAGCTGCAGTGCCTGCATTTCCTTACGGCAACGTTTTGTTCTCGCTACTGTTCTCATATGAAATGAGTGAGCTGCTAGCCTTACTTTGTATAACATTACAATCTGTTGCTATCTCATTCATTGCTTTGCCCTTACAGCCAAGCCGTGACTTTTTATATATTACAACTGCATTGCATTAAAAAATTAATAAACAGGGGTTGTGTCGAGCCGACATTTCGACAAGCAGACTTGTCGAAACGTTGGCTCGACAGAACCCCTGTTTACGGATTCTTCATCACAAGCTTCCATCTTCCCCTTTCTACCATTTTTTAGAACTGCAATGCATGCAAGGTGGCTGGACTGCATTACATACTTTACAGTCCAGATACAGAGAAACTCAGCCTTACTGTTTGTTGGTCTTTTTTGTGAATCAATGCGACGAAGAATGAAGTAGTGTCAAAACGTGGCATGCTGCATTTACTAGTGGCATGCTGCATTTATTATGTTACACTTTGAATTAGTTCATGGCAATAAGCCATTGGTATTTGGAAGCAGTGTGCTACTTGCACTGTCAACCGGAAAACTCTCAACTGGGCACAGCATGAGATGCTGTTGTAGGAGACTGGATGCCACTACGCTCTTTGCACTTTTGCACCTTGAGGAAGTGGCCTAGAAGGGTTCTGTGCTGTGCACTGACTCCTATATATGTCATCGCAGCAATCTGCACAATCTCGGCAAAACAGGCCCAAAGTTTTCACTATTGTAGCCTATTATGGACAGCTCTATTGAAAATCAGACGTGTTCTGCTGAAAGCATAGGCACACAAAACTAAGTGAGAATAATGGCTTGTTAGTGCATGCGCAAAAATGCACTGTGCTCAGATTAGATCTGTTGTAAGCAGGCGCGTAGCCAAAAATTTTATGGGGGGGTGGGTGGGCACCACCATGATTTTAGGGGGGTGCCCCCTTAAAATGGCCATTTTTCGCTCTCTATGCCATAACGAAAAAATGGGGGGGGGGGGGGGGGGCACGTGCCAAGTGTGCTGCGCCCAGGCTACACCCCTGGTTGTAAGAAGCATGAAATCTGCAACATTTTATTGTTTCTGGCAGTTGGCAGTAAATAATGTTGCAAAGCTATGCTTTCTAGCAATTTTTTGTTAACAACTTTTTATTGTCTTTTTGCGATGCCTCTGCACTTGTTGTTAAACCTGAAATTGTAACAAACTTCTTATGTAGCATGCTTAGCCACAACAAGCCACACTGAATAGGCAGGTGTGATTAAGACCCTGAAGGAATTTTCTAAAGAGAACAGAAAGAGAAATGGAGCCAGACTTACTGCCATTCGAATGCGCAACCGCTGGGCTTCCTCTTGCAGCTGCTGCTGCTCAGCCCGCAGCTGCCGTTCTCTATCAGTGAGTAGCACACGCTCCATGTGGCGCTCTGCATTAGGAACCACAACAATTATCATTAATCCTTACCATCACTGAATTCACAAAGAAAAATGTAAGAAAAAAAAGAGAGACCATTAAAGGTAAAGAGACACACACCACGGCCACACCCCTACAGAGAAATGTAATTATCGAGCATGATCTGTGCCCCATGCTGAAGCACGTGGTATAAATTTGAAGTTCCAAGCGCAAGCAAATGAATGAAAAAAGAACTGCTTATACTAATATAAAAATCAAACCAAACAAACAATCTGTACTAAAATTCAGTCAAATTTAATAGCAGCAATGCTAGCTTAATGTACAATTACAATCCTGGTAACTTGAGCTGATAAGGTTACAATAATTTCGGATAACAAATAAAATTCTAAGATGCGCAGTGCAGTTAATACATTATAGAAGTGCAAAGACATTGATAATTTTCTCTCGTCTTTTCAAAATGTCACCTAGAAGACAAAATTTAATGCTTGTAGCGACATATAGAATATTTCACACTTCAATTGACATTACTTTTCTTCATTATGTTCTATCAGCAAATTACCTCTAACCTATAGAAATTTCAATAGAAAACATGACAAATGTAATTGAATATCAATTACAGTCCTTTATAAAAAGAGAAAATATTCAATATTTAAACATACTTTAATAAATCTTAGATTGGTACATGCAGTTTCAAATAATGTGCTGCTTTGAAAAATGAGTTGTGAAAAAATGCTGTGCATGAATATTGCATTCATGTGATCCTATAACTTAGCCAAACAAGCTATCGTGTTCACTTCACTGTAAAGCAAACTTCTTTTCAATACAGAATTTTCTATGCTCAGTTAAGTAGTACTAGGGAAAAAAAAAGAAAGAAGAGAGGAAAGACGAAGAGAGAGAGAAGATGAACAAGAAGAAAAAAAATGTTACAATACATCTCATTCGAGTTGACACTTCTACTTACAGCTATTTTATGATTTCTGTGAGCAGCACATGTACATGAGACTGTTATCATATTTTAATGTTCCTCACAAGACAAAAAAATTTGCCTTTGTTTAGCCAATTTCGTAATGTGTATCAGTTAAGCCAGTAACAATTCGTTGGTTCCTTAGGCATGCTAAGGTAATTTTCACTGGAAATTCGGTTCCATTGTTACATCTTCAGCTACGTTTTCTTTCCCCCATTTTGAACTTTTTGCCAACAGCCTGACACAAGGGTTGCGCCTTAATAGGGGCTCTGAGAACATTCCTGTCAAGCAGTTAACAAAAAGTTTAAAATAGGGGAAAAAATGTGGCTGCTCAAAGTTCATGAAATACCGAGAAGGGGTGGTATATCGGATGCCACTAACCTGTGGAAGTATGTACACAGTACAGACTGGCCACTGCATCGATACAAGTCTAAAAGAGCATGCAAACTCACTAGGGAAAGAAATATTTTCACACTTGTCTGATCACTGTAAATATTGTCATTGTGATCCCATGTTTTACAATACAGATATTGTGTTCACACATAAACTAACACGTAAACTTACGGAAGCCTTTCAAATCAATAGGCGTACAAATATAAATGCATGAATCAACCTTCAGTGGCTCTATATTCACTGGAAAGCAATTTTGATGGCAAGTAAGCTTTGCAATTCTAAAGTTACAAAAGCATCTGGGTCCTGGCCAAGTAATAAATTGTGGCTGGCAAAACAGCTGGGCAGTACTAAACATGGGCACATGACCACAAAATTTGTGATGTGGACAAAGCAAACTGCATGGAAGACACAAGATGAACACAATACAGAGCTTGCACTGTGTGTATTAGTCCTCTACATTCAGTCTGGGTCGCGAGGTCTGGCTTACATTTTCCTAAACATGTTAACTTGCTTGCCATTTTAATGATTACAAAGGTTGCCTTGCATATACCTTAGTGCCATACCCGTTTCGTGGACACCTGACACAAAAGAAGAAGCTGATGGAAAATAAAAAAACAAACATGGTACATATTGCCACAAGGCAGTGGCAATATTGTCCGGATCGGGCAATATTGTCCGGATCGCGAATTTTGTCCGGATCGGGCTGTACCCCAGATATGTTCCATATCTGGGGTACAGTCCGATCCGGACTAAATTCGCGCATTGACTCAATTTCCCATGCCCTCTTCTCATAAGGATGTCCGGAGCTTCCTTGGTTTGTGCTCCTATTTTCGCCGCTTCATCCGAAATTTCGCCGATATTGCGCGGCCTCTCACCGAGCTTCTTAAAAAAGACGTCCCATTTACTTGGAATTCGCTTCAGAGTGCTGCGTTTTCGGCGCTCATTGCAGCCCTCACGACTACGCCAATATTAGCCCACTTCGATCAGACTGCCCCGACAGAAGTTCGCGTTATCAACAAAAACAATCAGCTGCGACTAGTGGACGGTAGGAATAGCCTAGAATAAGACATAAGTCACCGCTCCACGATACCACGCCTCCATCTTGGCGTTGTTGGATACCTTTTGATGGTGGACAGTTGCCGATGTTAGCGTGTTAGTGCAACTGTTCGATTCATTCACGAAAGCCATTCTGGCTGCTGTTTCAGCATGCTTTTCAACATGGTATCGCTATGTATTTTTAGCCGACACTTTTTGCATTTTGGGAATGAGGGTTCCTTTATTTTGCTAGCTCAGGTCAGCTATACTTTTTCCAATTTCACTACAACCAAATTTTTTCAACGCCCCGTCAGTTTCGTTGTAGCGAGGCTTGACTGTAACAGAGTTACGGCCATAACTCCTTTAGGAAGAATAAATTTACTGTGTTAGTGCATTGAGGTTGGCCGAGTGGCTATCTAGTGCTTGATAAAGTTCCACATGACACAGTTTATCGCTGATGTATAAGTGTTTCACATCCAATGAGCTTGAATCGACCGAAAATGACATCATCCAGGAAGCTAACAGAAGGCTAATTCTGTTTCTGAAAACACAACCTCCACTGCCGTAGCATGAGCAAAGCGACCTCGCTTTTGAAAACCCCAGTAATAGTATTCTTTAAACAAATACTAAAAGATATGTTGTCTTGGTGTAGGGGCTTGCAGTTCATTGTTTTTCATTTTGTGGACAACTATAAAGTCACCCTTCATGCCAAATTGTGGTTGCATTACGTTAAAGTAAAAACATGGTGCATGTTCTATTTTAGTGCTTGCCACAACCACAGCCACTGGATGAAAAAGCGCACGGCTACGGCCCACTGCGTGTTCCGAAACCGGTGTTGAGTGGGTCACTGTTGTGACAACCACCAGCTAATTTGCTGCGGCTTCTGCCCCGAGGGAGCTGCCGCCACCCGTTTCCCCGTCCCTCCTGTCCCCGCCCTGTCGTGCTGCACCGGCCACAACTGCAACTACTGCTGACACACACTCTCCCATAGAAAGCTGCTCTACGCGGCAGGTCGTACCATGCGCTTTTTCATCCAGCGGCCGTGCCATAATACATGAACATTCATTTCATCCCAAATATTTTTTTATAAAATTTACTATTTTTTTTTCCTGTCGGCTACACAACCTCTTCACATTCTTTTTTGCACACTTAATGATTGGAGCAGCAGGCATATGCTAGAAGAATACTTGTGCCAGAAGTACAAGCAGAAAAGATGCCTTTAAATATTTTGGGGTAATGGGCCCCATTTTACACAATCCAAGCAAGGCCCACATATTTGAGCATTCTAGAATGAGGACATAATTGCAAGCAATCTTACCCTGGCTGTAATGCGAGTAAGACTCCATTATGGCTTCCACACCAGGCCACTGAAAGGGAGCTGGCACAGAACCAGCACGGTCCTCCCTGCCTTCCTCTCCCAGCTCCATCAACACAGGCTCGTCAACTGGGATTGGTGCAGTCACTGAAGGTGCCCTCGTGTGGAATATTGAGTAACTTGGCCGATGACGCCGCTTCTCTATTTCCCCAGTCAAGGACGAACGAATGGTCAAATCGCCATGTATTAATTCGGCCAGAGAGGTAATTCAAGACATTCAAATTAATTCTAATACAGGTAAGTGTCAAAAATGGCTACTTGCAATGGGTGTCCCATGATTTTACGTCTTTAAAGTCTTTATTTTGTTGAACTGATGATCCAACTCAAGCTTTTGTCCTGCCTCACTTTTCTGGCATTTTCCCTCCTAATTTCCCCCATAAGTTTTTGTTTTTGAAGACCAACAAATGAATGAAACACTTAAAAGATATATGTTATAGCGGGCTGCCATGCAACATGACATTATAATAAAATAACATGTAGGTTTGTTTCATGCACATTGTCAGGATTTTGTGGCTAGGGAATTCAGCAGCTGAGGAATCAATGAAATATAAACCTCTCTATTGTGCTCTCTCGTGCCCAGAAAAGCTAGTAACACTTGCAGTACAATAACAGCAACGATGCAACGAGCACATACGTCAGTTGCTGAAAACATCATCTTTATGTTTTACACACTGACCATATGATATGATTACATTCACTGTATATTCCAGCATAAATTCTGCTGCTCGCGTATGTTTGAGATTGTACTCCACCATTTGCATCAGACAAGCAATCTATTTAGAACATTCGGTAACATTTGAGAAGACTTCAACAGTACCGATACAACCAGGCCAGCTGGCATTGAGGGATAGCACATATAACAGTTAGCTGGTGAAACCCAGTCACAGTGAAAAAATTAAACAGGTGCACATGTCAATACACTGTAGAAGCAATTTAAAAGACAAGAATGTGTGTAATACATCAAGAGTTGCCTCACATGAGCGTAAGAGAAAAACACAACATAAGGCAGACAATAATCCATAGAGACCACGAACGCAGCAGTTACATTAAGGCATGCTTTTAATTTACAGCTGATCCCGGGTATACAAAACTCAAAAGAAATCTTGAAATAGTTTTATATACAGAGAAATCAAAATACAAAAAATGCATGTTAAAGGCCTAAATGGAAGCTTTTGAGGCCCCAGAAATCCTTACAAGCACTAACATAATGATTTGCTCACAGTATAATCAAAAACAAGGGGCGAACTGCTAGCTACCGCACTTTATTTCACATGAAAGTAGTCCGTAAACTTGTCTTGCTTCTTGCCCACCATCATGTTCCAGTCACCCTCAATATCTTTTAAGCTTTTCAAATAAGTGAATTCAGCTGCTTTGGCCACAACAACGTTGATTGGTGCTCAAAACTGTTGCGAGCTTTGTAGCGCGGCCAAAGGTTGGTTTGCGGAAGCAGCGAAGGCGTTGACACACTCATAACCGCACGGCTACATTTCCGCAGCACCAGCAACAGCAGCCAAAATCTCAGCATCAACGCATTCAGAAACAGCTACGTCGTCATCTGTACCGATGAAATCGCTCACTGTCCGAGATGGTGCCCGGCAACGCTGATAAGTCACAGAATTCACAGAGGCACCGTACGCCGTTGTCAGTGGTCATAACGCACCCGAAGTCGTCACATGGTCCACAAGAAGACGTTTACGATGGTGTTTTATTTGATGTCGCTCGAAGCGCCAGTCATAACTTTTATCGCTACTTGAGGGTGAACGTTAAATTCACCTCCTGAATGTGGATTCATCAGGAACGAGGCGAGAAGTACACAAGACCACAAGCCGCAAAAGACACACCGAGTTGTTTGCGCAAGTTCCCACCATAGACATGTTGGCGATATCGATGTCACGTGTGTTACTGTAGCTGGCAGCCGCTGCTTTCAGTCTTTGATGCGAAAAGATAAAAAACCTTGGCCTCCGAGACACGCATTTTAAAACCGAAAACATTAAAGATGCGTTGCAAGGTTGCACATTTTGCACAAGAAATTCAAGGAGACTTCTCAACTGTTTAATATAGCCAATAATTCGATATATCCGAGTTTGATATATCCGGGATAGACTATTTAATATAAACATCCAATATATGCTATATTGTTCGGGATGTTTTCATGATAAATAAATTAGCCCAAACCTGCTGGGTCCGCTTGTTGCACATTTTAAGACAACATTTAAGAAGAGAGAGTAAGCGTTTCCATAATATTCTCTATGTTTATCTAAAAATGTCTTTTTGTGCTCTTAACTTACCAGAATGAATTACCAACCAGACCCACTACAAGTTCCTAGTTTTTATTTATTTTATTTTATTTATTTGATACTGTCAACCCTGTGCTTGGGGTCATTACAGGGAGGGTGTCACAAAGTACATAATGTTCGCACAAAAAAGAAAAATTCAAACACACATATAAATACGAGATGAATAACCAACAACAGAAAAATAAGAAACAAACAACAGCGACTGTACACATAAAAATCAATGAATAAATGCTCAGAACAAAATTTAGCAAGCATCACTATGAAGAAAACTGTCTAATGCATTTTAAAAATTCACCGATGTTGTTTGTGGCACAACCGCATTGGGTAAACACTATTCCACACATCTATTGTGTCTGGGAAAAAGGAGTGGCGGAAAGCATTCGAGCGTGTGAAATAAGGTTGAATTGCTCAACTATTATTAAGACGATCACATCGCCTTCCAGGGGGCTCAAGATATAAATCCTTATTTATTTTTGTTTGCCCGCTTATAACCTTAAAAAGAAATTTAAGGCGATGTTTGCACCTTTCAGCAACCATAAAAAAACCATGGCTATTACATCGATAAAAATAACCGTTGCCTTTTTCCATTCTTATTTCATTTTAACATTGCACATTTATAGAGTACTTTCTCACATGCTGTCATTATCCTTTATAAAGTGACCAACTTCTCCCTGCTTATCATTGTTATAAAATGAGGACTGAGCCATGTCACACAAAGAATATTTTCATCAGTTTTCATTGTTGCATACACACAGATGGAACCACCAACTGGCTATGTAGCAGCGACTAACAATTACAGCCTTTCACACAGTCCCTGTACTTTAGTAACATTATACATAACCTGAAAATTTTGTTTTTGTTCTTCTGTCTCATCAACAGACAGGTTGCTACCGTAGCATATGTTTGCATAATATATTGTTTTCGCCTCACTGCATTGTTTATGATGTAGTAACTGTTGTAACCACATTATTCACATTGCTATGGCTGTGTCAGTTGAGAAATAAGGAAAATAAATTTATTTTATTAACACTGGTGGCTTACCTACCATTCTGGAGCAGCGAGGAGGGACAGCATGCCAAAAAGAATGCTAAGAACCACACTGCTTTCATAAGTTTCTCAGCAGACTTCTTTATTTAGATTAAAAAAAAAACATCCACTTACTGAGCTGGTGCAGCTGTTCCTGTTCTTGCTGTTGCTGGCTGTGCTGCAGCACTGATTCATGAAACTCATGGGCAAAGTCCCGACTATATGGCTTGCCCTGGGCAGCTATGGGGCAGTGGAGACGAACAGAAATGAGCTTCCTCTTGGCAACTACTTCAAAACCCAAGCAAATGTTTCTCGTAAAAGTTAATGCTTTAAGTATACAAGCCATGTGTCAAATTATCGGAAGTTTTCTGCATAGAAACAACACACAGGGTGGGGCCGGGAGCAGGAAGTCAGTCCGAATAACCCGCATTTGAATCAACGAGTTTTTACTGTATAATGCTTTTTCAGTACACTAATTTTCACACAAAAATAGATTTCAGTACTGAGGCAGTAAAGAGTGAGATGCATTCTAGTCATTTGTCATTTCGTGTGAAGTGCAGAAGCAGCCAGGCATAAGCTTGGGGTTTAACATGTTTTTTTTATGTGCTAGATGTTTGACAGTCATCCCTGATTGTCATAAACTAGTACTTAAGGCATGAGTTTTTTTTATGAAGTGCTGCTTTGTGTGAAAACGGACTGCTGTTTGTCCAACTGGCAGTGGCGATGCACTTGTGCTGAGCCGTCATCATGATGAGGAGCTGGCCAACTAGCTGCCGTCGCTGCCATTTTCTATATAAAATCCAAATTGATAACATCATCCTGTGCATCGTATGTTGTACACACGAGTAAAAGCATACATGCACTGGAGTGTCTTTTGTTGAAAGAAGGAACATGAGCGAAACCTGGGGGAAGGGTGGGGGCTTCGTCGCTTGAGCAGCAACTGTGAACTTTGATCATAACGGCGCTGATGTGCACACTATCTCAGCAGACATCAGCTGACAGGCCGCTTACTTTGCATTGAAATGACAGGCAGCACGCAAACGGCTTTGCTCCCTGCGGTGGCTGTACTCCCTTAGACCAGCTTTTTTCAGAGTTAGGTGAGATCGCATCCAAAAGAGCTCACTTCATCCAAAAGAGCCCTACTTCATATAACATTACATTTTCATGCTATCACATTCATTGCTTTTCACCCTAGTGGCGAAACTGACTTTTTTTTGCGCCATCATTGTTACAAGGAGCGTGCCAGGTGATGATGACGATAGGAGCTCACATGGGTGCGCCACGTCGCAGATGACAGCAGCAAATTAAGGCATTGAAGACTGCTTGAGAGTAATTACAGTGCAATAATCCGTTCTGGATGGCACAGCGGTTTCCCCTCTGTATAGTTTGCACTAACTAGGATAAATAGTGGTGCACAAACAGGAGGAGGGTGAGGTCATAACCCTCCCACTTGTCCCTGCCCCACTGTCCTTATGAGAGATTCTAATACATACCTCCAAAGATTGTGTCGATGCCATTGTAGTTCAAGAGTTCAGGTTGAATTTTGCTGACTAATTCTAGAAACTGTCATCATTTTATTTGCTGCAAGGTATCTTTAGATAAAGTAGGGAAATAGCATAATATGCAAGACGTTTATTTCTCCACACTTTCCCCCGCAGCCAACAAAATTAGGATTAGGTCCGAATTTCAACCCACCTCCCCCGAAAAAATCTTGGGTGAACTACTGGGCTAGACATAGCACTAGGCATCTACTGGGTAGACACAGCATAGGCTGAACCACTATTAGCTTAAACAGTCAGCAAATGCACACAAGACACATTATGGGGACTACGTAATAATTCGTTGCAACTACATCTTGACCATTACTGAAGCGAAGCTAACATGTACTTGAAAAAGTTTTACTGAAAGCAGATGGCAGGTTAGCAGACACTACGTCTTGTGACAGCGGCCTCTTCCGATTGATTGATGGTATGTGCCATATCTCTTCATTAGAGCGAAAATCGATTTTGGAACCTGTGACAGCTCCAGACTTGCACACAAGAGCGCTGGTTAGAGGCTGCAACATAATTAACGAGGCAGTGGTGGTTGTTTTAAGTAGTGCTTTTTAGGACTTTTAAATCACAGGTGAAAATCCGAAAAAATGAATGCTAATGTGTTTCAGCCCCGACTTCAGACATTCTGAAACATTGCGTCTATGGGGCATGTGGCAGTGCTGCAAAGCCATATGAATTAACAATCACATCTGAGAAATCAGTAGTTGACTGTATGCACAAACGCAGAATGGATTTGGATTGCACACAAGAGCGCTGGTTAGAGGCTGCAACATAATTAACGAGGCAGTGGTGGTTGTTTTAACTAGTGCTATTTAGGACTTTTAAATCACAGGTGAAAATCCGAAAAATTGAATGCTAATGTGTTTCAGCCCCGACTTCAGACATTCTGAAACATTGCGTCTATGGGGCATGTGGCAGTGCTGCAAAGCCATATGAATTAACAATCACATCTGAGAAATCAGTAGTTGACTGTATGCACAAACGCAGAATGGATTTGGATTGCACACAAGAGCGCTGGTTAGAGGCTGCAACATAATTAACGAGGCAGTGGTGGTTGTTTTAACTAGTGCTATTTAGGACTTTTAAATCACAGGTGAAAATCCGAAAAATTGAATGCTAATGTGTTTCAGCCCCGACTTCAGACATTCTGAAACATTGCGTCTATGGGGCATGTGGCAGTGCTGCAAAGCCATATGAATTAACAATCACATCTGAAAAATCAGTAGTTGACTGTATGCACAAACGCAGAATGGATTCCAAACTCTGATGACGAATCTGTTACCTTGTATAGAAAGCGGCTTGTGGCCAGGTGAACCTTCAGAAGTTGCACAGACACCATTCTGGTGTGACTCCATGCTAGCAGCCAGCTGTCGCTTCAGTGCACGCCTTTGCAGGTACCCCGCTGATGTGATGGCTGGCAAAAGAGGATCAAAATTAACATCATAAGTCAAAAGCAGACACCTTTGTTGGTAGCAATTTTACATATTAATCAGTAATCTCACTATTTTTACATTCAAACAATCACAAATGTGTGTTGATAACTACACCAGGAATGATTCATATCACATGTGTGAGGTACTTAAGGATATGGCTTGAAATACAGTCAACCACCAATTTTTTCGGACAAGCCCCATAAACGTAGATGTCTAAAAACCTCTGGAATTTCAGACATGAAAACTCTTTGGTGTCTGGTTTTTCGGACTTCTTGCCCGAAATTCCAGTCAGAAAAGGCATTTTTAAAGCCCTAACCTCAGCAGCACCTATCATCTTGTGGGTTTGAACCTGCGCTTTCGCAAGTCGATTTGGATGCATCCATAGCAGTGTTTGATAGTCTGCTTAGCTGCAATCAGGGGTGCAAAAGCCAAAATAGAATTTTGAGTCATTTGTGAAGCACTAAAATCCTAATTTGGAGCATGTTAGATGGGGGACAAAATTAATTTAATCACAAAAGACAAAAGAGCTGTATAAAAAAGCTTACATTTTTAAACAATGGTGCAAAAATGTACAAACCGTTCAATATCACCTAAATCATGCAGTGTGAACATGAACACTTCTATTTAAATACAAGTAGTAGTTTGAATCACCTTGCCGAGCAAACAATGATCAAGTATTTACTAGCAGTTTCCTTGCCTGTCAAATCCTTTGACAGACTCTGTGAACTGAAATGTGGATCTGCCAAGGTGGCGACTTTGAAATTCGGGGAATTTGTAAAATTGAGGAGTAGGCGTGGCGAACACAAAAAATAAAAGCTGGTGCACAGTTTTGATGTTTTTTAGGGCTGCCAAAATGCCATACCTTGCTCCAAATGATTGCCAGTAACTTTTCTGAGTGTCAGCTATCACACTAGTACCCACAATTATGCGGCGTATACACGCACGAGTAAGTGAACAAAATGTGCCGTGTCCCGTGACTAGTGCTAACAGCCCCTTCCAAATCTCAATACGCTTTTCCACAGGGCACCAGTGTACTGCCGCGAAGGTAGCTTACAGGGGCCCTGCAACACTTTTTGAGCATGGTGAGAAAACGCTGCCGATCGGTTGTAGCAGCTCCTGAGAACACGCGAGTCAAATAATATAGCGCAGCATGTGGCCTGGAATTCCCAATAAAGTATCAAAGTCAGCTAAATATTGCTTCCTTTTTTCTCAACAAATGACGAAGGAAGCTCAAAAATCACTTATAGAAGGCCACCTATCAGCCATTGGCTGATTTGAACATGGCGCGCTCAGTCATTACAGGGATCGGCGCAAGAGGGCGAGACTTGTCCACGCGTGCGTGCGGAATCACTTTGAAAAAGCAGGGTATTGGAGGAAAAAGAAAGAAAAAAGTGCTCAAGGTTACGAGGCCCGCGTGACGTATTTTCTTTGCCTATGCCATCCGTCCCTGCTTAGATTCCAGCGCTTTCGCCGGGACGAGACAATGGGGAATGCGATTGCAGCGTGCGACAAATCTTTGTAACTCCACTCATACTGGACGAATACCTAAAATTTTTCCGGTGCTGAAATCGTGAGGCAATAAACTCTTTGACTGAGTCTATTCTATGGTTACCTCAAAAAGTTTTTCAAGGCCCCTTTGAGCAGCATTCTGCACGGGTCTGAACGTGGCCTAGAAATTTTTGAACACTGCTACCCCCCACCCCTTTTTTTCTACTTTCACGATGAAGTGAAGTTATTTAGGGCAAAAGTTGGCAGCTCGCTTGAAGAGCCCCAGATAAAGTAACAACGGCATGTGCCCGCTGGCCCGGTGACCTGCTACAACCGGGACCTGCCAGGACCACTCAAGAACACTAAAATGTTTTATGTGTCGTTCCCAACCAACGTAGAGGGCGGCAACGCCAGCGTTCGTCGTACGTCGAGTTTGTTTCGAAGCGGAAAACGCGGCATATGGTTGCTGTTTTAGTTGCCAACATACCATACCTGCGTTTGCTGAATAGAGAGTTCATATTTCCCGCAAAGCGTTGGTGGCTACGGCAACGCTTTTTGTCATAAAGGGGTACTGACACAAAAAATTTGTGCTCCCATTTTTCTGCTACAATGCGTTGCTGTAAGGCTGTTTGTCATGACATGACACATTGTTTGCTGCAGCACGTGACAAATAGTTAATTGCAGGCCCCTCATTATTGATCAGTTTCGGTTTAAGAAAGTTCCAAAAACTGGGTGCAACTGTTGCCACCTAGCGTGTGCAGCTCTTAACTACGTCAGCACACAGAACTGTGACTCACTTCCTCACAATCCACAACAAGAATTACTTCTGAATAGGAAACAGCACTGGAATGTCACCAAACACAAAACTTTCTTAGCGTGCACCACGGCCATGCACTCGCAATCAGCCACCGAGAAATATAGACTTCGGAAACTAACATGGCAAAAGAAAAAAAAATGGCGGCTATGACGTCATCATAACTTGTTTTGTTGACCGCAGCGTGGTGACGTGAGGGAAGTAGGGGGTCACCTCCGAGGGCGTCTATAGTGCTATGGAGTCGGTTGCTCACGCAAACTTCAAAATTAATTTAAAATACATTCCAAGCTATATTAACTGTTGATATCTTGCAAATGATAAACGGATGTTCACAAGAATCGACCCCGCAGGCTATCTCGGCCCTGAAATTTTGTGTTAGTACCCCTTTAAAGTCGCATCCTCCCGCCGGTAGGTATCCGCTGAGGTTAGCGGACCGATGGGAGAGTGGTTGTTATATGGAGTGCAGTGCACTGTACATGGAGGAAGGAAAAAGAAAGGAGGGAGCATCACTACCGTGTCGGTCCAACATGTGATCAAAACGTCGAAGCGTTTTGGTACTACCTATGGGGTTCCAATGAAGAAGAGGAAATGGATTTGATTGATATGTGGGGTTTAACGTCCCAAAAGAGGAGGAAATGGATATGGGCCGGGCATGTAGCGCGTAGACAGGATAACCACTGGTCGTTAGGGGTAACTAACTAGATTCCCAGAGAAGGGAAGCGGGTTAGGGGGAGACAGAAGGTTAGGTGGGCAGATGAGATTAAGAAGTTTGCGGGTATAAATTGGCAGCAGCAAGCACAGGACCGGGTTAACTGGCGGAACATGGGAGAGGCGTTTGTCCTGCAGTGGACGTAGTCAGGCTGATGATGATGATGATGGGGTTCCGTTTTTGAACCGCCTGCGTGAGCCGGCCGGTCTGTGCCAAAAGCGGCGAAGAAGCACGTTTCGATTAAAAGCTACAGGGCACCATACCCCAAAGTCTTGTTGCTTGCATGATCTTGACGTGTTGGGCCAGAGAGTTAATATACAGACTCTAGAGGCTGCCCATAGGGCCCATGCATTCAAACCTATGACCGATCGTGCGCAGCCATAATGGAACGATACCAGCTTTTGAGTGACATCCACTCATGTTTTCTGTTTCATGCACTCAAACCTCATTACAACGAAGTTCAGGGGGAGCCACAATTATTTTGTTATATCAATTAATTTGTTATAGTGATTATAACAGTTTGTGGCAATGTATGCTCAGATGGGCGCACACCTATAAGCATGCAAGGAAGGAAACCGCCTCGCGGCCTGATCTACCGCTGTGCAAACCCGCGTGCGGCGGAAAATAAACACAGTCGAATCTCCTTAATTTGAACTTCCGGTTAATTTAAACTCACGCTGAGGTCCCGTCAAAGCTATGTGTATATCAATGAGTAAAAACGCCCTGTAATTCAAATGCGCAAGCACTTGCGATGGCGATGGTTAATTCGAACATACCGCACTCCAAAAATGCTCTCAGCGCCATACCAAATCCCATGGTGGCACATCTCAATGCTGCGCGCGAAGAGTGAGGAAAAAAAAGAAAGAAAGCTGTCGCGGGGAGTCCTCCTTTCTCGGTGCAGAGGGCAGCAGCAGAGACACAGTCGTCTTTAAGGCGCATAAGTGAGAGAGAAATCACTTTGCACAGCGGCGCCGCTTCTCAGTCATGCGACCCGTTGAACGCTTCCTCAATCCTCTCCGCTGGCTGTGTGAGGAAGACGGCTCTCTCGACGTCGCGTGAGGTGGCTGCAAGGCTGGCACGGTAGTTTTGAAAGAGCTGCGCCGTACGAGCATCAAAGTCCGCAGAAAAGGATCTACTTAACACACTACGGTCGACGCTTTTTTTTTAAAGACTATTTGACTTAATGATTTAGTTCGTTATATTTATTTACTGGTCAATTTTAATTCGTTACAATGAGGTTTAAAATGCATGGTTCTCAATGAAGCTTTCAGGAAAATTTCATTTACTTCACTATATCTATCATTTCGTTATATCCCATTACGTCATTATGAGATTGGGGTGTATCTCTGTTGCATCTCGAGCCCAGTCGGCTGCAAATCGAGCCCAGTCGCTCGATTTGCAGCCGACACTGGGTAAACAGTAAACAACCAGGCATCGCAGCAAGCAGAAATGCATTGCAACTGATCGAGTTCGCCGATGACGTCAATCACCGACGTCTTGTCACATTGTCTAAGTGGGCGGAGTCATGATGACAGGCCATGCATTGCTCTCCCTCTGAAGGAGAAGGGTGGCAAAACCACGCGAAAAGTTGAAATGATCTGAACGCGAAGTTCCTATAACTTCCTTAATATAGCACATATTCGCGAAATTCTTGCGTTAACATGTTTAAGAAAGAAAAGTGCGCATATTTCTCTTTACAACAATTTTTGTACCTTGGAGTTGGCCCATTAAACGTGTACGCGGCGCCTGCTGCCTTGTCAGCCGTCTCATTCGTCGCAGGTCTCTCAAGATGACTGCAAGCTGTGTGTCACACAGTGCACGAACCATTCTAGAAGTGGATGGAAGGTGTTTCTTTCCCAACCAATCCTAAAAGAATACTTTTATTGAAAGTGAGACTAAAGAGTGACAAGTGGGAGCCAACAAATGCCTCTCGTGTATGCAGCGTGATTATTGCAAGCTTAGTTGCCATTTCTTATCACCTCACCCTTGCAACGTTGGGTACTTGGGGGATGATTTTCGAAACGGCGTGTATATTACTAGTAACACAGTCACAGATCGGACTATTACAAGTCATGTGCGTGGTTTTGACTGTGTTCGTGCATGCACTTGTAGCACCTTAAGCGAACTGATAAGCCCAAATAGTTTCATGGCATTTGAACCGTTCTCATAAATTTGGCGTTCTTCTCAGGGTGTGCTTGAAGATAGTACTTTCACTGTCGCAGACATCTCCTTTTGTTTTGTTTTATGCAAGATGTGACTGTGAAATTGTTGCGTCTATAATTAACTGCAACAGTTAACTCCGAGTTGTGTTTTTTTTGCGGAGCAAAAACTACAAATAAATAAAACATATCAACGAGGTTTTACTAATATATTTGGAGTTTTATGTCCCAAGCCATGGTATGATTATGAGGGACACCACAGTGGAGGGCTTCGAAATTTTGACCAACGTGCATTGACATGACACTACATGAGCCTCTAGCATTTTGCCTCCATCAAGATGCAACCACCGCAGCTGGGGTTAGACTCGCGACTTTTGGGTCAGCAGTCAAGCACTATCACCGTTACACAACACCTCGAACTTGTATTAAGTAGGCTTGTTTAAATGTTCAAATTCTTCAAATATTCAAAATAATATTGCTGTATTTGAATTTGCTTTTATTCAAATTTAAGGTACTGGAATTTTTGAAGTATTCAAAATGAACGAATATATGTATATTAGGCCACATTTCTCTGCCTATAAAAGTGGTTTCATTTCAGCAAAGGAGTGCTGAATCGAGAAAACATTTATACAAGAGAAACCAGCACTGCTGCGAAGCTCTACTTCAAGGCTAACTGAACATATTACCCTCGCATCGATTCATCATTTAAGTTCAAAAGCTTGTTATACTGGCTTGTATGCTCAGAGTATAGAAAATTTTAAAATATAACATATTTCACAGGTTATCACCTACATTCTATTGAAAGTCAAATTCTGCTACTAGTCAAAGTTGTTTCCACTCCCTTGGACGCAAGAAGCATGGAATCTGCACAGATCTTGTTACTTTTTTTTTTAAATATTGTGCTGGTTAGTTGAGTTAAACAAATATGCCCACTTTTCTATGTAATATGTGATATAGGAGGTGTGTTCAAAAAAGAAACTGAACTTTATTAATTGAGCGCCAGCCACCAGACTAAGCGCGCTGCGGCTACTAACCGCACGCAGCAGCAACCTTAAAGAGGTGGTGCCACCAAATTTCGAGGCTAAAACAAGCCTCCTGCGGGTTTCCTTTGTATGCTACGACGCTTGACACGAATAGTCGAATCCAGCGAACGTTTAGAATATATTTAAATTCACGTCCAATGTGTTCTTAAATGGTCATTTTTTCAACTGAAGCCCATTGCAAGTGCGTCCAGAACTGTTGTAGCTCTCTAGGAAGGTCAACGAATGTTGCTGTTATGTCGCACTATATCTGGAGTGAGCGCAGGTGATAGCAGGTTTCCCCTTCATGGGGGACAAAGGATCGGCGCAGCGCACCCCTTCCCTATTATGTCAATGTATGGGGCTGGCTTGCATGCAGCAAAAGTAAAGTGTATATGAACAAAACTGTGTCAGTTGCTCTTGAAAGCATTGCTGGATTCCATAACTCCAAATACAGGCAAATTACACTGTCATATGACTGACAGGCATTAATTTTACTTGATCCGAAACCCCCCCATTACACTCCGTTGGGGATGTTGGTACTGGACACAACAGGGGCCAAAGACATAACAATGTAAAGCTGTGAATTGTTCGTTTTGCAGAAATACGGCGTCGGTGGTTGTGAGCAAAAAGTTAACACTTTAAGCGTGACAGAAAAATCAAGAGCGATGCAAATAAAATAAATAAATGATAAAAAATCCCAGAGCAGAGTGGGGACCGAACCAGGGTTGTTTGGGTCCACACGGGATCGAACCGGGGTTATTGCGTGGCAAGCAGATGTTCTACCACACAGCCACGCCTCTGCTTGTGATAACAGTGAAAAGAACTTCTGCTTGAAAATGCAGTGAAAGTAGCTTTCATGCTTCACAAACCTGTATACATGCTTGACAATGCAACAGAAAATATTGCAGTAATAATGTGTGGTACAAGCGTCCATTGCCAACGGGCGTCAGAATATGTGATTATCATAATGGCTTTGTGGTTGAAAGCCGGTACCCCACAACCAAAGGCATACATGCTACTGAGCCTATTCCCTTGAACCCACGCAGTGGGTGCATAGCAAATTTAGAAAAGGTTTCATGCACTAAGTGTTTGAAGTACGCACTAGGAACAGGATGTCGCTATCACGTTAAACGCCTAGAGACGAAGCTTTAGGGTCCCCTAATTTTCGCAAATAAATGCCATACATACCTGGCCTATGACTAGTGTTGCCGAGGCAGCTCTCCTTGCAGACTGCACCATTGCGCCGGGATCGCTCCATTACTATAGCACGCCATATTGTTTCTCGATCTGGAAAAAACACAAAATTTCTTTTGTACTTTTTAATCACGTTTCACAGCGACATAGCAATATACTATACAATTAAGCAAGCATGATCAGAAACAGCACCTCCGTGCAAACAGTAAGTTAGTATTGAGCATTCTTCTCACCCAAATTTTAACCTTAAGGGGAGATGCGAGTCGAAAAATCACGTTTTTAGCGAAATTTCTCGTATTTCTGATTTTTATTGCATTGTAATCTTCAAACCTTCTTCTTTCATCTGTGAAAATTTCAAAACTAAATTCGAACCGCAAAATGCAAAAAAATGTCTATGAAGGCATCGCGGTGGCTCAAAATTTCGTAAATTTGCGCCGATATTGGCCATCTTTGACTGGGCGCTGCTCCCCGTCGCAGTGCCGCCCACCATCGCGATCGGTTGGGAAAGTTGCGTCCGGCCTTCTTCTTACAGCTCCGACGACCGCCAGTTTCGTACGTGGGCAAAAAAAAAAATAAAAAACGAGGCCTTTTTATCACGTGGTTTGAGCGGCTTTAAACGCGCGGCACCCTAAGCCGCATCGCCATTGGCTACCGAGTCATTGTCAGCTGTGTTGGTGGCGGCCATCGGCATTTGGTCCGTCTACTTTTCTGCGCGTCTACGCATATTTCCACGATGACAAGCCCGAAAAAGTGCAACCTGAGACCGCAGAAGTTTCGAACGAAGCACAAGTTCAAGGGAAGGCGGCGTAAAGCGCCCCGAACGACGGCGACGAACGAGAACGCGCCTACGTGTGCTAGGCCTGACGGCGGCATCGACGAGTGCGCGAGCGACAGTGGCTGCGATGACGCTGCGCTTTCTTTCGTCAGTGCTTCGGAAAAGAAGCTCGGCTTCTTTGAAAAAGACGAAAGACAGCGCGATGAGGTTTGTGCAACGACAGTTTTGTGCGACACCCTCTTGCTGACGGCACTTGTGGCAGGTGCGGCATGCCCTGCTTGCGGTATTCAAAAACTTGCCGCTCGGGAGCCGGCAGAAAAGCGCAAGAGACTTTCGTCGCTCCTCGAACTTCATTGCGAAAACAGCGAATGCTCAGCGACTGTTCTTTCCTGCTCCTATACGTCACTGCATGCTACGGCGGACGGCAGCAGCCGAGTGAGCCAACGGTACGACAGTGGGAGCTCCCGAGATAGTTTCGCTGTAAATGTGAAGGCGGTGGTGGCTGCACGCGCTGTCGGCATTGGGCATGAGCAATTGTCGAGATTTTGCTCCATTATTGGACTCCCAAAGCCAATGCACCACCGAGGATTTTTTTCGATGGCAAAAAAGATGCACACCGCTGCCATGGCAGCTGTGAGTGAAAACTTGCGCCGATCCAGAGAGTTGACGAAAGCAGTAGCAGGCGAAACTGATGTGGCTGTTATGTTCGACGGCACTTGGCAGAAGAGGGGCCACAAAAGCCACAACGGGATTGGCGCAGTTATCTTCTTAGATACTGGCCTCTGCTTAGACTTCGAGGTCATATCAAATTACTGCCTGACATGCAGTAGGCACAAGGATATGAGCCCAGACGAGGAAGTGTGGCAGGCATTCCATGGCCCAGTCTGTGAAAAAAATGCAGACTGTTCCTCCCATGCCATGGAAACGGAGGCTGCAATGCGCATTTGGCAGAGAACATGGACTTATGACACCCCACTGCATTTCATGACATTCTTGAGTGACGGTGACAGCAAAGCATATAGTGCAGTTGCAGAGTCAAAAGTCTATGGTGCTGTCAATATAGAAAAAGAAGACTGCACTAATCATGTGGCCAAGAGACTTGGCACCGCGCTACGGAAGCTGCATGTGCCATTACCACGAGGGCAGAAAATGAAAGAGCCAGCCATTCAGAAGCTCCAAACATACTATCAGATTGCCATAACAAGCAAAACAGGGGGAGTGTACGGGATATGTACACTGCAGTATGGGCTTCGTACTTCCACTCATGCTCTACTGACAATGCTGGCAGCCACAAGTTTTGCCCTGCAGGAACAGAGTCGTGGTGCAAACATCAACGCGCTGAAGCACTTGGTGAAACTGCACCACGCCACACACCTCTCCTGACAAAAGCACAGGGATTGGCTGTTTGGCCCATTTATAAGCGGCTAACGGATGAGAAGCTCCTTGCTCGATGCTTCAAAGGGAAAACCCAGAACGCATCGGAATCCCTGAACAGCAAAATTTGGCTACTTTGCCCCAAGACTAAGTTTGTCTCCCGAACGGTTGTCGAGAATGCCGCAGCTATGGCAATCCTGTGGTTCAACAAAGGTCATGCTACTTTCGAGCACATCCTGGAAGAGCTCAACATACTGCCATCTAGAGATCTAGTTACTTTCAGTGATTCCCGCGATGCAAGGCGCATCAAGAGAATGTCCGAGCGTCTGACGGCAGAAGCAAGGGTCCACCGTCGTCGTGGAGTGAAAAGGGCACGGCTAGAAGAGAGTGCTCGCAAGGACCGTGAGGGCACAACCTATGCTGCAGGACAGTTCTAGTAACTTGCAGTGCTTTTCAAAGTTCTGTTGAACATTATGGCCAAAGATTATGCATTTCTAACAACTCTGTGATAAAAAAAAAGGTTTCAAACTTTCAAATGCGTTTTTCTCCTTTTGCAGTTTTGTGTGATCTGTGCTTCTTATACACGCTAGTTCGTATACTTAGAATTGTCATACCTCTATGAAATTTTGCACATAGCATGATGAAGGCCCATAGAGTGCAAGCATCTATTGAGATTGTCAGTGCTGCTTGATTATGTTTTTCAAAAATTACATAACATTGAAAGCCCTTGGCAACTAGAGCCATAGTAAATTTTTCTATTTTATTATTGTATTTCACCTTTTTACACACAAAATTTATATAGTTTTTTGCACTCTACAGTTCCAAAGGATCATAGTCAGCTATATCTGCATGCTTTATCTCAAATTTTTATAGGTCAGAATTGTTGCATAACAATGGCCATAATTTTGCAGTATCTGACCTGCAGAAAGAAAACCAAGACTCTTATTAAAGAAAATCATTTTTCGAGTAGCATCTCCCCTTAATTCTTATTAAACATAATAATTCCAAACTTGACTACCAGCAAGGATTCATACATAACCACATACTGTAATGAAGATCTTCTATTTCTAGTTTTTATTCACTGCAAGTGTGAACTGAGGCGTTTGAATTTATAGCATGCAATGTCTGACTGAGCCTGTGTTGAACTGATGCTAGCTTATAATGAAAGAAGGGGTGGGCCAGTAACTAAGGTCATTGTGGCTACAACTAGAGTCTCGTATGTGAACACCCCAACGGAAACAGGTGCACCCCTTGCCTTCATTGGTCCCAGTAGATGAGAGTCCCAGCAAAAACAGGAACTGTCGCTTAAGTTGTTGGTCGGGCTCCCGCACATTTTTGCGTGCCGACAACTCATTAGACAGGCACTGCTGCTGCTCGATGGAGGGTGCTGGTGGCTCCTCCTGATCCACAGACTTCAGATGTGGGGGTGGCGTGGCGCACAGCCGCTCCTCACTCGCATGTAGACGAGCCCAGTGTCGCATAAAGTGCTCTAACTGAAGCTCTGAAAGAAAGTCAGATAACTGTGAGCAACTAAACAACACTGCCACAATAAAGCATGTCATAAAACCATATGCATACCGTAGACTTTCAGTTAACGGAAATCTGTTAAACAAAACTACTGCTTGAACGGAATTATTGCCTCTGCAATGCTTGGTTTCGAGCTTCGAAAAATTTGTAGGCACAGCAAGTAATGAAAAGTGAGAGGAACCCCAATTATTTGACCCTGAAAGGACCAATGAAAATAGTTGAATTACCCAAGAAAAAGAAAAGCAAAACAAATTACACTGCTCCACATTCACTGTCGTGCTCACGAGCAATGCTGAATTACATTCCCAGAGCTAAAATGCAAAATACAAAAAAAAGAGGAAAAAAAAAAACAAAGGTGGATAGACGCACAACTGGTGTAGCTCAGTTGACAGAGCATCGTATGCATAGTGCAAAAGTTGTGGATTCGATGCACACTGGCGAGCAACAACTTGTTTTTTCATCCCCTTTAATTAATATTCTCCTTTAGCTCATAATTACTCCACTTCTTTAAAATCTACACAAGACTCACATCGTCCCTATGTCATTTGCCCAACATGACTGGAAAGCTAAAGCCATCTTTCTTTTTTTTTTTTTTTCAGTCAGTGTACTGATTCTCCCCCGCTCACCTTCTGTACATAATGTGACTTTGCACTGCCTCCAGGAACAGAAGCATTGCAAATTTTCTGCACCTCACCTGGCTTTGAACTGCACTGATCGGTCCAGCCCACTTTTGACCAAGCAACACCATGTGGTGACGTGATCATGTGATGTCACAAATTTTAGCAATCTGTGACATCACCATATGTGATGAAGTCATCATGCCACCACACCATCATCATGTGATGAAAGATTTTTTCCATCACTCATGTTGAAGCTGATGCCGACAGTCAATTTAAATGTTAAATGAGGCATCCAATGCTTTCGTCTTTATACTATGCTTTCCCCGACTTACTTGCTGGCATCTAATTCTTGCGCTGAACAAAAAAACAGGGCCCTTCTACTGGCATCCAATGGTTGCACTGAACAAAAAATCAGGGCCCTCAATAAATTCCCTTCATTGTGTTTATTACCCAGGTTATAAAACATGCAAGTTATGCATTATTTGTGCACAGACCCTTGCAAGTTACCTGCTCTACCTTCAATGGCAATTTCAGATGAAGCACTATTCATAGTACTTCACAATCAAGCAAAAGTTTTCCTCTTTTTAGCATTACAAGGCTGTATTACGAGCCCACCAGAAACATTGCAAATTGAAGCTAATTGCACAGCATAAATTGCAGCTGCTAAAAATCATCCTGTGTTTATTACTCACCCTTTTTCTTCTGGTGACTTGTCAGCTCAAAATTGCTGAGAAACTGTAACTTCTGAAAAAAAGAAGAAAAGAGGAAATAAAATATATATCACTATTGAAGAGCCAAAAGTCAGTAAGGAAAAAGGAAATAAAAAAAACGGGTTGGATACAAAGTATCTAAACTGTCAAAATGAAAAACATGATTAGTTGTCACTGCTGCTGCTGCTGCTGGCTGTGACAGTAAGTTTAGGGTGTGATCATCACAAGACCAAATTCATTACTTGGCCAGCTGGCAAACACGATTCTTGGAGCCCCAAACTATTGGATATGGCAAACTAGCTTTGCCAAATACGTTCAGTAATCCCAAGTTTGTCAATTAAACATCGTTAGTTCATGCAATGACCTTTTTGGTCTTGACCACATCTTTGTTTTTGCTCAATAAATTCAAACACCCACTTAATAAAAAGGCATTTTTGTGGGCTCAATGAGTTCAAATTAATGATGTTTCAGTGTATCCCGTGTGTCAATCTCATTCCAATTCCCCGGCCTTGCAAGATTTTCATGGCTTTTTGCACTGAGAAGAAGCAGTCTCTTCTTAACAAAAGTGAACTCTGCAAACAGACAGTTTGTTATTGGGTATTCAATGTGACAGCCTCTCTACAAGTCACACTAACCTAAGGGACTACCACTAGGAGGCCAAGCAAGGCTGCTGTGCATCGCATGGGCTCCGCATTCGACGATGTTTTTCTTGAACCAAGACTGCTTTTTGGTGCCAACAGTGGTCTCTGTTGAACTTTAGCAAGTTGCCGACGCTGCTGGTGCATGCCTCCAACCTCTTTGTTCTTATGGAGCTTTGCAAACTTCAACTCTTTGCTAAGGAGGGGAACGCTGCCTTGTTAGCCCCAATGCCACCTGCACCGGCCTTGGGCTCGCACTTCGACGCACGTGCACAAGTTCATTCGGCAACACAATGGCGTACAAGGTGAGCAGCATAGATCTACTTGCCACAGAATTTAACCCAGAAGAATGGAGTGTAGACCTGAATGCCCGACAACGCTCACCTCAACAGCAGTCGAAAGAAACCGAAGGAACACGGTCAAGTAAAGTGGCGCCAGCTGGCGGAACGCTAGCAAGCAAAACAGAATCAACACTCGGTGTTCCCTCAATGCTCGGTGACACAGCTGTGGCACGTCGTCGCTTAAAACGACTGCCATGGTTGCCAGTCGATGACTGCAAGATCGTCTTTCGTCCAAGTGTGGGCGTCAATCTAGCCCAATACAATGATGGAGAGTTAGAGGCAGCTGTAGTCGCCAGCAAGCGTTTCGAGGAGAATGTTGCGTGCGTCTACCTGCCCTAGAAAATATTTTCACAGAGTCCACTTCTTGCGCAGAACGCATTGCCAACTATGCCGAAATACGAGAACTCACCTACGTTCGCATTTCATGCCTGCATAGCTGCGGAGGGCGATGCTGCGGTGGGTGAAAGAGCATAGCCAATTGGCTTATTTGTCCCCAGCTTGCGTGCGGTAGATGCGTTGCCGCTGTGCGGGAAGCCTGTGGAACGGCACTTATTTGTCCCCCGAAGCGCGTGGAACGGCCCTTATTTGTCCCCCGCTTGCGTGCGGGAAGGGTGCCGTCACGTGCGTTGCGGATGTGCGGGAAGCGCGTGGAACGACATTAACGGCGCTCCGTCTCTTCGAGGCGGTCGTTATCTGCACCGCAGGGCAAGCAGCGTATACGACGCTCCGTCTCTCCGAGACTCTTAACGAATCACTTTACTGAGCCTTCAGTAGCTCTTTGTTGCCGAAAGCGATTCCCATTCTCCCAAAAAGGGGAGTCTGGTATCGCGCCCACTCAGGAGTGCAGCAACCGTCACGTGCACGGCGTCATGGGTTCGCTCTCGACCCTGTGGCCTTCGGAAAGCGCCCGCGCTCAGCCGCTACGCAGTGCACCGCTTACCTAGATAGCAGCCAAGGTCGTCCTTATGAGGACTCCCCCTTTTTGCCGCTGTTTCGCCCCCGACCCTTGCATGTGCTAAGGCACCGCGAGCGGCCGTCACACCGAAATCCAGGTTCTCGGCAGACATCAGGGGGCACGATATAGCGCGTCAGCTACCACGTTGGTTGTGTGTTCCCCACAAAAGGGGGTGACGACCCGGGCGGGTGCCGAAGGGTGCCCGTCGATAAAGGCGACGGCCTTTTTGTGCAACGCGGCATGCCACGAAACAGGCATGTTGCAACGAGCCCGAATCGTGCAGGCGAACTCACGCGCAAAGAGCGGTCAAAAGCTAAGAGCTTTTGATACCGCGTTGGGCGTCAGAGTAATGTACTCGTATTACGAAGGAATACGGCCACTAGCGTGGGTTCAGTCTTAGCGAGCCGCAGGGCACGCGTTAACCGTCGCCGTGGCGAGCACACCATACTGCTCAAGGTCGCAATACTTTATTGCCTGCGCCAACACCAAAAACGCAGTACAGAGCCAGTTGCAAATGCGCGGCGGGAAAGCAAATGGGCTTATCCATGCCGCGAGTACGTCTCCAAGGTAAGTGATTCACGGAGACGCAAAAGCGCTCGCGTTGGCTTCTGAGAGATACGGGTCGGCACAGTTTGATGACCATGCAATAGAACACCGTACCGCTTGTGGGAATTGAGGCTAGCCCGCTGCCTTTGCGCGGGCTTTGCCGCCTTTTCTGCCGTTCTCATGTCCCGACATGTCAGCCCTCTTTTGCTGTCTGCCGTGGTGGGTGAGCGGAGTGACGTTTAACTCCCTCACCCGGTAGCGGATGTTGACTGTGGCGCCGCGCGCGGGGACTCCCGAGAGGTTTTTGCGCGCTGCGTCGGGAGCGGTCAGTACTCTCCGGGACAGCAAACGGTGAGCCACGCTATCTTTTTCGTCCGTCGACTCCCGTCCCTCGGGACTCGTCGGACTTCGCTGACGGCGCCTCGCGCCCGAGGCGAACGCTCACTTTTTGTTGCCCCACTGCGTACTCACGGCCGAAGGGCGGTACGGTGTCCTAGTGCGTGGCCTAGCTACGCCGACCCGTCTCCCTCCGAGGCCAACGCGAGCGCCTTTGCCCTCGCTCGAGCAACCGGGCCTTGGTCCCGGTGTCTCCGTGGATCACCTTTACCGCGGAGACGTGCTCGTGGCACCCTGTGTAGTACTTTGTGCCCGTGGCATGGATAAGCTTATTTGCTTTCCCGCCACGCCTTTTGCAATGGGCTGTACTGCGTTTGGTGTTGCCACAATAAAGTGTTGCGACTTTGAGCAGTATCGTGTTCTCGCCACGGCGACGGTTAACGCGTGCCCTGCGGCTCGCTAAGACCGGACCCACGCTGGTGGCCGTACTTCTTCGGGATACGTGTACACCACACGCTCTTTGGCCTAGCATTCGGAAGGGGGCAACATAAGGTAAGCGTTCGCCACGGGCGCTGTTGGCAAATTCCGAACGAGCCCCAAACAAAGGGAGCGGACGGACGGTACAGAAAAGCGTACTTACACCCATGTCGTCCCCGGAGAGCTCACAGAGAGGTCTGTTGCACTCCCAACGCGTGCGCGCGACACATCTTGGGAAACTCTGCGCGCGGCGCTACAGTCGACATCCGCTACCGGGTCAGAAGAGTTAAGCGTCGCTCCACGCTCTCCCAGCACGGCAGACCATGGAGGAAGAAAGTCATGTCGGGACATGAAAACGGAGAAAGAGGCGGCAAAGCCCGCGCAAAGGCAGCAGGCTAGCCTCCATTTTCATATGCTAAAGAAAGTTTTAAAGCTCAGGAGACTATCGAATGCACAGAAGAAGGAAAGAAAGGAAAGGGCATGCCCAGCCGGCGCGCTACGTGAAAAGTGTGGAGGAAATGCCATCATGATGGCCATATTCACAGGTCACAATGGAGGCGTTGCTATGGTTATGTGTTGCGCAGTGTAGCTGATCTAGCAGTGAGCGGCCGCAGCTGGCAGCGGAATTTGTGCCACCGCAGGTCTCGTGCTGAGCTGTGGCGGACAATATCCGTGCTCTGCGCCTAGTTATTGGTTACGCAGTGTTCTCCTGGCAGTTACTGTACTCTTAGCAACGTTTACAAAACCTTTTGCCCACCAGGGGGCCTGAACAGTGAGTAGAACAAGCGCATATCCATGTGTCGTGCTGCGGCTGAAGAATTTGAAGTGTTCAGCGAAATTGCGTTGGGCACCATGATGAAGCGGAACGACGACGAACGCCTTGCAGGTCAGTGACGGTTGGGCAGTGCTCCTGTTTGTGGCAACGGAAGAAACTGTTATGCTCAGCAAGACGCAATGAGGACCATGTGCAGATACAAAGTTTCGTTTTCAGTATGTGTACAGTAACAACTTGTATGTGCGTAATGAAACACTTTTTCTTATGTGTTTCTTAAAAAGAAGAGAAAAGTGAGCCCCATAACTGTCTGCCTCAGAGTGCAACACCTCAACAGTAGCTCACAAGGGATGGAGGTAAGGAGAGATTAAAAGCATAGGAATAAATCGGCTTGACAAGCTATATACATAGAGGGAGGAAGGAGAGAGCGCGGCGCAGGGACAGTGAGCGACAGAAGTAAAAAGGAGATAGGAAAGATGGACATGGTCCCGGGAGTCCGAGGACAGGCACCACTCGCCGAGAGCTATTGTCGGCATCAGGAAATGGCGTAGGAGGAGCCTAGTCGGCCAGAGCTGCACTGTCGTCGGAGATCGCGGGGCCATAACCGGTCGGCATGGAATCCAGCGAGCGAGTCCCTGAAAACACCTTTTCTGTTCCGCTTGCTATACTCGCCCTCAGCATTGTAATCTCAACGTTAGAGCAACCACGTTCAAGTGTGACGTGCACCGTGCTCAAAGTCGCCACGGTCAAATAATGCTGATGCCAACGAGTTTCACGCAAAACACGGGCACAGTGGCCGGGTGCTGCGTCGGCCTCGCGTCGGAATGCAACCGTACCAGAAGGCGCACGACCGATCGTTATGTCTGTACAGTGCGTGAATTAATGACGTGAGAACACTCGCGTCATCAGTACATCTAGCGCGCATTCTCTTGTACTTGCTGTGTTGTCAACAAGCTGTTACTCGCTGTTAATACTTGGACGAAATGATTTCGCCGAAGGTGTCGCGCCGGCCCAGAGTGTTAAGCACCATTCCATTAGTTTCGGATCGTCACGACACGCGCATTGCGCAGCCCACGTGCTTTCCGAGCCAGAGAGAGGGTTGCGCCTTCTGCTTTACATTCAGATGTAAACAAGAGAGGAGAATTTGCCCAGTCAATATGGCCGACTTCCAGCTTCACCACAGCTTCACAACGAGTGACGTCAGGACCTCTCCTAAGTTTTTTCCTTCCTTCATGAGAAAATTCAAGAAAATCAAGTGTTAAAGCAACAGTTGGCTCTAATGCTGCAACGTTTAAGTACACTTACAGCTGCCCCGCCTGCGTCTTCTCCATCCTTACCCATCTCCCTCTCTATCATGGAGCCTAATATGGCAAATGAATCGGTGACCGGTTTTATGGATTCCCCCCCTCCCACCACCCCACAAAAGAGAAAAGGACAAAACCGGCCAAATCATCGGAAGATGATTTTAAATGAACCAGTAAAAAAATTAGGAAAGAACACAGGAAAGTCGGTGAAGAGGCTGATTTAGGCTTTACGCAAATCGCTGAACGCTTCACTAAGATAGAGAGTATCCTAGACAATTTGGTTGCTCGGCTCGAAGCTCTCCGACAATCCCAACCCTCTCCAGCTCCTTAGCAGCCATAACCTCCTTTCTCACCCTTGTATCATACTCACCCTCTTCACTCTGCATAAGGTAGTGGAATTGCCGTGAGTTAAGAAACAAGAGAGAAAAAAACCTCCTACTTTATAAACAGCAGTCAATACCCGCTCCAGATGTCATCATCGTACAGGAGTCTTTAAACGCTTGCAAACTTCTCAGCAATCAGACTGTACATTCGCATCCTAGCTCCCCATGGACCACCATATACATACACAGGAACGTCTCATTTATAGCACACAATCTTTCTGATCTTTACTCTGATTGCATTCTTCTTGAAATTCTCCCATGTCGTACAGGACAAGGCACATATTTCATTTTACTTAATTATTTATTCTCATCCTAGAGATGGCTTCACAGCTGCTTTCGAACAATTGACAGGGCCATCCAAATAGCAAGCTCTGCTCTTATAACTGATGATTTTAATGACCCGCACATAGATTGGGGTTATAGGAGAAACACTAGGAAGGGCACCAGCCTTTTTCAATACGTTCAGCAAAACAAGTCCACTCTAATCACTGACTGCATGCTAACCACACGAATTGGCAATAGTGTGTGCATAAATACGACCGCGAACCTTACTTTCCCTAAAAACATGTGACAAGCTAACTGGACACACTGCCCAGTGCCAACTTTCGTCCACAGTTTCATTCCACAGTTTCATTTAAAACCTATTGTTGACTAAGGTAAATTTCGTGAAAACCGAGACCGAAACCAAAGAAAAAAAATTCGGAACTACAAAGACTAGGCGTCTCAGCTTAAACAGGATGTAGCTCTTAGCGAAAAAGTAGCTCTGGCAGAACATATACGCGATCCAGTAGACAGCAGGCTACTCCACTTTATGGGAGGCCTAGGAGAGTTTGGAGGAATGATGGCTCAGGCAAAAATATAATTGCAAATTAAAATGAAAAATGGCACAAACGCTCCAGCTTGCAACTGAATATGCGGCCGAGCTTTCATCGCAGCAATGGAATCAGATATGTAACCGACTTGACGGCACTCCACATATGAAGAACTCATGGTCCCTGCTTCGCCATATGTTAGATCCATGCTCCTCGCGCTCTAAAAGTAATAAGCGGATTACGAAACTCTTGTTTGAGGTAGAGAAACAAGGCCAAGACATTGAAGCTGCTCTTAAGGCTAGGTATTTCACTGAACCAAGGTGAGAATCGTTACCTACCTATAATGGAGCTCCGAATCTAGACTTGGATGCACAGATTGCAGAGGCGGAAGTTTAGGTTGCACTAAGCAAACTTTGCACCACATCTGCTTCAGGACTAGATGGAATTACGAACAAAACACTCCGAAAGTTAGACTCCAACTCAGTGGCCACTCTTACCGATTACATGAATCAACAATAGGAGCAGGGCACGCTGCCCCAGGAATGGAAATCAGCCAAGGTGATTTTAATACCCAAAAATAATAAGCAGTTCTACCTTAACAATATGAGACCGACCTCTCTGACCTCATGTATAGAAAAACCGATGGAGCATGTAATCCTGAATCGCCTTAACCGCTACAACTTTTTCCCTCCACCATGTACGGCTTATGAACGGGACTGAAGATGTCATGCTGCAGCTTAGGAAGGATGTGCTAAATCCTACTTTCCCACACACCACCAGAGCCATCCTCACATTGAACCTGAACAAAGCTTTTGATAATGTTGCTCACTCCTTGATTTCACAAGCTCTTATCGAACTAAATGTAGGCTCTTGAACGCACAGGTATGTCACTGCCTTTCTGAGCAACAGGTTCGCCCGCCTACAATCAGGCACATTCAAAACCGATCCCTTCACACTAGGTAGCAAGGGAACACTCCACCAAGCGGTTTTGTCCCTCTTCCTTCTTATTGTTACTTTCATCCCGCTAGCGCAAAAACTTGCCATACTTCCTTCAATCAATCACTCCTTGTACGCAGATGACATCACCAACTCGGTATATGCCGGCAACCATGGCAAAATAAAAACGAAACTTCAGTTGACCGCTGACACTGTTGTTAAGCACGCCAACAGTATTGAGCTCACCTGCTCACCAGCTAAATTGGAACTCCTAGTAATTGACTTTAACAAGCTAGATACCTGTAACATTCAAGTCATCCTTGATGATACCCCCATTCCCAGGGTCAACAAAATCAAAATTTTAGGCCTTAATATTTCTGACAATGGTTCCAATGCTGACGCCATAGAGTTAATCTGCACTTCAGTTGATAATGCCGCTTCCCTCATAAAGCACATTTCCCATTGTCATCGTGGCACGAGGAAAGCAGACACACACCGCCTCATTCAGGCCTTTTGCCTATGCAGAATTACCTATTCCATTTCCTACCTATATCTCACACCCACGGAGACTGAGTAACTAAACATACTCATTTGCACTATCTATAAAACTGCTTTCCATCTCCCTAAATCAACAGCCACCAATAAATTATTACTTTGACTTGGGGTGCACAACACTCTGGGATAGCTTCTAGCGGCGCGCATCTTTTCAGTCAGTATCAAAGACTGTCACTTAAAGAAACATGTCAAGTACTCCTGCGCCAACTTGAAATCAACATTCTTGGTCACACCACGGCCACTCTCGCAGTTCTCGTCGCTGTTAACAGCAACCTTAATACCGCCACTCACCCAAAACACTCACCCACAACATAATCGAGTGCGACGGGAAGCTAGAGCCAAGGCCCTTCACAAGCGCTTCCCTCCTAATTCTCCCACAATATATGTAGACACGGCCGAACATGGATGTCATCCAGCTTTTGCAATAGCCGTTGTAGACAGATTTCTCCGATGGAGGCAAAAATGTTGTAGGCCCGTGTGCTCAGATTTGGGTGCACGTTGAAGAGCCCCAGGTGGTCTAAATTTCCGGAGCCCTCCACTACGGCGTCTCTCATATTCATATAGTGGTTTTGGGACGTTAAACCCCAGATATCAATGTAGACAGATTTCAAAAACTGGTCGCTAGTGCGTCCATTCCAAATTCGACCGAATCCTTGGAAGCAGAGGAGGTGGCAATTGCCTTAGCCATTGTTCACTCCTCCGCTAAGTATATTTTCTCCGATTTAGGGGTGAGACGGGCGAGTCTAAATGGGGAGCAGTTTTTGGAGCAGCGAAATTTCAATTTTGGAGCAGAAGAATCTTGCTTCGGAGCAGTTAGTGGCATTTAATATGTCGTCTGGGAGCTTGCAAAGACAAATTTTTAGCAACGTGGGGGAACCAGTACATATTTCATTTGGTTAAAAATGCACATAACACTGAAACAAATTTGGAGGAAGTTTTTGAACAGATTATCGCCAGGTATAAACTGCACTACCATTTTACATACCCCGTGACCTATCTATCCCCCGTAAGAAACATGTTTAAAAAATAATTTAAAAAGGGTTTTGTTGAAAACTAGGTTCCCAGCAAATATTTAAAAAGAAAAACACATCACACTCAAAAATAAGTTCATAAATTGTGATTGCACAAGAATCGTAGAAATCTAACAGTGGACCTTCACTTAAAGAAAAGCCCGACATGATAGCGCGAAGTGTACTGCACGCTTTTAACAGACAACAAAAGCGCTCTGCACCACCGTTTCCCGACACCTTGAGTGGGACCACCTTCATGAGTGATGCGCGGGAACCAAGAAATCTCGCCACACCAACTATTTCGCGTAAAAGTGCAAAAAGTGATAAGCAAATGGTCTTGATAACGCCTCTCCACGCGAGCAACCACGCATTGTTATGTTTGGCCCGGCAGTGATGCTATGGCTGCTCCCTTCACCACATGCTGTACCTCGTTGGTAAAGTTAGTGAATAGCACATCAGTATATCCGTTCTGCAGGTTCACTAGACCTCCCACTACGCGTATCCCCTTTACGAGTAACAGTTCGATATTTCCATCAGCTAGTCCGGTATATACATAAAAAACGTCGCTTTTTAAAGCAACTGTCACGCTCATACGTGGTGGCACTGTCATACCTTCATCCACAATACGAAGAGACGAAACGATTGGTTGCTCCGCATGACACACGGCAACAGAGTTCACTGCAGAGAAAGAAACTTGGGATTTCTGCAAGTCGGTGATGGCATTGTTTGCTTGCAGGAAGTCCATGCCCAGAGTTGTCTCACGGGAACATTCAGACAGAACAATAAAACTGCTGATGTACACATGGCCTCCAATTCCCACTATCGCTGTGCACAATCCTACGGGGCTGACTAAGTGCCCTCCGGCGGTGCGTAGCTGCAGTCCAGTTCAATGAGTGAGCACTTTCTTCAGCTTCTTTGCAAGCATGCTACTTATTACTGAGTAGTCTGCACCAGTGTCTATTAGCGCTATGGTCTTGACGTCGTCGATTCTGACTTGTAGCTCGCATGTCACGTCGCCATTACTGCACTTGTCCATCTTATCCGTTATTGTGTTAGTGTCCTCGTCTGATCCGGTTAACGATGGAGGGTTTTTAATTTTCCAAAAATCAGCGGCCCTGCCTCCACAGGTCGCTGGTTCTAGTTTTCCAGTCGCAGGCTTGGTGAATGACGCCTTGGGAAAGTAGATGATGGGCGTGGATTCGGCGACCTATTGCGCATTGGTGCAATCGACCCCGATTCATGTCGCTGAGTGTTTGAAAAGGCATAGCGCGAAGATAAAAATTCTTCGATTTCGTAAGGGCGCTCACCGTTACGAGAGAGGGTGCATTCACTGGGAAGCCACGTAGCCAACCCTACGGTAGTGGCATGTCCAATAAAGATGACCTGCCTCCCCATAGTGGTAGCAGAGAGGCCGCCGGTCTGCAGAGCGCCATACATCACTTTTATGGGGTTTCGCTTCTGGCATCGGCGGTGGCGTACTGCAAGGAAACCTCGGTGGCGTAACGGGAGCTTGTGCAAAGTTCGGGCGTCTGATGTCTTGCCGTACGACTTGCGCATACGACAGCTGTGGCTGAGGTTCCGATTGCGTGCAATGGGGCACCTGAGGCTGTGGTTGAAGAATTGGTTGCCGCACTTCTTCACGTACAACGTCCGCGTTTGAGGGCATCGCTGGAGGACTTTGGGCGAGTTGCAGTTTCTGGAGAGCCCTCACCATTTACCGAGGACGTCAACGTTGGTGGGGAGGCATGTTGACTCCACCCTAACTGAAGAGACTCCGAAGTCTCTGTTGTACAGTCGCGCACGTTGCTGTAGTGTCTTTTCCATGGTCGTTGCCTCGGACCGGAACTCCGCCACAGTTAGCAGTAGATTACGCACCAGGCCTTCAAAACTCTCTTCTTTTACTCCCCGCATTAGGTGCCGCAACTTCTCCTCGGCCATGTTTTGGTCGGCTTGGCGGAGGAGCCACGACATGTCTTCTAAATACATGGCCACGCTCTCGTTATTCCTTTGATTCCTCGCCTGAAGAGCAGCCTCTGCCTTCTCTTTGCAGTCTGTGTTCGGATAGGTTGTGATTAGCTCTCGTCGGAAGTTGTCCCACGATAGCAGGGACGCTTTGTGGTTCTCAAACCACGTACATGCTGAATCTTGCAGGGTGATGTAAACATAACGAAATTTCCGGGCTTCGTACCAACCATTCAAACATCCAACGCGCTCGAAGCCTTCGAGCCAGTCCTCGGCATCTTCAAAGGTGTTACCGTGGAAGACCTCTGGTGTATGTGATGAATCCACGATGAGGTGAGATGGAGATGGCATCAACTGGGTGGCTATTGCAGTGATGCTTGTGCTTGAGGTCTCGACAGATCTTAATGGACCAATTAGGGGGCCAAACTCAGGCTGCTCACCACGTAGTCGACAACTCGTGCGTTGGTGCACAGGTGTTAATTCTACTGGCTCCAATCTTCTGGGATCGGGGCTTCTCTCCCTTGCCTGTAGTGGGCTTGGAATCATACCCAGCACCTCCACTAGAATGTTACCAATAAATATAGCACCTGGTACTATACAAACTATTTATTTAGGGCGAACCTGTGCCCGTAAACTCAAAACTAAATGGTCAGCCAAAATTTCCCTTGCTCGCTGTCTCCAGCTTCTTTGGTCTCTTCCTCTTCACCTCGAGTTTCGTGGTGGTCCCGTGGCGTAGCATTGTGGCGCATGCAGGACGGCGTTCCATGGTGCGGCTTTCTTGCTACTTGTGTGGCGGCTTTTAAAAACGCAAACTGGTGCACGCGTCTTCTGCGATTGTCAAACTGTGGCAATATATCACTTGCTGAGAGCTGAGAGCGTTGCATTCACCGAACTTTGTGGCTAGAGATACACTTCTAGAATTTATAGGACGCAGTTTGATTTGCTGCGAGTGAGCTTTAATTGGCATCAGGGTGTCCTCCAAGTAGGTACCCACGACTGCGTTGCGAAAGTATGTTCAGAGAGAATGAATAATACACCCAGTTACCTTGCATTCCTGTGAAACCATTGCGGTTGGTTGTGTTTCATAAAGTTAGCCATGAAGTTAGCAGATATAAGTTACAACTTAGTAGTGCGGATGGTAGGAGAAAGCTAGTTTTGAAAGAATGTGTTTATTGGTATCTGGGGCCAAATTGTATTTGCCTTTGTGTGCTTTTCTCACACGGCCGCACAAAATTCTGTTCAAATTCCACAGTAGAATTTGTTTGTGTTTCTTGAGAAGCCTGGAGGGTTTGAAGCGAGTCCAATGCACTTGACTGCAGCATGGTATTGTGTTGTGTGGTTCGCCTTGCTGTTGTCTATCATTGTGAGGTGGTTTGAAAGTTGGTTACGAGTTCACAGCTGGAGGTTCCAAGCAAGGCCATCGTCCTCATCACCAATCATTCTCTTCATGCGCAGCAGTTGGGAGCGCTGGCCAGCCGAGATTTTCCGGGCGGTGGATGAGCTCTTATGTTTGGCCCGGCAGCTCGTCTGGGCAGACGCCATTGTGCGTAAGTCAGTCTGCTAGGATGCTTTCAACGCCATTGGCGCCCAGTCAGCTAGACGCTGCCCTGTAGGTGTTCCAGATAGTGGTCTCGTCTCGACGAAGGCTTCGTGAGACAACCCTTTTGTTGAACGGGTCCGAAGAGCGTGGGACGGTGGCACTGTGTCAGTTCTCAGGGAGTCAACCTCTTGACTCGGCTGTTGTTGCCGACGCAAAATGTCACAAAAGCACCACAGTCCGGAAGCGTGGGAAGACCTCGCAGTTCTCAGGGATTGAGCACCTGGCCTGCCTAGTTTGGAAAACTTCTGGCAACACTGTAGCAGAACGCTGCCTTGGACCAGTGCTGACGTTCGTGTTAGCGGCCATCTCCCCGGAGGAGTTCAACTTTCTCCTCCACCTTACTCTACCTCCTAGCCCTTCGACGTCTTCCAGACGTGGGCCGGGTGCGTCATTGTGTTGGTGCGCTCGTGAACCTCATTGGATATTCTCACCCACGTTATTCTTCTCACGAGTGTCAATTTCTGCACCCTTTCTGGTGGGTGGACCATTGAGACTTAGTCACCCGATTTGTGGCAAGAGTGGTCACCGCCTTCCTCGGACCTCCATGTAAAGGGACGACGGGCTATAATAGCTGAATCATGAGCTGAATCTTTATACATAGCAGAATCTTTGTACAGTTTCATTTTTAAACTATCATGTAAATAAACTTTCATTCTATCTCTATCAACACATCCCCTCACTGGCGAAGATCGGCTTTGCTGACAACAGCGGGAAGCCAGCTACCCTAAAGAAAACACGCCGTACCTAACATCGACCTTCGAGCCCTTTACAACTGGTGGCAGCGAAGGGATGCCATCATCAACCTCTTACCCTTAACAGCAATGTTAATACGGCTCACGTTGGACTCATATTTTTTTTAATACTGTACATCATCACTGTCGATGCAGAACTTTCGATAATATATCGGCTTATAATCACCGCCCGCCCCGCTCCGCCACTCGCGCAGTGCAGGTAATACCCCTGTCACACGGGCATCTGTGAACACCGTTTAGCTCCCTTGCCCTTACGACAAAGAAGATGGGGTTCGTTTACACGGCCACCCTTACGCAAACGAAGGTAAATGGAGCATTTCACAAAGGGCGTTCGACGATCTCCCTTTGCAGCGGAACGAGCTACTCTCGTCCACAGTATCTGAAGGTAAGAAAAAACTTTAGAGCACCAAATTGCCACAGTGAGTACAATAATACATTTTGGCAATATTAAACATTTTTTGTTGCAGTACTCATTCATAACGTGTTTGTTTACATATATATACGCTAGCCGGAGTGCAGCTATTCTCCACATTGATGCCCTCCAGACCGTGCCTCGCCAGTCGGGCCGGGCGCCGCCACTTGAAAATATTTCGTCCATGCATGCGGTTCTTATCGTCGCTGTGTTTAAGTTTGCCCGTGAGAGGAATGAGTGGCAGCGCTGCATTATCGTCACCTGCTTCGACGGCAGCAGGAATGGGTAATGGGACCCGATAGAATTCAAGGCCAACTTTGAAGTGCGCTGACGATAGCAGAAAACACAATATCTTTCATACATGGGCTACAAAAACAACTATTCGTTGAGAAACGCGCAGTGTAAACAAATGTAGCATTGGGCACAAGGTGGCCAGCGTCGCTGCATTAGCGAATGTGTTCACGTTTAAAATATTTTTAATTTTTTCTTTGCTTCAGACCTAATCAATATTGTGTTTTTGTAAAAACAGCATAACGAAGATCCACAAAAAGCATCTAGAGATGAAATTATGATACTTCTGCGAAAATCCAACAGCGCTGGCTGAGCCCCCTCGCGGAAACTATGACAACCTTGTCATTGCCGTGTGACACTCCCAGAACTCAATCTCCGTCGAACTTCCTAGGGGAGATTTACATTGACAGAATTTAACAGAACTCAGTGGTGGCCGTGTGACAGGGGTGTAAGAAATTAGTGTCCAAGCAAACGAACTGCTGAACGTACAGTAGTCGGTTTCATTGCAAAAAAAGAACAAAATATAGAAAATATGAAGTTTCCCAGTCACACTGCGGCACGGCCGCCAACCCAAACACCGGTCAAACGTAAAGCTAAACCTAAAAGCTCATGTAGCCTAGAGGCGACATGCAGCGACGCCTCTTATATGCTTCTTGCAAGTTTTGATTACAAAATTGAGCCGTGGCAAATCATCATTCATCTGTGCCACGTGATCGCCGACGTGTCATGAGTTACGAATAAAGCGCCTAGGTGCCTGTTTGAAATGGTTTGAATGTGCGTTGTTACTACGGTTTCGCAAATAACCAAGTGTTTCTCTCTACCTGCAGATATCGATGTGCGGATTTCGCGTGCAAGCAATGGCTGTTTTAAATGCAAATTGCAATGAGAACCTGCTTGTCTAAACAAATTAGTTGACCATGGACATAAACCGGGAATGGGCTGCATGCGTTCTGTTGCTCATGCAACCCATTTTGTGAACTCATGTGCACGTGCCAGAGCATCAAGAAGACATGTCGAATGCAGGGAAATCACTCCATGTTTACAGTTACTCGCTCACGGCAAACATGCAACCGTAGGTAACCGCACGCAGCAGCGTTGGCACGAAAACCGCAGCGACCGAAAGAACGCGCTACGCACAACAAAGAACCGGAGAGTCGACCCCGCTACGCTTGCCACCCGACTCGATCGTTTCGCTAGTTCACAGTGGCACCAGAACACACAGCCTAGCAAGTAGAAGCAGCACGTTCGATGCAAGGCACTCTTGTGGGATCAGGCATATTTCCAACAGTTTAGAGGAGATTATGATGGCAACATGGGAGCCTTCATCATCAGAATGGTGCAAAGTAAAGAAAAAAAAATGCCGCCATATCCACGAAGTGAATGATGATGAGTGGGCGAAGCTCTGGAGGAAAACCTGGTAAACCATGAATCTTCCGTACATTTTGCCTACTCGATTTTATTACAATGCTCCCCCTAGCGTACGTCGCCGCACTAAATCGAACGATTGCCTTCCACCAATGACACGTGCCATATGTGACATCATTCCTATTTTATAACATCTCGCATCTTTCATCATCAACTACAAGTACCGCCGTCTAGTTTATAACATCTTGCATCTTTTCATCATCAGCTACAAGTCCCGCCATCTAGTGAGCACTGAAAGAACTAAACGAGAGGTGGCTACATGCAGGAGACGGAGCCGCCATCTAGTGAACACTGCAAGAACTAAACGAGAAGAGGCGACATACAGGAGACGGTACCGCCATCTAGTGGACACTGCAAGAACTAAACGAGAGGTGGCTACATACAGGCTACAGAGGACGCACAGCCCACGCCCTAAGGAGCTTCGCCCCTAAAACACGCTTGGTTGCGTCGTATTGTAGTCAACTCGGACTTTTTTCCCCAATGAAGCAGAGGTTACCATCAAAATAGTAGCTTTTTAGGCTGTTTTGGAGCAGTTCAGAGAAATTTTAGGTATTTTTATATTTTAGGAGCAGCTTGGTAGAAGGTAATGCAAATGTATCAAAAATGCGCAACAGGCACCGGCAATGCAGTTTGCTTGTACACGTCGCGCCGCCTAGCAGCGTTGATTAGAACCCACGGGGCGGCCCTTTGAGCCATTTTGCCGTTGTTCGAACAGGCGGAACAACATAGCAGTGCGTCGTTTTTCAATGGATTTATCGCACCCTGTTGACAACTACGTTGTCAGATGTGAAAAAAAAGAACAAACGCAGATACTGCTGCATTAAGGATTGCCACAATAAAAAAGGGGATGTCAGCGTCATAATGTATCGCTTCCCATCAAGACCATGGGAAGCATCTCGGCGGCAGAAGTGGATCGTCGCTGTTCGGCGCGTCAAGTAAGTGTCCCCCTTGCGAATTTTCGTTAAATGACATCAGAGCGAAAACAATAACGGGAAGCATTCGTGAAACCTAACGTCGTAAGAGCTTGGACGCCTGGTGAATTTTCCCACACATTGATTTGTCAACGTGTCCTGCCGCTCCTTTGTACACCAAGACGATTACTAGACTGCTGTAACGTGCTCTTTAATGCCGAGGCTTTCTCACGCTTAGTACGACAGAAATAAGGCTGGAGTGCACCGCGTAACACATGAAGTATTTGCAAATTACCCCTTCTCTCATGCACATGCTTCGTTTTCCTGTTATTGTGAGCTGATCGTTTCATTACTCATTGCGTATTCGGATATTCGCGTCTCCCTCGCGAACACTTGGACACACTTTGTTTTCGCGTTATTGAGTGCCAGCTGACTGCTCTCAATTCAATCTTTCGGCACCGGTGACCTCTCATCTTGGAAGCCTAACGAGAATACAAGGATATGCTCGAGGTATTTCGACAACGGCGAAAAATCACCACAGAGAATCATCCTGGTTACTTTCCGACAATATTTCGTTCTGTATACAAGAGGCGGTCGAGAGCTCCTGCTCAACAATTTTCGAGGTTTTCGAGTGGCAAGTGACAGCTGATTGAGAAACGTATACGGTCGTATTTGTGCGTCATAAAAATTCAACGTCATAAACATGCTTGTTTTGCTGTGACAAGCACTCGGTGTTCACTTCTTTAACACTATACACATGGTCGTTGTCGTACAGTGCGCGTCATTTTCAAGCGTTGGTGGTCGAAAATGGGCATCGATGTTTTAAATCGCCTTAAAACCGCAATGCGAAACCACCGACATGCCTCAAACAGCACAATAAACTCATACCATGCAAAGTAGAAATTGCTCGTTGGCCACCTCGACGCTTCGCGGAATCAACGCCATGGCGTTGACGGCTGGGCTGATCACTGTGCCACGTAACCATTGTCGGTTGCCTATATGCGCAGCTGTCTCACACCTGCTGATTCAAAACTGCAATTCTCAATTTGGCCACTCTCAAAATACACTTTCTGGCTGCTAGATTTATTGAATTATCTCCTCTGCTTGATTGCCTCATCGCTCTTTTCTGGATTCCAGTGCACTACACAGGCAACACGGCCCTTCACACCCAAGCCCAAGCACTTGTCAACCAGGCTCACAGCGACCTGCCTTCACTTCGAGGTGCCAGAGATCAACTCCTCAGCTATCACAATGTCACACTCTTCTACCGAAATTCGCACCTAGCGTATCCTCCACCACAAAAATCTCTTTCCAGAAGTGACCAGGTTTTGTGGCACAGACTTCAAACAGCCAAAGTCACAACTCCTTTCCTTCTCTCCCTTTTTATGCATGGTGAAACCTCTCCTCATTGCAACTTGTGTCCTAGCACCAAGCCTACTTCAATCACGTATTTCTAAATTGCCTGAACAAACCCAAGCCCCCGTCTAAAGGGTCAAAACACCACGAGTGATCGGAGGCTGCTCTGCGCAGCTCATAACCAGGGTTACAGCTCTGGACAAGGAGCTGGGCCAGAGGGGTCTCTAAAACAGAATAGTGTCCAAGCACCTAGGGCCCGTAGTCATCCTGCTTCCACTTCCCCTCCCACACACCCCCTCAAATGATTCTTTCATGGATTGATAAAGTTGCTCACCTACCTACCTACCTACCTACCTACCTACAGTAACCTAAATCTCTTGAGCAGTAATTATAGATATATTATTGTCACCAAATAACTCAAAGGCCTGAATGGTAGAAACTGCATAAAAATGCTATATTTAAGAAAGCTTGTGCTACTCTACCAAGTGCAGTGTCCTTTACATCTGCAACTTACTATGCTTCGTAGACACTACAAAATCTTGTTTGAATACTTCAAATCAATGAGGCCACTGCCGATGTCATCTCGCCTTACCCCTTGGCCCCTCCCGCAAACCAAACACAGCCACAATGTGCCCAACACAGAAGCCTAGAATTGATTTTTTACTTTTTTTATCATAGGATTGCCAAGTCGTTACAGGACCATTAACTAAACAAAAGTAGACTTGTGCAAATAGTGAATTTTAGAGTCGAAGCGAATTCGAAACGAATAGTGATTTTGATCGAATACAGTAAACTCTCAGTAAACTGAACCTGAAGGGACAGGGAAAATATGTTCCATTTAACAGGAGTTCCGTTTACTGAGAGACCATAGGTGCAGAATACAAGCCCGAAACCAAGCATAGCCGAAGAAATAGTTCCGTTTAAGCAGTAGTTCCATTTAACAGATTTCTGTTTACTGAGAGTCTACTATAATTATGAATCGAATTGGAATGGTATGTATGACATATAAAAAAAAAGGGAATCTTTACCATGACCGTAATACCCTCCACAATATTTCTTATGAATTGAAATACAGTCGCCGACCGATTTTTCGGACCTGGCGGGGACCGAAAAAAAGTACGAAAAATCGAACAGTCCGAAAAATTCGTTTTCGCCAAAAATCTGAAGTTTATTGCATCAGGCAGGTTTAAAAAAGTCCTTGATGCTGCCTTGCCTCAAACTACGCTTGGAGGCAATTTGGTTTGCCCGTATTTGCGCCAAGGTGACATCGTCGCCGTAAACGCTCGACAAAATTGTCACCGCGTTGGCGATCTCCGCCGCCGACGGCTGCGGGCGGTCGTCGTTGTCGTCATCCGAGCCGCTCTCCGGCTCCGGGACAACCTGGCGAAGAATTTCGTCGTCAGTGGCCTCCGCGCACGCTTCTTAACACCACGTGGCTCCCGCGATGGCACAGATGGCGGAGCCATGGCACCGAGAACACAAAATTCGATGCCGCAGATAGCCGCTGCGAAGCACAACGTCTCGACGGTACGCGACACAACACGTGCAGAATGGCGACTGAAAAAAGCTGCAACGACAATAAAAGATTCCTTCTTTCGCCTCCTCCCCGTGCGATGTGATGACGATAGTGCTGACCGAAGACGAAAAAACGGCATTCATCACCGCGTCTTTTAAAAAGCAAACATGGCCTCCGAAACTTAAAATATGGCGTGCGCATTCTAATCTCGGAGGCAGGAAAGGCATCTGAAGACCAAGCTTAGCCAAGCCGACGGAAAATCCAACATGGCGGCGTTCACAATTGCTTGGGGCGTGGCACAAAACGAGCGATTTAGTCCGAAAAATCGAACTTTCAGGGGCAAATTAGCCCGAAAAATCGGTCGAAACAATGCATTAGCTCTATGGGATCCCTGACGGTGCATTTATGAAGTCCGGAATATCCAACAAGTCCGAATTTTTGGAGTCCGGAAAATCGGTCGGCGACTGTAGAGGCTCTATGCAAATGCCATTTTTTTTTCGTTCAAAGGAAGTTGAAGCAACCCTAAGTAGTAGTTTCGGTAGGATGTGAGTGATAACCTTTAAGATACTTCACATTTCAAAATTTATTATGCTTGGAGCATATAAGCCATCATAACAAGCTTAATGTAATGAAGAATTGATTTGAGGGTAACATGTTCCTTTAAAGGGGCCCTGCGACACTTTTTCAAGTAGCCACGGGGCCAGTAAACATGCTTGTTACCTCCCAAATTTGCTGCCACAAAGTTTCTAGAATCAGTCCAGTACGAGCGGAGTTCCGAAAACTTGTCGCACGCTGTCACATTCTCTCTTCTCGTCCTGACGAAATAGCTGGAAGCTAAACAGGGAGGAATGGCACGGCGAAAGAAAATACATCACACGCACCTCGTGACCTTGAGCACATCTTTTTTTTCTTCGAACACACGGCTTTTTAGTATGATCGCGCACGTACTCGTGGACAAGTGGCGGCCCCGGTAACGACGAGCGCACCATGCTCAAATGAGCCAATGGCTGTGACCAGAGCCGTATATTCGCTCTTGGCTGTGACAAGTGATTTTTGAGCTTGTAGTGTCATTTGCCAGGAAAGAAAGCAATTTTTAGCTTTGAAAATTTATTGTGAATTACAGGCCACGTGCTGCGCTACAATGTTTGCCTCGCATGTTCTCAGTAGCCTCGAATACCGATCAACAGCGTTTTTTGACCATGTTCAGTAAGTGTTGCAGGGCCCCTTTAAATTTAAAGGAAGGCTTTGTGGCAAAGCAAATTTCCCCTGGGTAAGTGCTATCATAGCTTAGCACCTCTACATTGCAGTGAAACCACCTTTACAGGCAATAACATGCAGATTATTGTACATTTATTCGTTCATTGCGAATACTTCGAAAATATTCGATAATCTAAATTCGAATTGAAGCGAATTTGTATACTCAACTATTAGTTCGAATATTCGAAGCTATTCATACAAGCTTAAACAAAAGGCTTTAGAATTAATCCTTGCTAGCAAAACTTCACATATAAAAGAAAGTAGAGCTACTTTTTTTTTTATGTTACTACCAATACACAACATCAAAAAAGCACTGGCTATTCCCAATTTCTAAAAAGTTTAAAACTAGTCATGGTCTGCTAAGATAAAAGACAAAATTATAGAAGTGCCCTCACTTTAGGGTTGAGATCGAGACACAACGGGGGACCAGACCAAATGATTGGCTTCTGCAGTGTGATTTCCCAGTCATCATCTGGAAAAAAAAGTATAATATTTTTACGATAGTCTTCTGGACAGAACACTACCAAGAGATGCTGCACTCAATAACATGAAACAGGTAACACTGACAAAGTTGCAATAGAGTAGCATAAGACACCACACCACTGGGTTTGCCTCCTTGTAGATCACAAATTTCCATGAACAGGTTAAAAGAGCAATCAAAACAAATCCTACACTAACCCCAACTCGAAGGATCTCCAAATGAAGGTTTGAATTTACTAAAATGTCCATACTCGGTATGCTTTTCAGTAAAACCACGAGTACGGACAGTGTTGGGATTGCTCTGTGATGCAAGTCTGCACTGAATATGTTTCCTAAATGCAGTCTCATGATGTGGGTGATCAGTTATGATTAGTACTACAGTAAACCTGCTTATAATGAACCTCCATATAACGAATTCCTCGATATAAGAAAGTTTTTCTATTTCTTACCGTTGCTCCATAGAAGCACATGTATTTGCGATCTCTATGTAACAAAGTAACAGTGGGAGACAACCTTGATTTAATGAATTTTCCCCACAGACAATCTAGAAATTTCACTCTGAATTTTGGCATTTTGATACGAGCATGCGTCTTTCATAGCTGCCCCGCCAACGAGAAAGCGTGAAGCGATGGCAGCGCACCAGGCGAGAGCGAGCGCTCGTTATTGCATGTGGGTGAGCGCGAAGCAGGCAGGCAGGCTTGTACTCCGCTAGCCGGCGTTGCCGCCGTTCTCACCACTCCAGTGGCATGCGCAAGTGTGCCCCCTCCACTCCAAATCAAATCAAGGAAAAAAAAAAAAACTACTTTGGTGCGTTGGCAGTGCCACGCTTTTAGTTAGCGTCACATATGTGGGGCCGCGCTGCATATGGGGGGTGCTCTACCGAATAGTTTTTTGCGGTGTCTGTGTCTATGTCGTTTGCTCTTCATTTTTGACCTCACGCGCGCGTGCAGTTTCACTGCGCGTGCATGGTGTGGCGCCCGACGATGTTCAGCTTTGCTTTTTTTTTTATTATTGCAATAGCCGTTTGACGGCGACGGCATTGCTGACCAAATAAGCTCACTGATATTTAGCCATGGTATTTCAGTTGCTCGAGGTCTTGTCACTGTCACTGCTGGACGCACAAACTTGCTGCTCACTAACTTCAGCACTGAGCGCCGACATCTCCCGAAGGGTACAGCCGTCGCTTACTTTGACACTACTGCAGAAATCCAAGGCAGTTTATCGGGCCTAGACGAAGCACCTCAAGAAGAATCACTACCTAATCTTGACGTTGGTACTACGTTGTCAAGGGACGAACGAACGAGACTTCTTGAGCTGCTAGCCGAATTCAAGGACTGCTTTTCATCGACATCACGGGTCGGTCGAACGCCGCTAACAAAACATCGAATAATTACCCACGACGCAGCAAGGCCTATACACCAGAATCCTTATCGTGTGGCTCCAAAGGAACGGGAAGTGATACAGCAACAAGTCGCTAAAATGCTTGAAGATGATGTGATTCAGCCATCACAGAGCCCGTGGGCATCGCCTGTAGTATTAGTTAAGAAAAAGGACGGTACCCTGCGTTTTTGCGTGGATTACAGGAAGCTGAATCAAGTGACTAAGAAAGATGTGTATCCGCTTCCACGTATTGATGACTCCCTCGATAGGCTTCGAAACGCTCGCTACTTTTCTTCAATGGACCTCAGAAGTGGATATTGGCAGATCGAGGTAGACCCAAGAGATCGTGAAAAAACCGCTTTTGTGACGCCGGATGGTTTATATGAATTTAAAGTTCTACCGTTCGGTCTGTGCTCAGCGCCCGCTACTTTTCAAAGGCTCATGGACACTGTACTTTCAGGGTTAAAATGGAAGACCTGTTTAGTTTATCTAGACGACGTCATAGTGTTTTCCCCGACATTTGACGAGCATCTCAAGAGGCTAGAACTTGTTTTACGAGCCATACGCTCCGCAGGCCTTACATTGAAACCAGAGAAATGCCACTTTTGTTTTGAAGAACTGCTGTTTCTTGGTCATGTCGTCAGCTGTACCGGCGTTCGACCTGATCCCGAAAAACTTGCGGCCGTGACACAGTTCCCAGTACCGTCCGATAAGAAAGCTGTCAGGCGCTTTCTGGGCCTATGCGCCTACTATCGCCGGTTCATCGCCGACTTCGCACGGATTGCGTCGCCGTTAACTCGCCTTACTAGAGACGACGCCACCTTTGAGTGGAATCACGAACAGCAAGCAGCGTTTAATGACCTCCGCCAACGTCTTCAAACACCTCCAGTGCTTGCTCACTTCGACGAACAAGCGCCAACAATGCTTCACACTGACGCAAGCAATGTAGGCCTCGGAGCTGTGCTTGTGCAGTGGCAAGAAGACACGGAACGAGTGATCGCCTACGCAAGCAGGACGCTAACACGCGCCGAGGCCAATTATTCAACAACTGAGAAAGAATGCCTCGCCGTGGTCTGGGCAGTTATGAAATTTCGCCCGTACTTGTATGGCCGCCCTTTCAAAGTTATAAGTGACCATCATTCCCTGTGTTGGTTGACTAATTTAAGAGATCCAACCGGCCGATTAGCACGGTGGAGTCTGAAGTTACAAGAGTTTGATATGACGGTCATACACAAGTCTGGGAAGCGCCATACGGACGCCGACTGCCTGTCTCGATCACCAGTACAGTCAGCTTCTCTTTCTGACGACGACGATATGGCCTTCCTTGGTGTTCTCGACGCGTCCACGATTGCTCAACAACAACGAAGTGACCCTGAATTGCTTGATTTGATTAATTACGTGGACGGACGTTCTTCGAGGGCACCGAAAGTCTTTGCAAGGACATTATCGTCGTTTTGCTTACGCAATGGCGTCCTCTACAAGAGAAACTTTTCGTCCATCGGAGCTCCCTATTTGCTCGTTATTCCTGCACCCCTTCGAACTGAAGTGCTCCAAGCATGTCACAATGAGCCGACGTCTGGCCATTTAGGCTACACTCGCACATTGGCAAGAGTACAGCAGGGATACTACTGGCCACGACTCACAGCAGCCGTCAAGCACCACGTTCACACTTGCATCGATTGCCAGCGACGCAAGTCACCTCCAAAGAGACCCGCCGGTCAGCTGCAACCAGTTCAGGTTCCATGTACACCGTTTGAACAGGTAGGAATGGATATTTTAGGACCCCTTCCTACTTCTATTGCAGGGAATCGCTGGGTTATAGTCGCAACAGACTACCTAACCAGGTATGCCGAAACAAAAGCTATCCAAAAGAGCACCGCCGTGGAAGTGGCGAGATTTTTCATAGAAAATATTGTGCTACGCCACGGTGCTCCGACTATCGTGATCACGGACCGCGGAACAGCATTTACGGCAGCTATTTTAGACCACGTCCTCATGCTTAGTGGAACAACTCACCGTAAGACCACTGCGTACCACCCGCAAACAAATGGACTTACGGAGCGCCTCAACAAGACGATTGAAGACATGCTGTCGATGTACGTGGATGTCCAACATAAGAATTGGGACGAGATTTTACCCTATATCACGTTCGCATACAATACGGCTAAACAAGAGACGACTCGCATGACTCCATTCAGCTTGGTTCACGGACGGGAGGTACGGACTATGCTGGATGCGATGTTGCCACATCAATGGGACGCTACCGACACAGGCGCTGACGTGTTCACTGAACGCGCGGAAGAAGCTAGACAGCTCGCCCGCTTACGGATCCACCAGCGACAAGACTACGACGCAGGCCGCTACAATGCTCGCCATAGAATTGTAACGTACAAAATCGGTGACAGAGTGTGGGTTTGGACACCCGTACGAAAACGTGGACTGTCCGAGAAGCTGCTAAGGCGATATTTCGGGCCATACCGAGTATCGCGCCAGCTAAGTGACGTCACCTACGAGGTTGTCTCCGACAGTCCCCAATGCCCGAGGCGTCGCCAGCACCAGCCTGAACTTGTTCATGTAGTGCGTATGAAGCCGTATGTGAGTGACTGACTGCACGTTCAAAAAAATACTGTGCGTCTGAATCAGCATCGGGGCGATGCTCTTATAAGGAGGGGCAAGTGACACGTGTTTATATGAAAAAGAACGGTGATAGGAATGTTTCATAGATTCCAGCTAGTGGGTCAGGTGGTTGTTCGGGACGACAACGAAGCAGGCATCTTGCTGTACAGCTGATCCTGAATACGCTTTTTTCGCTGCCGTAAGCTGCTGTCATCTTTTGTTCGCGTTGCACTGCGACACTATGGAGAGTCTTGGCTGTTTTTTGCAGTTTCCATCAGCACTGTCATTCGCTGTAAATGTATACATATCCATATATATGAAAATTCAAAAAAGAAAAGACACCCGTGCTTGGTGCCCAGCTCGTCACGATGCGCCGACCGCGCGTATCTCCTACGCTTACCTTGCCCTATGTATGGGGGGGGGGGTAGCTGCATAAGCGCGCTCTTATTCTTGGGTGGGGAGAATCGTGCGCCTTCGACTTTGACTGGAACAATTGCGTTTAGTTGCCGGGTGCACAAATATCAGTTCGCTCACTGTACAGGGTGGCGTTTGCAAAAAGAGAGCGATTTTCAAACACAGCAAAGCAACAAGTGGGGCACTTGTTAGTTCACACTTATATCTGTACCTGTGATTACGTTTCTCGCATCGTTTTTGTTTAAACAGTGCATTAAGTGTCGAGCGGTAAATGTTGTTAGTTCGCTCTCGTCCTGTGTATGTTGTTTTCGTGCATCATTTGTACATGAGTAGCACACTGCACGTTTCGATCTGCTGCAGCGTACATTCCAAGTTGTTGCTATCCCATTCATCGCTTCGCCCTTGCGGTAAAACTGTGACTTTTCTTAATTTCGGACAACCGTGTCGTCACCATTGAGAGCATGTCAGATTAAGCGCTGATGGAAACTCTACAAGACCCCGTGACAACGAATCTTTGGAGGTTGACTCGTCTTGTGCTTCCGTCTTGCACCGCGAGTTCACAGGCTGGTATCTTTGGTGATTATCCAATTAGTTCTGGCAACATGACAGTGCATTGAATGCAATGCAATGATCGCGATAGCAAGAAGTTGTAATGTTATAAAAAGTAAGGCTGGCAGCCAACTCTTTTGGATCCGATATTGCGGAACTCCTATATAATGCTGGTGTGCGCAAATACGGCCGCTCCAGGGAGAAGTGCTCCTTTCACAAGGAGCACTTCTCCTTGTGCAAATAATGCAATATTATTGCAAATAATGCAATAATAGGAAAACAGAATCTGCGCATGACCACACATCAGCAAAATCGCACATACATGTGCCAAACGGCCTACCTTATCAAGAGTCAGCAAAATCGCACATACATGTGCCAAACGGCCTACCTTATCAAGAGCCAGTAAAATCTGTATCTTATGCTTTAAAATGCATAAGCGGCAGGAAGTTGAGCTGTGCCCATTAGGCAGAGATCACACTCTTACTTGAATAAAACTGTATTCCTTACGTAACAAAGTGCTTGATTGGGCTGGTTGGTGCCGCATGATTGACGAAGAAAGTGCTTAACCGTGCAAACGACAGGAAGGGATAAAAGAGACAAGAATGGAGCGCTGAACTAACAACCAAAGTTTATTGCAAACCAACTGCAATAATAAGAAAACAGAATCTGCGCATGACCACACATCAGCAAAATCGCACATACATGTGCCAAACGGCCTACCTTATCAAGAGCCAGTAATATCAGCGCACCCTAGATAACTACAGTTAAACCTCGTTATAATGAGACGGGCTATAACAAAATAATGGATATAACGAGCAAATCCTGATTCCCCTTGAAAGTCCCCATACAAACCAATGTATTCAAAACCTCGTTTTAGGCAAAATTTGCCTCTTATGGGATATAACGAACAAATTTTGTTAGGAAGTAAAATTTTGAGCCGATGTCACGACAGTGCACAACACGAATTTGAGACGGCGCGCAACGCGAGAACTGTATTTAGCAGTTCAAAACTCCCGCCACGCGCCCTCCAGCAACGCGCGCAAAGCAGACGGCACGCGCTGTTTCCGGAGGAGAAATCGCTGCACATGCGCCGCTTGGCTACCACCGACAGCGGAGCGCTCCGCAGCTCCGCGAATGTCTCGCCCTTTTCTTTTCTTTTGTGTCTTCTTTATATTCTCCCTCTCCCCTTTCTCATGGCGCTGAGGCGCGCTTCCTATACTTACATACCCCATTCCCCTTGAGTAACCGGTTCCTAGAGGGCAGCGCAAAAGAGCGCCCCTTCTGCCCCTTCCTCTTCACAATCACTTTCTCTGCAAGTGTTGTCGCTCGCCGACGTGAGCCGCGTTGCTTTTGCGTGCGTGTTTCTTCTCTTTTTCGACCGCTTCCGCCTTATCTTTTATCGTGCTGCGCTCGTGATTCCAGCAACAGGCGGGAAGCGAAAGCGCACAACGCTAGATCAGAAGGCGGCTATGATAAGAGCCGTCGTATCGGGGACCAAGAAAGGCAACGTGGCAAGAGACTTTGGCGTATCGACGAGCACACTGTCAACCATCTTGAGCAAGCAGGAGTCCATCATCGACGCTGTTGCACGTGGCATGAAAGGAAGCGCTAAGAGGATGAGGGCACCTGCCTTTGAAGCGGTCGAAAGGGCCGTTTTTAAATGGTTCTTGGACACGCGGGCCGTGAATCTGCCGGTGAGCAGCGCCTTGCTGCAAAGAAAAGCGAGAGTTTTTGCCTGCATCATGGGCTATGACAACTTCGTAGCAAGTTCGGGTTGGCTCCAACGCTTCAAGGAGCGCCATGAAATTGTCGGTAGAGCGGTCTGCGGCGAATCGAAATCTGTCGACGAAGCAGAGGCTACCAAGTGGGCGAAAGAAAACATCGTGCGGCTGCTAGAAAAATACAGCGCGGAGGATATTTTTAACGCGGACGAAACCACTCTCTTTTTCAAGATGTTGCCGCACAAGACGTTAGCCCTCAAAGGCGAGCCGTGCCATGGCGGCAAACAAAGTAAGCTGCGGATCACTGCGCTACTTTGTGCAAACATGACCGGCTGTGAGAAGCTGCCAATTTTCGTAATTGGCAAAAGTGCATCCCCTCCCTGCTTTAAGGGGAAGAGGCAGCTTTAAGGGGAAGAGGCAGCTCCCAGTCAAGTACGTAGCCAATCGCAAAGCCTGGATGACCAGAGAGATTTTTTCAAAATGGCTTTGCGAATGGGACGAGAAGCTGGCAAAGGCGAACCGCAAGGTGCGCCTTGTTTTAGATAACTGCACCGCCCACCATACCGCTGCCGTGATTCAAAACATCGAGCTGCTGTTCCATCCAGCCAACAGCAGAGCAAAAATACAGCCGCTTGACCAAGGCGTGATTATGTCGCAGAAGGCAGGTTACCGCAAGCGTGTGATAGACAAGCTCCTGCTCAACATGAGGATGAAGCGAGACACCGATGTTGACTTGTACGCTGCACTCGAAATGCTTCAGGCGGCGTAGATGAGTGTGACGGCGGCCACGATCGGATACTGCTTTCGACACGCCTCATTTGCCGCCGCACCAGACGCCAGCGATGAGCCATCAGATGAGCCCACGGTTTTGCCACATCAGACGAAGTCGCTGCATCATGGACGGCACTTCGTGATGCCGGTGTCGTGCCTGACAGCGAGTCGTTTTGCGACTATGTGAGTGTGGACTCGGAAGTGGTGGTAACGGAGCAGCTCCTGGATGACGATATTGTGCGTGCTGTCAGTGATCGTAACGAAACCAGTGACGATGACTCTGTCGACGAACAGGAGACAAACGTGCCGACGGCATCGGAGGCATTAGACGCGGTGGACGTACTGCGCCGCTACTTCGGCGCTCACGAGGGCGGCGAAGATGGCTTGAACATTGCGGCCGCAGCTGAGCGAGCCATCGTTCGCATCAGGAAGATGCATCAACGTCCGATTACGGACTTCTTTGCAGCTAAGTCTGCCTCAAATGCAGGCTGTGTATTTTGAAGTGCATTAAAACAGGTTCATGACTTTTTCCTTTTTATTTGGGAATGCGGTTATTTTGTTGCATACCACCGTGCGGCGGGATGCTATTTCGCCCGCTATTTTTTTGGGGTAAGTAAAGTGCATAATATTTGCGGTAAACGCCCGCAACGGCTATAGCGAAATATTGGTTATAACGAGCAAATAGCGCCGGCCCTCCAATTTCGTTATAACGAGGTTTAACTGCAATTTCACAACCGTAAAGAAAAATCGAAGGTACGCTAACACAGGAAGCACCAAATTGTTGAATGTGGAAGGTTTCGCTAATCTCGCGCTCGCGCTGATTTTTATATCATCCCATAATCACACACTTGTCGAAAATTGGCTGACAGCCACACATTTTACAATGGTCTGCCAAGTGGCTGGGAACGGAGCCTTTTAGAGAGTTAGCATGCTCCCTCAAGCGATCATTAATGCATCAGCCGCCTGTTTGGCCAATGTAACAAAGCCCGCATGTAAACAATATCTTGTATACAATCGCTAAAACACATTCAACATAGCGCATTTTTTAGTGCATACTACTTTCTTACGTCCAGGGTTAACCATGAAAGACCCAAGAATTAGTTATCTAGGGTCCTCTGATACGACTGGTTCTTGATAAGGTAGGGCATTTGGCACATGTATGTGCGAATTTGCTGATGTGTGGTCATGCGCAGATTCTGTTTTCCTATATATATTGCAGTTGGTTTGCAATAAACTTTGGTTGTTAGTTCAGCGCTCTGTTCTCGTCTCTTCTATCCCCTCCTGTCGTTTACGCTGTTAAGATCTTTCTTCGCCTTCCATTCGTTACATAATATTTCATGTTTATTTTTTGCCACTAGTTACAGAATAACATGATCATGGATATCATAGGCGTATCAGCTGGGGGGGGGCAAGGGGGGTGCTAGCCCCCCCCCCCCCCCCCCCCCCACCACCAAGAAGTAGTAGGGTGGCTAACCCCGCCCCCCTTCCAACAGTGGTCAATGTTGGCTGCACGATGAGGAAACCGATGAGGAAAGGCGATTTTTTCTTTGACAACAGTGATCACTCAGTTATAATGTTACGAGGGGATCAATATATTACAAGAAAATGTTACATATAATAAAATATTTCCAAAAATTCTGCTGTGAAGATTTTTTTAGTAGACTCTTTGCAGTGCGGACCACTGTACAACGCTTTCGTGCCTTGTGCTGTAGCATTGCAGAGTAGGCTAGCCCTGAACAAGGTCCTATAAGATTACATCACTGGCTCATATGCTTTTATTCTGCTGTGCGTGGCTGGCTGATGCAGCTACAGATGGGAATGAGCATAATTTTTATGGACTAATGAAAACGCTTGCTGCTTCAGGAAAATAACTTTCTTCCATAGAAAAGGAATAGCATCACCACTACTCTGTAGAAGAGCCTATGAGTGTGATGAATTATTTTCAATGTTTGGTTTTGCCGCAATGAAAGAGGGGGAAAAAAAAGTTTGCGCTTAAGTCTCCAATCACCCAAATCAGTGATCAGTTTTCCTTACGATACCTTGTAATGGGGGCAGCAGCTTTCAAAGTGGCAACGAATAAAACAGTGGAATCGAGCAGTGCGAAGCTCAGCTTTTGACCTTTCCCTGAAACTTGATCCCACGAACCCGGCAGATAAGTAAAGTCCGTGGTTTTTTGCACTAAGTAGACTTAAAGAAGCGCACACTTGCAGGGCTGCTTATTCATTCCTCTTTTTTGGCAAGGATGAACTAATTATATTTATGCAGAGAGTTGTGAGGTGATGCATAAAAAATCTCCGCCATCTTCACAAATTGATGCGATGTAAGAGGCGCTTGCTCGGAGATGATCATGCAACCCATCAATCTTCCGTGTACATCTCCCACCATCAGATATAGGCGTGACAATGTTAGTACATATCCCAGCACTGTCTGTTTGCATGTTTCTGCACATACCTGGTACTTTGTAGTAGAAAGCTGTGTATTTCTTGCAATTTTTTCATACAGTTATAACTATATCGCACAAATGCCCATGTTTATTGATAGTGACAGGATATATGCCATATCTATGACGATAATAGTGTATCCGATAATACCGTATTTATCTATTTAACAAGCGTGTTTTTGCGTGTACCTTGTATTCCCTGACAGGAAGAAATCAACATTTTTGCAGGTTCGTCATTCGTTTCTCCCCGCACACACACACACACATACATATATATATATATATATATATATATATATATATATATATATTCCGGGAACGAATTAGTAAGCTTGCCCCCCCCCCTACTCGTCAAGTAGTTGGGATGCCATATATACCCAGCACAGGTAGACGACTTATTTGGCTGCATTTACAATTTTTGCCCTAACTGACTTTTTCACGACGACTTTTCAAAATAACAAATAATTTTTAGCCATCCCTTGATATTTGTTGTATCAAGATTTGACTATATATATATACTTTCTTTTATACAGTTAAACCTAGGCATAACAAAATTTACAAAGTTTTGAAAAAAAATCGTAATAAATAGAGGGTAAATAGAGAGATATCCACATTCAGTACAAAAATTAAAAAAAATAAATGCACAAATTAAACAAAAGAAGAAATGCAGGCAGAGACCACCCAAGACATTTATTTAGCGTTACAAAAATGCGTTATTATTGTGATGGCAACTATGTGGGCACTCTCAACGGGTTATTGCCGCTAAAGCCTTCTTCCTTAAGAAGAGTGGAAGCTTGGGCTAGTTGGTGTGTAGTCATATGGCAAGTTTTTTTTCAGCACGCGAACATAAGAAAAAAAGGACAGAGTAGACAGACAGTGCTCTTTTTGTCTACTCTGTCCTTATTTCTTATGTTTACGCACTTAAAAAGCTTGCCAATATTTTTTAACAAGTCCAAATTGTTAACATGCCCCCACACATCGTAACTTTAACAAGCAGGTAAATGCATGCGAGTGCTGCTGAAGCTAAATTAAATAAGTCAACCCATCTCTACGGCTTGGACGACGCATATGATAACATCACCCTGTGTGTTAGAACTTCACCCGTCCTGAACAAGAATGAAAAAAAAAAACGCGAAGGCAGGGGCAGGTCACTTGAGTAGCAAGAGTGAACTTCAATTTCAAGGTCGCGATCGCTGGTGCGCGTGATATCTCGGCAAGCATCAGTCTACGTTGAAGAGACTGTGTGAAAAGAGCACGTGTCCCTGGAGTGGCCATATTTGCTTACACCAGCGTTTTGTAGGAGTTTCGCGATATCAGATCCCAAAAAGTTGGCTGTCAGCCTTATTTCGTATAACATTACAATTTGTTTCTTTCGCATTTATTGCATTGTGTTCAACACGTTGTCGTGTTACCAGAGCTAATTGCGAATGCTACGATTTCGGAAACTCGCGCCACAAGGCGGCAGAGCATGCGACGAGTTGATCTCCGAAAATTCGTCACTGTTACCGTGGTCTCAGAATTCCCATCAGCCCCTAATGTGACATCTCCACTGTAGTAACGACACGGTTCGCATTAAAAAAAAAAAGGACAAAAAATGAGAAGCTAAACTTCGTCGGGTGGCCACTTCATTCATGCGCAGTGAAACAGCATGTATGTACAGCATCAAAAACGAAGAGCGAATGACACAGATACCGCAGAAAATTAATAAATAACCATGCAGCGCGGCCCCACATATGTGATGATAACAGTGATCCCACTGGGGACTGACGATTTGGAGCAGTTTTTGAAGCAGACAAATTTTAGTTTTGGAGCATTCTGGAGCAAGTAATCTTGCGATTAGGACCATTTTAGGGCACTAAAGTTATACTTTTGGAGCAGTAAAATTATAGTTCTGGAGCGTTTTGGAGCAGGTAATCTTGCTATTAGAAGCATTTTACATCAGTAAAAATTTACTTCTGTAGCAGGTAATCTTACTTTTAGGAGCACTTTGCCATAGGCATACAGTCAAACCTCGTTATAACGAAGTTGAAGGGGAGTTGTAATTACTCCGTTATAACCATTAGCTCGTGATAGCCATTATCCATTTCTACTAACAATTAACCAGCAAGAGAGAATGTACAAGAGAGAAGTAACCAGCAAGAAGAGAATCGTCGTCGGAAGGCAAAAAACCAGCAAAATAATAAAGAACAATGCACCTTTATTTCCCCCAAGTTCGGCACACCCGCTGGAAGATCACTTAAAAAAAAATTGTCCATAATAGACTTTTGCCGACTCTTCTTCACGTGGATGACTGCTTTTTCAGCTTCAGCAGCTATTTCGAATCTGTCCTAATGGTCATCGTAAGCACCTAAAAAGCGCCGCAGCAAGTTTGTCGCATCCTATGCTTGAGCGACCGTTGGTACGTCGGGTTCGCAAACATTAGGCTCTGGGGTGTCAATACATTCGTCACTGCCGTCATGCGCCCCAGTGACCACGTGCACAATTTGCGCATCTGACATGACAACTCCGTTGTCACCACGTGAGCATCAGCACCGACGTACATGCAGAAAGCTAAGCACAATGCCGGTGTCAGAGAGAGCATCCAACAACGTATGGGCCTGGTCGCCTGCGGTACCCTCAATGGCGACATCGCCGAAATCTCAGACTACTTTTTTTTTCTCGACACCGAACTCGAAGACTTTGAACATCGACAACTTATGCTCGATTGTTATATTTTCGCGCTTACGTTTGCCGCTGCTGTTGTTCATCTCGTGTCAGGCGGCAAAACTAATAGAGGTGGTGTTCCTCTTCCACAGCGAACGACAAGGAACATAGCCGCAATGCCGCCGTCCCAGTGCGGAGCTGAAGGGGAGGAGGAGGTTAGATGCGCGGGCGTGTCAATGAGTTCTACAGAAGAGGGGAGGCCGGCTGATGCGCACGCTCGCGCGAGTTGCTGCATTGGCAAGTCCATTAGTTCCTGAAAAAGGGAAGGCAAGGGGCACACCCACGCGCATGATGGCAGGCGGCTCCCGGCGAGCGCAAAGCGCGAGTTTTGAATAACCGCAGCTGTGATAATACGTAAACCGTCGCACACTATAAGACGTATACCAAGATGATCAGTAAATGCTCATTGTGAACAAAAAATAATTTGTTATATCCATTGTAAGAAAATGTTCACTTCGTTAAAACGAGGTTTTAGATACAGTAGACTCTCGATATGATTACGGTTGATGCGAATTTCACGATATGAATTTTAAGGTTATTTTGGATAGACTACATTATATAAAATACACCGTGATTCGGTGTTATACAAATGGTTTCTCCAGCCACCGCAGACAATACAACTGTGTAATTGACCACTGCATGCCAGCGGCACAACGCGGCAAAAACACGCCGCGAGGCCGAAGTGAAAAAAATCGGTCCGAGACTAATTTTACCGCCACGTGATAGCATAGTATCGCCTTTTTGCTTGACGGCTTAGGCTTCACCGGCTGCTCTATCGCTCTATTTCTCCAACCATGTGAGATCAACAACCAGTCACAAATCAATCGGCAGTGGGTCGCATCGGCGCTATCGCGAACATTCCGCGCGGCACGTCAAAGCTCACGGCCTTAACAAGGACGCGGTCGTCGAGAGCCTAGTTTGGATTACGATCACTGATAACACCGGAAGTAGAAGCAGCTGCAAGTTGGCTTGCCCGAACGTGTCTTGCTTTTGCACTGCCGGCTGAATCCGTCAGTGCCGCTGTTTTCGCTCGTGTCATCTCGGCCGGCGTGTCTTCAGAAATAATGTTAGTAAAGGTGTAAACTGTTTCTTTTCAGTGCCTTGTATGCATAATTATAACTCGGTACGAACTTCGGTGCTCAGGGAACGGGCAAAATGGCATAAATTCTCAAGCAGCGATGAAGCAGCGGGGGTGGCATGTGTACGAGGGGCAGAACGAATGGGAACGTTTTCGGTGGGCGCAAACGTGATTTTCCGGCCACGCTGGCATTTTCACTTGAATTCTCCAATGCGAATTTTCCAGGACTCTTTTTTTTTTTTTTTTTCGTGTCGACTTCGCGGCGCAGTTTCCCGGCTGCTTAAGCGGAGAAATGGGTGAATTTCCAATGAGTTTGACCGCTTTCGTTCACTCTGATGTCAACTGTGAACGCGCTGCACCAACAGCATGAGCAAGGAAGCCGCAGCATTTATTTAAGAGACGGCGAAGACAGGAAAGTTCAAAAGAACATCAGACTTTTTTCAACAAGGTGTGGTTGCCAATGAAATTCTTGTTCATCATTTTTATCAGCTTTAAGTTGTTCTTGGTTCAAAATTCGGGCTGGTATGAATATTTCACGCACTCTGTTCTAATTCTTATCATCTAGATTTTACTGTACCTAGGCATCTATGAGAATTTCAAAAGGAATTACAATTGCTTCGTTATATCCATTAGTTCATCATATCCCACTTGGTTATAACCAGGTTATACTTAAGACGAAGCAGCGCGAAAAATGAACATAGGCTCTACTGCTGCTCGACAGTGGTGCTCCTAACATAGAGTCAAGTGCACACACTTGTGCGCTTGATTGGATGCCCTAGATATCGTCGTTGTTGGGATTCTAACTTCAATGACAGAGTGATATCCTTGGAACGCAAAAATCTGGTTATGAAACCAGTACATGAGGCCTTTGCGGTCTTTCGCCCTTTTATTTTACAAAATAAACAATATGTCATGCTAGTTGCATGTTCGTTTTGTTCTTCCGTGTAATACCGTATTTACTCGCATAATGAGCGCACTCGCATAATAAATGCGCCCCCAGCTTCAGTGGTAGAAATTTGGATTTTTTTCCCTGCATAATAAACGCACCCCATATATTCATCCCCTGCAGTCCCGCTAACCAACACCGGACACCTACTTAACCTTTGGATCTCTTCCGTCTTTTAATTATTAGGCCGACCCCCCTTGGCTCTCTCGACTCGCTCCCACCCATCCCTTTCGCCCGTTGCCGCGTTCCGTATTGTTTTTCTTTCTATCTGTGTGCGGCACGTCCCCCTTCTTTATCTGTGCGCAACAGCAGGGTTCACGAATGCGTGTGTCGAGACATCGCAGCTGATAGGCACACAGTGAGCAAAGCGAGCGAATGTCACGGATCTGTCCGCGTGGACCGATGCTCGCTTCCTGCAAATACAAAACTTTAAGGCCCAACGACGTGCATGCTATTTTCGAGCGACAACAACAGGATTTGCTGTGGCAAAGGGTCATTCGTCGGAACCGCGTCTCAGGTTTCTGGAAAACCACAAAAAATCACTTGTCACCCAGAAAAGATCGTGACGATTTCCACAACATGGTAGCACCCCCGATACTCGCCTCGCTTGTTCGCTGCGCGTACTGAAACTTCTCATGTGGAAGTGTGGCGGCGGCCATATTTTGTCGCTAATCTTGTTATCAGCGGTTCGTTTCGATGTTTTAAGGGTAGCTTGTTGCCATGTTCGTTACTTGCTACAATGACAACGGCGCCGTCGTGCGAGGTTGCCGCGAAATTGGCAAAAGTGTCGTAGCGCACGCTCCTGGACACCCCTCGAGATCACAGCAAATACCACTGTTACGGTTAAACGATCGCGAGAAAAAATAGCCGCAAAACGCTTTTATGGCATGCGCAGGTGGCGCGGGGACAGCTTGCAGAAGATAGCACCATCAACCACCGAAGATAAGTAAAGTGCAACAAAGTACCTGTTTTTGAACAGTCTACACGTACGCAAAAAGCTAAGCAACCTAACTTTTTTTTGCATTACAGCATTTTCTGCTTATGCCCCAAAAGTTTTCATAAAATCTACCTCGCATAATTAACTCACTCCCAACATTGCTCCGATTTTTCGAGAAAAAAGTGCGTTCATTACGCGAGTAAATATGATATTCTTTGCTGCAGCCGGGTTTCATTTGCAAACAAGTTTCGTTTGCGATTAGTGTACATATATATGGCATTGGCATACGTAAGTAAACCAATGCAGAACTAACACCACTGCAATCACTCATGAACAGCGACATATCTCTAGCCTTCTATAGTTGCGCTCATCGAAGCTTTGGTTAATGCCGCTGCAGAATGAGGTTGAATTTCATTGCTCCGCAGACGTACTGGCAGCAAATTTTTGAAAGTGGCAACGGTCTGTTCGCAGGAAGGTATAGAATTCTCTCATTAGACTCGACTGCAGTCTCCAGTAATTAAAACATTAGTTACTGTTACTTAAATACTGCCCCGATTACAGTGTCTAGCAATTTCAAGAATTCTGACGTCTTTCCGGGAGCCGCATAAAACTGCCCTGCAAAACGCATGCGGTCCGCGGGCCACAGACTGCGGACATTTGAGATAGACAGTTTGGCGCAGTTTGGCCACAGGTTGCGGACCCCTGAGATAGACGGTTTGGTGCAGTTTGGCGCAATTTACGTCAATTTTATCAAATTAGCGCAGCAAATCTCGTTTGCCGCACTTGGGCGCAGTTGGCACAGGAATGGGATCCCTGTGATAACTAAAGGTGCAACAACGCAAAGTGGCGTCCCCTGTGTCAGATTTCTGCAGCAATCGAAGAGTGGCACTGCCAAGTGGTTTACTTTTTTTGTTTTTGGTTTGGAAAGAGGGCACATCCGCGCATGCACCCTTGGTGGCAAGAACGACGACAACGCCGGCCTGAGAGGCGCAAGCCTGCTTGCCTGCTTCGCGCACACTATGTTGAGCCCTCGCTCTCTAACCTGGGAGTCACTGGGGCCACAAGCGTGCCGTGCACGCCGTCGCCGAAGATGCATGCTCATGCTAAAATGATAAAGTCTGGAGCAAAATTCCTAGTTTGTCTTTGGCAAAAATTCGTTGTATCAAGAACTCTTGCTGTTACTTTGTTACATAGAGGTCGCAAATATATCTGCTTTTGTGGAGTACCGTATTTACTCGCGTAATGAGCCCACCCTTTTTCGAAAAGTTCATGCCAATTTTGAGGGAGGGGTCATTACGCGGGAGAAAGAAATCACAGGAGTTACAACAGCAAAAATTTCATTGACGGCTTTGTTTGTTTGGGCCCATGAAATGCGCAACAAATATTTTTTGTAGTGTGCAGCTCTTTTTGTTTCCTCCCGTAACAAAAGCGCACGGATAAACGCCGAACTGTCGTCCAGCCGCTCGGTTCCGATGCTCCAGCGCATGCTGTTTGTAACCAGCCGTGTAGCTAGCGTACCGGCCGAATGTGCTTTGCGCAGCAAGTGTCCCAACTAAGTTCACAATGACAAACCCGACAACGAAAAAAAGTCATAGTTTCGCGGCAAGGGCAAAGCAACGAATGCGATAGCAACAACTTAGAATGTAACGCTGAGAAGGGCTAGCAGATCGAAACGTGCAGCGTGCTGTTCATGCACACATGGCGCACAAAAACACCACACACAGGACGAAAGTGAACTAACAAGGTTTAGCGCTCAACACATAATGCGCTGTTTAAACAGAAACGATGCACTAAATGTAATCACAAGTACAGATGAGTGCAGACAAATGTCCATGTTATTACTTCGTTGTGTTTAAGAAGCACACTCTATCCGCAAATGGGGCCTCTCCAGCGAGGAAAGTGATCTTTGAGCGCACGGCAACTAAAACGCAATCACTTCGGTTAGGGTCGTTTCACACGCTTCCCGCACAGCGGCTACGCACCTGCCGGGACCCCTACCGCACGCAAGCGAGGGACAAACAAGACAATTGGCAACGCTCTTTCACCCTCCACAGCGTCGCCAATTGGCTTATTTGTCCCCCGCTTGCATGCGGTAGGGGTCCCGGCACGTGCGTTGCTGCTGTGCGGGAAGTGCGTGGAACGGCGCGATTCTTCCTACCAAAGGATAAGCGCGCACACAAACATCCACGTACGCGTGGTAGATAAGCGTCCATTGGCGCATCCGGACGAGTTGGGCGCCAAGCACGGGCGACTGTTTGTTCTTGAGTTTCCATATATAAAGATATGTATACATATACAATGAGTGACGCCGAAGTCGGCGACAAAACCCAGCAGAGAATGTCCATATAATTGCTATTGCAATAAAATGAAGCGTCGGATGTTGGCGCACAAACGTTGCAGGTGCACAACGCACTATCGGCGCGATAGGTTCGATTGCGCTTTGCATGGCCTTCGAAATGGCGAGCGTGCCGCGTGTTTCTAAGACGCGGGCGCGCCATTTTGCAGGCCACACCTGGCCACATGCTTTGTTTTTGTGCCGCTGTGATTGCGTGGTGCTATCAGCACAAAGTTTTTTCCTACATTCGACAAATGACGCTTTGCCGTAAAAGGTGTGACTTTCAAATTTTGATTGACGTCATCTGCGCTCGCACTGCTCGCAACTGTTTAGCATGGTTGCAAAACTATGTTTTGACTTTTATTGCATTGTTATTTTGTGATATTGTTACGGAAAAGAAGAGACGCCGTAACGACGAGGCTGGGGATTAGATATATTCAAAACCAGCAGTAATGGCGTGCCCGGTTCACCAGCGATAGAGCGGAGACAACTCTTTGTCTTCCTCGTCAGGCACACACACGAGTCGCCCCCTATAATATCAATGTACATGCATGTAGCATAACCCCCGGCGGCGCAAGCGCCGTCTCGGCGCATTTAGATGTCAACGTCACTAGGAGAGTTGTAGGGCTTCAAGCGCGCAACATGTACAATATCAGTAGCCTGTTGGGCACATGAAGGCAACGGGGGGGCAGGACCAATTTCATATGTTACAGGAGTAACCACACGAAGGACTCGGTATGGGCCTGTGTAGCGAGTAAGCAGTTTTTCTGACAAGCCAACTTGACGGGTCGGAGACCAGAGCAGTACCAAAGAACCGGGCGGAAAGTGTACATCGCGGTGTCGTTGGTCATACAAGCGCCGTTGCTTCTCTTGAGAGGTCAGAAGGCCAGTACGGGTGATTTCGCGTGCGTGAGCAGCCCGAGCAATAGCGTCCATGGCATATTCACTGGTTGGTACTCCATGGGACGGTATGACGGTGTCTAGAGGCAATGTTGGTTCTCGGCCAAACAGCAGAAAAAATGGAGAGTAACCGGCAGTGTCATGGGGCGAAGAATTGTAGGCAAATGTGACGTACGGCAACGCGAGATCCCAGTCGGTGTGGTTGGCAGAAACATACTTAGCGAGCATGTCTGTAAGAGTTCGATTTAGACGCTCCGTGAGTCCATTGGTTTGCGGGTGGTATGACGTAGTCAGCTTGTGTCTCGTTTTACAGGACTGCAAGATGTTGGCTATGACCTTCGACAAAAAGGTGCGGCCACGGTCTGTAAGCAGCTGCCGTGGGGCTCCGTGTTGCAAAATCACGTCCTTGGGGAGGAAGGCGGTGACATCTGTGGTGCAGCTTGTTGGGAGAGCTCGTGTGATGGCATAACGCGTGGCGTAGTCGGTGGCCACGGCTATCGACTTGTTACACGAGGAAGATAAAGGGAAAGGGCCAAGTAGGTCCAAGCCAACGCGGAAGAACGGTTCTGACGGAATATCAAGTGGTTGAAGGCGTCCGGCGGGAAGTGCCGATGGCATTTTGCGGCGCTGACATTTCTCACAAGCCGCAACGTATCTTCTGACTGAGCGTGCAAGCCCTGGCCAGTAGAAGCGTCGGCGTATTTGGTCGTAAGTGCGTGACACACCAAGGTGACCAGCAGTCGGAAGGTCATGAAGTTCATGTAGAACTTCCGAGCGAAGGTGTTTCGGAATGACAAGCAGCAGAGCCGGTCCATCCGGCTCAAAACTTTGGCGGTATAATACACCATCGTGGAGCACGAATGAGCGATCGGACTGACTGGAAGATGGTGATTCGAGGCGCTCAATGATAGCACGCAAGGACGCATCATAGCGCTGCTCGTCACCGATGCATGTCATTTGCGAAAGGGAAAAGACGCAAGGCTCGGTGTCGGTGTCATGCATAGTGCTCGACTCAGCGACAGGGTGGCGCGACAGGCAGTCTGCGTCATGATGTAGGCGTCCGGACTTGTACGTCACCGTAAAGGTATACTCTTGGAGTCGTAGAGCCCAGCGCCCGAGCCGGCCAGGCCAGTAGGATCCTTCAGTGACGTAAGCCAACATAGCGCATGATGGTCAGTTATCACAGAGAAATTAGTGCCATATAAATATGGGCGGAACTTTGAGACTGCCCAAACAAGAGCAAGACATTCACGCTCCGTAATAGAATAGTTACCTCACAGCGCTCAGCAGCTGTGAGGAGGCAGCTAGCGTAGGCGACAACTCGGTCGTGTCCCCGTTGGTGCTGGGCTAACACGGCTCCGATTCCGTGACCACTAGCATCGGTTTGAACTTCCGTCGAAGCAATGGGTCAAAATGAGCCAATATGGGTGGAGTCGTCAATAGCGTGATTAGGTGAGAAAAAGCAGCAGCTTGGTCGGTACCCCACGTAAATGTGACGTCTTTCTTTAGAAGCTCTGTGAGGGGTCGAGCGATGGTTGCGAAATCTTTCAGAAACCTTCTAAAATAGGAGCAAAGTCCTACAAAACTCCGGACATCTTTGGCTGACTGGGGTACAGGAAAACTGGTGACTGCACGAATTTTCTTGGGGTCCGGCTGCACACCAGAGGCGTCGACAAGGTGGCCCAACACTGTAATTTGCCGGCGTCCGAAGCGGCACTTCGACGAGTTCAATTGGAGGCCTGCAGTGCGGAATATGTCGAGAACAGCTGACAAACGCTGAAGGTGGGTCTCAAATGTTGGGGAATATACAACGACGTCGTCAAGATAACAAAGACATGTTGACCATTTGAACCCTTGTAGCAGAGAGTCTATCATGCGCTCGAACGTGGCTGGGGCGTTGCATAGCCCAAATGGCATAACCTTGAACTGATATAGGCCCTCTGAAGTTACAAATGCAGTCTTCTCTTGGTCTTTTTCGTCAACAGCAATCTGCCAGTAGCCGGAACGTAGGTATATTGTGGAAAAGTATCGGGCGCCGTGGAGACAATCGAGAGCGTCATCGATGCGGGGTAAAGGGTAAACGTCCTTTTTCGTGATTCTATTCAGATGACGGTAATCCACACACAAGCGCCACGTGCCATCTTTCTTTTTAACGAGCACAACGGCAGACGCCCAAGGGCTCGAAGAGGGTTCAATAATTCCTTTGGCTAACATCTTGGTGACTTCTTGTTGAATTATTTTACGCTCGGTGGCAGACACCCGGTATGGTCGCCGATGAATGGGATGAGAATCACCTCTGCTAATGCGGTGCTTGACGAGTGAAGTCTGGTCGAGTGGACGGTGGTCGATGTCGAATATGTCGTGGTATGAAGCCAGAAGACGGTACAGCGCGGTTGACTTCTCAGGTTTGAGGTCCGGGGCGATCATGGAGCGTAAGGTTGCATCGAGGCACGTGGCATCCTGAGAGTGATGTGGGTGCTCGGGACATACGTCTGCTGTAAAACAGGTGACGTGGTCGTCAATTAAGGGCCTTAGTGTGACGACCGAAATTCCTCGAGGTAGCACTTGTTATATGAAACCGAAATTGATAACAGGTAAATATGTTCGGTTAGAGGCCATGCTTACGACAGAGTGTGGGACAGTAATGTCACGCGCCAGGAGAACATCAGTAATCTGCGTCACGCTGTAATCACCGTCGAGCACGGGAGAGGGTGTTGCCAATTCGATGAATGTGAGAGCTTTAGGCGGTATCCGGAAGAAGTCAGTGGCGCACAAGTTGTTCGGGAGTTCAGGGTGAGAATCCGGGAGAAGAGGAAGTTCTAGGCAGAGAGTACTGGCGGCACAATCGATGAGGGCAGAATGCGTCGATAGGAAGTCCATGCCGAAGATTAGGTCGTGGGGGGCAATTTTCAAGCACCGTAAATAAAACGGGAACATGGCGGCCGGCAATACTAACACGAGTGGTACACATTCCAGTGATGGCCACAGTTCCACCATCAGCGACACGGAGGGCTTTAGTTGCTGCAGGCGTGAGGACTTTTTTGAGTAGGCAACACAGATTAGCCCTCATTATGGACACTTGAGCTCCGGTATCGACTAACGCCGTCAAAGAAATACCGTCCACATACACCTCAGTCAAGTTCGTATCAGTGGGGAGCGTCAATGGAGGATTTGGATCATTCGCAAGCGATGCAGCACTACCTCCCGGAGCTGCATGATCTAGTTTTCCGTCCGAGAGAATCCATAGTTGACCGGCGATAGATAGCGGCGTGGTTGGGGCGATGGGGAACGGCGGCGTTGAGGTGGCGGCAAACGAGCAGTGGAGCGGCTGTTGGTGATGTCGGTAGAAGGGTACACACGACTGGGCGAATACCGACGGGAGTCCTCGTATGGTCGATTAGAGGAATATTGGCTCCAGTTTGAGGGCGTTCAAGTGCTGCGGCAGTAGCGGGAGATATGGCCCACTCGGTGGCAGCGGAAGCAGATCGGCTTGTCGTCTGCAGTTCTCCATTCCGCCGGATTGCGGGATCGCGGAATAAAGTGTAAGTCATGGCATGGTGCATTTGTTGTCATTGGTCTGTCATGGGTTCGGAGACAGAGCAGGCCACAGCAAAACCAAGCTTTGCAATTTCCTGCCTCACAACGGCTTGAATAACGGAGACCGGCGGAGGCGTTTGTGCGGCGCCATGGTCGAGCGGATGTGGAGCAAATGGTGCCGGACTTGACGCCTAAAGCTCCCGTCGAACTATTCGTGTCACGCTGTCCTGCAAGGGTGGTGCGGCACCGAGATCGGTGCAAGTGGATGTAACAGCCGTGTTTGGTAGCCGCGTAAATTGAGGCAGAATACGGCGGCTTTTGGCCATTTCGAAGCGGCGGCATTCCTTGATAGTCATATCTACGGTCGTGACGTTAGTGTAGACGAGCAAATTGAAGGTGTCGTCCGCGATGCCCTTAAGTATGTGGCCCACCTTGTCACTCTCTGTCATTTGCTCGTCGACTTTTCGGCACAACGCGAGCACATCCTGTATGTACGAGACATACGACTCTGTTGACGACTGCACACGAGTGGAGAGTTCTTTTCGCGCTTCCATTTGGCGACCGGACGGGTCCCCAAAGATCGCTCCTTGAAGGTAGTCACTCCTTGAAGGTATCCCAGCTAGTGAGCTCGGTCTCATGGGCGTCAAACCAGACCCGTAGGGTGCCGTCCAAGTAAAATATTACGTTGGCGAGCATCATGGTAGGGTCCCATCGGTGTGTGTGGCTAACACGCTCGTACATACCGAGCCAGTAGTCGACGTCGAGCTCAGGTTGTGCGGAGAATGTACCGGGATCACGGGGGGGGGCATCGTCAGGTATGTAGTGGCTGGAGCTACAGATGGGGACGCTGACAGGCCATTGTCAATGGTAGCCATGGCCGGAGACTGAATGGTGCGGCCACTGCGAAGCTTCGTGGTGAAGACGAGGAACGTTCCACCTCCACCAAATATGTTCCGGAAAAGAAGAGACGCCGTAACGACGAGGCTGGGGATTAGATATATTCAAAACCAGCGGTAATGGCGTGCCCGGTTCACCAGCGATCGAGCGGAGACAACTCTTTGTCTTCCTCATCAGGCACACACGCGCGTCGCCCCCTATAATATCAATATACATGCATGTAGCAATATAATGACTTGATTCAACCTTGTTTCGATGGTCAACAACACTGGCTATCATACCGAAATAAAATATATACATTACGGAAAAGTTTTTTCTCTTTTTTTTTCGAGGTCAAGGTGGGGGCTGGGTTCATTATGCGAGTGGGTTCATTATGCGAGTAAATATGGTAACTATGGGAAATAGAAAAGCTTTGTATTATCGAGGAATTCGTTATTTAGAGGTTGAATATAGGCAGGTTTAACTGTAAATATAACAAGTCAATGTGTGAACATTCAATTGCATCTGCTTTGATTATACCCCATGCACTATTTCCCACTCTGATCATTATTAACTCACAAGGTGCATATACTTGAAGAAATGCCGCAGTAATGAGATAATGAGTCATATTCTTCTACATGCTCTTTTGCAATCACTTTTTGGTATGCATCCACTCTATAAGCCAGCTGGCCACCATAGCTTACTTAAGGTGGCCCCCACCTGGCCACCTTAGCCAGACTAAAACGTCATTCCCTGAAAGCCACCACATACCTTCTTCAGAGTCACTTTCAGCCATTCCTCTTGCCCGTGCTTCCTTTCTGCGCTGCTCAGCCAAGTCTAGTAGGCTCCGCACTTGTGGGTAGTGCTGCTCTGTTTGCCGCTGCTCTGATGTTGAGGCATCAAGCCACACTGGTGAATGCCGAACTGGAACAGGGCTCGATGTGGAAGACGGTGGCGGAGACTGCGCTAGTGGAAGACTCGGCCTCAATGAGCCTGCTGCTGGCTGCCGTACAGCAGCAGGGGCCATGGCAGATGTGAAAGACGCTGGCAGTGGTTTAAAGTTTTCTTTTGTTACCTGTGAGTTGCGAAACCAAGCCGTACAGTAAGCAGCATGTCACAATAGGCCAAGCAGAAATTTAATGCACTTATTTGACACAAACAAAACTATTTCATGTACAACTAATGACATGTTTAGCTATCAATACAACAAGTAGCTAGAAGTGCTAGCACACAAATAACAAATTTTTACAATACCTCTATAGGATGTATTCAAATTGATGTTGAAATGCTAATGTGTAAGAGGTTCACATGATGTGCCAACAAGGTGCTGAATTGCTGCAGTAGCAATAACAAGCAAGGTGATCTAACGGAAGTTTGGGCATATTGGCATTCTATCTCTGCATCTAGCGCAGGACAACCCACAATGACAGATGAAACACTTACTTGTAACAGATTATTTTTCATATGTGTCATGCAAAATTATATGGGAAGGAGTAACAGCTTGTGCATACTCATACGTAACAGTACACTTTAAAAACACATGATGTAAACACACAATACAAACACACAATACAAATATTGAGTAAAAAAACTAAAGGAGTGTGTACTATTATTATGGTTGCTGTTGTTGTGAGTCCTATCACTAAGCTTGCAAACATATGCGTGATTGCCCCAAAGATCAATCTAAAAAAAATTTGGCAGATCCCACGTACCTGGGAATCAACTTTATGCGAAGCACGCGTAGGGAAGGTGACCGTGTCGCATTTTTTTTTAACGACACCTCATGAAATGACACTAAATATATGTACAAATGTTGCACACCGACACATACGTTAAAGAGTTGCAGATGTTTATATAACCAGTTTTCCACTTGGACAACAAGGTCACCTGGAAAAGTGTTTTAGCAACACCAGAAGCTGATATGAAGCGCTGATGCTCGCGAAGATGCTGGCCCTTCACACTGCTACTTAAATCAATTTCAGCACATGGCACCTCACCACAATTGATGTTAACTCGACTTGACGGCTGTATGAAAGGAGTACACATGTAACATTTATAAAATTGGGCAGGCAGCACTGCAACCACTATTGACGTTTCACGAAGATCAGCGCCTATTTGAAAAGTAGTACTGAGACCTGGCGTAGCTTTGTGGTAGAATGCTTCACTGCCACGCAGAATGTTTGGGTTCGATTCCTGCTGAGACCCTGAAATTTATTATTTGCATTCGTTGGGTGGCCAACGCTGCCTATGTCAGGTTCTTCTTAACACTGATGTTTATTCTATGCCTTTGTTGTGTCGATGCTACCGATGTCGGGTATTGCTTAACGCTCATGCGTTAAAATTGCCCATGTGTGTTCTTGTCGTTCCTGGGTAGATACTAAGTGTCAATCTCCTGTGGTAAATACCCGCTTACCGGCGGCACATACCCGCCCGTGAGTACGTGCCACTATCTAATGGGAAAAGTTTGACGCGACCGGATGGTGACATTCATGTCTTGATCAGCGTGTCATATTTGTCAAACCATCTTTTATCCTCCCATGCTAATTTTGGTTCATGCTAAATTAAGGGGCTGACCATGAGAGCATGAGAGCATGATAGATAGATTAGATAGATAGATTAGATAGATTGATAGATTAGATAGATTGATAGATTAGATAGATTGATAGATTAGATAGATTATATAGATTAGATAGATTGATAGATTAGATAGATTAGATAGACTAGATAGATTAGATAGATTAGATAGGTTGATAGATTAGATAGATTGATAGATTAGATAGATTAGATAGATTAGATAGATAGATAAGATAGATAAGATAGATAGATAGATAGATAAGATTAGATTAGATAAGATAAATAGATAGATAGACAGACAGACAGACAGACAGACAGACAGACAGACAAGCTCAAAGTCGCCGAAGTTCACTAAGAAATGCTTCGCATTTAAAATATAATTAGATAACTTTTAACTTTAGCCCGTGTACTCAGATTTGGGTGCACGTTAAAGAACCCCAGGTGGTCCAAATTTCCGGAGCCCTCCACTACGGCGTCTCTCATAATCATATGGTGGTTTTGGGACATTAAAGCCCACATATCAATCAATCAAATCAAATCAACTTTTACCTTTAGCAATGCATGGCCTGGTGGGAATAATAATAGTAACAACAGCAACAATAACAATAATAATAATAATATTATTATTAATAGCAATAATAATAGGCCATCTCATAATCTTTTACTTTTATTTAAATAATGAACTGTTCACTAAGTGTATGTGGCATCAAGTGAAACAAATTGGGTTGCGCAGGCTATCATTAAAATAATGCATACAGTACTGACGTTGCTACAATATAAAGTGAAAAAAAAGTACAAAAATCAGGATATACGTGTAAGTGGTGGAGAGGTGGCACATCGCTGGCCAGTGGCCGCCAGGGCTCTGCACTAGCCGTATGGCTGAGATGCTCCGAAGAAGACTGCTGAGAGACGAGTAGTCCTTGGGGTTGGGGAAGAGGCCCTGAATGGCTTGTGGCCAGATTCAGGGGAGTCATCAGAGATGGGGGGCTCCGCAACGGTTCACGGGCTCCTCCAGAATGAGATGAGCCTACAACAAAGGTGGGGCAGACACTCAACACTTTTTTCATGTCAATGCGTACACGGCACAAAAAAAAATGCCAACAAAAAAGAAATAAATTAAAACCTGGAACACCAAACTCCACTACAATAAAAATTTTGAACATCCTAATTGTTGGCAGTAAAAAATTATGCAAAAAGATCTCTTTCTGCCAAACCAACATGACAAAAAGTGCTCATCGCTGCTTTCGCTGCTTCACTTCGGTCTCGCCAGCAAATATGGTCAAATTCATTGCTCAACAATAATTACCAGAGGTCACTTTTTTCGAAATCTCAAAGTGGCACTGACTTTTCACAGAAAAGACTTCTCCCATTTGGCCGAACTGGCTGTCTCCATTAATTGAAGATATTTTAATTTATTTTTTAATTACTACTGTACTTTGTGTATCTAGTCAGTAAGATGCATGCAGCTACGGAAGAAGTATTTATGAATGCAGCAAGGAAATGTTGTATTTCACCTATGTTTGAGAATTTTCAAGCACCTTTCTTGAAACTCCCTGTATATTGTACAAAAGAAGAGCAAGGTGTAAGCAATCAGTTACCTAGACAAAAAATCACTTCTGGTTTTCAGCAAGCAGCCCTGGCTACTGCTCATGTATAAATGAAACATCCATTATCACAACAGCACCCAGCAAACTTTTTCGATATTGTTTTCCTGTTTGCTATATCACTTCCACACAGCCTCTAGAAAAATACAGTACTTTCCATACTATTTTTACTCGTTGCATTTAGGATCCACACATCTCTAAATTCCTGAAAAAAAATTGAATGCAACATAAAAATAATGCAACTGTTTATTGTTAATCATGTTCATATGCAACTCTGACATATCAAAATAGAAGTGTTACATTATCCTGGCTTGGGTGTCCCGGCACTACGACACAACCCAGAAAATGCTAAAGGTCCCAACGAAAGAAGCTGCACTTGGGAGGAATGTTAGCACGCACTAAGTTAAATGATCACTATTTGTAGACCAAGGCCTTCACAGAGCCAATCGACTGCATGTGGTTGATGAGCTAGGCAGTTCACTGTGCATATGTATAAGAAGCCCTACATGCATGACCCGAGCTGTGATTAAGACATAAACAATGACAGGCTAGCATTATCTACATGAGCTAAGCATGAGAAGGTTGCATCAAACGCAAACACATTGGCAACGGCATTTGGCAGCCTGTGAAGCTGGGATTCAAAGGTGGTCGAAGACCTTGATCCTGTTTTAGTGAGGCTTTTTGGCGATGCAACAACCAAGCATAGCAAGCACTGGCGCTTCTGGTGCAAGCCGGCTTCGAATCAAGCTGCTAAAAGCAGTTCCAGGTGGGCCACATTGGCTTTGAGCACTGGGCAACACCGACTGCCATTATGCCTAATGCCTGAGGCCTATACGACGTCAGTAGGCTTGTGCAAATAGTGAATTTTCAGTTCAAAGTGAATAGTGGTTTTTGTCAAATAATATCGAATCGGATTTCAGTAGTATATATATAACATACTGTAAATAAAATGGGGCATCTTTGCCATGACCAAAGTAACCTGCACATTATTATTTTTTTGAAGGTGAAACAAGGCCAGTGCAAATGCTATTTTTTTTTTTACATCACAGAATGTGGAAGCAACTTGGAATAGTAGCAGGATATGGCTTTTGATAGAATGCAAGTGATAGCCTGTAAAATGTGTCAAGTTTTAAAATTTGCTATACTTATAGCATACACGTTGGTATGACAAGCTTTTAAACTTAAAAAATGACGAATCAATTAGATAACAAGTTCATTTAACCTTGAAAAGTGCTTCACAGCAGCGTGGATTTCTCTTGGTGTTTTTACAGGTGTTTTTACAGCTCAGCACAGGTGTTTACAGACAGGTGTTTTTACAGCTCAGCACCACTTCACTACAGTGAAACCACTTTTACAAATAATTACAAGCAAACTACTATACACCTGAACAGGTGCTCTCACGGCTTAGCACTTTTACACGCCATGAAACCACCTGTACAGGATGTACATGCAGGCTAATATGTATTTATTCTTTCGTCTTAAATAATTAGAAATTTTCAATAATTCTATTCAAATTCAAATAATTCTATTCAAAGCAAACTTGAATATCGCATTACTCATTCGAATATTCACACAAGCCTACATGTCAGTGATGACGTAGCAAGATGATGTCGATGGGCGATTATTAGGCAGGGATGAAAAAGGCAACGTTCGTCAAGCGCATCAAGATCATTAACGAACACAATGCAACAGATCACAAATTTTGGCTACAAATATTTGTAGCATAAAAGTAAGAGTGGCCGAATGCATCAGCTATTAAAAGTTTAGAATAGCTGAATTATTCTAGGATATGGACAGTTTAGTTTGCAGTTGTATAATTTGTGGCTTGTCCGAGTTCACTTGTAGCGATTCAATTTTTGTATTTTTTAGAAATATTTTTCGAGGACCATGTGTGTGTTTATTATACGAGTTGTGCCATTAGCAGAGTCTTATCTGAATCCACCACCCGTAACCACCTGAATACGTGACACTTATGAGGACCGGCCTATGGTGTGAAAGTTTACAGAAATTATGTACTAGGAAGTGAGAAACCCCACATAGCAGTCCCCAAGGGAACTATAGGTCTCCTCGATTTGGCTGCACTTTCTGCACTAGTTCAAAAGTACTACACTTTGGCCCTTCATTTGGCAGTGCAAGTCTCGCCACCTGCACTTCGGAACTGAACTTGACATCTTACTGCACAAGTTCATCGGCAATTCAGCACTAGCTTCCCCACGAGTTCTGGTCTTGTGCAAGTCGCACAATATATACGACGTAGCTACACTTTTGCTCTTGATTTGACCGCTGCACCAAAACCGCCAGTGTCATGCCGCACTAACACTAGAGGAACTGGTGCAGCACTGGCACAACACTTTGGTGAACTGCATTCAGAATATGCGGCTAAATGAGGGCTTCATCTGAAGCCATAAGTTAGCTCATACAACTCACGCCTGAGGAAAAACACTCATCAGATGAAGAAGACAGGCTATCGTGCACATTATATTATACACATTGTTTGGTTACCAATGTTGTCAGGTATACATGGGCAGCCACACAACCACAGCCTCTTACAAGACTATATCAAAAGTTTGCATCTTTCCAAATTAACGTCAACTGTGACCACTTCATTCTGATCGTACCATGCAAGCAAGAATCAGATGTAGTACATAGCAGAAGAAGTAGTACTAACTGAGGGATGGTGATGGGGAGTCAGAAGTCCTCTTAGCCGATGAAAGAAGCAAAAGCCGTGACTGTTCCTCCTTGAACTCATCTGTTCGTGGAGGCCCCACTGGTAGAGATGGTGGCGTCAACTGTTGTCGCTGTTGTTGCTGGGCTGGGGGCTGTTGTGGAGGAGCTTGCTGTTGCACAGGATACCGAAAAAAGGGCGGCATGGCCGGGGCTGATACCATGGGTGGTCCCGGTCGCAACAAATTGTACTGATACAAAGGGTCTTCCAACCTGTTCAAAAATGACAATATGATTTCACAGTTACAATGAAAAGTTGGTACAGCAGAAATTGGTGTTTTCTTTCTTTTTTGCTCGCACTGTAGCTCACCTGTAACCAGGATGTGCAAGGTGGGGTGCAAGGAATGGTGTTGGGTGGTACGGGTAGGCGCCAGCATCAAAGGGTGACATGGGATGCAGTGTACCCAGTGTGGGATGCCGTAGCTCCTCGGCCGAACCCCGGTACGGCTGGAAGCCCCGGGGGCATTCTTCACCATTTCCTGGAGCACCCTTGTGTCCAGCGCCACTGGCACCACTCCTGAGATTGTTGACAAAAATAATGTGTGCTCCTAAATGGTACCAATCATTCTTGAAAACAGATCTATCCATTTGTACTCATTTCCTTTCTAAGCACCATAAGCTCATACGTCAACTGACATGTTCAGGGACACAAGAACACATTTTACAAACGCCGAGCGACACCCATGTGTGCACTATTCAACATCATCCCTACATAATTTACTAGCCTCCAGCTTGATTACAGCACTGCCACATAAATTCAGGGATGTTTTAAAGAAACATATTTCAAACAATAAGTTTGAATAACCCTTTTTCTGACCACTTCCATCAATTCAGGAGTTTGTCAAGAGTGTAGCCAATTGCTATTTATAATTTACATAATTTATAACCACAGATTTTTCACGATTTTATTCGTTCTATGATGACCATATCAGTGTACAATGATACATGGTCAGCGCCGCATGATAAACGCTATGGTCCTTAGAATAACTTTTATATGCCTTTTCTAGTAAAATACGCACATACAGAATATATAGGTGTTGTTATGGTGCCTCAGATAAGCATGATAATTGTTTTTTTATTGACAATCACACAAGTATGAACGCTGAATCTTGAGCAACATTGGTGGGCGCTGCGGATGGGGTCGGCGGTTTGGCGTAAAAAGCCCGGTACCGTTAAGGGTAGGCAGACAGACAAATGGACAGACAGACAGACAGACAGGCAGACAAATGGACAGACAGACGGACGGACGGGCGGACGGGCGGGCGGGCGGGCGGACGGGCGGGCGGACGGGCGGACAGACCAAAACTTTTGCGTCGAAGGTCCCCAAGAAAGACTATCATCTTTATTAAGCTGCCTTGCTGATGTCGCTGCCGTGCAGTCCAATTTATCAGCACTAACTGAATGGTGTCATATGGCAAAAGATGGACATTCACACTCAAACATGTAATGTTGCGTCTATTACTGGCTCTGCCACCAACCAGCACGGAATATGTAGCGTTACTAATGGTTTAATATGCTCAGTTCTACAAGGCACCTCTAATTTAAACTGAAAAACCTGTATTGAACGCATGATAAAAGCATGGTAAAAATCTGTGTCACACGGACGTTTGGAAGGCCATCCAACTAATAGTCTATCGAGCAAACGGAGGACCCCACAACTTCATTGAAACTTCGATCGCCATTGAGCGATGAAGCAAAAACAGCGTCAGCATGCCCTTTAGTTCACAGTGTGCTCGTACATACAATTAGAAAAAAGAAATCTAACCAGTATGCTTTAAAAGCAGTATATTTGAGTGTTGTGAAATATTTAGGAGAGTATTTTTGCCACTTAAAATGTGCACATTGCAAGTACTGTTGACAACGGCAACGTGCTTGTATTCATTGTGCCGTCTCACAGTGCATTGCTCGCCACAGTTTCGCTGCTCCACAACTTAAAAGCTAAGTAAGCATTCATAAATATGAATGAAACATTTATTTAAATATTTAAAAAGATCAACAGACATATTTGAGTTTTTAAGTGAACTTATATTACTTAACTATAGGTGACACGAATACGAAAATAAAGATCGACAGGGTCATACAATTTTGCGAGAAACGCCTGAACCACTCAATGGCAGTTCAAAACTACCGTTCGATCATTTCGAACATAGCCGCATGATTCAATCATAGCTGAATGAGGTGTAACAATTATGATCCGAAATAAAATATTCTTACGCATGGGAAATCGCTGGAGCTGACATTTGGACTAGAGAACTTGTCTCAAGGCTGAAACTACTTTCAAAACTGCAAAAGCAGTTGCAGTCTTTTTAGAAGGCAAGTTCACTTGTCGAAATGTTGGCTCCTGTGACACATTTTCAGAAATTTTTTTATCTCTTCAAGTTTCCACCATCCCCTGAACTTCTGAAAATTACTATTAGTTACTTCTACCATTTCCATTTGCATCAAATTTTCATGCATGCAGCTGTACTTTGTCAACTAATCTTTCACTGTGAGAAATATATTGTAGGGTTAAATGAAATGCACTGCTATGCAGCTATTTCTGTAAAACTTGCTCTTTTCCAGTTGTTATTTTAAATCATTGTCACTGCTACGATTATAAAGAAAACATGACCAATGAAACAATTTTTAGATGTGAAGCATTTTATACAGGAGGCTGTGTCCTTTGTCCCTTAGTGCTAGCGCGTCCCCTCCCCTCCATTCTTCTCTTCTACACTTCCCCCTCTCTTGCCTCGTAGTGCCGACGCAGGCAGCGTCTGCTAGCTAGTTTCTTGATTGAAAAAAAACCAACTGCTTCTGCTGCACAACTGTTCCCTGGCCACCCTGTATATATAGGCACTGGATATTGACCTCCAAGGTAGTGCCGGTGAAGGATTTCTCCAGTGCGTTGTTGAACAATAAAAATTTGCACTGTACGCCTTTACCAAATTTAGACTGCGGATCTCTGTGTTCAATCGGAGACTTCTGCCTGTCATTGCCCATTAGTAGCAATTGCCATGTTCCAGTAGGAAACACCGATCTATCTTTACATGCTTTGTGCCTCCCCAGGTTTCTCTCCTGCACGATGCTGCGATGAGCGCCAGCGTCAACCCCGCCACCAGGGCCAGTGTTAGCGCCAGCACAAGCTCTCAATAGTGTACACCGTGTCCCGCTCAAGCGGGCCATCTTTCTGCTGCTTCACATCTAGACATGGTTCCTTTCAGCAGGAAATAGTGTAATTTTATTTATATAGTTTCAGTTAAATGGTAACGTTTTATGCATCAACGTCAAGGATTTATTTTTAATCCCACTTGCACTTGCATATGTGAAACTTTTTTCCCTTAGAAACTGTAGCAAATGTGAACTAATTACTTTGAAGTTACCCTTCAAAGTACATCTAACTATTTTTATTTCTGGCAAGAAAACAGAGTAATGCATTTTGAAAAATAAAATAACTTGTCTACAAGCATAAAAAAAAATTCACTGCATAAGTCCTAAAGAATATTTTTTATCAATCGTACCACCCATTTTCTTGGACAGCAAATAATGAAAATTCTCCTTATCAGACCCACAACAGTTCATAAGGAGGACTCACAACCAATATCCCGGAAACTAGCAAAATTTATGCCTTACAGCCCTATTTACTTTGCAGCACTGTCAATCTAGGTGGACCAAGGTCGCTACAAGGGTAACGCTGTAAGATAAGCTGCAATTATCAACTGTGGCCTCATTTTTTATGCTGAGAAACGATAGAAGCAACATACCACAGTGTCTTTTCAGGTGAAGAATCTGCTCTTACTGTCCGGACAACAGGCCGGTGTGGCAAAAAACTTGCTAACCAGGGCACAGGTAGCACCACAGCTTTACCCAACTAATTTGCCTTAGTATGACTAGTTTGTATTGCCTGGCTGCCAAGCTCCTTTGTGTCATACATACAGCAAATACACAGTGGTTAACATATTAGCCACTTTTGTCCTTCTTTGGCCAGCCATCCTTTTATTTTTAGTCCTGTGGCTCCAATTTCTGCAGACTGGGAGCAACAAATGCCCCATCCCCAAACCCCAAATTACATTCCAATGGCTGCAGCACTGGTGACTACAGGGGTGCAACAATGAGAGAGAGTCAATGCGCATAAGCATTGACACCACTGAGCTGAAAGAATGAAGGGCCAGAGAACAAACGCTAGCAGAGAGAGATGTCAACTCCATTCGTGCAGCACTGTACTCTTTCCTTTCCTTCATTTTTTTTTTTACTGCCTTTAAATTAAGCACTCTGCACTGTAATCACGTGGGGAGTTTAAGTGAGACTCTGTACAGGTACAATAGAGCAGCGCCCTGGCATCTAACCTCCAGCTGAAGCAGCAGAGTGAGGAGCCGCTTGTAAATACAATTCATTGTATTTCTTCAGTGTGTCCTGCACAGCACTTTAACCCCCACCCCCACCCCCGCCAAGCTGCATCACAAGGACTCTCTCCCTCAACACTATTGAAGGGAATGATAATTGTTGCTCTTTTACTAAGATGATATTCCAAGCTAGGAATCTTACAGCCTGAAGAAAATGCAATGAATTGAAAATGCCAAGAAATGCAATGACTATTGAAAATTGGGTAGGGTGAAATACAAATGTTTTCACAAAATCACGTTGCTGAGATCACATGAAAAATGAACGACCTATCTCAAGAACACCTCTGTGCAGACCTATATTGCATGCACCTGTCGTAAACAAAATCTAAATAAACAGCAGGAGCCCACACAGAGACACACCTGTGCCCATGCAAGAACCCAAAGTGCCAAGATGCAAGGTAGCACATTGAAAGCCCTTGCCACAAAGGAAGAAAGGGAAACAAGAGCTCACGGAGGTCCAGTCAAGTGCTTGCTAGAGAGGTAGTCTAAGGAGGACAAAGAGGAGTCCATCTTGGTCGTATGGTCCAGGCGATGGCCGTGCTGTGAGCTGAGGCTGCCCAGGTCCAGTGCCTGGGCACACGCAGTGTGCGACACTTTAGTATAAAAGCCATCATCTCTAAGAAGCCACACCAAGATCAGCGTACAGCATGCATGCCCAACATGACCTGCCATCAGCTTTCACAGCTAACATGTCCCAAAATTAAGGGCAATAGGTGGTGAAAGTACCTGCATGAGGCGAAGGTCTGCCAAACTTTGCATGCAAGCTAACATGGTCAAGTGATGCCCTGAACTGCAGTCATTTTTTCTCTCTCTCTCTGTCTCTTCTCTGCAAGGCAACACTTGATATATGGCCTTGTAGTTGTTAACGCAGAAGTACATTGGAACACTTAAATACTTAGACGGGATGAATAATTTTATGTAACATCATGCACGAAGTTGCTCGAAAATGTAGAATGGCACTGGAAATTTATAGGGGGTGGGGGGGGTGGGGAGTGCACATTAAAAGAAGGGGTTTGAGTTAACTCACTTTTCTCGTTTCCATAAGAAGACCAGAAGGAGCACCAGACATGACTGGGGGAGAGCCACATGCCATAGGAGATGGCAAACCATAGGAAGAGCTTCGTTTTGGGGTTAGTGATCTAGGGTTTCCTCCTGTAATGGAGACCACCGGCCCAGAATCCTTTTCTAGAAAAAATAAACATTTTCCACAATACACTGAGCAAAATTTTTTTTGCACTAAGTGCAATAAAGAAAGAGGACAAATATCTGCTTTTGGTTGTGCACATCTTTGCATGTGAATGTGAGCAGATTTTACGTAGCACTAGTATACTAGGCAAAAGCAAGAGAGGTTCGTCTTAGATTGTTTTAGAATCATTGCTTAGCAAAAATAGCGATGGTATATACAGAAGTGTGGCATTGACATCCTTGCATGCAGCGAACTTGAATTTCAGCAGGGCGCATTTTGACATGTGCAGCTATCACTTGCACCTTGTTATACCACAGGGGTAATTGCATAAACATTTATTCTATTGAATTTCTTTTTGCTTTATGTTTCCAAAGCAATGTTGTGTAAGCACAATACTATGAAAAATTTACTTAAACTAGGAAGGTGTAAAGAGTTTATAGTAGTGCCAGTCCTTTGTCTGCTCTTCTTTTTCAAGCCCACCAATTTCTAGCGCTTATCCTTTTAGTAACGCATGAGCAGATACTCCTCCCACTATGGCTGTGCTGCCACAAAAAGTTGTGAGGTGTAATAGGTACCAAGGGAGTGAAAACGAAAGCAAGGATGACAATGACTTAGATTCAGTGGTGAAATGAAGAAATACCTAGGCTAAAAATTAATTGGCTCGAAAAGGACAAGTAAATTGTAAATCACCAGGAGAGGCCTTCATCCTGCAGTGGACATAAAACTGGCTGACAATTATATTGATATGAGGCACTAACAAGTAGACATAGCACACCACTTAAGCATGGAAATTATACCACATTACTGGGGTGAAGGTGGTGTCAAAATGAAGTTTATACGCAGCAATTGGGTCTTCTGCAGCATGCAGTCAGTGCTGTTTACACTATGCACACAGCTGCACTGCAAGACAAGTGTAGTATGGAGCTAACCCCAATCATGTTCCCATGTCAAACAAGACATCACTGCACCCATTTTTGAACTTAGAAACATTCAGCCCAGGGGACAGATAAGCACAACATATATCCACCAGTAACCACAACACCTACAGTTTCAGACCAACACATATCCACCAGTAACCACAACACCTACAGTTTCAGACCAACAAGGCTCTCATGCAAAAGCATGCACATTTCACAGAAATGTCTGACATTCAGCAATGAATGCTACCCGCAACACTTTTTCTTTCCTACCACTGCCTTCTATCATATTAAATGTTGGCACCTGCTTTTCCAAGAGTGGCATTACTTATGATGAAGGCACCAGCATGAGTCAATCGTTAAGCATGACAAGGACCGAAGAACTAGGACATTCACCTTGTTCAGCTGTACAATCTCAGGCAGTCGTGCACTAGCCTCTTCCTCCAGCAAGATAACAATGATATGTGGGGTTTAATGTCCCAAAACAGCAAGAGAAGTCACTACTTATCTGTGTGTAACAGTTAAGTAGTAGTGTAGCCAAAGAAAGATATCAATATTAAAGAGAGAAGCATTAAATGCACTAGCACAATTTCAAATTGGCTAGATTCATATTCAGTGAATTGCTCTAAATTACCTCGAAAAAAAAAAAAAGATAAGAAAAAAATGTGAGCCAAAAAATCTTACACTTACTACTTAAATATAGTAACAGTAAAACTAATGAAATGACAACAATGTGAATTCCAATCATTTTACCCACAACAACAAAAAAAAATTTCTCAAATTATTTTTTTTTAAAGTCTTGCTTTCAGACACTGCAAAATAACATCCAAAACCAACTCATGGAATGACATGTAACTTGAAAAACTTGCTCACCAAGCACAGGATCAACTGCTTGTTTTGCCAACTTGCGTAATGCAGCTGCAAAACTTGAGGTGCGGGTTGCGCTAAGTGCCAGGCTTGTGTGGCCCGGTTTTGTAGCAGCTGGTTGCAGGGGTGGTGGCTTACCGCCAGGTGGTGGGAAGCCTGCCAAGAAAAATATGACTTAGATGTGCAGATGAAACGATGGGCAATCAAAAATGGTTAGCAAGAGCATTTTATGTAACAAACTAGTGCTCATCATGTGCCACCAGTCAGCAATGCGCGAAGCCTTCATAGAAAGCCTGAGCATTGATTGATTGATATGTGGGGTTTAACGTCCCAAAACCACTATATGATTATGAGAGATGCCGTAGTGGAGGGCTCCGGAAATTTAGACCACCTGGGGTTCTTTAACGTGCACCCAAATCTGAGCACACGGGCCTACAACATTTCCGCCTCCATCGGAAATGCAGCCGCCGCAGCCGGGATTTGAACCCGCGCCCTGCGGGTCAGCAGCCGAGTACCTTAGCCACTAGACCTAGAAAGCCTGAGCAGGCACTACACATGTCGTAGTGATGACAATGTCAGGAGGTGCTGCCAACTCATTTAATACTGGTGATTACAATAAAACCATAACAAAAAGATGCTTAAGTGGAATAGCAAACCAGTTTAGACAAATGAACGATTCCAATAAAACTCAAGAGGTTAGTTATTAAAAGAGGAAATGTAGGTGAAATTGTAACGTTTGAATTTCACGCCAAAAGTTTAGCAGGGTACAATAAGTGGGACATCCCAAATTTGATAACCTTTTTACACAATCTGGTTACATCAGTTCAAATTAAGTTTTCTGACACTTGCTATGTTAGACTTTGTGTCCCTTAGAACACAAAGCAAACAATATTCCAATAAATGATTACCAGGGTGTCTACCAATTTGATATTTCTAAATTCCATTACTTTTCCAGGTTTTCCATGATGATTAAAAGCAAATTCCATGACCGGCACGTCTACATGAAAAACTCTGTGCACTCTAAACAAACCTTCGAAAAAAAAAAAACAGGCACTCTATACAAGAAAACATATTTATCAGGCGCACTCCGAATGTTCGCAGCGCATGCAGTAAATGTGAAAAAACATGTTTATCTGTTTATCTGGCCGAAATGTGAAAAAACATGTTTATCTGGCCGAAATAAAACTCGCGAGCTAGGCAGTAAGCAAGTCGGCTGTTTGATGTTTGGAAGAACCAGGAAGTAAACACACAAGTTAAAAGTAACTGCAGATGAAAGTTTGAAGAAGGCCGCGATAGTTCGGCATCGCAGTCAAAGCTGCTAGGAAACGTAGAAGTGGTGCCATCTCCCAGCATCCATGTAAAATGAGGAAACGGGGAGCCTGGCCGGTCCTGCCACTGGAGCATGATCTATTTTACTATAACGGCTTTTACTATAATGGCTGTAATTGATTGATTGATATGTGATGTTTAAGTCCCAAAACCACCATATGATTATGAGAGACGCCGTAGTGGAGGGCTCTGGAAATTTCAAGAACCTGGGGTTCTTTACCGTGCACCAAAATATGAGCACACGGGCCTACAACATTTCTGCCTCCATTGAAAATGCACCCGCCGCAGCAGGAATTCGAACCCGCGACCTGTGGGTCAGCAGCCTGGTACCTTAGCCACTAGAGCATCGCGGTGGGGCTATAATGACTGTAGCCCATGTCGCTTAGAATGTGGATTGGATTGAATTAGATTGACCTGAACTGCTGTATTTACTGACTAAACTATATAGGATGTGGAATGGATTAAGTCTGATTCAACCTGGATTGCTGTATTTACTAGTGATTTGCGTTGCTGCCTGATTTGTGCACCTCTAAAATATACTTTTCAGCAAAAAAAAAGAATAACTACTACTCGCATATTCTGTGTACCTTGCCTTGACAATGAGTAAAGAGAATGTTGCAAGAACAAAGACATACTGCAAAATTTTCTTTCATTCTTTTTTTTTTTTTTTTACAACGAGCACATGCATGTTTGTAGTTTATGTCTCTGAGCTCTAATACTTGAAGTGCAACGAAGTCCTTGGATGGCTGCAATAAAAGCTGGGGATAGTGTTTTAAGTGCCAATGTTTAAATATGTGGTGGCAAGAAAGAATCAGTCAAGGTGCAATAACTTCCTTTATTCCACAAACGAATCGCGAATGTCGGCACCTTATTCTAATTCACGTACTCTGCTGTGAACGTGGTGCTGAAAAATAATTGCAGATTTATTTACACAATCTCATGAAACAAATGAAAATCTTAGCTGAAGTTACCCAAGTGCTACCCTCAAAACACGAGCTACCAGCAATAAGTGTGTAGCTGAGGACGTTTGCTGTTGCACCACCTAAATAATAATAATAATAATAATAATAATAATAATAATAATAATAATAATAATAATAATAATAATAATAATAATAATAATAATGATAATGATAATAATGATAATGATAATGATAATTATTATTATTATTATTATTATTATTATTATTATTATTATTATTATTATTATTATTATTATTATTATTATTATTATTATTATTCAGCCTATGGAATAAACAAGACCAAAGAAATTTCTGCTGGGCAACTTGTCCTTCACATTGGCTAAAGCATTCCTTAGCTTCCATGTTGGTACATCCACTATTTCGATGTCTATTGCTTCAACATAAAGCATGGCATATCTGACTTTTGAACCACAATATTACCCACGGCTGTAAATTTATGCATGTTTGTCTATGCCATGATTTCGGCTTGGCTTGAATGCCGTCTGCTTTTTCTAGGCTTGAACTGACATCAGCAGAAGTTTGCCGGGTTATTCATGTCTTTTAATAATAATAATAATAATAATAATAATAATAATAATAATAATAATAATAATAATAATAATAATAATAATAATAATAGTATAGTAATCATAATAATAATAATAATAATAATAATAATCATAATAATAATAATAATAATAATAATGTTATTATTATTAATATTATTACATAAATGTTGCATAATTGGGTAAAGTTTGAGAATGTCTAATTGTTATTTCGACTTTATTATTCGTATTAAATGAAGGGGAAGCATTGCTTTGAACAAGCGGTGGCACACTGTTGGGTTGTGCCCCACTACTGGTTCAAGGTACTGTTGCTTCCATCACATCTACTCGAGTCAAGCAAAGCATCAAGTCAAGCGAAAGCCAAGCAGAGATGCCCTTTACTGGATTCCGAACGCCCGATCCAAAGCCTAAATATACGGGGTGGTCAGTGAACGGTTGTGCAGCGCGAGCACTTGGCTTTTACTAGCAGATGCTGCCTGCGTCGGCCTTGCAAAACGAGACAGTGGGGGGAGCAACAGTTGGCACGAGACGTGAGCATGCGCAGTAGGGGTGTAGACCTCACTGCCAACGTCGAATTTGCAAGTAGGTACGACTATGAAATGCTCCACATTCAAAAGAAGTTTGCATCATGTCTGCACCTGGAATTCAGATACAGACGACTGTACATACGTTGAACAGGAGTGATGGGACGCTTCCGACAATGTACTCTCGCTGCTTATGTCACATATTTAGGCAAACTTAGGTACGCTGTGCCTTTCTTATGACTTTTACTGTGAACAAGGCTCCCTTCCATATAAGGTGCTGAAACATCAGTAAACTTTGTGTTTTATGGGTCAGTGTATCCTTTCCCATTTACCATTTATTTAGATAGCAAAAGTTGTACACTGTCTTTTTTTTTGTAATTATTCACACGTCTTCTAGCAGCTCACTATAGTTGCAGCTGGGAGAGAGAGACTGCTTAAGCTTTGATCAATGGTAATGCTTAATTTTGTGACGGTCACACCGAACTGCTGTCAGTTTCCATAACCTGGCCAGGTTTTTCAGGAATTCCCCGACTTTTCCATGACTTTTCCAGAAGGGTCCCAATTCCCTTTCTTTTCCAGGTTTTTCAGGTCGGTAGGCACCCTGGATTGCATAAGCCCAAGCAAGACCCTGTCAAAATCCATGACGTGACAGTCAGTGGTGTGGGAAGTTCGATGCGGAGTCACCACTTGCATTTTTTTTGCACATTTTTTTTTTTTCACGATAAGAGTGGTGCTTAAAGTATATTAAAATGGCAATTTACTAATAAAAAAAAACTGCTTTTTTCTTTAAAGTCCCTGTTCAACAGCAATGTTTGCCAATGATACTAGTTGATGAAGATGGAATGATACTAGATGCAGGAAGATGGAACAATAAGAGAATATCTCAAGAATTATATTATGGTGTCATTGGTCCTTTAAAAAAACAAGGGACACCATGCAATTCTTGTGGTACAGCACATGGCCTGGAATTTAACCCAAATTCTCGAAGTCAGCTGAATATCACTTTCTCTTCTCTCAACAAATATGAAATATTATATACTAAAAAATCATTGTGTCAAAGGTCCAAGTATCACGCCATTGGCTGATTTGAGCATGGCACGCTTGGGAGTAACTGGGGCCACCTCAGAAGGCTGCGACATACCCGCACACAATCGCATTTAAATGCCGTGTGCTCAAAGAAAGGGGAGGGGGGAGTGTTCAAAGTAGAGCTGTGCGCCGCCGCCCGTTCTTGCTCATGTCGTTCGAGTCACTGCCGAAGTCTCGAGAGGGTTCACACAACCACCATTGCCGTGCAATAATTGGGGCACACCGCCGTTAGTTTTATTTTAACCTGAGCGGAGAACAAGGCCATAAAATACATCATTTCACCTTCTCTTCCGCAGCTTCAAGATTTTTCAGAGCGGTGTTTGCAGTGTCTTGACTACTCTCCTGTGTTCGTGTTTGCATGTCCTGTGTATATAAGAGCCCTAAAACAGCTTCTGACAATACACAATTGAGCATGTCATTCTCTTTTGGAGTTTTTTTTTTTCCCTTTTCGTGATGCGGGAACAGTGATTCACGTGACATGATTAGAGCACATACTCTTGAATGATTCATACACGAGAAATATAAGTTGTGAATTGTCTCCAACCCTGTTTTGCCATGCATTCACCTCCCCTCCCCCTCATCTCGCATGATAATGGCGTACAATGAACTTCTGATTTCCTGCATTTCGCGACTTTTCAATTGTGAGAGCAGAAATAACAAGAGAGTAGCTAACAAGCTTAAAATCATGATAGGCTCAATGTGTAGCGTCCACATTGCACATGAGCTTTATGAAGACATAAGTGCCTAAGAGATATAGCCTGTAAGAATTTTAGAGAAGGGAGCCTAGTGGAGTGTAGTGAAGAATGCAACCATTTCCATTTCATTCTCTCAATAGCCGAAATCTGTACAACGAAGACGATACAAATCTGAAAAAAGAAGAAAGTCAGCTCGATTCGGCAGTTCTTGTATACTTTTTGATTGCAAGAAGAATTACATAGAGACTCTGTACATGCTTTTACCATATGCATCATGTTCCGCATAAAGTTCAAACGATAACTTTTGTACGCGCATTGTATGCTGTTCCCACGAGTAAAATCTCGCAAGCGCTAGCGAGGAACGCTGGTAAAGCATCATCTCCATCGCACGGAAAGCGCATGCAATAGCATCACTCTGCGTGCGATGCCTGCCATTGATTGCTTTTCAACCAGAAAGAAAGCCCTCTCTACACAAAGATGTATGAAGAAACGCTGGGATAGGTGGCTGTATGGCTCGATCCACAGCTGTGAACTCTGAATATAAGGACGCCGTTGCAAGCGCTGGCATGCGCGCTATGTCAGCAGGTATCAGCAACGGCTTGTGTACCCTTATACGCACTTTAATATCACTGCACGAACACTTCTGTTTCCAGAAGCGGCTGTATTTTCATATGCCAGTATTTTGCTGTTTCGCAAGATCGGATAAAAAAGAGTAACCTGCAGCCTTAGTTCATTGTGAGGCTGCTTGATCCTCTCGCACGGTGTATACGTGAAGTCATTGAAAAGTTTTCTGACCATAAAAGAAGTCGCCTCGAACTTGGCATGTTCTCCTCAAAAACCCGAGATCAAAACTTTATAACTTTTTAAAGCTGACGACACTTATGCATTGGACACTTTAGCCTCAACTTTTGAGGAATTTGAATATTGTAGCAAATTTTGCAATGTGGATGTGCTACTTCTTAGGTTTTGTGACATTGTACGTGAATGCCAATTAAAGTATATGCCTCAAAAATATATTAAACATAACTGAAGACACTCATGATACAATAAAGGAATAATTAATCGTACTCGTCGCATAACGTGCTAAGTAAGAATCGTCAATCCAAGTGTAATAATAATGTTTCTCCATTTGATGCATTGAAAAGTAAATTAGAAGCTAAAATCAAGGGGGCTAAGAACTACTTCTTCGGCAATGCCTCGGCTACATTTATGAAAAAAAAATCCATCCAGGTTATAGAGATTGATTGGTCCTGCATTATTCATGCCTTGATTGTTGAGATTCTTATCAAACCCTGAAGCAATAGCAAATGCCTTTCTTATTTACGTGACGTCTTTTTGATACTGATAATGCCATCACTCCTTCATTTTCTGCATGCAGCAAATTACGTGCTCTTCCTTATTTTGAGTTAAGCTCCTCTGGCGTACATAACCTTATATATTAATTTTGAGGTTACGAAACACTGGCTCAGGTGTTATTCCAGGTATGTTTTTAAAAAGTGTTCAGAATGTTGTGCTAATATTTGCACAATGCTCTTATATTTTAAAAAATCAATATTCTCTGCAATAGTCCTCCAGCTGTGGAAATCAGCAAACATTGTGCCTGTATTTAAGTCCTGAAACAAGCCAATTCCAAATTATAGGCCACTATTTTTGTCTTTCTATTAGCTCCAAACTTTTGGGGCATATCCCATTAACAAATACATTGTTAGAATACCTAAACACACACAATATACTTTCCCGATCACAGCACAGCTTTCATGCTGGCTATTCTACTGTTACACAGTTGCTTGAATTTATGTACGACATTGCTTTTTTCCTTAACGACCGAAGACAAATTGATGCCATCTTTATTGACTAGTCTAAGGTCGTTGACATGATTTGCGATGCCAAACTTTTATTAGCTTCTTCACAAATTTTCTAACAACAATAAGCTGGTTTATTGGATAGCAGATTCCTTGCGGTCATTCTCTAAATTTGTTACATTTAACCATGCTGTCATGTGACATACAAATCACATCAGGGGTGCCCCAAGGTTTGGGGCTTTGCCTGTTTTTTAACTATTTATTTAAATGATGTAGAATAATTTATCGGTCACAAACAAATTAAACTTAGAGTGTATGCAGATGACTGCATTATCTGTAAAACCATCTCCAATACTCAGGATCAGCATGCACTGAATAGTGTTTTTCTCCATCGTTTTGTAACGATAGAGTGAAACATGGCAAATGTCTATCAACTGCAAAATACTGCAGTCACGACCATTTCAAATAAAAACAGCCTCGTCATTTTACATATACTAATGACGATCTAAGTCTAGTATGTGTCACAGAGTTTAAATGCATTGGTGTAACTCTCACAACAAATTTAAGATGGTGCAGCAAGTCGAAATAGTCTGCAACAAGCTCTTCGAAAACTTTGGTATCTCCAACGCACGTTAAGCAACTCGACGAAAAAAATGCAGACAGAGCAGATAAGGCCAGACTCTAATATGCGCCGGTTGTTTGGTCACCTCATCACAGACATGACATAGCTAGGTTAAAATCTGTTGAAGAAAGAAATAAGGTTTATATTTTGTCACTATGACTAGCGCTTCCCCCCTACTTCCCCCCTACTGCAGCCACTCTCGAACATCGGCGCACTTGCAATCGTGTCATCTTCCTGCATAAGATAGTTCACACCGTATCCGCCGATCTTATCCTCAAAATATTGTGCTCATTAGATATATTTTCTTCATTGTTTTCGTTTTTCTTTTCCCACAAAATGTGGATTTATGGAATGAGCTTGACGAGTCTCTCTATAGACTCAGTACTGAGCGGTACAGACTCAGTACTGAGCAGTTTGAGTAAGAATTGCGTAAACAGGTATTTTGTTAAAGTATATTTTTTCAAAGTGCTGAGCATCCGTACTTATACGTGCAATGTCCTAAAAACTGAGACAAGAAGCAACCAGTATTTGTAAAAACATAACATTACGACATGTTGCTATCATGTTAAGTAGTTCGCCCTTTTAGGGAAACAGATTTTTTTTAACTTCAGTGTCAATCCTGACTTCAGTGTCAATCCTGACGAACTCAGTGTCAATCCTGACGAACTCAGTGTCAATCCTGACAAAAAGTGTTGCAAGGCACCTTTAACTCTTTTGTTACCACACGCATTCAAATCGATCACTGGTAATCAATGCTTTGAATCGTCAATTTTGGCACTATGAAATTGTTTCTCGTGCACCCCAGCGCTTTCTAGTATTTAGTCCAGCCACTCAACTTTCACAATCTATTTCAATTTTCTTTTTTTGACAACATATTGATTTTTGACAGACCTTTGCACAAACCATTGTGCGTGGGTTTTAGGAAAATGCCCTTGGCTGGCAAACTTCACAGAAGTAAGCGCATACCCCTCGTGGCTAAGCTACAGTAACATTAATGTTCTGTAATCAAAAGAACATTTGCAAGTCAAATATCAAATTAAGGTGTTAGATTTACAATATGACAGAGTTGAACAATAATAATTGGTAGAAATTTATGCCAGCTATTCAATGAAGAGCTGTTGCTAGGAGTCAGGTCAAATTTATTCAACACAATATATTTCCGAAAATCCGCTGCATGTATAAAGTGTGGAGGCAGACTTCTCAGCCATTTTCCAGCATGTTGGTTTGGTTTCGCTTCTACCGTTATATGAGACACATGGCTGAATCTAGTGTCACTAGTCGCTCCTATGAGGGCGGCGGCGGCACGGACACATGGGCATGCACCTGCGCTGAAAAAAAGAGGCGCCGCTCGAACCCGCCTTGAAACTACACCAGATTTCAGTGAGGACAAGCTTAGAGTCCGAGGATGACAGCACCTTAGCTTCCAGTTTTATGGCGACAATGTTTTGCAACCATTCGTGGGTTTGTTTTGTTTACGACTTCAAGTTGTCTCTTCCACCACAAGTACACAGCTGCTGACCTTTGTGCGCGATCTCATAGCTATTCTCATAAGTCCACACGTTGCTGGGGTGCGGTGTGCTGGCACCAGCTGGCGCTTCTCACGATAAGGTCACCGGAGTTCATTTTAGCCCTGACTATGGAGCATCACGATACGGTTTAGAACTGTGTGCGATATAGTTCTTTTTTCAATACTATGTGCAAAAATACAAATAAATGCTTTGATGCATATATTGGAATGCCAACCTATGCAGAGTTAGGTGGCTCATGGGAATAGGTGACGCTAGACGAAACAGCAAAGTTCATTGGACATCTGATTTCAAGATGGATTACTCGCATCACGGGCATCTGTCTATATTTAAACACCTACAGGCTCTTATCAGAAAAAAAAAACAGAAATGTACTCAGAAAAGTGTAAGAGTTCACTTGTGTCTGAGGGAAAAACCAAGCAATGCTTCACTGTATTACACGAACAATGAAGCAGCACCTTGGTTCCGATTTTATTTCTCTAGGTGAATAGAAACGTTTTATACAACATTTATTATTTTTTGTATGTTATTCCTAGATCAGTTATTTTCAAAATGTATGTTCTGAATTTTCTTTGTTTTGGATACTTTTGCATATAAAGTGTTTTTTTATTGCAGAGTTTACCAGCTCGCAACCAAAGATTACTCACTTTTCACATTTTTATTCATTCCAGAATCATTCTGTTGCTCTAGAACACATATTTTTGGGGAATAGCATTTTACTGTGCGAGAGAGAGAGAGTGAGAATTTATTAGAAGGCAGAGAGGTCAGCCTGAGCGAGTTCGCTCTAGCCTGCTACTCTAGACAGGGGATAAGGGAAGGGGGAAGGAAATAGGGATGAATGATGACAATGGGGACAGGAAGAGGTGGTGCGTACGGTAACAAAAGAGTTAAGTTAGCAAGTAAAAAAAAAATTTCACTCATGACATAAAAAAAGTTACAACATACTACCAGTGATAGATACATTTGCATCTACAACCACAGCCTGATTATTTTACTGTCATAAATTCTAACCAACCACTGTATAATAATTGATTGGTTTTGACTTCTCAAAAGCACCATATGATTATGAGAGACGCCGCAGTGAAGCGCTCCAGAAATTTCAGCCAGCTGGAGTTATTGTAACGTGCACATACATCTAAGTACACGAGCATAATGCATTTTTGCTTTTTTCGAAAATGCGGCCGCGTTGGCCAGAATTCGATCCCATGACCTGTGGGTCAGCAGTTGAGCCCCATAACCAACTAGTTCAACATTATGTAGGTCAGGAGTGTCATGTCAGCACTCCTCTATGAACTGGTCTCTTCGTTAGAGATTGGTTACACTTACCATGCTAAGGTAAACTTTCTTGGGAAAAAAAAGTAATAAAACCGAAATCACTGATATTTGTGGCAGGCAGCCAGTTGTCAAATTATAACTACATGTTTAGCAGACTTATATAAAAGAAAATTCCAAACTTAGAAGACTTTGCAAGACTTGTCCACTTTAAAATGATTAGATTCCATGTAGGCTCGCAATGTTACTGAAAACTTAGCCATTGTGCTGCCTTGTAAATATTGAAGTCTAAGTTACATATTTTGCAGCCTAAATAAGCTTTCACTGAAATTCAAAATTCAATTTGAAGACAAATGTGCTGTCACTAGTTTAGCATGAATCATTTGTAGCAACTGCCTGAATGAAGCTTACTATTTCCTTTAGCCAATATGTAAGCTACTCTGAAAATATAACACATCCACAGTGTGGCACAGTCCTACTGAAGATTAAGCAGTAAACAATCTCAAATAAAAACAATGTTAATTCCAATAAAAGTGAAATGATTATGCTTTTGAAATGCCATTTCTCTGGCCCCACGTTACAAGAATGTTAAAGAAATTAGCAAATACTGTAACCATTACTGCCACTGATGCTGCATAACAGATAAAGAAAGACAGATGAAATGATCTGGACATAGTGGAAACATAGTGGAAATGCTCTGGACATAGTGGAAAAAGGAAACAGTGGAAGTGACTCCTTCATTAGATACAAACATGTGAAGCCAACAAATAACGAAGAGAGAGTTATTCCTAGATTCAAGTGAAAATGAGAAAAGATAATGTAAAGGTGATAACAGTGTATGAAAGGACAACTTGCCAGTGACAGGAGTGGAATCTACATTATCCCATGTGCACTACATGTATGTTACTCTGTAGATGTGTATTGCAGTGTTGCTTGTTCCCACTTCCACATTCTGAAGCAATGCACATATTCGCATACAAAAAATGGAGCCCGGAGACAACTGTTCAGTCGGTGCCACTTACAGGCCTAGTGGCCATAGTCGAACATCCTTTTGGCCTGTAGTGCCATGTAGCATGGCCTGGCATGGCCTTTGGTGCCATGTGAACTTTTTGGGAGATTTAAAATCAGGTAGTACACTTATTATTAAACTCTGGTATGCTACCTAAATCTTCAAAGTGTGAGATTGCCTCAAAAATATATTATTTTAAACCTAATGCATTTCTGGCTTCTCTGGCATGTGTCTTGATCAGCAACAAATTGCCTTTGCATTAATAATGTCATCACGCCCTCCCCCATGACATCGTGAGGCTCTTCTATATACCTGCCTTCAATCAGCAAACTATGGCCGACGAGTGACAAGATCAGCTAGGGAGGCCACATGTATGTACTCGAACCAGAGGAGTTCTTGGAGCATGAAATCAAAGAAAACAATTTTGTTTCATCCAATACACTTGCCACAGATGAAAAACTATATAAGTTATTTTCCCACCACCCCTGGATTTCTTGTCCTGAAAACTGCTGCTTTCTGCTGAACACTCCTATCTGCATGCTCTTTACAGAGAACCCAAAAGGATTTTCACAAGAAGCACAATGTGCAGTCCTGTCAATGATATAATGCCCGCTGAACTTTTAAGCAGATGTGACTTTTTATTTTTTTTGTAACGAAAATATGCACCACACCAGCTGCATACAAAAATGCATCAGTACTACACAGTAAGAAATCAAAGCTTGGCAATTGGGCAATAAGATAAATGAGAAACAATTGTGAGCCCCACGTAGTAATCGTGCATAACACAAAAATGAAGTGTGCCTTTATAGGATGTGGTTACAGCTTTTTTTGGGGCAATACGAAATCCCAGAGAATAAATTTCCACAGAATATACTGTAGAGAAGGCACTGTTACAAAATTTATATATAGAGAAGCTCCTTCGCACCTTCACCTTACACTCAATGTTCCAATGCGCATGATGCAACGTGCTTCCCTGGGACTATTCTATACACTTTTTGCGATAGAGTACAACATCTACGATGTGAATGACCATTTCTGACTTATCGAAGAGGCTTTGCCTTAGATAAGCTGTAACAGAGAGCGAAGAAGGCAGAAAGACTAAGCTGAAACCAGGGGTGAATTAAGAGGCCAGACGTGATCAACAGAGATGAATTAAGGGATGCGTCACGCGGATGTTGGAAAATTAGCTTATTGTTTTAGTGATTTCAGGTAGGTAAAACCTCGCGAAGCCTGTCATAAAACGCTGTCATGTAAGAAGAGGGAGACTCACTACAAGGGGAGAAAAAAGTAGCCCGATTCCTAAGAAGAATGTCTCCTGTAGGGTGAATTAGTACCATGGCTGAGGGCATAAACTCTTGAGGTTGGCGCGATCTGAAATAAATTCACAGTACCCTTTTTGCATTCACCTAAAATGACTCACAGGTGAAAGACAACCTTTTTTTTCTCAGTCAATGTATTGATCCTCTGGTGCCCCACTTTTCTGATTTTGCACTACCTCCAGGAACGGAAACATTGCAAGCTTTCTGCACTTCTCACGCTTTGCACTGCCTCTGTGATCGGCCAACCTTAGACCAATCGATGATGTCATGTGGTGGAATGACATCAACAATGAAGGTGAAATTTTTTGTGGCATGTGACACAGACCCATAGCTACGAATTTTCTTTTTTTTGGGGGGGGGGGGGGGGGGAGCTTGTTTAAAAGTATGATCATGACCACGTGGCAAAAGCCAATTTTTTCTCAAAACGTCATTTTAAGGTTTTTGGTTATGTTAAATGCACAACTTCTTGACCGTCATTTTGCTGCATAAAGCTTCTGCATATGCAGTTTCTTTCAAAAGATACAAGCAAAAATGTTAGACCACTCATCCTCCACGAGACCGAAAGGGCCAGTTATGTGTGCATCATAAGATAAGCTTGATATGTAGTATTTTTGGGCACTTAACAACAAGCATGTCATACTGCTCTAAAAACATTGCCAACACATCATTTCTAATCATAAAAGCAGGGGTGCAATAGCCAAAAATAGAACTTGGAGCAATTTTTAGAGCAGCAAAATGCTACTTTTTGAGCACTAAAATCAAATTTTTAGCAGGTTACGGGAAAAAAATTGCTTATGAAAGACCAAATATGGAGCAGTATGAAAAAGAAGGATATAGGTGCAAAGCATTCGACCCACCTAAATTGTGCACTGCTATTTCAATAAAACTAGTATTCTAAATTACCTCGCTGAGCAAATAACAAAGTCCACATTAGCATTTGCCGTGCCAGAGGAATCCTTTGACAGACTCTGCGAATTTGGATGCAACTCTGCCAAGCTGGGACCATGAAATTCAGGAGATTCGTAAAACCAAGAAGTAGGAATGGGGAAAGAAAAATTGGCGCACAAGGCTTTCTTTCTTTTGAGAGGGCAGCAGAAGTGTCATTTGTTGCTCCAACTGATTGACAGCAACTCTTTTAGATGCCAGCAATCACACTAGTACTCACAATTATATGACGCATACACACATGAGTAATTTAACAGAATTTGTTGCATTCCCTGACTAGCGCTAACAGCCCCTTCCAAATCACAAGGCACTTTTCCGCGAGAAACCAGTGTACTGCGGCAAAGGTGACTCAAGCAGCGTTCTGCGCGGGTTAACATAAGGACAAGAAATTATCGAACCGCTCCATCCCTCCCCAGCCCCCCACTTTTTTTCCATGACGTTAGGGTTATCTTTAGGGCCCAACTTTTTTGGCTTGCTTGCAAGGCGCGTTCGACCAGATAAAGTAACAATAGCGCACGCCTGCTGGCCCGGCGACGGATACCTATTGCCGGGACGACACAACATCAAGCCAGAAAAATGAGAAAGTGAACGCAACATCAAGCCAGAAAGTGAAAGTGAAAAATGCAGAAAGTGAACAAGAATTTTAAGGAGCAGAACTTAAGTTAGGAGTGTCTGTGCAAGGCATACTTTCAATGAATTTTTTAATAATGAAAAAAATTACAAAACATGGGTTGCTTTATAACGCTCACATGGGCCTAAAAAGATGTACTTTATGCTGCAGACTAATAATTTCTCGTAATTATTACCTTTAAAAAAATATTTTCCGTCACTTGACCTCATACCGTAAGGCCTTGAAGAACACCTATTTTTATTAATTTTCATCCGTAAAACTCTTCCCTCCATCTGAAGTTCGGAGGGGGGTGGGTGGAGGGGGGCTTTCTTTGGCTGCAGGCCTGGTGTCACTTCATCACTTTTTTTCCCCCTCACTCGTATTGACACCACGGACTCCACCAGCGGTCAATTTTCGCGTTTGATGAGACACCTAGGACTTTCGCCTTTGAAAAACTTATGGCCTGTGGTACGTGTACGCGTTTCCATGAACAGCCCCTGGCATCGGCTGCCAGTCATATTCACAGGGCTCACACGAGTTGTACTAGCTGAACGGAAGGCTCTAGCCGCCTGCAGTGGCAGACGATGCACAGGTGCACGAACGGCTTCGCATCCGGCCCCGTCCAGCCGCGTGGTTGCGCAACACTGGATGCAGCTGGAGGGAACAACGGGCCGACTCACAGACGCCACGCGCGAAATGGAAAACCGACAGCGCATCGGCTTCCGCGTGCACGAACAGCATCACGTGTGCGCCGCAGATCTAAGCGTCTCACCTTGGCACACGCCCGAGCGAAACCAGACAAACCCGCGAATGCAAATTTCATCTCACCCTGAATTTTCATTGTGGGAAATCTCACTGACCCTTAATAAGTAACGCAACTTATATTTAAACTCTTCATTGCAATTTTTTCATTTCTTGGCCGATCCCCGCAGCCGGTGTGATCCACGCGCACATTGTATGACAAGAGAGGAAAGACCACGCTGTCTTAACCCAAGAATCACACTCTATCGGAGTAGAGCAAACATGAGAACAAAGCGACACCAAGCGAACATTTATAACATAACAAATTCAAGCAAAAGTGAACGAATACCTACTACCAGCTACACATATACTCATTGTGCAGCTTTTTGAAAGAGAGAAAACGGTGATGTATGATCTGAGAACCATTTCAAAACGATTCTAGCCGCGCAGATGCAATGAGGAGGCCCGTACTTCTGGTCCGCGATTTTATATACAGCGATGCCTTCGACTCGACGACAAGAGTTATGAGCGCACAACTGGAGGTGGTTCTGCGCGTTTATCTGAACACAGCCCCATTTTTCGCACTTCGGTCTGAGCGAACCTCGCGCCGAGGTTTCCCCAACTCCCTCTCACTACAAAACTACGGCCCCACAAGACGTCAACAAACCTCAAAAAAGGGATGCGCCCATATGGTTTCGGGACTGCGACGCACATACCCTGCACTTGACCTTCGTTACTGCCGAGAAGGCACAAATCTTGAAGTGACTCCGAAAACCTCCATTGTACTCGGTGAAATTGGATGTACAGCGAAGCTTTTACAGAAGCGCCACCATTACTGCGGATATTAGACAACCGACATCACAACTGCTAATGTAGTAGCTCAAAGGGAGTGACAACCAATCGTTATGGTATCTGCTTTCTTTAGTGCAACGAAAGAGTGTCTAACCACGAAATGATGACGCGGAAAACACCGTAAAACATTCATAATTTAAATTATTCATCCTGCGGCAGCTATAAAGTCGTATATGCATAATAGATGCTACAAACAATGCTAATTAGGGGCAAATTATTTTTACTAATTAGTATGATTAGGGACGCAGTGACACATACGCCAACTTCGCCAGCTGCCGTATGAGATGGGTGGTCACAGTCTTTTTTTTTTTTTTATTTAAAGGTGCCAGTCTTTAATTGCGATGCTCATCATGTGTGTGAGAGGAGCGCCACGAAAAATCCCGACCATCAAGAGGTTCGCTGTAAAACTTCCACCATCAACAGAGACGTCAATTAAGGAGGTGGAGGCCATGAGTGGGCCAGAAGCTTCCAAGAGCTTTGAGGACGCCTGCACCAGTGCAGGCGTTGCTGCCACATCGAGGACTAAAAGCGCTCTGCGCTCCGAAGTACTGCAGAAACGGCAGTCAAATAGAAGAGATCGTGTGTGTACTAGGTTCAAGACAAGATGTTTAAGCCAGGCCCACCACCCACGGCTACGCATGGTGATGAATGGAACTCTACCATTCTGGTGATGAATGGAACTCTACCATACAGTACTCCCGAAGGGGAACCCTGCGTGCTCAGGGTTCCCCTTCGGGAGGGGGGGGGGGGGGGTAGAGTTACTGTATGTAGCATACACAGCAACTCTAAGTGGGGGGGGGGGTGATTGGAGCCCTCCCCTGCCTATTATGCCAATGTATGAGGCTGACCTTGCGCCCCCCTGCACCCCACCCCCATGCGCACGCATATATGCTGCTGTGTACCGAAGGCGCCAACACAGTATAGGTGGCATTCTGGGTGACAGCAAATCGTGAATAAATCCTCCAACCGAAAGCATAAGATCTGCTACAGTCAAGAAAACATTTGAAACTCCATCTAACGTAACGATCAGGACGCTCGAATGATTTTGTTAAATCAGAAAGTTCATAAAATAAAAAACAAATTTTTTGGATCTTCGAGATTTCAAATTATAACAATGCGACAACCAAAAGCTGCCATGCTATTGTCCTTGCCATCAATTTACTCCTGCGTACGTGAAAAGTTGGCTAGGCTCTAACATAGAGCACATTATGCCAAATGACATTGGCGGGGGGGCACCATGTCTGGGCGACGCGGGCCAGAAAGAGGCTTACGACACGCGGAGAATAAATGAAGTGATTGTGCGAGCAGGCCGAACCAGAAAGTTGCAAGATGATTGGTGCCATGAAATCACGAAACCAACAGCCACTCTTTTACTCAGTTATTTCTGGAAAGAACTTCGCTAAATCGGGTTTTATGGCCAAGCTAGTTCGTTAATTCAGGTTGACGACTAGACTGAGCCCCAGGCCCATAGCCAGGATTTTTTCTTGGAGGGGAGGAGCGGCCTTCTTTCAAAGCCTTCACTATTAAAGAAAAGCACCAATATTCATTGTTTATTTTCGGTGAAACACCCTCTCCATAAAAATGTCTGGAGATTGGAGAAGGGGGAGGGGTCAAGCCCCAAGACCCCACCCCTCTCCCTTGGTTACGGGGTCTGCTAAGCCCTATAGATAGGGAATGAAAATGTCTTCGTTGGATGAAGTTTTAACTATATTACTACATAATATAATGAGGAGTAGTAGAAGAAAAAGAGCCGATCTCAGTTAGAATCATATGATTCCAACAAGCAAAGGTAGCCAAAGAAAAAATGGCATTAAAATGCTTAGTTTATTTAGTTAAACTACAGAAATGAACGAGCAATACGACGGCGTTACTTCGGATACCACTTACTTATTATTGAGTGTTATAATTATTTTTCATTATTCTACCATTCATATATACAATCAAATGAACTAAATAGCGTTATCCTGTTCTCCCTTGATTTTTACTTATTTGTTGGCTTCATAGATCACCGACATATTTGCGATAGATCTTGTTCCGATCACGAAACTCATATTGGAAGAGCCTGATATTTCACGCAAGCATGCCACTATGTCGCGCCGATATAGCCTGACAGTATCTCAAAAACATGGGCCCGAAATGGAAAAGGGGAATAAGTTGGCAACAAATGCCGAGTAACTTAGCGAGGGAACAGGCAACTAAAAGAGTCATCAAAACTAAAGTGACAGAAATACATTGCGGGCAAATTTAAATGCGACGGATGAAGTAACAATTCCACGGTGATTTTACAAATACGGCAGGAGAGTCAAACAGGCGTGATAACAGAAAACGCATTGATTTGGTAATTAGGCCAGCGCTGGCTGCCTGAGAACAAAAGCTAACACATACCGGCGCAAGCATTCGCAACAGGAAGCGGTTGCTGAAACTAACGCCCGCATGGCAATGACTCGGATCATGTAACAGGATCGTCCATATAACCACGCATATGAACCAGGGACGAATGTAGAAGATAGAGTTCCTGTATATGCTACCTTTAGGTAGCATATACAGTAACTCTAGTAGAAGATACATGCAAGCGCCGTCTACAGGGCGCACAATCAGTCGCGTAGCCAAGGGGTGGAGGAGTAAACCCCCTCCCTCAAATTTTGCATGTGTACGTATACACGCACAGACAGATGCACGAACACACGAAGTGGGATAGAACCCTCCCCCACCCGAAAAAATTCGTGCCTACGCTACTACTACGCACAAGTATAGCGTATACACGCAGTTTATCCCTAAACGTAGAAAACATTTTTTTTCGCTAAAACTGAAGATGTGCTTTCAGGCAGGTCAATCAAATCGGTTTCGACAACGTGTTTCCTACCTTTCGCAACAACACCGCAGTTATCAAACAACGCCTCACATTCAAACCACGAACTATGCGAGCCAAAATATCTCGTCGTGAAAATATATTTTTAATCGGCATTTGCGAAGCTTGGTTAGACATCGAATTCTTCATGTGTTTTCCTTAATCAGCAACCAGCATTAAGCCAACTTACGTAATTTTTATTCTTTTGGTTAATTTTGGTTAAGTATTAAATATTTAGTTCACTCTACCCTGCCTTTCAGTTTCTTTCATCGGACATTAGGGGCTTTTAACTTGTACGTAAATTACTTCACGTTACCGTGTCACCGGACACCTGAAGAAATCTGCGCCTGCGTGGGCCTTTACGGAACGCGAACTACTCGACAGATGGGCTTTACGTTTACGGCCCTTCTCTAAAATCCCCATTCATTCGTGGCGACGCGAAATGTCCGCTTCGCGGAGACTACAGCCACCGAGTATAAATATGCCGCAGCACGAGTGTAAATTGCGATCACAGCCGGCTTACCGAAGCTAGAGTGACCTAGAACGCCTAGAATACCGAAATCGTAAACGTGAAAAGCCTAGAAATTCCCGACAGGTTGGATAAGTGGTGCCATCTATCAGGGTCAAGATGAACCAGGAAATCACGAAACTGTTATTGAAGAATTTTTGTGCATTCTACTTCGTGTATATAGCCTGCAGCGACATAATTACGAATGAGTTGTCTTTTTTATTTTTCCTTCATCAACACCACGCGATAACAAATGCATCCATGACAGTGGTTGCGCAAAGCGTCACAAGATGTCAAAAACACTATCGTCCGGTAACGGGGTATTTTTGCTACCCTTTACGTATACCGAGATTCTACTACTAATAATAATAATGTTTCGAGTTTTACGTACCGAAACTACAATATGATTATGAGAGACTCCGTAATGGAGGGCTCCGGAAATTTATACCATCTGGTGTTCTTTAAAGAGCACTGATAGCGCGCAATGCGCGGGCCTCTACCATGTCGATTCCATTATATTGGGATACAGTACACGCTAAAGAAAAAAAAAACACCTCTTGTCATTTTGCTACAGCGATTTGATTTGAATGATATGTGGGGTTTAACGTCTCAAAACCACCATAAGATAATGAGAGACGCCGTAGTGGAGGGCTCCGGAAATTTTGACCACTTGGGGTTCTTTAACTTGCACCCAAATCTAAGCACACGGGCCTACATTTCCACCTCCATCGGAAATGCAGCCGCCGCAGCCGGGATTCGATCCCGCGACGTGCGGGTCAGCAGCCGAGTACCTTAGTCACTAGACCATTCCGGTGGAGGCCATTTTGCCGCAGCGATGATTCAATTTTATCTAAACCAAATATAGCTTAAATGCACTTTTCGTCACCCTTTAGTGGTTTGCGCAAACGTGAAGGCATACGTATACGTAGGCACGTAAACGTTCGCGTATAAGGAGAGCTAAAGCTTTTCTAAAACATGCATTGCAGTAACACGCGAAACGCAATCCGGTATCAGTAACGTTAAAAAGTACACGTAAAAGCTAAAGTCCCTATTGAAACGTGTTTACGCAAAGGTGAACACACATGAAACACGGGCAACAAGGCATATTTGACATCTGAGTACCTGAGTTCACACTCGCGAAACAAGGTTAATCAGCAAGACCGGATTATAGGCAAATGCCTATTTTGTTTCTTGTGTTCCTATCGTGCCATTTTGACATATGAGCACAAATCAGAGGGTAAGAAGAGCTTTTATAGTGTTTTTATAGTGCCTATCAGGGTATATGTAAACTGGTAGCGTAACTTCCATAGAAGCCCATGGATCAAGTAGTCGGCAGCTCATTGCCACTGTCGCCATCTACGTGAGGAGGGGGCGACTAACAGCAAAAAAAATATATTATGAGACCACGTCCGGTACGGCAGTAACCAGGTTATATTTTCAATCCAGACTCACGAGCCAGAGAGCCAGCCCGTGTGACATACGATGATGATCACTATAATGGTTTGGTCATACAGATGAAGATGAAGTACATAGTCAGCGCTCACACTACTTTCCCCCCTTCGAGAAAGAGGGCAGCAAGTTAGAAAGGGTAGTGACGCCGAATATATCGTTTCAGTCGAGAGACGTGGGCGATCTCGGTGTAGCGGCGACAGCGATCAGGAGCCGCGTTGACAGGAGCAACGCGATAGTTGACTTCAGATGTTCGTTCTAGGACGGTGTATGGACCGAGATATCGGTGAAGGAATTTTTCGCAGAGCCCAGGTGCACGAACAGGTGTCCACAAAAGGACTTCGTCGCCTGGGCGGAACACAACAACTCGACGCTTTACATCAATGTCGATTTTTTCTCTTGTCCTGAATGGTAGCAGTGTTGGCGCGGGCGATGTCACGGCAGCGGGCGAAGCGAGCGGCGAACTCTTCCGGGAGAGATGAAGATGGATTGGAAGATGTGGACAAAAAGGTGGTGTCCAGAACAAAAGTCGGTACACGGCCATACATGAGAAAAAAAGGGCTGAAATTCGTCGTATGCTAGGAAGTATAGTGTCCCAGTTTTTGTGATCCGGTAGCACGTACATAGAGGTCATGTCGGACAATGTTCGGTGAAAACGCTCAGGCAGACCATTAGTTTCTTGGTGATACGCTGATGTGGTCTTGTGGATGGTGTTAGAGGCCTGGAGGACTTCAGCAAGGACATGTGAAAGAAATGTCTTGCCACGGTCACTAAGGAGCACACGCGGTGCGCCATGTCGTAAAATAATGGCGCGAAGGAAAAAATCGGCTACTTCAGAGGTAGCACCAGATCAAAGAGCTGCCGTTTCCGTGTAGCGAGTAAGGTGGTCCACGGCAGTAACAATCCAACGGTGACCGGCTGGCGTAAGCGGAAGAGGTCCATGTAAGTCTATGCCCACAAATTTAAAGGGAGTGGACGAGCACGGCAGTGGCTGCAATGGTCCCGCGGGAAGAGACGTGGTACGTTTTCGGTGCTGGCATGACGCACAGGAAGCGACGTATTTGGCGACAGAAGTGGAGAGGCCAGGCCAAAAGCAGCGAGTCCTGAGGCGGTCATAGATCTTGTGGAACCCTAAGTGGCCAGCTTTCGCATCGTCATGAAACGCTTGTAAAACTTTCAGACGAAGTGAGCGAGGAATGACGGGAACCCATTGGTTACCGAGAGGATGGTAAATTTGCCGACATAATGTTCCATCTTGACGCTTGAAACAGGCAAGTTGTCGTCTTAGGCGGCTGTTTGGAGCACGCGATAAGCCAGTGAGCCGATCGATGATTGTGCGGCAGTAGGTATCGGCATGTTGGAGCGATGCGAGATCTGTGGACGAAAGAAGGTTCGCCGAGGCAACTGTTTCGAAGCAGCAGCCATCTGTTTGGTCATTTTGGTGGGCGGTGACGAACAGATGGTAGGTGACACTTCGGCACTTTGCGAGAGCGGGCAACGTGACAAAGCGTCGGCATCTTGGTGCTTTCGACCCGACCTATATGTGACGCCGTAGTCATACTCTTGCAATCGTAGTACCCAACGGCCAAGGCGTCCCGACAATTTTGAGAGCCGATAACCAACACAGAGCATGATGGTCAGTCACTATTGTGAAATGCCGGCCGTATAAGTAAGGACGAAACTTTTGTACGGACCGCACGATGGCGAGACATTAAACGTCACGCACATTGAGCGTCTGGAGAAGCATCTATTTGTGAGCAGACGATCATTCCGGCGAGATTCGCTCTATCTGAGAGATTTGCTGAGCTGTCATCTTGTTTAGACAGTAAAGTAGCCTGCATCGTATTTGTCTACGATGCGGTCTTCTCGGAGCAGTCATGTTGCCAGATACGTGAGAATTGGAATGAAACTTAAGATGGCCGCTGTCCATTTCGCTGTCTATTTAGCCGTCTACGGTAAGAATTAGAACGCACCCGTAGCCAGCAAAATAGACAGCTCCGAAAAGACCGCATCGTAGACAAATACGATGCAGGTTACTTTGCTGCCTAAACAAGATGGCAGCTCAGCGAATCGCTCAGATAGATCAAATCTCGCCGATATGGTCGTCTGCACACAAGGAGACGCTTTCCCAGACGCTCAATGTGAGTAACGATTATTTGTTGTTTTTTATTTCAGCACGAAATGAGCCAGAAAATGCAAATGTTACGTTTGTTTATTTTAGCTTTTTCTTCTCGACGTGAGGTGGCGCATCGTCACGTAAAAGCGGTCCAGAAGTGTTCCGATTCTCAAACAGCATGAGCTCGGTGCTTTCTTCTAAGCAGTCCACGTAGACTATGTGCTGTCTAAGAATTGGAACACAGCCTATGTTTCCCGCTACGTGAGAATTGGAATGGGACTTATGATGGCCGCCGTCCATTTAGCTGTCTATTTAGCCGTCCACGGTGAGTATTGGAATCCTCAGCTGCGGTGCACTGGTACCGTGACGGTAGAAAGGAAGTTACGTCAAACACCGCCCGAGTTTCACGCCGCGCTACGGGCCAGCCGAACATGTGAACCACAACTCGAATCCGCTACAGCAGCGCTGTATGCGAGAGCCGCCATTTAGCAGACGACAATTTCCAGCGTCCTGTTTGTACTGCCAATAAAAGAGCAAACAACGTAAAATCAAACAATGAGAGACGCTACGTGTCCAGTGGGTGCACATCTGTTCTCCAGGCGGTTGTGCTGCATCGATTCTGCACCAACTCGACGAGGGTTACGGTAAATTTCGCATCGCATTCGGTGTCCTGTGGGATCCTGGCAGCAAAAGTAGCCTTGTGCGGTCGGACGATGTAAGCTCAGGCACGTTTCCCGCGCCGTCCAGCCGTGTTCTGCGGCAGCACCAGCTGTAAATTATGACTGCGATGATGGAACGTCACCGCATCGTCTGCCAGCGCGCGCGTGCTGATGGGATTGCACCACGCTCCACCGTCGACCTCCGCTGTGGCGTGCACTCGTGTCGTGGCCGGCCCAGCCGAACATGCGGCACCGCACAGAAAACGACACCAGTGCCGCCAGCCGAAGATGCCATTAGATTTACCTTGGTACCTACAAATGCCTATTTTGGACGATGGAGCCTAAATTCTTAAAAGTGTCTATAAATGCCTGTTTTCAGAAACGGTGCCTATATAAACGCTATGTAACCTAAAATTTTGCTTTCAAGTACCGCTGGAGTCCGGCATTCATGTTACTCGGCAAAATTGAGCTTTCGGAACACTATATGGTGTGCGCCCTATATACTCCATCTCATAACTTCAAGTAGATACCGGATCACAGGCAACTGCCTATTTTGTTTCTTGTGTTCCGACCATGCCATTTTGACATACATTGTAAGCAAAAGTTAGCCGAGATGGGAGTTTCTCCAGCACATGAGCCAACTGAACTCCCCTGCTCCAATTAATTACTCCATGGTAGGAAGTGAACTCGGCCCATGTCGTAGTAAAACGCCCCCCCCCCCTCCCCCCCCCCCGCTTAATCATAGAGTTTATGAACGGCATGACCTTGTTAAACTCCCCAAGGAGTTTCCAGTCACGTGGTTACAAACTCCCCATGGGAGCTTTAAAAACCCACTTTGAAAGGCGTGACGTGCGTGCGTGCGTGTGTAAGTACGGGCATATGTTAGCACGTTGGTGTGAAACACAGGTGCTTTGTATGGCTAACTGTGTGAGCATCTGTCAACAGGCAACGAAATTATAAGTGCAGCGAAGAATAGCAACAACCGGTTGGAATTTACTGTGAACATTTCAATATATTTCGCACCGTTAAACCACGCTGCACATCGGTCCGATTCCTCAACGAAACGCCGTGAATGCCGCGCTTCAAAGGGCCGAGTAACAAAAAACTTCGAATAATAAATTAATGGTAGCAAAATTAAGTTGTTACGATCGTCACCGGCTGCTCCTGGAGTTTAACAGTGAAAAACATTAAAGCGGTCTGAAATAGACTTCGCTCGACTACGGCAGGCTGGCTGGCAACCGGTGTGAGAGTTGCGCCGGCGAAGCGCTCGCCCCGTCTCCGCCGATAGTGGCTTCTCGGAGTGTCACCGGTATTTCACCAGCTGTAACATCTAAGTGGTAGGAAGACCTCGCTATGCCGTCGGTATCAAGCCGGCATCGTATCGAGCTCGCACTGCGCACCGGCCGCCGTGGCAAGCACCGACCACCGGCGAGGCAATGAATGTGTTTTACAAAAAATAAAGGCTACTGGGATGAATAACAGACTTCTGCGCCTTGCGACCCCAGCTGTCAAATGACTAACTCGAAGGCGATCGCCGAACGAGGCGGAGACACCGTATGCATGCCCATGCAATGCGTGCGAGCAACGGGAACAGCGATTGCGAACCGTCTCGTTAGTTTAAGTCTATCGCTCCGTAGCTTAAACTGCCTTATAGCGGACACCTATTTCTGTCCGATATCGTTAAAAATAACGAGACGTAAACTGCACCGAATCACCGTGTCGTACTCGTGAGTGAGGCCTATAGTCGTCGAACGCGGTCGCGGCGGTCTACCTCGGTTTATCGCTGGAGCTGCTGAATGTCCCTCGTTAATGTGTTCATTCAAGGCCACGCAGGCTTTGTGTATGATTCAGGGCATTTTAAGGATCCGCAAGCAGTACTGGTAATGCAAATTCAGACCATACGACAGAGCGCCCACTAATAAGACTTTTCCGCTATAGTTAAAAAATATTGAATATTAGGCAGGCTTAGCATAAAAGGCATGTGTGTTAAAGTGTTTACATCCGTCCCCCGTAACTTCATACTTACGCCATGCGTGTTTATTGCTTAATTATTAGCAAAAAAAAAAGGGTTCCTTCCGGGCTACATGGGAGGTCAGAACGTGGTGCCTATATATACCCGGTGACTATATGGTAGGTGTGTACTGCGGGTGGCAAGCTGTGGTGAATAAAGAAAAAGGGGCAACCTGTGGTGAGTGTGAGTGTTGTAATATTACGTGAACGTTGTGACCATGTTTCTGTACTGTAATCATTGTTGTGTGTATGGAAGGTATTGCAATCGAAGTTATGCTTGTGCATGGTACGGCTGCTGACGTAATTTTTTTCTCGGTCTATGCGAAAAATTTACTCCCATCCTGACCTGAAAAATTTCCCCGATGTATGTAAATAGAAACCCCCCTGGTACCATGCAAAAACCTCCTACTGATGGGGAGTAAAATTTTTACTCCCTCCGGACGGTGTTTATAAAACTCCCATCGGGGCGTGCGATAGAGGACACGGTCATTTACTCCCATCTCGGCTGATTTCTGTTTACAGTGATATGAGCACAAGTTAGAGGGTCAGAAGAGCGTTCTACTCTTGAATGCGAAACTCAACCGTGCTCCAAATTTGTTTTTGTTTGTTTGTTAAGAGCAGATCGTAGCTAATTTAACCGATGTTGGTGTGTATATATATATATATATATATATATATATATATATATATATATATATATATATATATCGATATCGATATATCGATATATATATATATATATCGCAAGGAGTCTCCCTTTACTTCCTTTTTTTATGCGTAGGCCAATCGTGCTGCATTGGTGCGCGCGTGGCCTTGAAATATAGCACATTATGTTTCTCGCAATAGTAAGGCTGCATCCCCTCCTATGTCCATATTGCCAACTTAATTGTCAACATTGTACGCTTTAGATACCTTCAGTGCGGTGTCACTAGAACTCGCTAAATGTTTCGCGCATCCGTGGGTGACAAACACAGAACTATTCGCAATGCCTACGGGGCTGGCGCGGCATGCAATTCAAGATTACTGCGGGAGGATGATCAACCCGTGAACTCGCATAGGAAAAAATAGGACGCACGGACGTATACGTCCCATGCCACCGGATGAAGTCTTGATCGTCGAATGAATGCATATCCGACTTTCCCAAACATAGATAGGAACTGCTAAATTTTCACTACCTCATTTCTTGCCGAAGTGCGACGTGTGGTCGTGCATCAAGAACGCATAATCCTGCGCCTTCTACAGAAAACTGCGCGAACTCGAATTGACGTATGAACTGAACAGATATATTTGTGCCGAGCCTGTCTGACGGATTTGCAGCAGTATTGTGGGTCATTAACGAGCACGGTCGCGGCAGCACGGGACCGAATGATTAACGTAGCGATCGTTTGCACACATTTTACGCCGTCGTCATTACTTGCGCTGTACGCACCATGGAGTTGCTTCTTCAACGAAACACAAGCCGATTAAGTAGCGCTTGTGTCACAGCTATTATCAGACTCTAACATGCAGTGCGCAATTCACTGCACTCAGATGTTGCAGGTCCCATCAGCGCGATCGCAGCAAGGATATCGAAACTAATACACGCGTAGCTTTTTGAAACGCCAAAATTGTGAAAATTCGTCGAACAACGACGTCATTTGCACGGTATCGGTGAAGTGCACAAGTTATAACAGAGAGGCGTGGACTGCAGCCGTATAACTGCACCTTTCATTGCTCTAACCATTTCGCCTCGCTGGCCGAGCGTGTAGGCGGCATTCGGCGCTTCGTAAAATAAGCTGTAATTGGGCTACATGCATTGCAGAAGAAAAAAATATGCTTTTATTTTAAGCTCGCTGAAGGATAATATACAATAAATACAAAGTGGCTTACGAGCGTGAAGAAATATTAACGCACGAAGGCACGTGAACTGCAACTCGTGAGTTGGCAGCTGATGCTTCATCGTCGCTGACACTCTCGGTGCGTTCTACGTCCACTGAAAAATCCTCGACGTCCAGACGGTTTCTTTGAACACCATTGCTGGAAGTAATCTGAGGAATTCTCTCCGCCAAACCACTTCGATACCACAAAGAACGCGTCACTCACCACGCACAACACCAGCACGGCGTCACTAACCATGTTCATCTAGGCGCAGAGGACAATTAGCTCTGATACCCGGCAAGGAGCGAATCGCTTGCAGTGTGCTGCCATCTATCAACGAAAGTAAAAATCAAGCGGCTCAGCGTTGGCCGCGGTTTGGAAGAGCAAATCGCGAGCCTGCGCTACTTTCCACCTACAATGAATATTATCGAATTCATGCACTACAAAAGCACCGACAAATTCTGTACACACGTAAAACAAGTTGAGTTTCAACTTCAAAGGTCAGACGATAACATATCCAACGTGGCTGCAGAAAACCGTGCGAGGCTTATATGTGTGCTCAGTGGGTTATAATAAACGCGCGAGTTGCCACATATTTTCACGATAACTTCGCCTCTCGAAAGAACGAATCAGATTTATCGCGTCATGGACCGTCCAGTTTATTGACTAATGCACGAAGCATACAAATTAGTGCGCGTTCGTTTATTACTAACGGGTTAACACTGAGGCTAGCACAGCCGGACAAGCGAGCGTCTGCCTACGGATCGTTCTCGAGAGGACGCTCCCGAGTTAATAATAATAATAATAATAATGTCTGATGTTTCACGTCCCAAAACAACGACATGCTCATGAGAGACGCCGCATTGGACGTCTCCGGGAACTTCGACCACCTGGGCTTTTTTAACGTACACCTAAATCTGAGTACAAGGACCTCAAACACTTTGGCCTTCATCAAAAATGCAGCCACCGCAGCCGACCCGGGTCACTGTGCTTACGCTGTCAGCGCGTAAAGGCCTTCAGTACTTGAAGCTTCCCTGTATTCCTTCAAGGCAACAAAGTGCTCTTCATGGTTTTCGTGAGCCCATTAGAGCTCCCATGACGCATCATACAGCCAGAAATTAGCCCCACACAAAGGCCGACTAAGCCAGATAATTTTACGATAAACGCATACTACAAAAAGGCACTGCAATAGCGGACCTGCGCGCTACGCTGCGGTACCATACTCAAATCGGCGCTTTTTTTTTTTCGTGGTAATAACACGTTAGGGGCAAGAGGCGGTGCCCAAATGAAGTGAACACCAGTTCAGAACATGACACTTACGCTTTATACGGTCGCGTAGTTCGAGGACTGCCGTTTGTGCATTTTTATCTTCACGAGCCATATTGTTAGGGTCACACGAAGGCAGGAACAGCCTCTATATTTCTCCAGCAGCTGGTACACTGCGGTGCGCAACACAGTGGCTCCCTGCACGCCGCAAGCCGAACACCACACCACTACAGATGCTCCAGAAGCTGCATGCGAGCAGGAACATGGCGGCTGTACGTGCCGCGGGCCGGCGCGACGGTATCCTGTTGTAACCAGTCTATGAGCGGGTGCCTATCGAGTACCAGTGACGCGAACATGGTTATAGATAACATAAGATAAATAATAAAACACGCAACAGATTTCCTCTTAGATTCCCTAATCGCCTGCCACGCGACGCAGCGGCAAGATCAGCGTTTTCAAGACTGCATTCCTCTGTACGCAAAGGCGTACAGAAACGCCGGACAGCGTAAGAATGCGTGCAAACGAGCTTTAGCATACGTACGCTTAAAATACGCCCGCGTAGTCATCAAACGGCGAGGCCCCGTATGCGCAGAGTAGAAAATAATAAACTAGCACCTACTGCCGCAGACAGCAACACTGCAGATAGTGCCAAGGCGTGTTTGTTATGCCCAACATGCCCCCTTTTTTTTCTCGCCCGCGTTATCACTTGAACTCAACAATAAAAAAAGGCTACATCAAAACGAAGAAATACAAGCAAACTGGTAATCAATCTCCATCGATATCCCCAAATCGCCTGCCGCGCGCGCGCCATCGCAACATCTTCGATATAATGTTCAACCGATAGAGCCACTCGCGCTACCCCAGCAGCGACGATAATTCAGAGTATCGCTCTAGAAACGTTGTCGAATCGGAACTGTGCTATCGGAGCATCAGGCATCTATTTTTGCAATGCCAGCCAGATGCGCCTGACCCGGTCGTTCACCACCTCTAGCCAATTTCCTGCTCTCGCCAATCGCTCGTGCTTTGCGGTTGATTTATTGTTCTGTTGTGTACAGATCCGTGGGGCGGCGTCTTGCATTCTTCGTGTTCGCAATGTTGGCGGTCACACTGGCTCTGTAAGAGATACGATGTTTTGAGATTGCTATACGGGCAACCATTGGGGAAGCATCACTGCGACGGTGCTGCGTGGGCGGCTTTAGGATGTAAAGGGTCGAGGTTTTTGATGAAGGCAGGTACGGCGGGTTTCTTAACGGTAGCCCCGCCGTCGTCCGCATAGCCGATGCTCGCCAGTGAGTAGGCGCATTATTAGGTGATAGAGGTTTATTTACATGATGGAAAAATAGAACTGCACAGAGATTCAGATTCAGCTCTATGTAGAACAGATTCAGCTTTTATAGCCCGTTGTTTTTTACACATCAGTCCGAAGAAGGCGGTGACCACTCTAGCCACAAATCAGCTGACGAAGTCTCAGTGGTCCTCCCACCGGAAAGGGTGCAGAAATCGGGCCACTCGTGAGAAGAACGTGGGTGAAAATGTCCAATGGTTTTCACGAGCGCACCGCACAATGACACCCGGCCCACGCCTTGAAGGCATCGCAGCGCGAGGAGGTAGAGTTCGGTGGAGAGGGAAAATTGAGCTCCTCTGGGCCGCTGACACGAACGTGAGCAGCGGTCCATGGCTGCTTTCAGCTAGAGTTCCAGAACCCCCTCGAACACGGCAGTCCAAGTGCTTGATTCCGGAGAACGGCTGCTGCGACGCCTTCCCACGCTTCCGAACTGTCAGTGCTTTGTGACGACCTCGCGTAGGCGAAAATACCAGAGTCGAGAAGTTCACTTCATGGGAACTGCAACAGTGCTGCCGTCTCGCGCTGTAACCCGGCTCAACAAAAGGGTTGTTCGCAAAGCTTCGGTACGGAGTTCATCGTAACCAGGCCACAGCAAACTGCCTGGCCCACCTGCAGGACAGTCGTGCTTTTCGCTTCTGCGGTGCCGATGGGGTTGAACGCATTCTAGCAGACCGGCTTACGCACAATGCCGTCTGTTGAGACGAACTGCCAGGCCAAACGTAACAAGGAACACTGTGAGGGGGCGGCATTGCTTCAAGCGGCAAAGAAGGAACACGAAGGAACAAATCTGACAGACGTATGATATTGGAGAGGGAAACACGGCTATCGCATCTTCGCGTGAAAGCGCTCGCACGCACGTGTGACGCAAGCAGCCCTACTTACCCCCGAATGCAGAGATGTTACTTGTTACTTGGCTCGCGACTTCGACTTGAGCAAGTCGGCGAGAAGCAAGCAGCGGACTTCAAAACGCCCAAGTCAGCCTTCGCGTTTCATAGATGCTCAGGCTGTCTTGCTTGGTCAAGTCAAGAACGAGCTTCAAAGCAGAAGCACGCTGCTCGCCTGCTAACGAGGGTAATAATGAAGTTGTTCGCGTAAGGCATGCGTTAAAGCAAAAAAAGACCATACGTTTTAAAATAACTATAAAAACGAAGGGCCACAAGCATATTCTTGCCATTTTACGGCTAACGAGCGGCACGTGGTGCCTGCCACCACAGCGATGCGCAGTGTTGCTTCTGTAAAGCGTTCGTTGCCTGCTGGTTTTAGTGGCCACCCAAATGCGGGGAGTTTCTCCACGGTTGCTTGTTTGGAGGCGAAACAAGCATCGCGTTGGGTTCTTCCGTCGTATTTTTTTTTTTTTTTCAATCGAACGCCATGGCATGTATTTGTGCTGACCTGGCTCACAAGGTGACGCGATTTTCACGGTATTTGCCTTTCTGTTCGCCTGTGTGCATGCCTGTAATGGGCTAGGTCGCAATTATTATGAAAAAAAAACAAGTTCTGGGAACAAATGTGATTCGTATCCTTTTGTTGGGCTTGGTAAACAAGAGAAAAAGCGGGGGTCAGGACATTGCCCTCAGCAGAATTCTGTCTCGTGGGGTGCCGCAATGTATCGCTGCATGATGGTGACACGGATAAAAAAAACCCGTGATAGGGGCACCTCTTTCTTATGTGTGTGTAATTTTACGTAGCGTTGTGCTACAAGCGATGCCTTTCTGAGCGAGAAACAGCGCCCTAGACGGGACGAAAGGATAGACGAGGCACACGGACACAGCACCGAGTCATTTTTTTTTTTTTTACCGAAAGAGACGGAAAATGTCGTCGTGTTATAGAAAAACAGAAATAGCCTTTGCGGTTACGGAACACTTCGGCGTTGTCAACACTGAGGCTATTAATACGCACGTGTGTGTAGTCGACACAACCTGTAACGCAAAGGAACTCAGCCACTTCATAACAGTCCGCCGGCTGCGGAAAGCGCACCAGCATCGCGTACAGATGCTTTGCGATGAGTAGCGTATCTTTTCCGACTGCATGGCACACTGTCGACTACGGAATGCGGACTGAATTTCCAGTCACTGGTTGGTATGTGCCAGCGCTGTAAAACTTGAGAGCCATCAGTAGCTGTAACACTGGATGCACGGGCTGTCTTCGGTTGTCCCCACTTTCACGGAGCGGCAACATAACGAGCAGCTGCCCCACGGCGTTCTTCATGAATCTGTATCTAGCGTGGAATTGTTGCTCATCGTACAACTCCATCGGATTTCCTTGGTCACGTAAAGCGGTTCCAAGAATCTTCGGCAGGCAGTGCGCCTCAAAAAATGCTACGCTTGTGGCAAGGCAAGCAAACTCAAAAGCGGCCACCTTTCACGCGACGTCCATTCGAGGGGTGGCCATGTTGGAATAACGCGTGAAGTCGCTTTCAAGCTAGCCCCGCAGCTGACTTGAAACTTGTCCTGATTTCGACCGAGCCAAGTCGCCTTCAAGTCATCCGCAAGTTCGAGAACGATTTATGGCGACCGGCAAGACTGTCTTGAGTCAAGAACGAGTCAAGTACGAGTCAAGTAACATCTCTGCATTCGGGGGTTAGAGTAACTGTATATGCTCCCTACGGGAGCAGAGTAGTGCGCCGGTCCGCCATCTTGCCTGGTTAAACCATAGTTACGCGGCGAAGCCTGCAGGCAACTTGCTTGCAGCCGATCGACGAAGCGTGTCGCCGATCGACAGTCGACGTGCCTGGCATGTCATTGACCGGCGAAGAAAGAAGAAACACCTGCTTTCGGTACTGTTCCACGGGACATCAAAACCATTTTAGTCTCTCCGGTAACGCAAAGGCATGGCGTAGCGCCGAATAACATGCACCGCCACTGCCGCGCGGTGACGTGGCGCCAACTATGGAAGATAAGCAACAATTCACAAACACAAAATATAGGTCCTCCAAGATTCAAGCAATTGATTGATTGATATGTGGGGTTTAACGTCCCAAAACCACCATATGATTATGAGAGACGCCGTAGTGGAGGGCTCCGGAAATTTTGACCACCTGGGGTTCTTTAACGTGCACCCAAATCTGAGCACACGGGCCTACAACATTTCCGCCTCCATCGGAAATGCAGCCGCCGCAGCCGGGATTCGAACCCGCGACCTGCGGGTCAGCAGCCGAGTACCTTAGCCACTAGACCACCACGGCGGGGCCCAAGATTCAAGCAACGCCCCACCAAGCCTACAGCTACGGCTGCTCGATCCTCCCTTTGGGAGATCGCTACAGCATTCATTATTTCAGTATGTTTAAAAAAAGAAAGGTGCCGAATCCACTCAAGTACTTTGTTGTTGAGGCTTAGGAACATTAATTTAAAGCGAATTAAAACACCCATTTGTAGCCAACGAGCTACAGAGCACACGACGGTCCCTCGATAGATTGCAGGTGGACGGCGACCACTTTCGTCAGTGCGGCTTGTGCACTAGCTTCTCCACAGTGCATAGTTGCTAGCGGCGTTACTCAACATGTGGCGTCGCATCACGACCACTCCCTCAACTAAGGCGGACCGACGGCTCCCGTTCAAGAGCGCGCCGCGCGTTTGCACTGGTATTGAAAGAACCGAAAAAAGGCGTTGTTTCAGGACACATCATACAGGCACTAGCGTCAGCTAGGAACATTCTCAACACGCAAAACAAGAAATTCCTGAAATTTGTCAAGGCGAAGGCTAAACCTTATCGATTATCGGTATATAGGCTCCGAATAGGCCGCGAGACATACGTTTTTTACTCCTGCACTAACTCTGTTGCTTCATCTACTCTACAGCTAGACAGAAAGGGGAACAAGCGCGGTTGCAATGAACCTTCACCAAGGGCACTTGTTGTTACAGCAATTCACCAAGTGCCCTTAGTGTTACAGCAATTAGTAAGTTACTAACTCCGTTACAAACTATATGTAACAATATAATGGTTGCAAGAAAAAGGTACCATCCGGTCCCAACGTGCTAATTTTGACAGTTATTAATAAAGGTGAAAATCACAAGACCAGCTGTGGAACAAAAACTTGGAGAAATTATGCACAGAGCCTCATCACATCAATCATACATCACACATATGTAACCTCAACTTCAGTACGCGAAACGTAAGCTACTCCAGGAACAAGCGTACCTTCGGGAAACACGCCCAGCACGATTGCGCACCTGTATTTAAGGAGCCCCACCGCAGTGGTCTAGTGGCTAAGGTACTCGGCTGCTGACCCGCAGGGCGCGGGTTCGAATCCCGGCTGCAGCGGCTGCATTTCCGATGGAGGCGGAAATGTTGTAGGCCCGTGTGCTCAGATTTGGGTGCACGTTAAAGAACCCCAGGTGGTCGAGATTTCCGGAGCCCTCCACTACGGCGTCTCTCATAATCATATAGTGGTTTTGGGACGTTAAACCCCACATATCAGTCAATCAAATCACCTGTATTTAAGGAGGAATAACCACAAATACTGGCCTGTAATTCGATACCCTACTATCTGATGTGTTCTCGGGACGCGCAATACTGTTAAAGGGCCCCTAAACCACACCGAGTTCAAAGGCGATACAACAGCTTCTTTATCGCTTTCATTACCATTTCTACAACGGCCATCACCCCCTCGTCATTTCTTACTTGATAAAACACGTGGATTGTCAGCACTAGGCGTTGAGACAGCCAGAATTTCGCGCTTTTCGACCACCATCTCAGCTTGCGCCAAACGAAAACAAGGAAGTGAAATCAGTTTATCACGCATGACAGTCATGCGAGACAAGGCAGAACGGGCATGCGACCACATTGCATCACGACAAATATCCCCGAGATTATTTCATCCTAACGTCACATGAAAAAGCTGCTGACGTCACGCATTGTGCCACGAAGACGGAAAACGCCGAAAGAGAATAATATATGGGGTTTAACCACCACCTAGAGTTATTTACCGGACAAGGGGCAGTACGCGGGCCTCGACCGTATCGCCTCCATCGAAATGCGGCCGAGATTCGACTCCGGGTTAGCAGTTGAGCGCCACCACCAGGGAGAGAATAATGCACTTCGTATTTGCTGAGGTTGTTTAGCGGCCCTTTAAACGTAAAGAAAAACAATATTTCATGTCTATTATTTATAAAACTGCCACTACCATGCAATTTATAATACGACCTAGACAAGGTGCTAAAGTTTTTTTGCTTGATCCACTGTCATTTCTTTCGTCAGTTCCCGCTTGAAACGGCGAGACGATTCCAGGTATATATTCGCGGATTAGGCATCAACTACATAGCAGATTAAGTATTTATGACCAAGAAGAAAAGTTAGCAACAGTTCAAGCAAGGTACTAATCGTCACAGTTACTACCTGTTTGCTAGTAGTTACTAACATCGGTAGCAAACAGGAAGCTGACAGTACGTAACCGTAGCCGCTGTCAAGCGATGTGGGCAGTAGGGTAGCAAAAGGTTAGTAACGGTCCAAGAAAATTAGTAATCGCTGCAGCAACAGCCTCTTTGCATGCAGCTACCATGTTCCGACGTAGGTTGTAAACGGGTAACAAAAAGCTATAGTAAAGGTCCATGTAAATAAGTAACCGCTGCACTTACTACCTATTTGCTAGCAGTTACTACCCTTCCATTGCATTTTTCTTCAAAAACTGAAGATAAATTATTAATTTCTGGGGTTGTACTTGCCGAAATCACGATATGATCATGACGGTTGCCGTAGTGAAGGGCTACGAAAACACTTGGGGTTGTTTACGTGCATCAAAGTTCACGGACCATAGTTGGCCGGACACTGCGCGAAGACGCTTTGGCATGCCGAAACACTTACAAATGACTTTTAGGATACAATGAGAACAGAAAATAATGCCAGGGAAAGTAGAAGGGATGTCATCAGAAGTAATTGTTATGTAAATGTGAAGAAATAAATGTGGACAAAAAGATAACTTCCCACCGGCAGGATCCGAACCTGCGACCTTCGAATAACACGTCCGATGCTTTGCCACTGGGCTTCGGTGGCGGTCATCCCCCCCCCCCCCCCCCCACCCCCGTTCACTTTATAGGGTATGCGACGTAGAACGCGACGCCTAACAGGGAAAAAAGAAAGAGTTACACATTCGCCATAAGGGCAACAGGTGGCGTTAACTGACGCTTCTGCGTCATGTGATCAGAAGTTCAAGCAAGATTAGAAATAAAGCAACGTGGAATAGGCAGGCTTGCCTTAGGAGCTCACGGGAATACACCAAATCAGGTAGTACAAGGTGATATGAGATGGACATAATTTGAGGGCAGGGAAGCTAGCAGCAAGCTAAAATTTGAGAAGCGATTGAGAGAAATGGGGGAGGAGCGTTGGGCTAGGAAGGTATTCAGCTACTTGTACATGAAGAATGTCGATACGAAATGGAGGAAGCGAACCAGAAAATACTTATAAAGCAGCAGGGGGCCAAACCAAAAAGAATTATCGGTTAAGAAGAACCGATAATTTGTGTTTCAACTTCAAAACGGCAATTACTGACGAGAAGAACGACACAAGACAAAATTGGCAGCTGCACGCTCTTCTCGAAATACCAATGTAATGGCGTGACAGGCATGTGCCCCTGAGAAAGAGAAAGAGAGATCACGCTATCAATTCTATCTCCATATACACAGGGGCTTAGCCAGGGGGTGGCACACAGGGCACGTGCCCCCCCCCCCCTCCCCATTTTTTTTTTTTTTGCGCCACGGCATTGAGAGCTGAAAATGGCCATTTTCAGAGGGTGCCCCTCCCAAAATCAAGCTAGTGCCCCCCCCCCCCCCCCGGAAAAATTTCTGGCTAGACGCCTGAAGTACACGCTCACAACCGCAAGCTACGGGCACCTCCCGTCTCAATGTTGTCGAATGAGGCAGACGGTAACGTTACCGAACCGCCGGCAATCGAGACCCTGAGCTAGGCAGAAGATGGTGTGTACATAGAACGCGCAGCGTGCTGCACTCGGCTCCAGAAGTATTTAGCTCAGCAGCGAGGAGGACGAGAAGCATAGCTCCATATGACGCGTGTTCTGGCACTGGCAGCAGCAGCGAAACAAGATACCACAGAGGCACGCCACACAAATTCGATAGTATACCGAACATGTTGGCACGGCGCCCGCGAAGCCGACCGAGGTCGAAGCGGTCTATAAATGGCCAGCAAGGGCTCAAACGCTGGACGTAACAGCAGATAAGACTGGATAAGCTCTTGCAGCGCACGTCAGACACGTCGAATTAAGCTCCGCAAAAAACCTCACTGGTGCCACTGCTTTGCGGAACAGTGTCGACTATTTCTCGAAACTTCTACGCATCTTTGCTGCACGCGAGAACTTTATCGACGGCTCTTGGATGTGACGGCTCTTAGATTTATTTATTTATTTATTATTTGATTGACTCCGACTATTTGGGGTGGTAAATTTCCCGACCTTATTGTTTTACATGTTTTTAGCTCATTGCGTACACTGAAGAAGAGATAAGTGCCGCAAGAACGGCAGCGATATGGGCCCGCAGTGCCCAGTGTTACGTTTGGCCCGGCAGTTCGTCTTAGCAGACGCCATTGTGCGTGAGCCGGTCTTCGAGAAGGCTTTCTCCCCGATATCGGCGCCCGGACGGAAGCGAAAAGCACGGCGCTGTCCTGCAGGTGGGCCTAGCAGTTTGCTGTGGTCGGGTTACGAGGAACTCGACGGAAGCTTTGCGAACAACCCTTTGTTGAATCGCGTTTGAACAGCGTGAGACGGCGCCACTGTGGCAGTTCTCATGGAGTCTACCTCTCGACTCGGCTATTGTCGCCTAGTACGCAGGTCGCCACAAAAGCGCCGACAGTTCGGAAGCTTGGGAAGGCGTCACTGTGGCCGTCCTCAGGAAGCGAGCACCTGGACAGCTACGTTCGAGGAAGTGGTGGTGGCGGTGGTAGAGCTTCAAGAGGAGAAAGGCGCCCGATTTCTGCAGCCCGGTCGGGAGCACGGCGCAGTGCCTCGAGAAAGTTCCGGAACACAGCAGAACGCAGCCTTGGACCGCTGCTGACGTTCGTGTCAGCGGCCACCTCCCCGGAGGAGCACAACTTTCCCCCTCCACCGGGCCCTACCTCCTCGCCCTGCGATGTCTTGAAGGCGTGGGCCGGGTGCGTCATTGTGTGGTGCACTCGTGATTATCATTGGGTACTTTCACTCACGTTATTCTTCTCACGAGTGGCCCAATTTCCGCACCATCCGGTGGGTGGATCACTGAAGCGTGGCTAAAGTGGTCACCGCCTTCTTCGGACCTCCGTGTAAAGAGACGACGGGCTATGAAAGCCGAAGACTTTTTGTAAATAATCGCGAAATCTGAGCTGAATCTCTGTACAGTTCCATCTTTCAACTATCATGTAAATAAACCTTCGTTCTATCGATTAAGAACGCGTCCCCTCACTGGCGAGCATCGGTTATGTGGACGACGGAAGGGAGCCAGCTACTGTAAAGATACCCGCCATACCTGCCATCGACCTCGAGCCGTCTCCACCAGTTATTCAGCGTAGAGATATCAATATACAATGAAATGGATCCTTGCCCTCAACTCGATTTTAGCGGGCTCACCTGACCGTGTTTCCCTAGCCCTGTGAAGGCTCCCGAATCAAATGAACTGAAAGCCGTACCGTACAGGAAGCTTGCATACTATATTGCCCGTTATGTCCAACGCATTGAGGACGTCGTAGACTTTATTTTTGCGATGGCGTCTATATATCAACGCTCTTACATCGTTTTTTTTTTCTTTAGTTTCTTCCAACAACGGTGCCCAGAGTGTCCCCGGCGCGTTTCCTCCAGCCGGCGTTCGGCGGATTCTTTCAATTGCTTTGCAGTTTTCGCACGTCGGAGAACTTTACTATCTTCTACGTTCTGTGAAAAACCATGCTAAAGAAGAAAAAACAAAACTCCAATAGTAATTCCTATCTTGATGCAAAGCCGCGACAACATTTAATGTTACATTTATCCGATCCCAGGTCTGGGCCATCCGTGGACATTTCCGCTCGCAATATAGTTCTGGCGAGCGCCACTATGAGTTATGCAGTCGGCACCGATGCTTTCAAGCGTTAGAAGGCCCCTCTAACGTGCACCTAAATCTGAGCACACGGGCCTACAGCATTTCGCCTCCATCAAAAATGCAGCCGGGATTCAATCCCGCGACCAGCCGAGTTCTTTTAGCCACTAGATCTACGCGGCGGGGCGGCTCTTTGATATCACTCGCATAACTTTGGCCGCGAAACTTTTATGTGAGCGACTTCACAAATTTTATATTATTGTTATTATTATTATTAAATAGCTGCGGGAAGCGGCAAAGCAAAACCTGGTGCAACTTTCAACCTCCTTTCTCGAGCACTCAAGCCACGACAGAGGCAGACGCAGGTTCTGAAGTGCTTCGTGATGGAGATTGAAAAGTGTAAACCTATTACACTGCCCACATTCGCAAAATGTACGCGCGACAGCAGACAGCGAGACTTGCATTAGAAAGTTTCAGTGAATGACGTTATCAGCGTGCACTGCTGTATTACCAAGGCCAATGCGACGAGATCGCGCTGGTAGGACAGGCAAACGCCGTGAACTCAACAAGTGTCAGACGCTGTGGCGAGACGTTAGTGAAAGGCAAGCGTACAAGCACAGGAACAAGCGAATCTGCACGCCCTTTCAGTAACTTGAATCCCTATCCTGCTCAAACTTTCGTCGTTCTGGTCCCTCACATAACTGGAATCCAGAGCTGTTTTTTTTTACTACGGTTAAGTAGTCTATATTTAAAAACCCTATTTTTGAAAAAAAAAAGAACGGGATATAGACACATTACCTGATTAGATAGGGCTATTTAGAGAATATCATTATTGACGAAACAACAAAGATATTTTTCAGTATCTGAGACCATATATCTTCAGTAAATCATGACAACGCCACGAAATTCAAGCGCTGTGCCTTGTAACACCCGCACGACGTGCTTGACACTTTTTTTTTTTTCAAAAGCGGCACCCCCCCCCCCCCACCCTCACCATCATTCCGATCCGACATGTCAAATGCCCAGGCGCGCACATTTGTCACAAGAACGCTTAAGCGGGCAGCCGAGCGTTCTTGACACAATGTACACACATATAACATTTACGACGTTCCCATACCAGAATTATTATTGTGCGGCTCTCGTGCCCGTCTGCCTCCAGCTGCACCATCTCCGATACCAATGAGGAACGCAAGGCATGTTGTTTTCATTTCGCTTTCGATTCATCGAGGTGCGCGCCACTCGATACTGAAAGGACATCATCGACGCGCGGAAGAACGCACGACAGATATGACCCAGGATCGGGTCCCGGCTGCTGCCACGAGCAAGGGGAACACTTTGCCTCTTTTTTTCTACACCGATGTCACGCCCAACGTTTTTATTTGTATCTTTAACGCGACACGGGGTTTTGCGCATAGGCTTGCGTATACAGGGTTCTCCGTGGGGGGCGGCGGGGTGGCTACACAAATTGTATATTATTATTATTATTATTATTATTATTATTATTATTATTATTATTAAATAGCAGCGGGAAGCGACAAAGCAAAACCTGGTGCAACTTTCAACCTCCTTTCTCCGCGGTTCGCCCTAATACTGGTCGTGTTCGAAACAAAACGAGCTTCGCAGTGGACGCAAAGTTGAAAATGAAGCGATGCCGCACTTTCCACAACGGCCTGCCTTTGGTCCCCAACTCACCCCCCCCCCTCCCAACTCACCCCCCCGCCACTCTCCTGAGGTGGGGGGGGGGGGGGTCGAATACTGAAAACAACAACACCGTTCTTCGAATGCTATATCAGTGGCCTTCGGCCACCATTAACGTCACAATCCCGCATGTCTATAACCACGCACTGAAAACAATGACGGGGACAGGTCTAACTGAGTAAAGATATGGGGCAAACTTGGCACCCCCCTGAGGGGAAGGGGGGCTCGGCCTGCCTCCTCATGCGCACAACTATGGTTTTGGGCACTCAAGATCTGGATCGACCAAGACGTCTGCTTTTAGTTCAAAATAACTCATTGTCCCTAGAGTGCTCGAACCCAGTTTCCATCTTACTGAAGACGTCAGCACAAAAGTGCCCCTTCATTTTGAAAAGGCGAACTTAAGGGCTCGTAAACCACCTCCTATATATATATATATATATATATATATATTTTGCAAACGCTCAAGTAAACACGCACATCGTGTGCAGTATGCCGTCGCGATCAACGATTCGGGAAGGTTCTGTTTGGCGTTGCATAAGTCAGTTGCCAGATTTAGGAGTCGGTGTTGCCAGACTTCCACCAAATTCGGCAGAGAAATCAGCCCCTGTATTTGTGCCTTCACCGTGGGGGCTCTGCATCTTCTGCGATGCATTCTGCGAGTGCAACGTTGGCCGTTTTAATTAACGAAATGAACGACTCGTTGCAGAATTCGGGGCGCGTTGTCTTGCTGTGTGTGCGCAGCTGTGCAATGAGGAGATCGATATCGTGTCTCAGAAAGAAGAATTTAACGAGCAAGGATGCGTATGTACAAGGAGAACAGAATATGAAGATGAGAGGCAATAAACATTCACTCATCGAAATTGCGGTCGTTTGTGCTTACGGTGGGTGGGGCCTTGCAGGCGACGGGGGCTCGCCGGGCAGAGTCCCATTTACACGCGAGTCGCGCTTAGTTCGCTCCAGCAGCGCCGATAAAGCAGCCGTCCGGGCGTATATAGCTGTAGCATATTCGACGAACCCCAATAATCCAGCCTTGGCACGTTTATTATTCATGTGTACACAGGTCCGAACGAAGTGCTGACACAGCTAGGGGAAGCGTATAGCGTCCCCGTCGTGACGCTTGGTCGACGCGGCCCGATCAACTGTGCAGAGAGCTACACTCTTCTGAGACACGATCGGACACGAACAGAAAAGGGAAGCGCGCCACCTGTTGCGACTCTATTCAGTTTCTCCAGAAAACGCATCGTTGTGCGCAGTCGACTAGGTACGCACAGCTAGGGGGAGATATTCCGCACTCCGGTGACACGAGTCCGACGTATATATTGAAACGCGGCGTACAAAACTAGTTCCATTTGAGCGTGCACTCATACGCGTCGCTGCGCGTTGACTCCCTAATTCTGACACACGATCGAGACCCACCTCCCAACTGCACAGCTGCGCACACAGCAAGAGAACGCACCTCGACTTCTGCAACGCGCCGTTCATTCCGTTATGCGAAACGGCCAACGTCGCACACGCGCTCGCAAAATGCACCGCGGACGACAAAGAGCCCTCGCGGGGAAGGCACAACTGCAGGGGAAAATTTATCCGCAAAATTTGGCGGCAGTTTGGCAACACTGACCCTCCTAGTATGGCAACGACTTGTGCAACGCCAAACAGACCCTTGCCAGCGATTCCACACGTAGCAGCGCTACGAGCCGCCAGCGGGCAACAAATTCCCAATAAACAACATCTCCTTCTTTCCGGGACTTTCATGCCTCCGCATGACGCGCGGTTACAATATCTCTGACGCGCCAATCCAAACATGCTGCGATTGGTCGAGCCTACGACTTCCGGTCAGTGTGCAAGCAGCTGTCCACACTGCTTGTAGTTCACCGCGTCCCCAACGTGCGTGTACCCGTACGGGTCCATCGTGCTGGCGATTCTTCGAAGCCGTGTGCGCAACGCGGGGTCCATACCGGCACGATTTTTATAGGCACGGCAGCCGCGGTTCGCCAACAAGCACGCAGCTACAACGCAGCGACGAGCGCAGTCGCGGAAACCGGATGTAGGCGGTGTTTCAAGCAGTGCGTCAGCGATGGCGTACGCCCCACGAGATTGGAAGGGTAGCGGTGGTGGTAGTGGTTAGAATAGGAAGAAGGCACCTAATTTCTGCAGCCCGGTAGGGAGCACGGCGAAGTGCGCATTGGGAGGGGCATGGGAGCTCTCGACTTTGGGAGAGGATACCATGGAGGGGCAGCGCCGGAGAGAGCGAAAGGAGGTGTCGTCGCGATTTTGATAATCAAATGCGTGTAACTCCGCTATTACGGCACCGTTTCGCAAAATTCTCACGGCTCCGTGTTCGTCATACAGCAGTGCACAATTTCACCACAATTAAATTTCGACCTCTCAATGGTTTACGAGCCCTTTAAGGGCAGAGGTCGTCAGCAAGAACTTCAGGTTTCAAACGCATAGTCGGCAGCAGCGCAGCACGTATAATAAAGACCATGCGGGCACAGGTACAATATTAGCGTCTACAGGTACTATATGAGAGCGAGCGCCACGCGGGGACGCTTGCAGCTATTCAGTTATGTAGAATGCACGACGGCTATGTCTGTATGAAACGCCCCTAAGAATCTTTTTTTTTATATATATGGAGGTGATAAAACTCGCCCCCATGGGTCTCAAAGTAACCCGAGGCTTGGAAAATATTTAAAGGGTGTGGGAGTCGGAATGGAAATTTTCGCTTCATACAGGGAAGCGCTTCTCAAAATGTCGGTTTGACATTCCACAACAAAACAGTACAAGCACAAATGCTTACAAAAGTAACATCACACGACGTTTTAGGCAACATAAACAAAAAAGGTGCTGCGCATAACGGTGCGATAGTTCAATAAAAATAAGAAGTAATATGGCAAATGCTTTCTTACGCATACTAATACAATAAACAATATGCTTTGACCACAAAGTTACACAAAACTAAATGTCTCTTCGAAGAATAAAATAATATTGCTAAGCACTATCATTATAACTTACATGTCTATTTAAAGGCGGCTAACAATGTATAAAGTTACAGCAATTAAATAATACAAAGGCCCTTTGAGCTTGACATACGCTGGAAGTACTACTGGCTCTCGAAAAAGAAGATGCTGTGGTATTCGAATTACCGGCGCTACAATTGATAAATTAGGTAACAGGAAAACAGAAGCTCAGATGAAGACGACATCACACATGAAGCTGCGCCAAACCTCATAATAATGAAGCACCGTCTCAATCTCTAGAGAATAAAAGCACAAGTGTAAATAGGGAAATTTCCAGATAGACGTGCGCAATCGCTGCGTATTGAAAGAGTGCACCGCGTGGCTCTAGAAGCGGGAGCATGGGGACACGCGGAGTTCCCGAGACAACGACGGGTGGCAACAACAGAGCGGGGCACAAGCTCACTGCGAGGCTCCCAACGCGCGCCGCCAGCGCAAGAGGGGGTGGGCGTGTCACCCTGGCCCGCAAAAGGCGCCGCCGGGTTCACACGCGCAGGGTGCACCAGCGCCGCGATGCGCGGAGGCGACCGCGCAGGCACGAGCCAGCGACCACGTTACGCAAAAGACAAAAACAAAGCCAGCTAGAGTGAAGGAGTGCCGGGAGGTCCAGGGAGGACACCGAGCTCCCGACGGAAACGAGGTTTGCCCCTCTCCCCAATATCGATTCCGACCGCTCGCCCTACGACCTGCGTCCGGGTCGCGGCCGCCCATTACTCAAACCGCAGGAAGGGGGCGACTGCAAAGGAAGTGCCGGCCAGCGCCATGCAACGATGCGCGAAACAAAGCGACCCCACTCGGCCCATCGAAGTGCACCATGCACCACCGCGGACAGCCCGGCGCACTCAGCGTGACACGCCCCGCCAGCTTCGAAAGCGCTCGGGTCCTTGCATACCGAAAACAGTGATCAGATGAATAAATCTGCCTACGTACGGGACAAATTTGTGTATACTACGGCAGCTGCCATGATCACGCGCGGATTCAGCAAAACTTCACTATCAGCACGTTACATAACTATATGTGTCATTAGGCAGCCATGTCATGGACAATTGATATTGTACGATTGCCTGACAGAAACATACATTCAATGAACACCGCGTGATTCTGATATTAACGATTCAATGAGTCCCTCCTCAATGTGCAAGGTTGTGCACATCCGTAACGGCCCACGCGATGAAGTCACATGCTCAGTTCATTTTCGGTGTTCAAGCGGTACAATAAGCGTGCTACAGACTACATACAAGAACACAACCCACGCCATCAAGTGACATCTCACTGTAATCACTCAAGGCAAGGCGATGCCATCGCACGAAGTACGGGTCTTCGCTTCGAATTACAGCTGCGTCAACTCGGTGGGAGAAACCAACTGCAATGGACGGCGACTGTTCGCTACTGAGCAGCAAGCCAGGGACCAATCACCGTCACAAGAGCGTCGTAACATGTCCACGCCAAGCAGCGCTGAAGATCACTGTAAACATGGGCGATGAGCATGCCTGGCCGTGTTTACAGCGCGCAGCACAGTGCATCTCGCAGCCGAGCGAGAAGCCATGCATCGTAGAAGAGAAGGGCGCGCGCCGTGGCTCACCTTGGAATGCCAGGTAGTCCCCGAACCCCAGCGGGGCCCGCATGTACAGCCCATTGGGGCAGCCGTACAGGTTGTGCACCGACATTCAACCCAGCGGCGAGCGACCCGCGATCAGCGCCATGGCTCCCCGTGCGCCGTACCACCACGTCGCCATCGCTTTCCGCATACGCTAAGCAGCACAACGACGCAGTTTAGCGAGAGCGAAGAAAAAAAATATATGTACTGGAGAGACGCAAACAGGGTGGGGGAGGCAGAGTCAACGCCGACGCACAACACTTTCTGGCTTCGCTGTCGGCGTTGAGAGCACACGGGAGAAGCCGAACCAACGAATGAAAGGCGGCGCAAGCGTCGTCGCAACTTCCTTTCTCAGGCCGGGGCTAAGTGGGCACGCGAACCATTTGTTTGTGTGTGCGCCTGCAACCGCAGCTCCACCTCCCCTCGATACGCGGGGTTTTCGGAAACGAGCGCTAGTGCATGAAAAGTCCGGCAGATGGCGACTTTCGCGTGAACGGGAAGAGAGGAAAATGGGGAGTGAAGCTCCCTCCTCGCCAGTGAGTCCCCATTCTCCGCCGCAGTATTCCCTCAGGTTCGCTTCACGAAATTCAGATCCAGCGTCTAAGAACCACTCAACGGCAAAGAACAAGTGTAATTGGAAGACAAAAAGTTCGTAAGCAAATAGAAACACGAACTGGAGTATCAATAAGTGGGTTGCTGAAGTAGGCGCAAATGCATAGAGTTCCCAAACTTCTTTTTTGTAGCTGCAGAGGTTGGTACGGTTTGCCAACATCAGTATTTGTACACTGCCATTCATGCAAGAATTCTCGCTGCAACAAAACAAAAAGCATAAAGCCCCATAAAATGCATTGTACGTTTGCGCTAACATCCGCAAACAGTGGCGTTGGACGTGTAAACGTTTCACGTCTGCGCGCATGCGGTTGGATCTCCAAAACGTGTCCCATATGAACGCAACTGCTCTGCACTGACACGGCGTGATGCACGGATTCACTCAACGAGGTACACTTGTGAAGTCGGCGAAATAAGTGGCCGAGAGAGGGGGGCAAGCAAAGCTTTGCAACTGTATGCCTGACGAAATAATTTTCTTTCTATGGCACTGCGAAATGCTGCCTCCTAACTATTCCCCACCTCCATCATCCATGCCGGGAATTGTGCCTTCATCCACGTACTTAGCAGCGCAACACTTCAGTTGCTACAGGCAACGACCACCGTAGCGCGTTCATATCCGGGCAACAATAAAATGTGGCAACGCAAAATGACAAGTCAACTCGATAAACGATCACACTGCTAACCGAAACCACCGATCGCCAACAAGCTCACGATCGAGAGAGCATGGGTTGTAGAAAAACGGCGCATACAAACAAGCACCTGACTGGCGCACCTCGAAGGGCCGCATTTCTTTGCGCTTGTGGGAGCATAGTTTCCCGCGCATGAAGGCGCGAACACATGTACGCGTGGCTTTTTACGCGGCGCAGCACCCTCTTCCAGCGTTGCCACTGGCTTTTTAGTGAAATTCGCCAAGAGTCCCCACCCCCCACCCCCCTTTTTTTCAAATTTCGCCAAAAACGTTGCCACTCGACATATGTGTGGCGATCGAGCCTGGTAATAAAAATTACCAATGATGTATAGCCTCCTGGAGTACAGAACCATCCATAACCCCTAAATTATATTGACGTTTTTCAGTGCCAGTCGGATCACTCACTTCACCACGAGAGCGCTGAAGAAAGGGCATGCCCACACGCGTCTCTGAAGGCTAGCGCCTACTAACAAAAGTTTGTGATGGTTCCAGTTGTATTGAACACAGCATGAAACAGTCGCGCTACAAGAAGACAGGAACGGCGTGCGTAGCCTTCCCGCCGATCTTACAGGATCTCAAAGCAGTGTAATAATGTGTCCGATAATCGAAAAACTTAATTAAAAACAACCAAAATAATTTCAAAGGGACTACGTAACCTTGGCGATTCCCAGACCCCGCTTTCTGAACAGACATGCTTTCGCTACATATTCGCCTCAATGCAGTTTCTGAAGGCTGCCCAAAGAAATCGACTTCTTGGCCGGCCCGAAAAGTATGTTAACAAATTTAAACTTTACGTGCCAAATCAGGAAGTACTACCCCAGTGAAGAAGTCGGCAAGCTATCGAGGACAGTTGGAGCTGTGGTCGGAACACGCGGTTTCACCATGACCTTCCCACTTGAGAAGCGAAACATTAGATAAGCTTAAAACTCTTACAGCACCTAAAGAACTTATACCAGCGCGGAGCACTCCGTTGATGTAATTTTTGCAGGCTGACGCAGCAGTACGCCAGTGCTTCAAATATACAGGTGAACTGAGAAACAGGTCAGACGTGCTGCATTGCGCGTAAGTTCGCCTGCCACTGGAGGGTCTAAAACTATGGAAAAACTTTAAAAGATGATGTTGCCCATTCGTTTCGAAGACACCGAGTATAGAATGCATAACTCAGTAGAGACCTAAGCCGAAAATCGTCATGTCGCCATTCATAATTTTAGGTCGCCACGGGCCTCTTAAATTCGCCACTTTGGCGAGAAGTAGCCACCAGTGGCAACCCGGCCCTCTCCTAGGGGGGGGGGGGGGGGGGCGGCTACGCGAAGCTACGCATACTGCAGCGCGTGCGTGTGGTTAAGATACGGCAAGCGAAGCTTGCCGTATCTCAAGTGACATTAGCCACCTCTTATTCTACGGATATATCCAGCCACGCCGTATTACGAAACGGTAAATCTTCCTGGCGACATAATGTAACCGGCCCAAGGGATAGGCGAATATACAAAATGATTCAAAGGCCACCACCTGTGATTACAAAGACAAGAAGTCATAACAAGTTGCACGAACTCATGGTATTGTTAAAGTTAAGCGACACTGAATAGCTGAAACTAGTCGGTATGCACCTTCGCTCACGCGGTTGCAGTGGCTTCGGTTGCATTAACTTCGTGAATGTCAGCAATGTATACTACTTCTGTAAATGGGTCAGTTCAACGTGTGCAAAACGCCCCGCCGCGGTGGTCTAGTGGCTAAGGTACTCGGCTGCTGTCCCGCAGGTCACTGGATCAAATCCCGCCTACGGCGGCTGCATTTCCGATGGAGGCGGAAATGTTGTTGGCCCGTGTGCTCAGATTTGGGTGCACGTTAAAGAACCCCAGGTGGTCGAAATTTCCGGAGCTCTCCACTATGGCGTCTCTCATAATCATTTGGTGGTTTTGGGACATTAAACTCCACATATCAATCTATCAACGTGTGCAAAACAAGGACCAAGACTTGGCTCCCTGTTTTGTGATGGTTAGTTGTTCCGACGTGGTCACTTAGACCACCTTAAGATGATTTCGGTAAAATTTTTCACCTAGGTATTTTTCAACGTCCACATTAAGTAGAACATAAACTGCACCTTTATCACCCGCTAAAGGAATACCAACTTGAAAATCTTCTCTCTCCCGCTCTCTTATTGAGGTAACTGTTGACTCCGTAATTAGGGTGTTACAGCTGAGTTCCTCAAGAATAAAAAAAAAATACCAGCATCAACGACACCAGCGGTGCAAACCACTCCACACGAGTGACATTCGAACTGGTAAAGGCCGCCCGGCAGCGCATCTCGACACGCCGGTACCGTTGCGCTATTCACGTTACCGGTTCCCTGCACATGCGTGCGCTGTTGTAAAATACAGATGAAGCTAAAAATAAGAAAAAAAAATATGAAGTTTCGGATAAAAGCTCAACATAAAAAATTAGCATTCCTAGAAATTGAGGCGCACTGCTAGAAAGGCAGCAGATCTGATGGGCAACTAGTCCTGGCTTTTGCAGTTCTGACAAATTTTTCTCTCCCTTTCTTCCTCTTCCATCCTCTTTACTTTATTATTTTTTATACATTTCCCTCTCTGTTTGCCTCTAGTTCGTTCTATTTCTCGCTCTATCTTCCTCATGCATCCCTCTCTCTATTTTTCCTTTGCTTGATCATTTCTATTCATTTTATATATATATATATATATATATATATATATATATGTATATATATATATATATATATATATATATATATAATATAGATTATCTTTTTCCCTTTTTTATTTCTATATCATTTTTCTCTCATCCTTTCCCTCCTCCTCACACTCACTACCCTTTCTCACCCCCTCCCTTCGTACACTATGCAATATTTTACGGATGAGTTAGAGCCACCATAATGAGCTGTTAACCTTTGTGTTTTGCATCTTTAACGACGAAAACGAACAGTGTTACGGTAGACGCAACGCATATGCATGAATACGGTTGCGTTGATGCGGACGATGTTTCGTGGCTTTATTAAATTCACGTCACAATACACAAAAAACAAGAAAACATAGGCTTAACAACCCCCCAAGATGGCGGCAACCAGATGACTTACGGGAAATATTTACTGAAATGGCACTCTGCTAGCACGCCTGGATAGCCGAGCGGTTAGAAAGGTTAGAATCCCGCCTTGTGAAGACATTTCTTGCCATGCCCGTTTCTCTGTTTCTCTTTTTTCTGTATCTTTCTTTCGATGTGCTCATTCTCTTCCCCCTCCCCAATCAGGGTTATTAGGCAACGCTGGAGAAATCGGCGGACACTGGTCGGAGCGAAAAGGACGCCGAGGATGTAGAGAGCGCATGCGGGTTCAAGATATGCTTATCATTTCAGTTTCCGACAAAGAAATTACGGAGAGCTCCAAGATTTGATAATTGCTGATGGTTTCACCATTAAATAAATTTCACAGACTTCGTTCAAAAGTACTGTGATCAGGCATTCTGCTAATACACTATGTTGACAATAGTATGTATCATAGGTCGGCTAAACTCTTGCGAAACTCACCCAGACTCGCTCATGAAATATATTTTGAGCTTTGCACTCACTCGGACTCACCGAAATTTCCCTGAGACAGATTCACTCGGACTCACGAAAATGTTCTTCAGCCGGACTCGCAGGGACTCGCCAAAACATTACTCACCCGAGCTCACTCAGATTGCGAGTGATGGTTTCGATGCGATTCAGAGTGAGTGCTAGTGAGTCGACTCATGAGTCCGGCAGCCTAGAATGAGCTTCTTCGACCATGATGTCAATGCTCTTTAACACCAATATCTTACGCAATCGGTTTCCTTCTAGGTGGTGTTTGACATAGTATATTAGAAAACCAGTTCTGTATGCTTCCAAACCAGTAAGGTCATTTTTCTTGGAAGAGATGACAGCACAAAATATAATCATCAAGAAATTTCCTGGAAGAGTTGATGGGGAGGAGGTCAAGGCAAGCTCCTTCGTAATTCACACCTCTGATCAATGAATATTGAAATTGTGTGTGATCGACACTGCTTTGGAATACATGTGAGGAGACGTGCGTATAAACGTGAATCCAGGTAAGGCTGATGGAAATGCCGAAGATGACTAGATAGGACGTTAGGTCGGCAAAAGACAGTGGAACTCACTTAGACTCACTCAAAAAAATTATATTTCACGATTTGAACTCGCTCGGACTCAGACCCACCAAAATTTTCCTGAGACAAACTTACTCGGACTCAGACTGAGAAAAATATTAGTCACTCGGACTCATGGTTCGAACCGAGTCTGAGAGAGTGCGAGAGAGTCGACTTATGAGTGAGTTCACCAACCAATGCGGTATTACAGACAGCCAAAACCTCTCATTACGTGGAAGTCCACTTAAAGGAGCAGTGACACCAGCTTGACGCATGTCGCGTTTTTTTTTTTTTTTTGCGTCAACGAGTAGTTATCGATCCTGAGCTTTTGGTACTAATAATGCAACAGAGAATTAATATACGTAATACCGATTAGTATGACCAGTATCGAACCCAATTCAAAATGGGTGGAAAGCCTGCCAATTTTCAGCGCTGCCAAGCAGTCACCTCCCGCGGTCCCGCCTCATCTGATCATGTGGCCAGGAGAGATTGTGACGCAGGGATTCAGTTGACGTTTCGTCTGCTCCGCACACGTGTAAAGGCGCGTCTTCGCCATCAGCGGCATTTACAAGCGACGATGAAAACACTGAGGAGTATGTAATCGCAGCGATTCTGAAATCGACGCAGGACCGAGCAGCGACGAGGCGGCTGCACGCTGCGTGCGTGTTACTTGTTCGCGATGACCGCAGATTCAAATAATCACATTCGCGCCCACGAATCCGCGACAAATCACCCGAAGAAGCGGCACAAGGAAAAGGCGGGATTCACACGAACGCGCTGCACAAGCAAAGCAAGTGACGCCAGGCGTCGCCGCCAGACGGGGCACACATGAAGACGCCGCCATGACAACACTGAAATTGCCGACGTCATCCGCTCCTCACTCATCGTCACTCAGTGCCTGAGGCGTGGCCTAGGAGCTCGTTGAACGCGTCAAAATACTGTCGATGTCTCATGAACACGCCGCTGAGCCTTTGGACGCTCCATGCGCCCGAAAAAGAAAAACTAGTACGGAATGAACGCCATTCATACTTCCCTAAAAAAAAAAAAAAACTCGTGCATACCGAGCAATGGAATGAACGCCAAGTCTCGAGTTTGAAATTTGGTGCCACTGCTCTTCAAAAAAAAAAAAAAACGGCCTCCGAGACTTCAACCACCTTGTATAATGGAGGATGACCTTGACACAGGTGATTCCAATTTAACGAAAGTAATGAAAAAAAAAAGAAATCCTAAAACTCACTGTTTCATTTCTGCAACCGTAAACAAAGACGGGCCATACAACGATAAATTCCCAAAGTATTCCAAGCATCTGTGGTATGAGAGTTTCAGCTGCGAGCGCTAAAGCATTCATGAGTGATCAGTAACATTCTTCATTATGTCTGCTCCGTTCTGCTATCATTTATATGTTGCCTCCAAACAGTAAACAAATAAAAACAGATTTGTTTACAAATTCCTCATTTATTCTAACACGAACGTACCCACACAACTCCACAAACCAATAAACAGCTTGTTCGAACGTATAGAAAGTTATATGTTTGGCGAATATTACAAAATTAATTAACACTGTTTTAAAGCAATTTGCGCATGAAAAAAAATTGTCCAACCATTTAAAACAGTACACACAAACGAATTTTCGACCATTTTCTTTACTAATATGTTCAATATTACTACATAAATATTTTACTGCTCTTAAATTGTTGGCTTACTGCTGCTCCGTTATATCTCTATATCACCTTGACTTCGCACTTCCATCAGGCTATAACCTTGACTTGCATTGTGCTTATACTAAATTTCGTAGCGCGTTCGTGAACTTTCGCTTAGCTTTGTGTGCGAGAAGTATATTGCGGAGTTGCATTATGAACTCTTCTCCTTGTTGCTAAATTATTATTTTGCTTGCGTTGTAAACTTCACATCGTACTACTGTTTTTAAGCTCTGTGAATATTTCACCTTGTTTTGGCCTGCTTTCATGCGGCCGCGGTGCGGTCAAAGTGTTTCTTCTGAGCGCATACGGTGTTGCCAAGCTATCGAGAGATATATCTTTTACCGCGGGCTCCTCGGCTGTCATGTGTTGTTTTGATGGCGACAACAAATTGAAATTGAAATATACCTCGGACATGCATACACCGAAGAACAATCGTATCCGTCTAAAACATGCCTAAAAACTTTCAAAGAATATACGACATAGAAAAAAAATGACAATACATGACTAACAAACGAATAACAACAGGCTTTCTTTTTTTTTTACTTCCCACGAGAAGACGTGAAATCTGCAGGCGGTTTTCACCGATATCAATAATCAGGGTGCACTGCATGTCGTTGCCTTCACAGCGTTAAGTTCATCTGTTTTCCATCGCCCATTCCGCCGACACATATCATAACACATGCGTCAAGGTGAGATTGTCGGCGAAACAAACTGAGTTACTAACAAACATGGGGCTACAGACGAAAGAAAAGACTAGTCGCACTGTTCTTCTCACTATCTCGGTATGAAATCCACTAACCGCTAAGTCTTCAGAAGCGAGCCTAAGGAGGTGCCGTGACATTTTTACCCATCAGGCGATTCAGATGCTACACTCTAAGCCGAAATTCGGCAAAGTTGGACTAACTGCAGTCGTTAAACCAATGGACGAACGGTTCGTCCAACAGGGACTAAATGTGTGACAATGCGTGTCTTGCGCAAACGCCCGGCAATGAAGGGACCAACGGGGAGGGCAACTGCGCCGCGATCGCCTCCTGTCGATGCTGCACTGTAATGCTCGGCGTGGTCGGCGATCATGAAAACAAGTTAAATAGGCTATACGCCACTATGAAAGTGAAGCACTATGAAACGAATAGAAGATGTTATGAGAGGAAAGTAGTACAACACGCTGTCAGTGCACACAGCAAGCGCCCTCGCGTTTCCACCATGCCGGCACGGGCGGGCCGAAACCAAGTGAAAATCGCCGAACACGGGCAATGCGGATAACTCGCTTCAATGTGCTGAATAAGTTCGAACTACGGTGAACACTGACAATGCTAATAAAGGTAAGCTGTTCATCAGCAGTCGTGTACCCACACAGTGACCACAAGTTCAAAGCGATATATAGGAAAAGTAGGCTTCGTACGTCATCGGTATCAAGTGGGCTGCCGGTGTGAGTGCATTGCCGGCACAAGCGAAGGAAACGTCGCGTACAAGTCCACAAAAATAGTAGCTCAGACAAACTTATGTCTTTTTATCCATGCGACAATCGTTATCAAAAATCCAGCGAGTAGGCGATCGCGGATACGACTAATCGTGCGGTCAGCGGTACACAGGTTGTGCCTTACCAGCACGATGAAAGAACCGTGCCTGCGAACGGTCTCGTCGCTGTAAGTATGCAGATATCTACATCACTCGGTAAGACACAGCGAACATGGGGCACTTACCTATTGTTCATTTGTGACTATAAAATAACGACAACGCAAATTCCACGCGAGCCGCATGTTGCGATCGCCGGCGGTCGTTTAGCCGTACTCGTCGTAAGCCTAGCGACGCCGTCGGCAAGCCGACACGGTATGGCATCGGCGGGGCGCCTGCGGCTGCTTCGCCGGCTTTCCCGCACAAGCGCCGCTGCTATGTTTGTGTTTGCGGACTCGTGCGCCAGCGCTGCGAACGCTGGTTCGGCCGACATGATCGAATACCAGCTGATAATTCGTATTCTCGGGCTGGAGGCATGTTGAAGATTAGATGAATCCATATTAAAAGATCGATGCGCATCGGTGCTACGAATAAGCCCATGTAAATTTTCGCGTTACGGTGTTAATATTTATTGTTTTCTTAAGCCGAGTAAAAGTCGCCCACTGGCACTAGATGGGAGGTCAAAATACTGTGCTATATATACCTGAGAGTCTGTTCTCTGTAGTACAGCGCGGGCAATCAGTGTTTGCGGTGTTTTACTTTGAAATAATAGTGCGTATGTATGTATGTGTGTGTGTGTGTGTGTGTGTGTGTGTGTTGCATGAATAACATTCTATGATCTTCAGTGCTGATTAAATTGGAATAAACATAAAATATACTGCACAAACGCAGTGTCGCCATTTTTTTGCCATTGGTGCAGACGGTTCAACTGTTAGTCCCGCTGGAGCATTCTACTGGGACCAACATTTAAACCAAGTGGAGTAAGTGCTTGGGGTAACAGTTGAGCCCTTGCAGTTACTCCCGCAGTTAGTCCAAAATTGGTTCAAAATCTGTGGCAGCGCATTTAAACCCCTAAAGGACCAATGGCATACCCCACTTTAGTCTTTTTCGGCTTAGAGTGTACGCTCAAGCCCGAGATCTCAGCTTCAATTGAACGTTGCTGCGGTAGTCCTATAGGTACCATCAGCTCAACAGTGCCCAAGCACCGACATTTCAGAGCGTGCTCTGGAACCATGCCTGATTCGCAGTAGCACTCGGCCGCCACGTCTCTCAGAGCCTAGATGCAGCTCTAAAAGAACCCACGACCTATTTATTTACGTAGCTGTCCAACGCTCGGGAGCTTACATGAAATCCCAATTCAAGGGTAGCAGCGAAGTGCGTGTACCGCCAAATGAGGACACGGCATGACAGACGAGGTGCGGCATGCACACCTCGTATGTCAGTGCCGTGTCCTCAGTGGCGGTGCACGCACTTTGTTAACCTATTACTTCTCACTACCACATTGCAGTTTAAAAAGTACAAATAATGTTATTGGCTTCACTGTCTGCTACTTTCATTGAATCGTGTCTAACACGGAAACAGGAACTTGATTGATGTCCCTTCCTTCTTATTATCCCAGACAAACTTCTTAAAGCAGAGCTCAATGCCTGAAATGAACCAATTCTGTCGCGGCCTCGGTCACACGCACAGCCCTATACAGGCGCCTGACTTCGGGAAGGAAAAAACAAGAGAAAAAAGCGCAGTCGAGGATGGAGGGTGGAGCTATTCTCCAAAAATATTTGCTGAAGTAGCCGTATGAAGACATGAACCGTGGGTGACGCTCCTGCCAACACATAAGGCATCGTCAACGACTACAACGGTATACCTCCGAAAGGGTAGGCGGAATGCATTGACGCCTGTAAGATGCAAGACGAGGACCGATGCTTTGGTTTTTTTTTTTTTTTTTACCTATAATGACCTAAAGGACGCCCTGAGAAACAACCATAGGGGATCACTCCAAGCGGTTCTGCAACACACCGATCCACACAAAACATGCTCTTCCTGCACATCGCCACAATGAAAAGGGAGCAAGCTAGACTCGAAGACAACGTGGTGAGAGTTGTTAGAGACCAATCCGTCGCTGTCGAAGCAAGCGAAGGTCGTTTTGCAGCTGCCCTGAGCAAGCAGGATAATGGCGATGTTTTCTTTTCGAGAGGGAATCGCACGCATCTTACTTGTCTGAAACGCAATAAACAAGGAATCGCTCTGTTACACAACGAGATATGCTGATACACATTTATATTCCTTTTTCAGAAGGCTCGAACCATGTGCGAAGGGAACATAACTTGGAAAATAGGGCGAAAGTGTGTGCACATCGTACAAGGCCAGCGGAACCTTTATGTAGGCAAGATACTTTATAGTCCATTTTTGCCCCATGATGTAGACATTTTTACGTTTCGGCATTTCGATGTTTTAATTTTTGGACATTTGAATTTCGTATTTTCAGTTCTTAAGAGTTTTCGGTGTTCTAGATGTCGGCATTCTGATAATTCGTCATTTCGATTTTTCGGCGTAATGAATGCCCCCCCCCCCCCCTAGTATTGTCGAATTTCGCGCGACGGAATACGAACGCTTTAAAAAAATACCTGGCGACTCACGCTTTCACTGACCTCTTTCACCGAAAACAACTAAGAAACGGTGTTGTTTCAATGACTCTGATTAACGCACCACGCCGCAGAATACAAACGAGCTAAGCGCCGGTATTTGTGGCTCCAGCAATGCACGTACACACTACAGCTCCGAAAACTCCCTCCCACCCAGAGTGTGTGAACGCCGCTCGATGGAGGTGCTTAGCATGCCGCAGCGGCGACGATGGTCGCATACAAGGCAGTGCGATATGCGGTCAACTTTAAAATGTTTCAGAATTCCTCGGGGCTGCACCGGCCCCGCCTTATCGCATTGGCAGATCGAGCGAAGGCGTCGGCCATGCGGCCAGTTTACTAAGCGCCGGAGACGAAAAGGTTCGAGGGACTACCCCTTTGAAAGAAACAAACAAAGCGTCGTTCGTTAGCAAGGACGGAGATACCTCACGTAAATTATTATTTTATTCGCGAGTTCCCGTTGAAGCAGCGTTCGGCTGCTGCTGCTACTACAACTTTCTAATTACACTACGTTAGCAAAAAGAAATAAAAGGCCGTCACAGTTGCTGGACAGAGCGAGACTAAAAACTAATAACCCGAATCACGGAGAAATCAAAATTGCAGTTAACAGCCGAGGTTGCTCAAGACAACATCGGCCATCGACCGGAAATTAAATAAGCATGAGCCTGCAAACAGACCCCGCAAGACTCGCAGATAGAGCACAAGGCCGTGGGTTCGATAGCCGGCCGTGACAGCGGCATTCCGATAGGGAATGAAAACACGTGACCGGCTGCACTCCGATTTATACCGAGCGGTCCGAATCAATCCGTAGTGGCTCCGCTCTACGCGGCTGACTTCATAAGCGCAAGGTCCCTCGGAGACTTTACATCTCCGCCCAGATTGCGAGTCACTTGCAGAAGACATAGAACGATTATTTGGAGCCAAACTTTCACAGCTTATTATTATTATTATTATTATTATTATTATTATTATTATTATTATTATTATTATTATTATTTAGGACGTGTTCTCGTTTGCGGAGCGTTTCTGATGCGCGTCTCCACAGCAAAATTCTAGAAATACTTTATCGGAAACAACGGATCAGGCGAAAAAAAGAAAAAAAGGGGAAGGGGGCGAACTTGACCAAGTCGATATCTGCTCAAAGTCGCCAATCGCTCCTGCGCGCACGGTATTAACACCACGAAGGCGCGCTGTCTCGCGGCGGGTTCGTAAAGGCATGAGTTGCGGTCCTCCTGTACACAGGAAAAGCAGCGAAAACCGCTTGGCGACGAACTACGCCCAGGAGAAAAGCTCCTCCAGTCTCAACCGGTTTGTCCCTTGGCGATGAGCCATTCTGCCGACGAGTCGGGAAAACATTTAACCACCCGAGGGCATTCGTGTGCGTCGAGCACCGCCCTCGACAAAAGGACACACCGTTTTCTCGAAACACACGGATCAACGCTCGCAAAGTCACCGCGAGCGCCGATCAAGTGCGGTAGCTCGGTGTACACGCGTTTGCACTAGAAGAGGCAATACCTGTCGTCACTTTAAAGAGCCCCAGGTGGTCGAAATTTCCGGAGCTCTGCACTACGGCGTCTCTCATATTGTTTTTTGGGACGTTAAACCCCAGATATTATTGTATCTATCGTGAACGAACCCCGTAACGGAACCCTGCACTGAGCGCCCTTTCAGAACTTAAGTTGCTTTCGGGGAAAGATATTCGTTGCTAGATAAGCAGGCAGCCAAAGCCCAACGAACGTCGACGTGACGTCACGGTTACCTAAGTGAATTCCTGCAATATTTGGACTGCTATAGAGGCAGTAAATATGGTACTCAGCTATGCTAGTTAGTTCATGGCTAATACTGGCTTTAGCAGCGGAACTAAAAAATCGAGGGACAAAGGAAGGACAGACTTCGCTGTAATTACTAAATTTAGGCGCGCTTGGCAAATTGATTGATTTGTGGGGTTTAACGTCCCAAAACCACCATTTGATTATGAGAGACGCCGTAGTGGAGGGCTCCGGAAATTTTGACCACCTGGGGTTCTTTAACGTGCACCCAAATCTGAGTACACGGGCCTACAACATTTCCGCCTCCATCGGAAATGCAGCCGCCGCAGCCGGGAATCGAACCCGCGACCTGCGGGTCAGCAGCCGAGTACTTTAGCGCGCTTGGCAAAATATACAGTCATACACGCACAGACATCCCTGATTTGCGCCTATAGTGTCGCTTCCACGAACTGATACTATCGGCAAGAGGGATTATATATATATATATATATATATATATTCAGCAGGAAGTTCAAGGGGTCTGGTACGTATAAAGAACACAAGCGAGTACACGTACGAAAGAGCAATACTTTTATGCCAACGTTTCAGCCGTGGCACGGCCTTCGTCAGGGAATGACGAAGGCCGTGCCATATATATATATATATATATATATATATATATATATATATATATATATATATATATATATATATATATATATATATATATATATATATATATATATATATACTTGTCAAAAGCAATGACGCTGCACTAACGCACATTTTCCCCTCCTCGGCATCGATGGCTTTCTTGATTTCTCGTCTTGGATGCGAAGCACCTTATAAGCTCGCAGAATCCGGTGGCATCCGCGCTCAACTGCGCATGCACATCGTCCCCCCTCTTTCTCCTCACCCACGCTCCACCTCTCTTTTGACTCGCGACGCCAACGCAGGCAGCATCTGTTGAACTACTACGCACGCCCCGCCCTCTCTCTCTTCTTAGCATCCTTCGCCGCCGCGCTTACACCACCACTACACTGTACCCCCCCCCCCCAGCGCGTATACGTCCCCTCCCTCTCTTTCTCATCTCCTACGCTCTCCCTCTCCCACCTCGCAACGCCGGCACAGGCAGTGTTTGCTAGCGAGTTTCTGGACTGAAAAAAAAAAAATGGCCCCGTATCTACATGTTCTACTGCAAATGTCGTCGAAAGACGATAGTCTTGCGTCTGGGGAGAGTGAACAAAACGTTTATTTGATGTTCTGCGCAAGAAAATCGGTGAATGGTATTCTGGAAGCGCTGCGTCAGAGTGCCTCGAGCGTGCAGCGGAGGCGAACGAGCGCATCAAGTCACGTCACGCGTGAGGCATGAGCGCTATCTGGCAGTTATCTTGGAAAAACGAAGCGCGCGCGGCATGCGCACCCGTCTCGGAGGTGATAAGGTGTAGAACGCAAGGCGACGGGTAGGTGCCACCACCGTGCCGTCTTAGCAAAGCGTTGGAAACACTCGCCTTTTCGTGCAAGCGTTGCATCGTCAGCGCAGCGTGATAAGCGCTACGGTCCTTAGAATTATTTATGTATGCCTTTTCTAGTAAAAAGGCACATATACAGACTATTGACGTGTTGTTATAGTGCCTCATATATGCGCAATAATTGTTTTTTTAAGTGACCATAACACAAGTATTATCGCTGAACCTTGAGCAATATTGGTGGACGCTGCGGATGGGGTCGCCGGTTTTGGTTATCGTTAGGTGCCGTTTAGACTGTAAGGTATTGTTAAGGGTGGACAAACAGACACATGGACAGACCGAAATTTTTTTTCGTTGAATTTCCCCAAGAAAGACCATCGTCTTTAAAAAGCGACTGCTCGCGCTGCACTACCGTTCACTGGCCACCCCGTATATAGCTATGGATCTTGACCTCCAAGGTAGTGCCGGTGGGAGATTTTTCCTGTGCGTTGTGGAACGAAAAAATCGCAGCGTGCACGTTGACTGGAAGCGGCCTGCGGGTCTCTCAGTTAAATCGATGTCTTATGTCTCTCATGCCCATTAGCAGCGATTGGCGTGTTCCAGTAGGAAACACCGGTCCATATCACCACGTGCTTTGCCCACTGTAGCCGTGATGGGCGCCAGCGTCAATACCGCCGTCAGTGCAAGCGGTAACGGCCGCTGCTTCGCAAGTACACACGGTTCCCTTTAGTGGGAGATGTAATTTTTATACAGGAAAATCTGTAGAAAAAAACGCACGGGACGAAATACGAGCCATGCCAGCAAGCGATCGCATATCACATTCCCTTGGTATGCGGCCAGGCTTATATAGGCCGAACAGCTCGATGCCTCAATGAGCGGACATGGGAACATGCTGCTCCACTAGAGACAACAGGACTTTGTGGTCACCTGGCGGCTCATTGCCGAGACCGCGCGTGCCAGGCGTATCTTGAGAAAGTATTCTAAAGAGGAAAAAATAGCAAAAAATTTTTACCGATAAAAAAATGAAAAAAAAAAACCTCCGACCCAACAGCAAGTCCGATTTTTCTGAGCACTGTAGAAAGGTAACCCAAAAATTTAACTATAATATGCATGTCCTCTCTTTCTTGTCCTTTCGTGTCTTAGTTGCTCGAGAACAACAATGTCCTAAATGTACCAGGCCTGTCGCTGCTGAGACACATGTCTATATCGGTCGGACCAGCGCCTCAGGACGCATAAATAATTTATTTCTGGCTGTGCTTTCAGTAACTAGCCACGAAATAAATAAGGATATCAATGACTATGCCATGTTTACACAATTAAAATCACAGAGTTTCTTATAAATACACGAGAGGGAACTCTGGCGCTAGTGTCTACAGGAGCTGCAACGCACGGCGCTTCAGCGAACATGGGAATGATGGGTAGTACATGGATTTGTCTAAGCTTCGTTCTTTCGGCTCCGTTTGGCTCCGCATGGCCTAAATCCACTTTGCCGCAAGACGAAGTTCAACAAAGGTTCAGCAGTTACGCCTTACCCCCTTGACCTTTTTAAGGCTCACCAATTCAAATAAGCTCACGAAGCTCACAACGGTTCGTTCTTTATTCGAAACAAACCAGACCGCAACAATAAACAAAGCCATAAGTGCGCTCGAAGTGCGCAAGCACGAAGACTAGCCAAATCCGCGTACTACCCACCATTCTGATGGTGGCTGAACTATCGAAGGGCCCCCCAAGAGTTAATTTTAAGAAATTATATGGTTTGAATGACTTGTGACAAACCCTGAACGGACGCAAGGCTTTTAAAAAGAGCATGCAGAATGCAGCAACAAAATCGAGTGACTCGATTATTTGGGCCCAGAGCCCTTTCGTGAAACCCACATTATAGGGTGCGATAAAATATTGTCGTCGTGCGACGATGACCGGAAGTGGGGGCAGTACAGAATAAGATGGGTGTGACCTTCGCATACCCACGCCACCATTCCGGCAACTTCGAGTTCAAGAAGTTGGTCACGTCTCAGCGAAACACTCACAAGCACCTCACAACACTGGTTCATTCTACAAACGTTCAGGAAGCACCAAACAACCTCTGGAACTTCCTTTGTTGTAATTAGTTCTAAACCGAACTCTCGACGCTTCAATGAGCACCAGCAACGATTCTTACATGTGAAAAGTATAGCTTAAGTATGTACTACCAAAGCAAACTTCACAAAATTGCAAGGCCCTGAAATACTACGACCGCAGGTGATGCCAATAAACCTATCGGTTACCGGATATGACCGAGAATCAAGAACATTGCCTCCCAACATGCAACACCTGCACTGAGGTCATACGCCACGCTGCGTTCACAACGTTCCAGACTCTGAGTCATGTCCGGGGAGCAATTATGGCGGCACCTTTCTTTTCTGTATGTAATTCCTACGTTTAGCTATCAATAGACTGTACGCTGTTGCGAGCCTTTTTGCGACATATCCCCTCGAACTACTCCAAACGTCAAATTGGGCCTAGTGGACACGCCATAGTTACAGTATCTCTCTAACTATAGCTGTCTCCGCAGCCCGAAAATCCGTCGCACCCCAGGCTTTCTTAGTGCAGCCTACTGCCCCAAAGTTCACAGTACGCGACTACGCTGTAGCCTGAACGAGTAAAAAATGCGTTTTTACAGCACATTATGCGAAAGCGTTCTCTCTCCCATTCGCGCAGTCCATCATACAGGGCTCAGCGCTTTCCATTATAAAAATAATGCCTCAGTTCTGAACTAGACCATTAAGGCTGGGCCTCGAGAGTTAATGGTGCAATAGAAAGCGGCGCGGCGCCTCCACTGTTGACATTTGTTTTCTCCAGGCCCTTATCTTGGCGGTAACATAAAGACGCTGCGTCATGAACGACACTAGTGCCTTCTTAAAGTCACAGGAAGAGTGACAGCGCGTGAAAAAGAAGTTCCAATCGCGTGTAGCGCGCAGGTGCCATACTGGCCGCCTTTTTTTTTTATCGCGATAATGCATATTACCACTTTTTCGTCCATACAGTTCTCTATAGCAAATCCTTGCCTGACCCGCTATTACTTCATATCAACGAATCAAATAACCATTTCACGCGCTCTTTGCCTCTCAAGTTACCCACCAAATTAATTAGATTTAAATACCAAATTATACAGGTACTTTCATCATCCCAACAAGACATATTTTAGAGAGCAAAAAAGAAGGAGGACTCGGCAACCACGTTTTAATTAAATTCGTTCCAGACCAGAAAGTGCAACGATGATTATATGTGAGGCCAATTATGCTTTGTACCGGGTGGACTCACTATTAGCGTCCTAGCTCTCTACAACAAAGCTCTCTAGAAGTCTTGCCTGAGAACTCTGTCTAGAAATTAGCAATCACTGCATTGTGAAGAGGCAACTGGCATGCGCAAGACGAGGTCATTCGCGCGCAAGTCAGCAGCCAAAGCTCCATGCAATGTCGCAACTCAGCCGACTTCGCTCTCACCGCAAGCGGCGTCTCGGTAGGGAGGCGAGGCAACCTCGAAATTCACGCAAAATTTATCCACTACATAAGTCGCGCGTATCATTAAAACCAGTAGGTTGTCAAAACAGTATTGCCACGACATTTTCAAATAGTTTTTTTTCCTAGTCATTAAGTGCAAATACCGGCAAGCTTCAGAGCAACCTCTATAACTTACGTTATACAACAGCCATCTAAAGGTCCCTTTGACTTAGTTTCCCTTGAAGGTGTACGTGTCAAGATGTTACGACACCTAAAGCGGTTGCAAGGGGAGCAAGATATTGCGACGTTTCGTAGTGGTCAATGCGCACGCCTGGCGGTCTATTCTGCTGCTATAATTTAAGCCGCCCATTGAGTGACAGAAAACTGATGTGACAGGAAAGCAATAGTCGCGGTATAGCATGCTCGATTTTGTACATTTGTTTTCTCTCACAAAACCAGAGGCTTGTAAGAAGTGGTGCAATAAGTGCAAAAAAGAAAGGCAGTGAACGAAGATTCCGCAGGTGGTCGTTATTTCCTGTCGCTGTTTCATTTCTGACTCGGCCAGCAAACAAACCCATGGACAGCTTACCAAAGAGCAGGAGAGATAGCAAGCGCTCATGTCGATATTCGCGATTACACCAGCTGAAACCGCCGTGCTGCGGTCGATTGCCCTATATTGGACATCATGGGCACCGGAACGATGTCGTAATATAACTTGGATATACTTGCGAAACACTATCAGTGGCGAAACTATCCTCTCCCCCACAAATTCGCATTAGTTTGTGATGCTGCACGGCGCTCCTTCGTGGGTTGCAGAGATTATCGTATCTCTCTAACCTTAATCCACTACAATCGTTAGTTCGACGACTCCAGGTTCGCATTCGCCGCCTGCAGCCTCACCACGGGTGAAATGCAGCAGAGATTTGCGAAATCGCACAAGTGTCATTTTTTTTTTTTTTTTTTTGCGCTGTAGCACCAACGATCAAGGATTGAAGGCGACAAGCTACTAACTGCATCTTACTACGGCGAAAACCTTAGATGGCCTATCAAACACGCAACTTGTATAGGCGTCAACACGAGTAATGTGAAAAAGCATCATCTGATGTCATGGTATTTCGCGACCGATATAGATCGCCGAAATTTGTGCATCACTATGATGTCATTACATGGCGCTGTCGTTTAGTCAAAGGTGGGCCGATTTCGGAGGCACTGCTAAACCACGTAAGGTGCTGACAGATGTCGGGGCAATTGAATGAGAAGAAAAAGAATGGTTTTCGGCTTCCAGTCGTGTAAGCGGATGCATACAAAACTATGCGATTTCTTTTTTATCCCACCTGCCTTTAGAGAAAAAAACTAAACATTAAAAAATGTGTCCCACTAGCCATAGCGACGCGTATATATATATATATATATATATATATATATATATATATATATATATATATATATATATAACTTTCATTGATTGCTCAAACCTTGTGATCGTAGCATTATCAGCGAGAACGGTATATTCACACATTTCATGCGTTTATGAAATAGTAACAGCCGGAAACCGTGATGACGTTGTACTTTCTGATCCTGCAGGCAATTTCGCTCAAGGGCTAGGGCTACGATTACCAGCGCTTAGCTTCCGCCTCTCGACTCTAACACGAACAGTAACGTAGCCACTTTATAACCCCCCTCCCCGTTAAACCCCCTAAAAAGATTTCATTTGATTTACAGGCTTCAAGGGCGTAACATCTGATGACTTGGAAAGAAGAGCCCACACGTCAACTCCATTACAATGGAGAGCATTTTGCTTCCCGAATAGAAGATACCGCAAGTCCGACTGCGCGCTGCTGTTGCACACACTCCGTTAATGTGACCGTGCACAGACGAAAAACAACGCGTTTTGTTTTTCTTTTCTTTACTAGTTTCCACCTTCCGAAAGCTTACCCTGAGGTCACCATATCTCTCAATGCGGGGACGGACAAGGGTCAGACTTTTACCGAACGCTTGTTATTGCTGGCATATGAATGGTCATTTTAGTGTACGTCTGTGACTCTGTAACGCCAATCTCCGTGCCGAGTGACAGGAACTCGTATACCATGACACAGGCGGGCACAGAGTTTCATACAATAATACCTAGAGAGGAATCTGGCGCTAGCGTCAACACGGACTCCTTCAGCGGCGATTGTACCCACATGGGAATTATGGGAAGTACAGGCTTCGGATCTGCTTCGTTGTTGAGATTCGCTACCACTGTTTTTCGACTGTGAAACAAAGTGATATGAACTTTTTTTTTTCAACTAAATCTTGCTTGATTCCTTTATACGTAAAAACTTATTGCAAAAGGTTTCCGTGACCATGAGATGGAAACCTGAAAAAATTCAATTACCAGAGTATGCATTGCTCTGCCATTGTGTTCTAGGTTTGACATCAGGTTACAAGGATTTTTTTACAATTGAAAACAACAAAACAGGTCCGTTCTTCCCTCAAAACAAAGCAATATCTATTTGTGGAAATAAGGGTACTGTACTAAGCCGGAAACACTCAACATCGTCTGCAGTGATGCCAGGTGCCTATGTTCAAGTGGCCACCCACAACGCGTATCTCGTTTTGTTGTGAAGACGAGTCACAGGAGCGTGACGTTGCGTACACTTATTTTCGCCATCGATTTGCAATCGATCCGAGTGAATTTTGGCAGGACACCCTCATAAAAAGACGTGAACACCATGCAATATCGTGCACTGGCCTACGACGCTACATCACTGCGCAGCGGTGAGTGCATAACGTTTCGCTAAAACTGTGTAATACACTCTGTGAAGCTGACACGTCGCACACACACACACAAAAAGAGATCTACAGCAGTCATCATCCTCTCTGAAAGACAAAGGCACTGCTTGAGTGCATGGCTCCGCGTCCCAGTGACCACCCACCCAGCACGAAGACCGAAACCAAAACTGTAGAAGAAGATCCATAGACAGCTCGCTAGCTAACGTGATCCAACATGAAGCCTGTACTTTCAATCACTCCTATAGTGGTACAGCGATCACAGCGCCAGTTTCCTCTCTGGATTATTGTATGAAACTCTATGCAGGCGGAATACATCCGTGGACAAAACACACGTAAAATAATTTTTCCGCAAACCAACTGCCCCGAAAAATCTACATGGCGTAAAAGTGAACATAACCGTGTGGGATTTCGCCAACATGACAAAATGTCGTAAGCATTTTTGCCTCAAAACACGACCATTTACATAAAAAGCGAAGATCGTGCAAATTTTGTACTTCCGAATATGTCAGTGATGGAAGTGTGTGTGTTTTTTTTTTTTTTTTTTTTTTTGAGCACCGTTTGGAGCAGGAAAAGTACTGCTTTAGACCAGCCATAAGTGTTTTCAGAGCAGAAAAAAATGCTGGTATACAGCAGCTATTGGTGTTTTAGGAGCCGATATTCAATTTACCATACATTAATTGAGATTCAGAGCATTATCTAAGCATCTCGTAAATATTAGCATTTCTTATGAAATGTATTTGATAGGCAACAATCAATAAGATTTCCTGCAGAAAAGAATGGCAGTTTGTCACAACTGTGCTCTGTAATGAGCTACAATTTAAAGTACTCGTATTTGTGGCAGATATCGAATCAAACCGGAAAGCTGATTGCCACATTTTATAAGCAAGCACAGTCCCACATAAGCGTTGGAAAATATGCAGTAGATAATCGGTATGAGATAAAAGCAATCCTGCTCATTTTCACATTTCACCACATTACCCTGAATGTCTAGCTGAGAAAAAAAAAAACAGCCAAATGAGCTATATGCTTAATATGTAAATTCTTGTCGCACAAATGAGATGAGATTCGATAATGCTACACACTAGTAACGCACTAGGATGATAGTACACACATTCTTTATCAGTTTTTCAAAGACTTGCGAGTGCGTCAAACAGCAAAAGTTCGTCATTCTAATTCTCTCAGTGTCGGAGCAGGTTTGGAGCAATTACCAACAAAAATTACTGTTCGGAGCAGCATGGAGCAGCCATTCTCTTTTTGGAGCAATTTGGAACAATTGGGGCAGCACTTTCATCACTTGCTCCAACTCGTGAAGTGCAGCGTGGATTTTCGCCGTTAAAGGACAGGGAATGGTGACACGCTTTGTGACACACTTTGACACGCTGCTTTGCGATTCCTCTCGTGCTCGTCGCCGCGCAGCGCAAAGGCGGCCGGCCGCGACGTCACGATGACACGGCGACGCCATTGGCTGGAGGGAGGTCGTTTGACGGCGAAACAGCCACACTGCTCTCGACTTGCATTAGAGAGTCGCCGCTCTTGAGCTAGTTACCTTACTCAGCATGCGCCCGAGGTGGCTGATGTCAAATTACGTCGCGCAATGTACAATCCAGCGTCTATGCAACGTGCGCGCGAGAGGTCGCCGAGCGCACGTAGAGCCATGCAGGGAATGCCAGCGAACAGCGATAAGAATTTTAGAACCTCAAAGCAGAGTAGCTACACTGTAAGGTACTTGTTGAGAAGCCGCAGGGCGTTCACGTGCGCAACATGTGTGCGCACGCGAATGCTTCCTAAGGCGTTTTCTACGCATATGCACGCCACCTCCACGACTTCACGAACTTAATGCGGCCAGTAAGTTGTACCGAGCACGCATCGTGTGCGTTCCTCGATGCTACGAGGCGTGCACGAAATCGCTGGGCATACACACGGACTCGTCAAACCGTTACTTGGTGCGGAGTTACTTGGTACCCGCAGAACATTCGAAGGCCGCTGCAACAGTTTCCTCTAAATGACGAGTACTTTCATCGACTAGCTTCACAACCAATCGAATGAAGTACTTTTTCCTCGGCAGATGAAACTCGTGCGAGCCACGATTGCTGGAGTCGTTTCCGTACGTTCAAGTCAGCGTCTTCCATTACTGTTCTTGATTTCGCCGTTGTCTAACGAAGTCAGCAGCGCACCACACGGCACGCAGCTACGATTACATTTTCGGCATGCCACCGGAGTGTCATTTTTAACCGTGCGATAACGATGACGCTACCACAGCGAAACAGTGCCAAACGCTTCAATCGGTAACAGCAGGAGGAAAAAAACTCCTGCAAGGATTCTATTCCCAACCACGGTAGTTTCAGTTAAACAAGTGAACTGTAGAATATTGTTCAGGCTTTATTGCAAGAATGTATGTAAGGAAATTATATTTAAAACGACGCCGGCAAAAAAGCAAGCAAGAATGAGTCGGATGTTAGACAAATATAATGGCAGCTTCTGAACGAAAACTTACATCCCTAATATAAAGCATATATCTCGCATGTCAGTGTTGTAAGCTACAAGGTCCCTATGAACACCAGTATAACCTAAGGAAAAGATAAATAACTTGCTGCGAAAAGAAGTCGTGAACAACGGCGCTATAGCTGTCGTAGAGTATATCGCACATGTCCGCTTAATGTGCATGGTATTTATCTGCTTAATGCGCATTTTTCCTCCAAAAATGCAGATTTGCCAACTCGCCCTACTAGTTAATTACTTTTGCGGGCAGCCACCTTCGCTTCAACCATGCCAGCCTCCGAAAAAAAAAAAACGCGCCGCAATGCTCAGCTGCGTTAGGCTTATTGTGGCTTCCATGATACAGTGAACTTTAAATGGGTAATTTTTCGAGTTTTTGTGAATGATTCTTCCACGTTTTATCGTTAAGAGGTCAGCTGCTACAATTAACACTCTTCTCAATGCATGCACTGGATGGTAACACGATATTATAACGTATAAACACCTAACAAACCAGCATGCAGTTGCACAGAGCTTCGAAGCTAGCACCCGTGTCCCCTACAAAGTGTAGCGCTTTGCTATTACTGGTGCTCAGGTAAGGCAGTGGAGGTAAGTACAGGAAAAAAGCAAAAAAAAGGCTGTGTATGGACCCCTTGCTCTGACTTGACAAGAGGAGGTGGGGTCCTAACAGAGCAGTTGCATATTTTTTGGGATGAGAACTGCCATAAAAGAGCAGCTAAAACGAGGTCTTGGTTTTAAAAAAAAAAAGTAATTTATAACCAGCAATCAAATGCAATTCGTTACCCTTGACAAAGCAATCACTTGTGTTATAAAATAACAAGAAAAAATTTATTTGATTTCAATAATTGATTACTTCTAACACATTACGTACAACTCTGGTTATTAGAGCAAAGGGTCGGCAAAGCTTTGCGGCAAAGAGCCAAGATGCATGAAGCAAGACACTAGGAGGGAAGGTGCAGGAGGATTTGTAGGCAAAGAGAGCAAAATTCGGTGAACGGGTGATAATATACAAGAGCACCAAAATATTGACTAAATTTTTGTTAAATTCTGGCTAAGTGTGAAGATGGGGACAGAATGCCAAATGAAGGCATTTGTTTTGCTTTGTTCCAGTCTAACCCCATTTGAAAACAAAACTGCAATGCCAGCCTTCAGAAGGGAAGTGAAAAGGAAACGGTAGGATTCTGAGGCCCTGCCTGGGCTGCATAGGACTGCCTCGCGGGCCCCCGATTGCCGACCCCTGTCTTAGGGTATAAGTGACTTCTTTATATATTACACACAATTGCTTTTAACAATGCCTGCAACAAATACCTTCATTGCAGTCCTTGAGCTCGCTTACTTAGAGCAGCAAACACTACTTGCAGAAAAAATCCGCATGCACAATTGGCTAGTTCGTGTAAAAATTCCCCGATTACCTTTTCACCTAATTACATTACGGCACACACCGCACATTACAAACTGTGACTCGCGAATTCCCAAACCATATCTATCCGTTCTGAATAACATCCCAGCATGGCAATAGTTTCAAGACACTCATTCCCTAAACGTGCAACGGAATACACCGGTGTTCATGTTACTTTCGTCCTTGAATGCATAAATGGGGCTTTGTTTTAAAAAGCAACTGGAACAACGCCGCATTTCGACTGCAAGTGTCATGGTGCTGGATAAATGCCACCCTCGGATTCCATTCACCACAAACATGCCTAGCACACTCAGCTGCCCAAGTTCCAAATTTGCAATATATCCCCTAAAGCAATTAATCTATCTATGAGATAATAAGAGGATTTTAAGTAGATCATGCATTTCGATTTCGCAGGTGTTAATGTGCACTGCTGGGCGTAATCAAGCTCGAGGACTATAATCTTGCTACAACCTGTTACAAAGTTGTGCATTTACCCAGCATTTACCAAATGGGCCTTAATATCAAAATTAACACACCGTTATTACACAAGCGAGGCAGCAGCGATGGCACAGTGGTTAGAGCATCCGCCTCGCATGCAAAAGGTCCGTGGTTCAAATCCCGGTGCCGCGCAGTTCCCAACCGGATAAAAAAAAAATCCGCGTGGTGATAGAACTGTATTACGAGGCCTGGGGTGCGGCCTCACCGGTAACCACCGCCGGGAACGCACTCCCTCACCAGAGAAGGATTGGCCACCCTGGTGCAGTATTTGGCCACTACCTCCCACATGCATACGTCAAATAACTCCCGGCCCTCAGTCCCCAGCAGCTGCAAAGCAACTGACCACGGCGGCGGTCAGATCTGCAACGCAGCAGAGGGTGCTAAGAATCTCTGGATCCGGACAGGCCGCCATTTGAACCTGAACTTGGCAACGTTTAACGCTAGAACCTTATCTAGTGAGGGAAGTCTAGCTGTACTATTCGAGGAGCTAGAGGGTGTTAAATGGGATATAATAGGGCTCAGTGAGGTTAGGAGGACAGATGAGGCCTATACGGTGCTACAGAATGGGCACGTCCTTTATCGGGGCTTGGCTGGCAGAAGAGAACTGGGAGTGAGGTTCCTAATTCACAGAAACATAGCTGGCAACATAGAGGAATACTATAGCATTAATGAAAGGGTGGTAGGTATCGTAATTAAACTGAATAAGAGATACAAGATGAAGCAAGATGAAGGTAGTACAGGCATACGCGCCTACATCCAGCCATGATTACCCTTCAGTTGAAAGCTTGTATGAAGACGTGGCATCGGTAATGAGTAAGGTAAAAACACAGTATACAATACTGATGGGAGACTTTAATACAAAGGTAGGGAAGAAGCAGGCTGGAGACCAGGCAGTAGGAGATTATGGCATCGGTACTAGAAACACCAGAGGAGAGCTACTAGTAGAATTCGCAAAACGCAATAATTTACGGATTTTGAATACTTTCTACTGAAAACGAGAGAACTGCAAGAAGACATGGAGGAGCCCTAATGGCAAAAATAAGAACGAAATAGACTTTATAATGAGTGCACACCCAGGCATCATGCAGGATGTGGAAGTGGTTAGCAAGGTACGATGCAGTGACCATAGAATGGTACGGTCTCGCATTCGCCTAGACTTGAGAAAGGAACGACAGAAACTGATACACAAGAAGCCAATCAATGAGCTAGCACTGAGAGGGAAAGTACAGGAAATCAGAGTCTCCCTTCAGAACAGGTACTCGGCTCTTAGTGAGGAAACCAACCTTAGCATAGATACAATGAATGATAACCTGACGAGTATCATTAAGGAGTGTGCAGTGGAAGTTGGAGGCAGGGTAGTTAGACAGGACACTGGCAAGCTTACCCAGGAAACGAAGAATCTCATTAAGAAGCGTCAAATCATGAAAGTCTCAAGTACAACAGACAAAAAAGAACTGGCAGAGCTTTCGAAGTTGATTAATAGGCGTAAGGTATCCGATGTAAGAAAGTATAACATGGAGAGAATTGAACACGCTCTGAAAAACGGAGGAAGCTTCAAAGCAGTGAAGAGGAAACTTGGGATAGGCAAAAATCGGATGTATGCACTAAGGGACAAAGAAGGCAATATAACTACCAATATGGATAGGATAGTTAAAATAGCGGAGGAGTTTTACAGAGATCTGTACAGTAGCCGGGACAAACCACGACTTTAATACTATAAGAACTAGCAGTAACCCAGATGACACCCCACCAGTAATGATAGAAGAAGTCAAAAAAGCTTTGGAGAGCATGCAAAGAGGCAAAGCTGCTGGTGAGGATCAGGTAACATCAGATCTGCTGAAAGATGGAGGACAGATTGTGTTAGAAAAACTAGCCACCTTGTTTACGAGGTGTCTCCTGACGGGAAGAGTACCAGAGTCTTGGAAGAACGCTAACATCATCTTAATACATAAGAAAGGAGATGACAAAAACTTGTAGAATTACAGGCCGATTAGCTTGCTCTCTGTAGTATACAAGCTATTTACAAAGGTAATTGCTAACGCAGTAAAGAAAACATTAGAATTCGATCAACCAAAGGAACAAGCAGGATTTCGAACAGGCTACTCAACAATCGACCACATTCATACTATCAATCAGGTAATAGAGAAATGCTCAGAATATAACCAACCACTATACATAGCCTTCATAGATTACGAGAAGGCGTTTGATTCAGTAGATTCAGCCGTCATGCAGACACTGCGGAATCAGGGCGTCGATGAAGTATATATAAACATCCTGGAAGAAATCTACAGGGGATCAACTGCTACCATAGCGCTTCATAAAGAAAGCAACAGAATACCAATCAAGAAGGGTGCAAGGCAGGGGGACACCATCTCCCCAATGCTATTTACGGCGTGCTTACAGGAGGTTTTCAGAAGCCCAGAATGGGAACAGTTAGGGATAAGGGTAAATGGTTAATGGTTGTGCACAAGATTGTACACAAAATGACCCGCGTTCACGCGCCCTTATCTTTCGCTGATATACCAGCGCGTACAACACGTAGTACAGACGCTTTGAACCTTGTACCCTTCCGGTCTCGTTTGGATTGTTTCAAATTCTCTTTTTTTCAGCGTGTGGTGGAAGTTTGGAACAAGCTTGATGGTGCATTGTGTAGACTAAACACTGTAGAGTTCGGGAAAAATTTTATGTGCTAGTCACATAAATTTGTGCGCACTATTGTTTGTTTCTGTGCTTTTGTTGATTTTTCTGTACCCGCTCCTGCAATGTCCCAGGCATGGGACAGCAGTACTTGTAAATAAAAAAATGGAGAGTACCTTAGTAACCTGCGCTTCGCCGATGACATTGCATTGCTGATTAACTCAGGGGACGAATTGCAACTCATGATTACGGAGTTAGACAAGGAGAGCAGAAAGGTGGGTCTTAAAATGAATCTGCAGAAAACGAAAGTAATGTACAACAACCTCGGAAAGGAGCAGCGCTTCGAGATAGGTAATAGTGCACTTCAAGTTGTAAAAGACTATGTCTACTTAGGGCAGGTAATAACCGCGGAGCCGAACCACGAGATTGAAGTAACTAGAAGAATAAGAATGGGGTAGAGCACATTTGGCAAGCACTCTCAAATTATGACAGGTAGATTGCCACTATCCCTCAAGAGGAAGGTATATAACAGCTGTATCTTGCCGGTACTTAGCTACGGAGCAGAAACCTGGAGACTTACAAAGAGGGTTCAGCTTAAATTGAGGACGACGCAGCGAGCAAGGGAAAGAAAAATGGTAGGTGTAACCTTAAGAGACAAGAAGAGAGCAGAGTGAATTAGGGGACAAACGGGGGTTAAGGATATCATAGTTGAAATAAAAAAAAGAGGAAATGGACATGGGCAGGGCATGTAGCGCGTAGACAGGATAACCGCTGGTCATTAAGGGTAACTAACTGGATTCCCAGAGAAGGGAAGCGGGTAAGGGGGCGACAGAAGGTTAGGTGGGCAGATGAGATTAAGAAGTTTGCAGGTATAAATTGGCAGCAGCAAGCACAGGACCGGGATAACTGGCGGAACATGGGAGAGGCCTATGTCCTGCAGTGGACACAGTCAGGCTGATGATGATGATGATTACACAAGCATTGTGACAAAGAAAAGAGCATAGTGGTGCATAAATGAAACATGCAGGGAGAAGTCAACGAAAAAACCTGCACTACAGTGGAGGAAGACAAGAACAGGAAAACTGCACTGTGCATTGAGACTGAACAAGCTGCCCAAATAAGCCCCCTAACACATGATTCTCAAGTAAATGTGCACGGTGCTACCACTCAACAGGCAGAGCTATACCAGGGCAGCCTGTAGCCAAACAAGACAAGTGCTCACTGATTGAACATTATTGAGTACGAAACATCTTCAGGCAATATCCCGAGTCTCACAGATCGCATGCTGGGCCAACACTGCGAAGTAAAAGTGAAGGCAATAACTAAACAGAAAGTTCACTTGGCAAGGCTGCCTAAATGGCTTTACATTCATTCCCTTTTCAGTTCCTCTACACAACACCATAATCCACACAACATCATGTCTAGGGTAAAAAATCAAAATTTAAAGATTAACAGGAAGAAACTTGTGGCCAAAAGCCTATATCAGCTCGACAGTGAAACCTAAACTGTCACCAGCTCCCTTGAGGAGATCATAGACAAAAGCTTACGCTCCACAAGACTATCTTAATTCATTTGAATCCCTCTTCATTCATTGATTCTCTTGAATTTATGCGGATCCACTCTTGGTTCGCTGCTATGAGTGTTGATCACTCTACTCAGTTTCCTCTAGGATTACACCCAAGTCACTTAGTTCAACCTCAAATCATTCTTGGTTCATTTTAATGTACATTGATTCAATATAAATTCGCTTTATTTGTACTCCTAATCATTCAGCCCTATTACATTTGTATTTATCATAAAAAATTTGGCACTATTTTTTTCATGCCATCACCTTATGATTCCAAACTTTTCAACATACCAGACATTATAAGGCTTTGCCTTGACAAATCAATGCACACATCCATTAAACAATTTACTTGCACTGCACTGATGGGGCACAGCAATAAAATAGTGATGCAGTGCACATGGAAGTCACCACTGTATTACTGGCCCTCGCATAAAACAAAAACATTCAATTTTGTTAATTGCTGCTTCATTAGGACTGTGACAACCATCATTTTTATACATTTTATAAGACAGTAAATGCCAAATTGATATTTATTTCATTGCAGGCAAGTTGCCTCTCCCATACCAATTTTTCAGCCTATGAAGCACACATTCTCATATGACAAAATTAAGTATTATGCCTTCATATATATCTGTTTTTAACTGTTAGCTTAATTTATGAAATTGTACAGTAGAATGTGGTGATAGCCAACTTATCATATGACTACTTTGAGGGGCGGGCATTATTTGCACAGTAAACCACAATTTAAGTAATCATATTCCTCAGCAGTTTGCTAATCACATTTTAAGCTAATTACACTGAGGTGTATATTACAATATAAATTATGGTTGATAAATTTCGAGCACCATTTAAATTATTCAAACTCATTTATCCATCTGAAGACATCTTGACTATGACACCAGTTTCAAGATAGCTATTCCTAAAGTTTGCTACGAGATGCACTACTGTCACAGTAAACTAGCTTAAACACATAAAAAAGACTTTTTATAAACGAAGTAAGTAGAACACCTGCTTATCTTACTGAAGTTTGATGAACCTGATGATACTGATGAGGGTTTCCAAATTTGTGTACACTACACGAAAGCATGTGTTTCCCACAATTTGCTTACCTCGAGTGGCTGTTTAGTCACCTAACCAAGTGCCGGTAAGACACAACAGACAATTTCACTGTTTCTTGTAAGGATAACAGCACATAGCAGGCATTATCATCATTTTCACTGATCATAATGCCCACTTTCAGGGTATTCAACATAACTGCTGTTCAATTTTTTTATATAATACCTAGAAAGACACACATAAACATAAGACAATGATACTGCTATGTCAGTGCTAGAGACATAAAAACATAAAACGTAACATAAGAGACATAATAGGCATACTAATAGGCAAGAAGTGAAGTTCTATTGTACTAATTCTTCAAAGCAGATAATGGTGCCGCCATGATCAAAGTGTGCTACAAAGTATTGACTAGGGCCACAGCAACAAAAAAACATGCACTGTTTTTGTCTCTGAGTGTGCAGAGGCATAATCAGACACTCACCCAAGCAAGATGAAAAATGAAATAGACAAAAAAGTAAATTCATAATGGTTGCCAATAACAAAATGGGCATTCTTCAAAGTATAGTGTGAATTATTATGCTTTGATAATGAAGTGATACCAGCTAGCCCCTTTTTTTAGCCTCACAAGCTGGTGTTATGCAATTCCCCCCCCCCCCCCCTTGTCCAATGCTACTTTCCATATTTTTACTCTAAAAACAACTTCCCCTGATCACCTAGTAGTTATGGTGCTCGACTACTGACCCGCAGGTCACAATAGCTGTGATGACTGCATTTCTGGGGAGGCAAAATATCAGAAGCCCATGCAGTTAGACTTAGGTGCATGTTAAAAAACACCAGGTCAAAATTTATATAGCTCTCTACTGTATTATCTCTCATAATAATATTGTGGTTTTGGAACATAGAAACCTAACAATTACTATTATACTATAAAAAACTCACCGGAGTCAGACAAGGCTTGCTCCTGGCCTGATGGAGATGATCCTCCGCTCTGAAAGTAAGGTGACACACAAGATTTCATGAATTAAAGCCCAGAACCAAGGGACAAATAATTGCATAACAAGAACACCGAGTATACTAAACATGTTGGTCAATGCTAAAAGCACTAGAATTTCAGAAATATTCTTCAGGCACCCGATCTACTTCTTTCATTTTCCTGTGCTACCCTCTGCTGTTTTGGTACGGGCCAGGACAAACAGTTTTGCCAAATGCAATGCCTCTGAGAGAGAAAAAGAGAGAGAGAGAGAGATGTTTCGTGGCTTTTACTTTAAGGGAAGGGTGCATGCGCCAGGACATGCTAACTATGCTCGTAGGCTGACCATTAAATGTTTTTCTGCAGACTGGCCGACTGATTCTAAGAATTAATATCTCAAAGCAACAAAATGGCTGTTACCAGACACTGTACGCCATGCAATTTTGACAACTTGAAGTTCGTTGATATGCACACACAACAAAGTAAACATGCATTTATTACATTCTGACCCGATTAGTACGCAGCCACCGTAGCAGCTCTTGTACTAAGCTACAAAATGCCTTAGCTTAGCCATAAGATGCCAAAGCATTTTTTTTTAAATTCCTTCCCATGTTGCAGTGGTTGCACATTTTTCATACGTGTAGCGTGAAGCACATGGGTGTTTTAGCGTTTGGCTACAACCTCCCCAAGATTTGATCTCAGAATCCTACACTAGATCCAGCCATACGCATCCACCCTTCAGTTAGCACAAACAAAGCAATTTACTTTGTATGAGTATTTCAGTATTCACATTTATATCTACTTTTCCGACTCAGGTATGCCAAGTTGAGCATCTGTTGAAGGGGTGCTGATACATAGCTTAGCCTCACTGGTGACCCAGCATTTACAGCAAAAAGTCTCGATTTCTCAAGTTTCTGACACGTTCACAGTGAACACAAGCATAGCATGCCTTTATACACATAACTAAAGGTTTATATCAGTCACAGTAGCCACATGACACAACAAAACATTAATGAGAAGTGCACATTTGTATTATGCAGGCAGTTTCCATGTAGCAATAGCATCAATATACAGTCCAACCACTAGGATGGTCCAACGGATGTGCAATGGAGCAATTTACGACATGATGCCACCACAACCTCAAGTTTCTATGATGTAACAAGCTGCTTGTTTCACATCCAAAGCTCAATTGCACTTTGCAGGCATTTTGATATGGTCAATAGACCTTTTCCAAACATACAGCCCCTCTTTATTTTCTGGTGGCAATGTTTGGCTAGAGGGCATAATATGAAGGTGTCGTGTGAAATGCATTTATTTCTTCACTTTGGCCTATGCATTGCAACGAGCAGTAATGACACCCTGGTGTGCAAAATTTTGAACCTTCAACAAGAATTTCTCAAAGATTGTACAACTGAAGGAGACAAGCAGATTGGACAAGTTGGTGAGGGTCCATGATAAAAATATTGTCGCGGTTCAACGTAAGCAGTGCATTGAGACGTTGAGTCCGAGGACCGACGGCGTGTGTTTATATGCAGGAGCCAAGAGCAGGCGAGCAAAACAAAAGCACGTTGTCTTCTTCAGTCTCCCTTTTCACGAGGCTGTTAGTGCGCACATCGTCTTCGTTCTTTGTTTCGGGCGCGGCATTTGCCTCCCCTTAAAAGAGCATCGCCCCGATGCTATAGCTGAGCCATTGATTCGAGCATGAAGTCACTTTGTAGAAGCGACGGTGCCTCGCAGAGTCACTCGCTGACGTATGGCTTAATGCGCACTGCGTGCACAAGCTCAGGTCGGTGCTGGCGGCGCCTTGAACAGTTCGGGTTATCCGGGACGACTTCATAGGTAACGTCACTTAGTCGTCGCAGCACTCGATAAGGTCCGAAGTACCTTCTGAGCAACTTTTTGGATAGTCCCCGTCTTCGTACAGGCGTCCACACCCATACCCTGTCCCCGGTTTCGTACGTTACAGGTGTATGACGTAGGTTATAGCGGCCTGCGTCGTACTCTTGCTGTTGGTATATTCGCAGACGTGCGAGCTACCTGGCTTCCTCTGCGCCTTGAGTAAACGCGTCAGCACTCATTTCGTTGTCATCGCATTCGTGTGGCAACATTGCGTTCAACATCGTTCTTACTTTTCAGTCATGAACAAGGCTGAATGGGGTCATCCGTATGGTTTCTTGTTTCGCAGTATTGTATGCGAACGTTATGTAAGGGAGAATCTTGTCCCAGTTTTTGTGATCGATGTCCACATACATTGAAAGCATGTCTTCCAGAGTTTTGTTAAGTCGCTCGGTCAACCCGTTGGTTTGTGGATGGTAAGCTGTCGACTTGCGATAAATAGTACCGCTGAGCACCAACACATGATCTAAAAGCGCGGCCGTGAATGCGGTTCCGCGATCTGTTACAACGATCGATGGCGCACCGTGTCTCAGCACAATGTTCTCTATGAAGAACCGGGCCACCTCCTCTGCTGTGCCTCTCTGGATGGCTTTTGTCTCGGCGTAGCGAGCAAGGTAGTTGGTCGCCACTATAACCCAGCGGTTACCAACACTAGAGGTGGGAAGTGGGCCCAAAAGGTCCATTCAGATCTGGTCAAATGGCGTCAGGATCTGGACAAGGTGTAGCGAACCGGCTCGTTTCGTTGGAGGTGACTTGCGCCGCTGACAATCGAGGCAGGTCCGAACATGATGCTTCACGGCAGCGGTGAGTCTAGGCCAGTAATATCTCCCTCGAACTCTGCACAGTGTGCGCGTGTAGCCTAAATGTCCAGATGTTACCTCGTTGTGGCACGCTTGCAACACCTCAGAACGAAGAGTGGTAGGGACGACAAGCAGGTAGGTGGACCCGTCTGACGAGAAGTTAATTTTGTAAAGGACATTGTTTCGCAGACAGAACGACGATAGTCCTCTTGTAAAGGCTTTGGGCGCATTCTGGCTTCGTCCTTCTAAATAATTAATCAAGCCAAGTAGCTCAGGATCGTCATGCTGGTGATCTGCGATGGTTGACGTGTCGAAGATTCCGAGGAACGCTGTCTGTTCATCAAAAGCAGCAGCCGACTCTATTGGTGATCGAGATAGGCAGTCAGCGTCCGTGTGTCGTTTTCCCGACTTATACACCATCGTTATATCAAACTCCTGTAGTCTAAGGCTCCAGCGTGCCAATCGCCCGGAAGGATCTTTCAGACTTGTTGGCCAACACAACGAATGGTGGTCACTGATAACCTTGAATGGGCGGCCGTACAAGTATGGGCGAAATTTCATAACTGCCCACACCACGGCGAGGCATTCCTTTTCAGTGGTAGAGTAATTTGCTTCTGTGCGTGACAGAGTTCTGCTTGCGTAAGCGATCAGTCTTTCCTCGTCGTCCTGGCGCTGCACAAGCACAGCTCCGAAGCCAACATTGCTGGCGTCAGTATGAAGCACTGTAGGGGCTGTCTCATCAAAATGGGCAAGCACGGGGGTCGTCTGTAGACGTTGCCGCAAGTCATTGAAAGCAGCTTCCTGTTCGTCCCCCCAAACAAATGCAATGTCATCCCTCGTGAGACGAGTTAAAGATGACGCAATGCGCACAAAATCTGGAATAAACCGCCGATAATATGCACAGAGACCCAGAAAACGCCTCATTCCCTTTTTATCTGATGGTGTTGGAAACTGTGCGACGGCGGCAACTTTTTCGGGGTCTGGACGAACTCCTGCGTAACTGACGACATGGCCAAGAAACTGCAGTTCCTCAAAGCAGAAGTGACATTTCTCCGGCTTGAGCGTCAGGCCTGCGGCCCGTATGGCCTGCAAGACCATTTGCAATCGTTCAAGGTGTTCGTCAAACGTTGTAGAAAACACAATGACGTCGTCAAGGTATACTAGGCAGGTTCTCCATTTAAGCCCAGAAAGAACGATATCCATGAGACGCTGGAAAGTAGCAGGCGCGGAGCACAAGCCAAATGGTAAAACCGTAAATTCCTACAGTCCATCTGGCGTCACGAAAGCGTTTTCTTCACGATCCCTGGAGTCTACTTCAATTTGCCAATATCCGCTATTTAAGTCCATGTAAGAGAAGTAACGTGCGTTTCGAAGCCTGTCAATCGAATCATCTATGCGGGGAAGTGGGTACACGTCTTTTTTTGTAACCTGATTTAGCTTTCGATAGTCCACACAGAAACGCAGGCTGCCGTCCTTCTTCTTCACTAGAACAACAGGTGATGCCCAGGGGCTTTTCGACAGTTGAATGACGTCGTCTTCAAGCATTTTTGTTACCTGCTGTTCTATGGCTTCTCATTCTTTTGAAGCCACACGGTACGGATTTTGATGGATTGGTCTAGCCATGTCCTCTGTGATGATTTGGTGCTTGGTCAAGGACGTCTGGCCAACTTTCGAGGTCGACGCAAAACAGTCGTGGAACTCGTCTAGCAGCACAAGCAGGCGTTCCCGTTGTTGCTGAGTTAAAGTAGGGCTGACGTCAAGGTTAGGTGCTAGGTCATGTGGGTCTTGTGCAGGTGTTGCTTCGAGTGCTGAAAAGCAGTCACAAACACCTGCGATCTCGTCGAAATGTGCCAATGTTCTGCCTTTTGGAAGGTGCCGTCGCTCGGAGGTGAAATTGGTCAACAACAAGTTCGTTCGGCCGTCGGTGACATTGACTATTCCTCGTGCTACGGAAATCCCGTGTGTGAAAAGCAGCGAGGTTAGTTGGTCAGCGACTCCTTCACCGTCGAAAAGTACGTCACATGCTACTGAAACGAGGATACATGATCAAGGCGGCACGACTATATTGTGGTCTTTGAGACGAAAGGATTTGTGCTCTGGCGATGTAGGATCAGTCAGACGAGCACTCTCGTAAAATGAAGCCACGCGGTCCGGGGTGTTGATTATTGCGCCATGCTCCCTGAGAAAGTCCATTCCTATAATTAAATCTTTGCGGCACTCTGGGAGAACAATGAAAGTCGCGACGAAAGAAGAATCTCCTATGCTGATTCTTGCTGTGCATCTTTCAGTAGGGAGCAGCAATTGACCACCCGCTGTTCTTATATGTGGTCCTGTCCATGGCGTTTTTACTTTTCTAAGATGATCAGCCAGCTTGTGACTTATTATGGAAAAATCAGCACCCGTATCAACTAAGACCGTCACTTGCTCTCCATCAATAATTACATTGTGGTCGGCGCTCACCATTTCGTCGTTGTTAATACTCGTCGGCGTCGAGTCGTTCTGTAGCGGCAGTACTGGGGACTTTTTATCGTCTTGTGGTCGGGCTGCGACCTTACCCCTAGAGGTTGCTGCCTTTAGTTTCCTCGGTAAGGGCTGGGCGACCTTATGCCCCGAAGGTCAGCAAAAGTACGTCGATTACAATGTCTGAGCAGGGGATGGAGAGCGTGACCTGTGGGTGGAATTGGGCTGGCGATTAGGAAGCGACTCGTGATAGGGAGACCACGTTGTTGAAGGTCCTCGAAAACCAGGGTCGTCATGGCGAACAATGTAGTCGTCGTTGGCACGGCGACCGTTGTACCCTGGCCGAGACGGGCGAAGCGATGTGTCGCGGTACCAACAATAGCGAGCTATATGGCCGGCACCACCACAGTTGAAGCAGAGAGGGCGCCGATCGACGGTGCGCCAAGCGTCCGTTCTGCGAAATTGTGGGCATCCTATGTCTTCTCGTGGTGGCTGGTGGCATGGAGACATAGGCCGACGTCTGAAAGCCTCATGCAATGGTTGCGACGAAGGTGCGGCTGTAGGTGGCTGGTAGTATGATGTAATAGGCGGGACGGGTTGTGGATGGCAGACAGCGTTGGCGTAACTCAGTTGACGCTGATCGCGACCGAGATCAGCTGCTGAAAAAGCGTGCCTAAGTTCGTCCAACGACTGCGGCAACGGCGGTCACTGGTGTATCCACTGGAGGAGTCCAAAGCTTCTGAATTTCTTCTCGGACAATATCTCTGATCAGGTCACGTAGGGAGCCCTGATTGTCCAGAGTCACTGAAGCGGCGTTCATTGGGGTGGTAGTGGACGAACGATCATATTGCCTCGATCTTTGGTGCAGAGCACGCTCAATGGCAGTGGCTTCTCTTATAAAATCGGCCACGGTAGTTGGGGCATTGCGCACAAGTCCAGCAAACAGTTGTTGTTTCACGCCGCACATAAGGTAGCGCAACTTCTCCTTTGACATATTGCGATCAGCCCGACGACATAGGCACGTCACGTCTTCAGCAAACATTGCCACAGTTTCGTTAGGTTTTTGAAGCCTTAACTCGAGCAACTGCTGAGCCCGCTCTCGACGGTCGACACTAGCAAAGGTGTCAATCAGCTGCTGACGAAACTCATCCCATGTGGATATACGGCCTTCTCGATTCTCAAGCCACGTGTGAGCGCTGTCATCGAGAGTGAAGTACGTGCGGGCGAGCTTCTGTTGAGCATTCCACTGGTTGATTGAGGCAATGCGTTCGTAATGCTCCAGCCAATCTTCAACATCTTCAAGTGGGGCACCACTGAAGCGATCAGGCACAAGCGCTGAAGAAGTGTTACCTGGGCTGGATTGGAAACGGAGCTGCCTTGTATCCCTTGGACCAACTGTGGCTGGCTGGTGGAGGCCATTGGTAGAGGTACGTAATGCCTGGTAGAATGTTCGTCGAAGGAGGTCAGCTCAGGAGATAGGCCTAGCAACCGCCGACTGAAGCGGTGCACTGGTGTCGTAACAGGTGGCTGCGTGTCAAGACTTGATGAACGGCTACCAGATGGGGTGTTGAGCATCGGCAGGCTTGCTACCCAGCACCTCCACCAGTGTCCCGGTTCAACGTAAGCAGTGCACCGAGACGTTGAGTCCGAGAACCAACGGCGTGTGTTTTTATGCAGGAGCCAAGAGCAGGCGAGCAAAACAAAAGCACATCGTCTTCTTCAGTCTCTCTTTTCACGAGGCTGTTGGCGCGCACATCGTCTTCGTTCTTTGTTTCGGGCGCGGCAATATAACACAGCACTTCAACACAGGAGACAGGAGAGAAGAGACACAGACATGTGCATGTCTCTTCTTTCCTGTGTTGAAGCGCTGTTTTATATTATTATCAAGATTGTGCAGCCTTCAGCATTAGGCAAGAGCAAAAAATGTGGCCAGTTAGCCTGTTGTTTCTAAGGTGATGCTTTACCACCATAAAAATGCCAAAATAGACAGAGCACTAAAATCTGCATCCAGCAGCTGTTTTCTTTACAAATTAAATAATTACCTATATTAAGTGCTATATTGAGCCATTGAAATGACACTTAACATATATGACACATCTTTTACAAAAACAGAAGTTCAGAAAACTAAAACTACCTTGCCTCCCACAGCATACAATATTGTTTCGGGCATAACCGTTTGACTATTAACCTTTTGAGGATAGAATTTTTTCATCAAATGCAACCTCTTCACAAGTTTTTTTGTTTTGTTTTGTCCCCAGATAAACCTACTTTGAAAAAAAAAAAAAACTGCAATGTTTTTAGGTGATAATAATGTGACGAAAAATTATTTGTGCTATTACATACACGTGGGTTATCGATGAATAATCTGCAAACTTATGCGTCTTGCATAAACACATACAAAAGATGTATGAAAGCAAGAGCATGAAGAGGCATCTAAGAAGACACGGAGGCAGGAATATCATGTTGGTCCGGTCAGTATCGTCTCTCCGCACACACTTCCGAGATGTTACTCATTCATCAACATCAGAGTTTCAAATTTTAAGTACCTCCTCATATCACAGCCTGACATCCAATGATTCACACTGTGAGTGGGCAATCAAGCAGCAATTCCTAGGAATTGACGCTCAATTCACTTGCGGCAGGGCATACGTCGGCAAACTCACTCATGAGTCAACTTACTCGGACTCAAATCGAGCTGTGAGTCAGAGTCTGAGTGAATCCGGCTGAAAAATATTTTCCTGAGTGTGAGTCTCAGTGAGTTTGGCTCAGGAAAATTTTGGTGATTCTGAGTCTGAGTGAGACCAAAATGCAAGATAAATTTCTTAAGTGAGTCTAAGTGCCACTTTTTATTTGCCAACCTATGATCTTACTAGCTAATCTTCAGCATCACTATGAGCCTCATTCACATTTATACTCACATCATACTCACACATATACCAAAGCGGTATCATTCATTGATCAGAGGCATGAATTGTAGTAAAACAGATAGCTGGGCGAGTTGGCATTGATCCATGTTATAAGTTTTTTAGTGCGCACAAAAAAAAAACACAATAAAGAGACAGATGAGCGCTTATGCACTCGTCTATTTCTTGTCTGGCACAGGAAAATTCGCGAAGGAAAATTTTGGTGAGCCTGAGTCCGAGTGAGCCCTAAGTGCAAAATATATTTCACAAGTGTGTCTGAGTGAGCTCCACAATCATTGTCTACCTATGCAGCAGAGTAACCAGAGCAGATCCATAGCGCAAGCGAATTGCACGGGTAAGCACACTGAACAAAACTGCATAGTTGTGCGAAATTGTAGAAAAACAAAAACAAGTGAGAAACCTATAATAATCCTTCGTCTTATAGCCAACAAGACAGAAAAATGCAACCATGGTGGCAACACTTGCGTCAGCGCCTGCACAGAAAGAGCCATACTAATCGCACTCAGAAACATGAGTAACAAAGGAGTGCCAGAAAAAGGAACCACCAGAAGGATGAAACAGAATTTAGCTGCCGCTCGCCTGTGCACGACTAGTGAAGCATTAAAGGCCAACTGCAACGAAATTTCACCTGGGCAGTATTGGCTCAGAATGCATAGTATATGTTGGGTAAACAATGATAATGAGAGTGAAAAGGCTTGCGATCATGCATTTCATTTATAATCAGGCTCTAATTGTCAGCTAGCAGACGACGCAGAGCTCTAGCAGAGTGCCACGGCAAATCGACCACAATCAGAAATGAGGTCAATTACAGCTTGCTACCGCTCGTAAGCAGACCACCCTACAGCCGTATCGTTTCCTTTTCTGTGTGTTGCGCTTCTACAAGTGGATAATTCAGAGGATTTAACTCTTTTGTAGTACGAAATGCGGGGCAGTAGGCTGCTGGAACAAATGCTATGGCTGGGGACCAACTTTCACGCTTTTTCGAGAAACATGAAGCTCTAAAAGCTGCGGGTTATCAGAGTGAACCGAAAGAAATGGAATGTGTCGAAGAGCGTGGTGTCTTATGCGATGCACTTCAAAGATAAAGAATATAAACACTACCGATGTCTCTCCACCCAAATACTGTTAAAACTGAAAAGAATGTCAAATCCTGACACAGAGCCTTCCATTCAACCATGGCCAACACAACAGCGTGAAGCCCCGACAGAGTTCGGAGAAGCGCCGGAGACGACGTGTATTCATATTAGACAGCTTTAGCAAAGCGTAAAATGCCTGCGTTAGCTCATTACATTTGCTGCATTACAGCATGACACTACCAAAAAAAAAAACAATAAAATGATGCCCCGCATCGTGCTAGACTAGCTGAGCCATCAATGATCGTCTAATCAAAGCTCCAAAAGCTGATCGGCTCCCTTTTAGTTGCGAGTAGCAAAAACAGTGAAGTTCAAGAGGAATGCTATTGTGCTCAGTTGAAAGAAGCTTAAGCCCATAAACATAAAGAAAACGAATTGTGTTACGATAGGTTTCATGTAAATTTTTTGGGCACTGTCAGACAAGAGTTTACAAAAATGCAGGAATGCTTTTGATAGACATGGAAGTATGTTAATGCGAGCATCAGTATTGAAACGACGCCGTCGAGATCAACAAAGCGAGAATATCTAAAGCGTAAGCGATTGGCATCATTCACTGTAAACAAGCGACTTCACCAAGACAGCTGGACAAGACGGTAGGCGTGAAGCCGGCAGACGTTATTTAGTTACGCATTTTAATGAGCTTTTATGACAATGTATTCATCAAGGTGCATGCCTGCATTGTATGTTTTTTCGTTACTACTAAACTCTTTGGTTACCACGCCTATTCAAATCGATCACCAGTGATCGACGCTTTTCGGTCATCGATTTTGGCATGCCTAATTTCTTTCTTGTGCACCCAGCACCTTCTAGTAGTTAGTTCAACCACTCAATTTTCAGATTTTTTTTTTTTGAATTTCTGACATGGGCAACATAGGAATTTTTCACAGACTTTTGCGCGAACCAACGTGCGTGTGTAGTTGGAAAAATGCCCTAGATTGGCGAACTTGACAGAAGTGCGTGCCCCTCGTGATTATGTTACAGTAACTTCGAAATTCTGTAATGAAAAGAAACTTTGCAAGCCAAATATCTAATTAATGTGTTAGCTTTGAAATTTGACTGAGTGGAGCAATAATAATTGTCAGAAATTGATGCCAGCTAATCAATAGAGAGCTGTTACTAGTATTCAGGAAAAATTAATTCTATAAAAAAATATTTCCCAAGGTATGCCGAATGTATAAAGTGTGCAGGGGGCTCTCACAGACAGTTCCCAGCCACTTTTGTTTTGTTTCTATCGTTATATCCGACACATGGTCACATCTAGTGTCACTAGTCACTCCTATTACACGGTCACTCCTAAAACACTAGCACTGCTTGAAACTGTCTTGTGACCCCACCTTATTTTAGTGAGAACGAGCTGAGATTTCGTGGATGACAGCACCTCAGCTAGAAGTTTTATGGCGACGATGTTTTGCGTCAGCCTGAGACATCCGTAACTGCTCATGGGTTTGTTTTGTGTACATCCTCAAGTTATCTCCTCCGCCGCAAGTGCATATAGCTTCTAACCTTTGTGCATAGTCTTATAGTTATTCAGGTTACGTGCGTGGTCCACACTTCGCTAGGGCAAGGTGTGGGGGCGCTGGCTGCAGACCTTCTCCTAACGCGAAGAAGGCCCCCAGAGCACATCTTGGCCCTGACTACGGAGCAGTACAAAACATTTTAGAACTACACGCGATATTGTCCTTTTTTTATTACGATATGCCCAAAGATGCAAAGGAATATGCTTGGATGCATATATTGGAACGCCAACCTATGCGGAGTGATGTGGCTCATGGAAAGAGGTGACGCTACATGAAATAGCGAAGTTCATTGGACATCTCCTTTATAGAGGAATTATTCACATCACGGGTATCCATCTATATTAGACTACCTGGAGATTTTTATTGCAAGGCAACGTAAATTTATTGAGAAGAGTGTAGGAGTACACTTATGTCTCACGAAAAACCATGCAATGCTTTACCGCATGGCATGAGCAATGAAGCAGCACCTCGGTTCGGATTTTCTTTGTCTATGTGAAGAGAAACATTTTGTACAACATTAATTATTTTGATACTGTTTCTGGGTCATTTATCTACAAAATGTACATTCTGAATTTTCTTTGTTTTGAATATTTTTGCATATATATTGTTTTTTATTCCACTGTTTACCAGCTGGTGACGAAAAATTTCATACTTGTCACATTTTAATTTATTATAAAATATTTTTGTTGCTCTACAACATATATTTTTGGGAAAGAACATTTAATGCTGTAAAGTTTGGTATGCTGCAATGCTTGCTGGAGTACTTTTCAAACCGGCAAAAAAGATCATCCCGAGACATATAGAAAACAACCATTCTCGTGTGGTAACAAAAGAGTTAAAGAGAAAACTCTGGTTCAAGCAAGGCCGCGAAGCGCATACTTCGGAACGCAGAGCAGACAATTCGCCTGCATCGGTCGGTCTGTCGAGCCGCTGTCTACCTCACTTTTGGTCAGCTGTAATGGCGTCGTTTTTTCTAGTACTGGAATCTAAAATTGCGTTGTTGGCGAGTTTTTCATGGGTAACTACTTGCATTTCGATGGTTAAATTCAGCAGGCAGCATTGTCTGAAGCGAGACTGCCCACAAATTGGCTTATTGGGGTGTACAGAATTTCCTTGCAGTTAGCCTTTAAAGAAACAGAGATTGATTAATATGTGGGTTTAACGTCCCAAAACTACCATATGATTACGAGAGACGGCGTAGTGGAGTGCTCCGGAAATTTTGACCACCTGGGGTTCTTTAACGTGCGCCCAAATCTGAGCACACGAGCCTACACCGTTTCCGCCTTCATCGGAAATGCAGCCACCGCAGCCGTGATTCGACCCCGCGACCTGCGGGTCAGCAGCCGAGTACCTTAGCCAGTAGACCACCGCGGCGGGGCAAAGAAACAGAGAGACATTGGCACAAGAAAAAAAATCCCAGTTATTCCCGTGATGCAGCAGCACATAATAAATAAAAATGATCGAACATGCCACACTTTTTAAACATAAAAGTGAAGATATACATATACATCATTGACTATCTTGAGGGCACTTGCGGAGGACATACATGTATATCATTGACTCTGAAAGGGTTAACAAGATACAAGGGTTTTACAAGATACAAGATGTGCTTTTTGCATAACGCATTACAACAATACGTGGCACATTAGTCCCTCTACGCATGCAGTTCGCCTTTTCTAAATTATTGTAGCAATTACCAGATCGTAACCCCAACAGCAACCCTAACTGCGATAATGTACCGCAACATGGCAGCCCCCATACAGCTTAGACCTTCCATTTCCATCCGAATTCGAGCTGTTTACTGGCTATTTACTCAGACAGCAAGAAATAAATGGTGTCATTTTGTCATTGCTTAGTCTCATCTGATGCTTATGGTACGGCATCACGTATCTTTTGTGACTACGATTCCAATCAACTGCTTGTTTTGGTTCCGATCGGACTACGAAGACGATGGTGAGCATAAGATATGTTTGATTTCAGCTGAGCAGATGATGGCTCAAAATCAGCACTAGTGATGCATTTACGATGTGAAATGCCCTGAATACTTATAATTGTTTACTGCATCAATTATTTGTTGTTCCACTCTAGAACGGTACGTGATGGCCACTTAAAGTGCGTGGATTAAATCTTTTGAGAGCTATAGGTTAAAGATTTAGTGTTTTCTGAAAGCAGCAAGGTTAGTACCACTAAATGCGATTGGTGCGATCAAAAAAAGAACTCAGTTGAAGCACCAGCATGAAAATTTTTATATAAAAAACCGCACTCCTCACAAATGTTGGCAAGCATTCCCTGTACAAGTGGGTTTCTGACCATCAAACAAATGGCAAAGGGGCGTTCCCGAAAAGGCTTTTGCATAGTAGTCAATGAAACAGGCGAGCTAACACCAAAGAGACACCGAGAAGACATACAGCAGGAAATGTGACGCAGATGAACATATGCCTTGGATGGGCGTTTTCCTTTCTTATTGGCTAAAGGCCCTGCAGCTTCAACAGTGTAGCAAGGTACTACTAAGATGGAGTATAGAATAATGACTGGGGACTAAATATGGATGCCTTATAAAATTTTTTAAGTTGTTGTATGTGCCACCATTGACAGTGGCAACAGCTGTGAAAAAATACTGGTTGTAATACCCTTAAAGCATAAGATGCCCCATTCCCATCAACGACTTCATAAAGATTACTAGTGCCTTATGGCACTTGTCAACACTATTAGGCAGATGTGCACAGCTGCTATTTAATGTTTAAATTCATAGCTCAGCAGAGCTATGAAATTGAAATTTTCCTCATTGAAATTTTCCTCAGCCGGACTCTGACTTGCTAAGCTTTTTGAACTGGACACACTCCGACTCTGACTCACAGCTTCAACCGAGCCTCAGTGAGCACGAGTAAGTCAACTCGTGGGTTCATTAACATGAAAATAGCTTTTGTATTATGTCCCTTCATATACGAATTATAAGTAGTTTCAATACAGTGAGGACATTTTTATGAAATACACCAATGATGAGAGATATTTTTATCAAGAATGTCTTGTAAAAGAGTTTGCAGGGTGAGGTCATGGCATCCCCTTCGTAACTCATACCTCTGATCAATAATTAATGGGGAGGCACATAAACGCCAGTGTGTCGAGACATCTGTGAATCGACTTATAAATGTAAGCCAATATAAGGCTTATGGTAATGCAGAAGATGAGTAGTAGATAGGACCATACGTCGGCAATAAAAGGTGGAGCTTGCTCAGACTCACTCAGGAAATATATTTTTCACTTAAAACTCATTCAGGCGAAGAACTGGCTAACCTCCCTGTCCTTCCTCATTTATTCCTCCTCATTCAGGTGACTTGAGACCCACCAGTATATTCCTCTTCTGGACTCACTCTGACTCCAACTTACTAAAATTTCCTTCAACCGGACCCACTCAGCCTCAGACCCACTATATTATTCACCCGAACTAAATCAGACGCACAACCACAGCCTGACCTGAGTAAGTGGGTTTGAGTGAGTCAACTCATGAGTGAGTTTGCCAACTTATGGTCAACATCATCTTATGAGTCATGCAAAAGTTAAATGCTCATAGCGATTTACAATGCTGGCATGAATGAACTGTCTCTCTACCATAATAATTTCTAGTCAGAGCTCATCAAGAAATCTATATAATTACAGGTAAAGCCTAATTAATTCAAACTCAACGGGGACTCTAAGATTGTTTGAATTAAGTGGAGTTCGAATAAGTGGGTGCACACTAAACTGAATGGACATCTCACCCCACAACACGGATGGAACTCAAGGAAGCGATCTCTAGACTCATTATCATGAACTAAGCACTATCACACCTTTGTGGCACATGATATCTTCATGGCGAGCAGAATAAGAGCGAGCAGAATTAATTTATCAGTCAATGCACCAGAATTGATGATTGATTGATTTGTGGGGTTTAACGTCCCAAAACCACCATTTGATTACGAGAGACGCCGTAGTGGAGGGCTCCGGAAATTTTGACCACCTGGGGTTCTTTAACGTGCACCCAAATCTGAGTACACGGGCCTACAACATTTCCGCCTCCATCGGAAATGCAGCCGCCGCAGCCGGGAATCGAACCCGCGGCATGCGGGTCAGCAGCCGAGTACCTTAGCCACTAGACCACCGCGGCGGGGCCAATGCACCAGAAGCAAGCACTGACGCATTCATGTGAGCAGTAAGCATATGTCTGAAATATATGACATCATTCACGCTCCAAAACACGCTTATTTACATGGCAGAGTCAGCATAATCAAATTGAAAAGTAATCAGTATTTGCTTTTGCTTGCATTTCTTCAGACGCGACTTCATGAGCATCGTTTGCAATTTGTCCAAGAACTCCATCGCAGCATTGTTACCTTCTGAAGAATGCTACTGTTTCATTGTTTTTAATCTCCAGTTTGGCTTGTTAATGTAACACATTGTGATCACTGAGAGCCAACATATGGGAGGAGGGATGAAAACCAGGGGCTCCCAGTTCAAATCAACCTACTTTTTTTTATCACTGGTTTCGCACAACAAAAATAACAAATGATAAAGGTTTTGCTAGCTATGCGAGTGGCATCGTTACACAAAAGACATCTGATAAAACAATAGATCTTACTTGTACCATGCCGTAACCATCCTGCAGGGGAACCACGATTACTACTGCATGCAGTTTGATTACGATGGATAAACCATGATTCTACCAACTTTAGTGGGCCTCAGCATTCTTCATGTGCCAGTTTCATCACATTATCACAAAAATATGGTCATTTCTTCAGGCAGTGGTCAAGGTCAACTAATTCAAGCTTAGGACATGTTGCATGTGTATCTTTGGCAACATTCCTTGTGTGCTCCTTGAGGCGAGTACAATGTCGCCACCCCGTCTCACCGATGTAACTGGTGTCACAATTAATGCACTTGAACTTTACACCATGTCGCTCTGTTAATCTCAAGAAGTGTGGTTCTTACATTTCTAGAACACATTTGCAAGTGTGCGTATAGGTCTAAACACTGTTTCAACACCTACAGGCCTCAAAGCACTGTGCACTGCTTCTGACACACCTCAAACGTAAGGAATGCACACAAAAGAAGTTGCCTGATTAACGTTGCTCTCGCGAAGTCAATGCATATAATGTCACGTATCATCGACAAACTGCTGAGGGTAGCTTTATTTATTCAAAACAGTGGCAACGTTTGTTTCTTGATGTTTCTCGAGGGCCTGCATAGATGACAGCACGTCACAGCGTGACAGAAGGGTGTCCACAATGGCATATTTGTGTTCCCCAGGGTCGTGTTAGTAAAAACTAAGCACATGGCTACTACCGCAAAATTTACAGTATATAGCAGTCTCCAACAAATCGCCCTCACTCCAACGTACTAGCACATCTAGAAACGCTAAAGTGCCAAGATTCTCCACTTCAAAAGTAAATCGGATGACAGGATGAACGCTACTGAGAGCCTCAGCCCCATCCCTGCGGACACAGAGAGGCGCGGTGTATGTCAGCTGCATTAACTGTGACGCCAGTTACATTAGTGAGACGGGGCGGCAATGTCGTACTCGTTTCAAGGAGCACGCAAGAGACGTTCAATAAGCCACACATGCAACACATGCTAAGAGTGAATTAGATTACCACTGCCTGAGGAAAGGACGTGTTCGATTTTGATCGGAAACTCTCCAGTCAGTGCAGCTTGGATGCAGCTCTGTGTATTGCATATTTGTAAAAAGTGGAACATGTAGCACTTCTCAGTTCTATTGAAATAATGCATTATAATATCTGTTGAATAAAGATACATATACATATATATATGTGACGCTATGATGAATGGGAGACGTGGCCTGGCTCATACACCATGTTTATTCCATTTTCACTTCTTCCTCATCTACCTCTACCAACTCCTAACCATCTACCTTCTTGTCTTACAGGATCCAGATTTCCAGAACGCAACAGTCAGCCTCGCCCACCAGAGCTGTACTAACCCAGGATTGCTGCCCTCTCCTGTGAAATCTTTGTGCGACTTTACGGAACTTGAATCTGACGTGGAACTACAGCCCATTTGAACATTTTTTTTTGTGTGTGTTCTAAGACTGCTTGTTCATCAAGCATTGTAATATGCAACGCGCGCATTCTTTCGGGAGGAGGGGGAATCCTGTAACGTAAGAAGGTAGTGATGGTTATTCTTACTGAGGTAGTGATGGTTCTTCTTACCGAGCCTTCTTACTGAGCATAGCATTGAGATTTGTGCCCTCTAAGGCTAAAGCAGACAGATGTATTATTCTGTCAATAACATACTTCTGTCGATATCATACTACTGACCCATAGGATTGCTGTGCTAACAAAGAAGCACAAACTGAAGACGACGAATATCGGCTCTAATGAAGCCATCATTCTTACAATCAATGGAAGCACTGCAACCTGCTGATACGCCTGTTAAGATAAAATGGACTACACACTTATTTCCTTGTGCAAACAACCACACTGTCACCATACAAAACATCCACTTTACAGTAAGGCATCCCACTTCAAGTTTTACATGCGAAGCCTTTCTCTGCATACTGCGAGCATTTTTGGAGTGTCCGTCTGTCTGTCCAGTTGCTTACATCTGGGTGCTCTCATGATCGCCCCCTTAACTTGACGCGAACCAAAATTAGTATGGGAGGGTAGGATGGTTTGACGAATATGACACGCTCGTCAAGACATAAATAATGTGAGAATTCCATCGTGTATGTCGTCAAACATTTTTGCCTAACAGTGGCACATACCCGCGAGCAGGTATGCGCCACTGGTATGCATGTATGGGCCGCAGATGATTGACACTCAGTATGACACTCAGCATGTATGGGCCGCAGATGATTGAACACACATGCGTAATTTAACCACATGAGCATTGAGAAAAAGCGGGTATTGGCAGCGTTCACCAAACGAATGCAATGAAATGTCAGGGTCCCAGCAGGAATCAAACCCCAGCATTCTGCACGGCAATCAGGTATTCCACCACAGAGCCATGCTAGGTCTCAAAACTACTTTTCAAATAGACACTAATGTTCGAGATACATCCAACTCTGGTTGCAGTGCTGGTTATCAAATTTTATAAACATTAGATATTTAATCCTACAATACAGCCGTCACATCGCATAAACATTAATTGTAGTTGGGTGCGATTCGCTGAAGTTGATTTGTGTAACAGTGTCCAGGGCTACCATCCTCACGAGCACCCGCGCTTCATATCAGCTTTATGCTTTTGGCGTTGCTAATAATCATGTTCCTGTTGGCATCATTGTGCAAGTGCAAACAACTGGTTATATAAACATCTGCAGCTGTTCAACATATGTCTGTATATGCAAAATTCGCACATATATTTACTGCCATCTCATAACATACCACTCAATAAAAAAAACGCTGTTACCTTCCTTCCGCATGCTCCTCATAACGTCGATTCCCAAGGTACGTGGAACCTGCCGAATATTTTTCTTTCTTTTTTCCAATTTAATTGGTGCACTAATGCTGTGCTTTCTAGACACAATTCGCTGTGTTCAAATTATTTAAAGAAACCTAGTTTCTCAATGTTACAATCCTTTTTCTGCTGCATGTTCTATTCGTTTTGTTGAGATTGAAATGTTTTTCTGTGCAACTACAGCTGTCTAAAGTTATGCCACGCATTGTACACTGTTTGTTTCTGTGCCAATTGCCTGAAATGATTGAAAACAGGGAACTCAGAACAAAATTATAATTTTTCAATGACAGTAGTAATGCCAGCAGAATTTTCATAACTGCAAATAGAATCCCCCAAAAAAGTTCACTAATCGACTTTTAAGTGTAAATCTCAATAGTATTGTTGCAATTGTAGAATTTAAGACAGCCAGTCGTACTCAAAGCATAACTTTTGGACAGAAGCTCTGTGCCCTGTACTATTTATGAACTGTCCCAAAAAAAGGGGGGGAAATTTTTATAAGGACCATTTCAAGTGAATGCATTTCCAGCTGCACACTATTTATTTCAGTGCTGCACAACTGACCTTAAGCAATATAAAAATGCCCCCTAAAATAATATTATTTCCAATTAATGCACAAATTCATATGTCTGCCACTAATATGAACCTTGGTAAGAAAAAAATTTTCTCTAGGACGCCCATAAGGCAAGGAAACTTGAGAGGTCTGGGAGCGGCACTTGCACCAGTTTTTTTGGTAAATCTGGGAAAACTTGGTAAAGTCAGGTGCAAAGGCATTGGCAGGGCCTCATTTTTGACACAAGTATGAGTGACGTTGCTCTCTGGCAATGGCAAAGGGCGAGGCAAGGGCGCTGATGTCACCCGTGATAAGGTGCTACCTTGATTTCGACAGTCGCAACACCTAGTGTGCAGCAGTGCTAGAAGGTAGACGTGACACGAAGAAATGAAAAGTCCTTTTACTGCTGCACATCAGGAGTCACGAGACTGTCGAGATAAAAACAGCGTGTGTGAGCAATGGATGCACGCAAGGAGACATGGGCGGTGTCACGCATTCGACGCCAGTGAGTCCACTACCCCTTTTCTAGTTCACTGCACCCTGGCACATCTACAAGAACAATTAGTGAAGTAAGCAGGTGCATGTTCTCATGTGGGGAAGGGAATAAGGAAGGCAGGGGCAAGCAACACCTGGTGAGCAATGGAGCATGCACACCCTACGCAAGTCCTATCCTGTGATGTACGCGAGACAAACTGCGTAACCCTACACATAGCTGGTGGAAAGAAAGGTAAGACTGGGAGAGAGTGTGCGGCGACGAGAATGTGACGTCAACATGCCAGATGTTCATGATCATTTAGCATATTTTTCTAGTTATGCAATACCTTAATGTCCTATATTTTATATACAACCCTTCACTTAAACTACTGCACCCCTTTGATATAAGTTTTCAGCCTTCAAAAGCCCCAGTGTATTCCTTACGTGAACACATAAAGAGGTAAATCGTAAGTGCTCATTTTTCATTGTTAGACAAAGAATTAATCAGAACTAACAGACAATAATGCCATCAAAAGTATAGGGAATGTTATTTGCACACTTGACAACAACTTTTCTTGACAGCACTGTGGAAACTAAAGAACCGAAGGGCATGCCTGCTACTGCACCAAGAAATAGTACTTAGGTTTACTCATAATTTTCTCATTTGCCTTGCTGAGATAAACCTTCAAACGCTGCCAAAGACACATGAGAAGAAGCATATCGTTGATATCCACTCTGCCAGGTGCTGCAACGATTCTAACTGTGTAAATGCTGTTTCTACTAACTACTACTAATTATGACTCCAATTTTAATTTATTTTTTTAATGTGCACTACATCATATACAACCCTAGGCTTCACCCATTCCATCCCGTTTATATATGGTTTGCTTCAACAATTTAAGCTGCATAACTACTGTTTATATTACTGCTTACTAATTAATTTATGAGATGCCTGAATGTCTACTCTATCATGCTAGCACTAGAAAGGGTGGACTGAAAGATAACAGGGTATAGCAGGGTGTTCGTGCTACTAAAACCAGTCTTCAATGCCAAATTATTATTAACTCGAGACAGTTCACAAAAGTGACAGATTATGTAAAACAGAACATGAGGAACATAATTACACAGTAGTCTTTTTTTTAGAAAGCTGATGTTTACTTGTTTGCCTATGAATCAAATAAAGTAATTTTAGAACAGAGCTGTCAAGGTGAATTTCGCATTCTTTTTGCGAGGTGGTGATAATGGTTGGCACGCTGACAGCAGTGTGGTTGGTCCAAGAACATTGAGCAGCATGGTCTGTTTTGTAACCTCAAATTTACTTTGAAACATAACTGTTATTTAACAAAAGTTGCCTTATACTTAGCTTTGAATAAGCAGTACCGTCTCATCTGCTCCACATTATGGTTTAGCTAGAAGGGGTCCTGATCAACAAAAATTTTCTGCATATGATTCATAAAGTTTCTGGCTAAGGTGAATTTTAGTATCTCTTATGAGTAAGTCGCAGGTTCGGTCCCTGCCCACAGTAAGTTATCTTTTCATACACTTTTATTTTTCACATTTACATTACAATTATGTCTTACAACATCCTCTATACTTTTCTTGACATCATTTCTGTTAAATCTCATTAATACTGTGTCAAACAAAGAAAATGAGCCCTTAAGTGTACACTTCTTTCCTTCATTTCAAGTAAGTACACTTCTTTCCTTCATTGCACAGAATTTTAAAGAAAGAACATATGCTTATACGAGCATTTGTCAAGTTTAAATAGATAATAAACAAAGCAAAACAAATCCCAATACCTCAATAAATATGAAGCACACACCAAAGACAGCTGTTTTTATGTGTTTTTTATAATTGTCAGATTTACAGTTTATGTATGCTTCATATTTAAAACAATGACGGTTGCCGGTTAAAGAAATATGGAATTTTTTTACAATGTACCAAAATTTTGTGAAGAACAAGATATGGTCATATGATTCAAATGTGTATATAATTTCTTTAGCACAGACATTGCCTCCGAAATTCTGCACACAGCTAGAATGATCTTCACAAGACAAACAGAACTCTTCAAATAACCACATAAATTTCAGCTACAGCTGCGCATCATCTTTACAAGCACGTTGAAGAGCTTGCTCTAGTTAGGTCGAAATCAGTGCCTGAAAACCTGTCAGCGGTGGCATGAACAGTCTTCGAAATTTCGTGCTAGTGAAGCTAAAAAGAGTTTTACCTTTAAATAGACCCCAATCTAAAATGATGACTCTTGGTGACAATATGACAATCAACAATACATAAAAATGTGACCATTTATGAAGAACATTATCTAAAGTAGATAGGCAGGCCAACATCAGACGAGCATAGCAATTCCGTTCAGGCAGAATTCTATTATTATAGGTCATCTGCACACAGAGACAATACCTGTAATTATATCAAGAAGAACACTTACCACTTTAGAATTCAATATTTTCAATCTAGCTGTTCGTCGTCAGATGTTTAATGGAAGCACGAAAATTGTGGGTTAAGTAAGTGGATAAATACTGGAAATATCCACTTTGTTGTCCAACATTTTTTTTATATATATAATGTTATCACACCTCTATAACTTCACTCATAGATTCGTGCAACACTATCAGTATATGCCACTGAAATAGTAAACAAGAAATTGTACATTTTAATGTGTCGAAGTAATATAATTTGCAGGCTTTTCAAGTTAAGCGAGACACTCACCATTAGATGCACTTAGAAGCCCACACACTTCATACAACCACATTAAAAACCTGGCATTGTATGTGTATGATACATAAGGCATTCACTGAAAAGACATTAAGGGTCGAGTTACTTGAGGTTGCCCAAACAGAAAAATCAGCAGTTTGAGACCCCTTGCTAGAAAACGCAATGTAATGATATTAAAAGAGCCAGTAAACGATACTAAAAAAAGGCAGTATACAGCTATAGTAATGTGCGACTCGAACATACTTACAATCAAACATGCTTTTTCCCTCCATCACACATCATGCTGAAATGAGAACTCACCCAAAGTGAACAATTTGCCAGCAGAACCTAAAACTCAAACTGAGCACTTTCCGGTAGAACATGTTATGTGAGTATAAAGCACAAACAAAGCAGGTAGATGATTCCATAAGGGCCTCAGCTGAAAGTACATGCAAGCATTTTTGTGTTTTGTTAGCTAAGCATGATGGCTTCACTACAGATAAAAAGTGATCTCTCATTAATGCTTCCAAGTTTACCAGAGATTGCCAGAGCTAAAGTGCCACCAGGCCAGTAGATGGCATTTTAACAGGCATAAAGAAATGAAAAGAAAAAAAAACGTTCTGCAAAGACTGAGTGACAATGACATCAAGTAGTATGCTTCTTTCTCTGATTCCTTGTCTCAAACAGGAATCATAGCAAGCAGCAGATTTTTCAATGGATGAAGAGAGCAAATACCAACCCTGGTTTCCTCAGGTGGTGGAGGCAGGACTATCCAGTTATACTTGCGCATCTCAACAGGAACTCGCATGCGCTCATAGTCCCTCCACTGGGAGCTTAAGGATTCGAAGCAGGTGAGGCATGATACTACACCATCACGAAGAGTTAGTGCACCAGCTGGCCTTGGATGCTCCCTCAGAAATGGAAACTCACGCACAGTCAGTGTTCGCACCCGTCGCCGATATGTGGTTATACCACAGATATAGCACACATAGTGATGCGTATTGTATCGGCGTGCTGCCCTTGCTGCATCCTCGGCATGTGGTGAGCTCTCGTAGGCCAGCCACTGAGCCATCAAAGAGTGGAAGCAAAAAGTGCACACACGTGCAGTGCCTGTGCTGTCAAGCGCACCCTGACCTGCATGTGACTCAAGAAAAGGAAAGAATGGACCAGGACCCTCCCGGCTTCCCACAGGAAAGGTCTCACTCGTTGGCTCAGAGCAGACAAAACAAGCACCTTGCGATGCTGAAGGTGGCGACGTCAAATGAGCGGTATGATAACGCCGCTGGGTCAATGGCAGTCCAGCGCTCTCAAACGCGTCCCATTGAAGCTGCAGCTCAGTACAGCACTCAGCACAAAGCAACACACGGCCCTGGTTGTCCATGGGCCTTGCAGCAATGGGTCGGGCCACGTCGCGCAGAAATGGGAAATGCGGACCTGCACCTGGCGAGGTGTCACAAGAAACGAGGCTTTCCATCGGCCCAATCTTTTCGCAGAGGTAGCAGCCAAGATACTTGGTCTGGGGGGACAGCAGCTGCTTACGCAGAACACTCGCTGGCGACGGCGAGACAGTTGGTGTCGTAGTCCCCTCATGCAAAATCTTAAAGTTCCGTTTAGACTCGGGCACATTGGAGATTTCAAAAACACGAAGCTGGCGCTGCAAAGACTTAAAGCACATGGAACAGACCACAGCTCGGCCTGCAGGTGTGAGTGGCTGGGCACCCGGCGGTGGGGCCATGGTGCGTAAGAAAGGAAATCCAGGCTGCTGGTCGGGTCCGGGAACCGCACTGACCACGCGCTGGGCACTTACAGGGCACTCGAGGCCACACGTAAAGCAGGTAAAAGAGCGAGAAGGTAACCGGTAACGTCGTTCAGAGTGGGGCACACTGTAACGCTGGTAATTGTCCCACTGTTCCAACAGCATTTTATGGCACGGTTCACAAGCTTGAACGCGACCTGACGAGTCCATGGGCTTGGCACCTGGTGGCTGCGGATGCGACACCAGTGTGGGAAAGAAGGGGCAGTTGGAGATGGGCTTAGCATAAACATTAGCTAACGGTCCATTTCGATTGAAGTTGCCACATATAAAACACGCCTCGTTGCTCGTTGATGCAGTTATCACCACCGGTGGCGCAGCGGCGGTCACCCCGGATGCGGGTAGGCTCAGGTCTAAAGCTGCTGGGGCAGCAGAGACAGCAGCAGGAGAATGGTGAGCACTGCGCTCGGGACTCTCCTCCTGCGCCTGCATACTGGGCTCCATACCCGCATAGGGCCCGTTGTCAGTACGCTTCAGCCAGTACATACGCTTGTGTCGAGGAGTGCCATTTTGTTCGTGAGCTTCCCACTGCTGCGTAAGAAAGGAGTAGCACACGGGGCAGGCGAGAACGACACCTTCGGATGTCGGCCGCTCGGCGCCTAAGGGAGGGATGTGTGTTTCGAGGAACGGGAAGTAGGGGCCCCGCTCCCGGGGCCGCGAATTAAGCGGATATTCAGCTCCGTGACTACTGCAGACGTAACAGACTCCCTCGGTTGAGCTAAGGCCAGAGGATCCAGGCTCCTCTTTGACGCGGACACCGAAGGTGGTGACAGACATCGCGACCGCTGCTCGATTGGCGCCCGGCCACTACCACTTCACTTTCATTCAAGCCTGAGAAAACATGTTCAAATCAACAGACATCGCGCGGTCACAGTAGCCAGGAGGGGCCAACGACCGCCGTAAGGTGACGAGGAGAATACGAAAAAATTCTCTAGCGTAGAAGCGGCGTAAACACGGTCCAATTTCAAGGGCGCTCAGTAGCTTTCATTGTCAAGAGCCGCACACAGAGAGCCCAACGAACCCCGTGACTATCTTGCCTTAGACATTGCGCGGCAACTTCTTCGTGGGTGGCAGCATTGATCAGTGTCGTCGGTGAAGTCCTAGAAAGTCTGTAAAACATCCCAAGCGTCGACACACAGCGCCAGGGCACCGTCAAGCGCTGTAAAGTTCGGTTCAACTGCCCGCGCCATGCTTTAGGTACAAAAGTCGGCGGCCATCTTGAATGAGCCGTCCCGGCAAACACCGCGGCCGCGCACGTATGCCCCTGCCCTGCAGCAGCAGCAGCAGCGGACGAGACATCTGTCCGTCTGTGGTCCGTCCGAACACCCCTCCTTTCTCCTCCCCTCCGGAAGTTTCAAGTCCTATGCGGATTTTTATATTTTTCCTTTATGGCATCTCCTGCGCTTCCTCTCGGCGGCCTCTCCCCTTATACTTCTTTGCTTCAACCGTGGCCACTCGTAAATAACGCCGCGATAGGCGCAGAAAAACCGGAGTCGCCCGGTTTTGTCGAAAGCACAGCCGACCGCTACCCTTTTGAGCTGCTGATATCCAGGCGGAGAATTTGACGATGAACGCCGTTGCTGCGTTATCGGCGGCACTTGGATAGTACACATGCGGACAGTACGAATGCAGTAACGAGGTGCCGCGCTCTGAGCGTCAAAAAACATTACTCATTTATTATATGAGCTAATACAAAGCAGAACAATGCATAAAAAACGTTGTGCAACCAATTTAAAAAAAAAAATGCGCCGCCCGGGAATCGAACCCGGGTCGCAAGAATGGGAATCTTGCATGATACCACTACACCAGCGGCGCCCACATGGAAAGTCGCGTACGCTGCAATGTATTTATAGCATAGTTAACATAAATTTCACTTTTTTTTAATGTGTTTTTGTTTTTTAATTTAAATTTATTACCATCTTTTTTACACGTTGGCATGAACTATAACCAAGCTGCATGGCAACATAAAAGCTAAGGCACCATTGGCTTTTTTATCGCCGTTCGGAGGTCTTCGGTTCCGCGGTGCAGTACTGCAAACTCGTAGGTGTTCTGTGCTATGGTGCTCTGCGCCGTCGGAGGCTTTGGTTGGTGTGTGCCATGGTGTACTACATACGTTGCCTTGATCGTGGATATTCTCTGGTGTTGTGTCATTCGGGTTTGATGTCAAGTTATCTTGGTTTCGTAATTAGCCTTTTCTTCTACATTTAATTGAAGTTCGCGGCAGCCTTGACTGCAGACATGCAAGGCTTCACTTTTGCCAATCCGAACGTGCGTCCGTTCGTCTCTCGCCTATCCTGTATTCGTGCCTTCGCGTGTGTAGGTGTTTCTAATTTTCGTTACTATGTTGATGGAGAGTTCCAGCTACCAACTAGCCCGCATTACTGCTTTCTGCCGCGGCCGACACGCACTGGCTCAGGACTGGCGACCCGGTGATAACGAGTGTGTATTTATGAATAGGGTTTAGAGAGAGAATGCCTGTACCACTTTACGCATCTATAAGGTTTACATAGGTTTGCACACATATGAATGCTTTATATCATTAAATGTTGCCGCAGAGTGGCTTACTCGGTTCAGCGTCAACTTGTCAAGCAAGAGAACGTGCGCACCCCTGCCGTAGTAGTGCACTATGTTGCTGTTATATTTCTATCTTGTTATCTTCCAAATAGGCTGAATGTTGTTAATATCCTGCTGGAATAACGTTGGAACAACGTTGCCATAGGCCATGACATGTAAGAACGTTAAGGAGGCATTGAAATTGGGCAGTGTGCGAATGTTAAGGTGTTCATTCGACGATGTCTGTGAGGATCGAGAGGGAGGGGCGGGGTTCGAAATGCCCCCCCCCCCCTCCAAAAAAAAAAAAAAGCCTGTGTCAACAGCCCCGCAGCCCTTCCTTCAGTTTGTCGTCCACCTCCTATCAACACTTGGGACAAATGAGTGGGACCATTGTGCACACAAATTAACCGTATTTATGTTGTATTTAAGTTATTGTGATGATGGTAACTACTAAAAACAAGTCATGACCTCCTGCCTTTCATAATTTACTTCAAAAAATCGCCTCCCCAAAAGTTAGTGTCTTGCTGATTTTGCTAAGAACAGCAAACAATTTAAGCCGCACCTTATATCAGCCTTACTTTTTTTTTTATTCACCTTGGTACGGATACAGGCATTGTTCTAGTAGAACAGAATCATCTGTGCTTTTGCATCTCTGATCGGCAACTGCAAAAAAAGGTAACACTTGATATTCTGCAGCTCATAGGTCGCGGAACTCACTCATGAGTCAACTCACTCAGACTCGGATTGAGCCATGAGTCTGAGTGAGTTCGGCTAACGAACATTTTGGTGAGTCTGAGTCCGAGTGAGTCCAAAGTGCAGCATGTATCTCTTGAGTGAGTCTGAGCGAGTTCCATTTTCATTTGCTGGCCTAACGTCCTATCTTGTCATTTTCAGCATTGCTTGCCTTACTTAGATTCACATTTATACTCTCGTCTCCTGACTCCTCACATGTATTCCAAAGCACCGTCGTTCATACACAATTTCAATATTTATTGATAAAATGTGTGAATTACGAAGGGACTTGCGTTGACCTCCTCCCCACCAACTCTTCCAGGGAAGTTTTGACAAATATATGTTATGCTGTCGTCTCTTTTAGGAGAAATGATCGAACTTGTTTGCAAGCCCTTAGAACTCGTTTTCGAGGGTACTGTGTCAAACGGCGCCAAGAAGAGCACTAATTACGTGTGACATTCGTGTTAAAGAGCACTAACGCCATGGTCGAAGAAAAAAATTCTAGGCTAACGGACTCGTGAGTCGACTCATTCAGATTCAGATCGAGCCTTCACTCTGAGTCCGAGTGAGTACGGGTGAGTAATGTTTTGATGAGTTTGAGACTGAGTGAGTATGGTTGAGGAAAATTTTCGTCAGTGTTAGTCCGGCTGAGGGAAATATTTGTGAGTCTGAGTCCGTGTGAGTCCAAAGCTCTAAATATATTTCATGAGTGAGTCTGAGTGAGCTCCATAAGTATTGTCAATTATGCATGCAGCTGATACGATTCATAACCTTTGCTCATTGACAGAGCTGATGGTCACACATGGAAAGAGATACAAAGTAGAAAGAAAATTTATATTTGTCTTTATTACTGAAAACAGTTTCTACACAGCCAGAGAGAACACTCAAATAGTGTGCAGGACAAATTTTTTTTTAACAATCATGTAGTGACAACAATCAAATAATGAATCCAAAGGAGGTTTAGGGTACGTGAATTGGGCTGTTTTAAGTGTGCAGTAATTGTGACATAAATATCAGCACAGTAAAGTTGACAAAATGAGAACTTCCTGCTGGCAGCAGCCGAACCTGCGACAGACATCTGCTGGAGGCAAAGTGTTTTTCAGTCTACTTTACTTTCTTCACATCTATCTCGCAATTACTACAAAATGCTTAAAAGAGTACAATTGATGCGTCCCCTATACCTTTCCATTAGCTTCGTTATCACTGGTTTTTCGATAAGGTTGGGTCAAACAAATGAGCCCTCAAAATTCTTTTCCTTCATTCTGAATGAGTGTGAAGCACATGTTTAAGTGTAAGAAAAGGCTATAGCCTGCTTCTACTTCAGTGACTTAGCCTTACTTTCAGAAATCTGACTAGCATGGTCAACCTGAAGTAATCTATTCTGCAAGAAAGGTGTGGCAGCAATAAATTATATTGACGTACAGATACAGTTTATAATTGTTTACTCTGATCACACACACAACAAAAAAACAAGAATTCCTGCCATCAGCAAGTAATGAACTATTTATGTTACTCTCTGATTTAGCAATACAATTGCCTATTCTCATTTTTGAGGAATTTTCTTTGCTCATATCACCGTAACCAATGACAAATACCAATCCCTACGTGGCATAAAAAATATCTACAGCAGGCATACAAACATACCCGTTGGATTATTTGCTTGGGGCAACGCACTGCTAATCCTCACTAAATGAGCCACTATCTAAACACGAGGTCACATGTTAGGCTTTATGACTCTAACACAAAAAGTTAAGAAATTTGAGAAACAGAAAACCTGCCTTTGTACAACATGTTTAGCAACTCACCTTCGATTTGGTGATCAGTCGAAGTACTGAGCGCACTTTTCAGCCTTAATGGTTTCATTTTCAACTCCAACACAAACAATACGAATACTCAACACTCCACAACACAAGCACTCAAACTGAAGGGGATCTTCCCGCTCATTTCTGCCCTTCATGGCATCAGTTGCCGATTCACGTTCAACAGAAGTATTGTGCGTGAAAGTACTCTTCACCAGTGCTTCAGACAATGCTTCACCAAATACACGCAAATACACAGCCACCAACAAGCTCCAGTGCCAGACTTTCTGGGCCAAGAAAAGTGTGCACACTGACCGAGCGAGCTGGCAGCCTGGCTGTTCTGTCGTTCGCAGCTCGTTGCGCCGTGGCAGCACGAAAAAAAAAAGGACATTTATTGACTGCCTTGATATCCCAAATGCTGCGCATGTGCGCACGTGCCTGCAATTATCTCCACACATGAAATTAGAAAGGAATAATGCAGCTGGTCTGTGTAGGTATCAGTGAAAGGGTGCATGTGTATCAAATGGAGCAGTTTAGTGGCATGCGAGTTATCGCATGTAGTCGAAACATACTAGCGAGCAATGTCAGGCGAGACACCAAATTTATATTTACTCAACGACTCGCAAGCTGCTACGGCATTCAATGCAACTGTGGCTTGTGGTCAAGTTGTTAACACCAAAGGGCAGATAATTACAAAGGGACGAGGGTGGTGATGAACCTTTGGCCCCTCTGAAGGGGAACCCTGCACTATGCATACAACAATGCGCATAGGCATGTGTATGCATGGTTCTTCAATAGGGGGGGGGGGGGGGTCGCAAGTTTTCATGCCCCCCCCCCTCCTTCCCTAAGGGGACATGGTCAGTGGCCGACGGTTGGCTAAGGGTCGGCAATCAGTCGGTGGCCAGTCAGTCGGCGAGACAGCCGGAAAAAGGTCGGCCCGTGACTGGCCATTAAACAGCTAGGTAGGCCAGCTTGCTTGGCCCGACGTCGTAGGTTTACCATTTGCCAACGCAACTTGGCCAGGTCGGCAGTAGGCCGGCTACCGTGCTTGGCCCGACGTTGTAGGTTTATCATCGGCCAACGTCACTCAGTAAGTCTATAGTAAGTCCACCAGTGTGCTTGGCCCAACGCCGCAGGCTTACCTTAGACCGACCTCTTTTATTGCGATAGCAATTATATGGACACTTTCGACTATATTTTGACGTCGACGTCACTCACCATATACGTATCTGTATCTAATAAACGCAAGAAAAGAATCAAGAAAAAAACCCAGCGCGTGGAATCAAACGTAAAACCTATGGAACGTGAGTGCGAGGCGTTAACCACTCAGCCACGGACAAGAACTTTTTTTTCGTTATTGCCAGACATTAACACACTTTCCCACCATAGCAACTTCGGCATGCGGCTCAAGTTACCAAACTTTCATTTTCACAAGAGAATCCATCAGTGTCAACACTTCTCCATATTCCAATTTCCGAAATACTTCCCGTAGTTTACTTACAGAGTCGGTAAAGTGTGAATTCACTGATTTAATATATTGCATCACAGTTCCAAACAGCCATACGATTTCTCCAGATGCTATAAGCCCAAGCAGAAAAACCATGTCATAAGGTGCAATACTTCGGCCTGCAGTTAAATGCCGAATGCCGCGTGGTGTCAGCGGTAATTCCTTTTTCGGGGTTTGCATAATATCCCGAGAGAAAACGGCACTCCCGCAGTACAGAAACACATGTTCGATAGAATCAGGTTTCATACAAAGCAAACAATCAGTACCCCATGGTAGATACTCCCCTCCTTCTAGCCATGTCTTAACAGGCAAGGTATTAGTATGAAGCTTAAAAAAGAATGTTTGCACACCTTCTGGCACCAGCGTTCGTTTCACACGCTTTAGGACGTCTTTTCCCTCACCTCCGTGTACAATGTCTGGTACAACCGTTCTGGAAACATAATGTCTATCAAACCGACTTTCGTGCTACTGTACCCAAATATTCTATAGAAAAGTAGTAGTTTGAAAGTCTGAATGTCATCGCAACTTTACACAAAATTGACTGGTCGCGTAACAGCCACCTTCTCTCATCGAGAAAACAAAGTTGGGCAAGACAACGCTTAATCGTACTTGAATAACTGTTCTCGAAAGAGGATTTGTCGTGTCGCGCAAAAACAAAAATCTAGAGACAAGTTGTTTTAAAAATAAATTCATCAGTTTTAAACCTCCCTGACTCCACTTGCAAAACAAGTTGTTTCTGCTTGTCCTTTCATATTCAAAAACCGCAAATCTCTACATAACTTTCTAAATTTCAGTCTCGAGCAGCTGAGAACTTGCAAGAGCTGGACCAGCTTACTCGCTATGAAGATCCTGCAAACGGCTGCGCGTGCGAAAATTGAGAGGATCCCGACCTGCCCATTTATCAGCCTGAGATTTCAATTCCTGTATGATGCCATTCCATAATTACCTGGTGTCTCGACGTGAGACCAGTGGTACACCAAGGTAAATACCCGGTGTGCGTGTCCAGTGCATGGTTCAAAAACTCGTGGCGTTGTTTGCCACTCACCATGCCATAATGCCAATGCACTTACTGTGGTTTACATTGCTACCTGTCATCTCACAAAACTCACGAATAATTTCCATGGAAGCTGAAACACTCTCCTTATCAGAGCAGAAAATAACATCATCAGCGTAAGCCAATAAGCACACTTCACAACCTTCCAGGCTGAAGCCACGTACCTACGGCGTCTCTCATAATCATATTGTGACGGGCCGAGATCTAGGTTTATAGCAGAGCGTCCACAGAGAATCGGCAGCTGAACAAGATGGCTGAGTTGCCTCTCGCGCAAGCGTCTAACGGACAGGCATCTTCGTCCTCTTCGTTAAGTGCTACGCTTGCTTCTGTCGATGGTGCACCGTAACATCACTCCCCCATGGCGGAAGCGCCGTCACGGCGCTTGGTACGGCGGCGACGAACTAGCAGGGTGATACGGTTTGAGTCTGGAAACGTGGACAACGTCCGTCTGGAGTGAGGAGGTCGAAGAGGTATTGTTTAAGGGTGTGATCTCGTAGTTCCCGTCACTGAGTTGTCGTAACACTTTGTAGGGGCCATGGTAGTGTGGGTAGTAGCTGCTCTGATAAGCCGATTTGGCAGTTCTGTGTCCACAGAAGTACCAGAGACCCCGGCGGGAAGTGCACGCTTTGGTGGCGACTGTCATGACGGTATTTTTGCTGCTCTTGCGACAAGTGCAGCCGATCATGGGCAAGCTGACGGGCTGCATGGGCTCGAGGAACGGCATCGCTGGCGTACTCAGTAGACAAGGGAGCAGCCGAAGGAAGGAGCGTGTCAAATGGTAACGCTGGATGTCGGCCAAATAGTTAATAAAACAGCGAATAACTAGCTGTGTCGTGCCGTGAAGAGTTGTACGCAAAGGTGACAAACGGGAGTGCTTTGTCCCAGTCACGGTGATCTGGTGAAACCTACATTGACAGCATCTGCGTCAGCGTTCGGTTCAGACGCTCGGTCAATCCATTTGTCTGTGGATGATAAGCGGTGGTAAACTTGTGCTCAGTGGAGCAGGCGCAGAGAATGTCATCCACAACACGTGAAAGGAAGTACCTAGCTCGATCAGTAAGCATGCAGCTGCCATGGAGCGCCGTGAAGAATGACTTCATACAAAAGAAAGTCAGCGACGTCAGTGGAACAGCTTGTCGGCAGTGCTTTAGTGATGTCAAAGCGTGTGGCGTAATCTGTGGCGACTGCAACCCATTTATTCCCGGAGGTGAACGTAGAAAACGGGCCCAACAGGTCAAGGCCAACACGAAAGAATGGTTCCATCGGTATGTCGATGGGCTGTAGGAGGCCGGACGGTAGCACAGAGGGGCGCTCGTGACGTTGACAGTGGTTGCAAGCAGTGACGTAGCGAACCACAGAACGATATAGTCCGGGCCAGAAAAAGCGACATCGCACACGATCGTAGGTACGAGAGACGCCTAGGTGACCGGCTGTAGGTACGTCGTGGAGTTGTTCGAGAACGCTGGAACGCAGGTGATGGGGAAACACGAGTAGTAATTTCGGGTCATCGGCGTTAAAGCTGCGACGGTACAGAATGCTATCGTGCACTTCGAACAGGCGAACGGAAGTATCTGTTGGAGCAGAGGTCAGACGCTCGATGATGGAGAGTAACGACGAGTCACGTCGTTGTTCGGTGGAGATATCACCCAAAGCGTGGATGGAGAGCACGCAGGGGTCTGATTCAAGGTCTGTCAAGTCGGGCGTTTCAACTTGATGACGTGACAAACAGTCTGCATCTGTGTTCAGGCGTCCCGACTTGTAGTGGACCACGAACGAGTATTCTTGCCGATGCAGCGCCCAGCGACCGAGACGTCCAGATGGGTCCTTTAGCGATGAGAGCCAACAGAGAGCGTGATGGTCAGTAACAACGGAAAAAGTTCGGCCATACAGGTAAGGCCTGAATTTTGTCACTCCCCACGCTAAAGCTAGGCATTCACGCTCAGTGATGGAGAACTTCCGTTCGGCAGGTGAAAGAAGACGACTGGCGTAAGCAATCACGCGGTCCTTCCCGTGCTGTCGTTGGCCGAGGACCGCTCCAATGCCATGGCCACTAGCATCAGTTCGAAGCTCTTTAGGTGATGCAGGGTCGAAATGGGCCAGTATTGGTGGCGTAGTCAGGAGATGGATAAGAGCCGAAAAAGCGTCCGCTTGCTCTACGCCCCATGTGAAGGGAACGTCCCTCTTTAAGAGATCAGTAAGCCGTCGAGCGATGTCGGCGAAGTTGCGGACAAATCAACGAAAAAGGAACATAGCCGTACAAAACTTCGGACGTCCTTGGTTGAACGTGGTTCAGGAAATTCTTGTACTGCTCGCACCTTGTCGGTATCCGGTTGAAATCAAGCGGCACTGATAAGGTGGCCTAGTATGGTGATTTGGCGACGTCCGAAATGGCATTTTGCAGAATTGAGCTGCAGAGCGGCTCTTCGAAAAACATCCAGAAGGGCCGACAGACATGTGATATGGCTGTCGAATGTAGGTGAAAAGACGATGACATCGTCTAAGTAACATAACCAGATGGACCACTTATATCCACGGAGAAGGGAGTCCATCATGCGCTCGAAAGTTGCCGGCGCATTACATAGTCCGAACGGCATGACCTTGAACTGGTAGAGGCCGTCAGGTGTAACGAAAGCGGTTTTTTCGCGGTCCATCGGGTCGACGGAAATTTGCCAATAGCCCGACCAAAGGTCGATAGACGAGAAGTATTGGGCACCATGGAGGCAATCGAGGGCGTCATCAATACGAGGCAAAGGGTAGACATCTTTATGAGTGACTTTGTTCAAACAGCGATAGTCCACGCAAAAGCGCCAGCTTCCATCCTTCTTCTCAACGAGTACGACTGGGGAGGCCCAGGGGCTGGATGATGGTTCTACGACGTCTTTAGTAATCATTTTCTCCACTTCATTCTGAATTACTTGGCGTTCCTTGTGAGATACGCGATATGGACGCCGCCGTATAGGACTGGCATCACCAGTGTTGATTCCGAGAGTCACGGCAGTTGTTTGGCCAAGGGGGCGGTGGTCAAAGTCGAAAATGTCTCTATATGATGATAGCAGACGGCAGAGGCCGGCAGTTTGAGCTGGGGTGAGATCGGGAGCAATCATCTTGTTAATGTTATTGGCAGGCAGGGTATACTTGTGGCCAAGACAGGGGGATGTATCGGTGTCCAAACCAGTAACGTTGCAGCGGTCAAGCGTAGATAGGGTGGCCAAAGACATATGTCTTGCGGAATAACTTGAGTCAAGAAACTGCCATTGAGTAGGGGTATAACAACTGTATTATCAACAACGGAGACAACAGTGTGAGCAAGGACGACGTCTCGGGCCATCAGTACGTCGACTATAGGAGTGACGAGGTAGTCACCATCGGGCACATCACGGGAACACGACAAAGTGACGTATGTAGCACCTTGCGGAGGCAAGCGAACGTGGTGACGAGAGCAGAAATGTGGAGAATTGTCAGCTGGAAAATCGGCAAGCTGCGGCAGCTCAAGCTGAAGAGCACCAGTGGCCCGATCAATGAACGCAGAATGACGTGACAGGAAGTCCAAGCCAAGTATTAGGTCATGAGGACACATTTCAATGACGGCAAACTGAACCAATGTAGGATGACCGGCAATGGACACGGGCCGTGCACATACCTTGAACGGCAGGGGTCCTCCCATCAGCGACTCGGAGTGTGCGGGAAGCGGCAGGCGTGAGCACTTTATGCAGGCGTCGGCGAAGGTTCGCGCTCAATACAGAAATGTGCGCTCCAGTATCTCTAAGGGCAGAAATAGCCACATCGTCAATGTCAACGTCTAACAAACTTTGTCTCGTTGGAAGCGTCAAGAGAGGATTTGTGGAGGAAGTCGATAAAACAGCGTCACCTCCGGGCGCTGCACCATTTAGTTTTCCGGATAGACAGGAGTGGTGTTGAATGGGGACGACGTCCTGCGAGTCTGCGGTGAGCGAGATGACTGGCGACGTCCTTGAGGCGAACGCGACTGACGACCATGCGGTGAAGGAGATCGGCTGTTGAATTTTCTGTAGTTGTTAGGGGAAGAAGGCTGCGCGGCAGATGCAAAGCGGGTGCTGTCCTGTTGGTAGTAAAGTTCCGACGACGTCCGAGGTGGCAAGGACCAGCGGTAGTTGCATTAACGGACGACATGACCGATACGGTGGCAATGAAAGCAAATTGGTCGATTGTCAGTGGTTCTCCACGCAGCAGGGTCGCGAGATCGAGCCGTAAACTGCTGCTCGTGATAGGACGAGGGTGGATGCCATGGAGCTCGCTGCGGGCTGGGCAAAGCGCACACCGAGGGAATACGTACGCTGGCGAGTTCTTGGCGGACGATGGTTTCAACCTTGTTAGCAGTGAGTGGGGTCATGATATATATATATATATATATATATATATATATATATTGATTTGTGAGGTTTAACGTCCCAAAACCACCATATGATTATGAGAGACGCCGTAGTGGAGGGCTCCGGAAATTTCAACCACCTGGGGTTCTTTAACGTGCACCCAAATCTGAGCACACGGGCCTACAACATTTCCGCCTCCATCGGAAATGCAGCCGCCGCAGCCGGGATTCGAACCCACGACCTGCGGGTCAGCAGCCGAGTGCCTTAGCCACTAGACCACCACGGCGGGGCTATATATATATATATATATATATATATATATATATATATATATATAAGGGAAAGAAGTGTATACCTAAGGGCTCGTTTTTCCGTGTTTTAACACAATATTAATGAGATATAACAGACAGTAATGCCAAGGAATGTACAGGGGAAGTTATTAGAACCAATGGAATGTAAATAAGAAGAAAGAAAAGTGGATGAAAAAATTACCAACTGTGAGCAGGAATCGAACCTACGACCTTCGAATTACGCGTTCGATGCTCTAACCACTGAGCTATCACAGCGGCCCTCCCTCCATCCACTTTTTGGGGTTTATCTGTGAATTTAGAAGTAGAAGCGACAGTCAGCGCCATCTATAAGCCAAACAACGAGTGTGAAAACACTCTTATGCGCATGTTTGGCGTCACGTAGCACGTGAACTTATTATGAGCGGACAGCTGATTAATTGTCCCTCTTATACAACCTAAACACACCAAGTCTGCCAGTACGAGACCCTCGTTCAATGAAATAAGGGAAAGAAGTGTATACCTAAGGGCTCGTTTTTCCGTGTTTTAACACAATATTAATGAGATATAACAGACAGTAATGCCAAGGAATGTACAGGGGAAGTTATTAGAACCAATGGAATGTAAATAAGAAGAAAGAAAAGTGGATGAAAAAATTACCAACTGTGAGCAGGAATCGAACCTACGACCTTCGAATTACGCGTTCAATGCTCTAACCACTGAGCTATCACAGCGGCCCTCCCTCCATCCACTTTTTGGGGTTTATCTGTGAATTTAGAAGTAGAAGCGACAGTCCGCGCCATCTATAAGCCCTTATTTCATTGAACGAGGGTCTCGTACTGGCAGACTTGGTGTGTTTAGGTTGTATAAGAGGGACAATTAATCAGCTGCCCGCTCATAATAAGTTCACGTGCTACGTGACGCCAAACATGCGCATAAGAGTGTTTTCACACTCGTTGTTTGGCTTATAGATGGCGCTGACTGTCGCTTCTACTTCTAAATTCACAGATAAACCCCAAAAAGTGGATGGAGGGAGGGCCGCTGTGATAGCTCAGTGGTTAGAGCATCGAACGCGTAATTCGAAGGTCGTAGGTTCGATTCCTGCTCACAGTTGGTAATTTTTTCATCCACTTTTCTTTCTTCTTATTTACATTCCATTGGTTCTAATAACTTCCCCTGTACATTCCTTGGCATTACTGTCTGTTATATCTCATTAATATTGTGTTAAAACACGGAAAAACGAGCCCTTAGGTATACACTTCTTTCCCTTATTTCATTGAACGGGGGTCTCGTACTGGCAGACTTGGTGTGTTTAGGTTGTATAAGAGGGACAATTAATCAGCTGCCCGCTCATAATAAGTTCACGTGCTACGTGACGCCAAACATGCGCATAAGAGTGTTTTCACACTCGTTGTTTGGCTTATAGATGGCGCTGACTGTCGCTTCTACTTCTAAATTCACAGATAAACCCCAAAAAGTGGATGGAGGGAGGGCCGCTGTGATAGCTCAGTGGTTAGAGCATCGAACGCGTAATTCGAAGGTCGTAGGTTCGATTCCTGCTCACAGTTGGTAATTTTTTCATCCACTTTTCTTTCTTCTTATTTACATTCCATTGGTTCTAATAACTTCCCCTGTACATTCCTTGGCATTACTGTCTGTTATATCTCATATATATATATATATATATATATATATATATATATATATATAATGTGACGGGGTGAGATCTGGGTTTACAACAGAGCGTCCACAGAAAATCGGCAGCCGAACAAGATGGCTGAGTTGCCTCTCGCGCAAGCGTCTAACGCACAGGCGTCTTCGTCCTCTTCGCTAAGTGCAACGCTTGCTTCTGTCGATGGTGCACCGTAACATCATGGTTGTTTTGAGATGTTAAACCCCACATATCAATCAATGAAGCCACGTACATCTGGACCTTCAATAATCTTTTCCCACAACGCCTCTAAACACATTGCAAACAAAAGAGGTGACAGTGGACAACCCTGGCGCACAGAGGAACGCACTTCGATTCTTTCTGTCATTTTATGATTGATAATGAGGTTAGTCGTACAGTTGTCGTATGCCATTTTAACACCTTCTGTTATTATTTCGCCAACTCCAACATACTCAAGAATTGAAAACAAGCGATCATGACAAACTATGTCGAATGCCTTTTCTAAGTGCAAATTAACTTAGAAAAGGGCCACGGAGAAGCACGTCCTTCAACGTTCAAACGGCAAGCTATTTGTATGTACCACTTACCGCTGATGACGGAAATCTCGGGAGGAGGGGGGGGGGGACTATCGTGTTCTCAGCTTTACCAACAAGATGGCGCAATGAGCGCGCGTCGCCTAAAACCCCTGGAACTTCGCAAAGTGGTGGTAGTGGTAGTGGTTACAATGAAGAGGAAAAAGGCACCTAATTTCTGTCTGCCTTCAGGCGACACGGCGCAGTGCCTTATAGGGGTGGGGTGAAGGAGGGATAAAAAGGATAGAAGGAAAGTAGAAGCAGAAGAAGACAGCCAACGAGAGGAAAAAGAAGGAGATAGGAAAGTGGGGATCCGGTCGAAGCAGTCCAAGGGCGGGGTGCCACAATGCGAGAGCTACACGGCGTCAGGAGACCGCGGAGGGCGAACCAGTCGGCGGGAGCTACGCTGAAGTCGGAGATCGCGAGGGCACAACCGTCCAGCTTGAAATCCTGCGAGCGAATCTTCGCAAAGTAGCAACGTACCTGGTTAACCGCGCGCCTCCTCTCTTCTCTCTCACCCCCGACCTCTTCGAGGCCATCGCCATGTCGGCATTGGCCAACTGCTGTCACATGGGACCGCGGAGAGATTTTCTTTGTTTACCTTCGCCCGAGACTGCCATCTCTGCACTGGAGTGCGGAAGCGTGAACGTGCTGGCGCGCAGCGCCTTGTGCTTAACCTGCCCTCATGGATTCATGCTTGCCATTCAACTTGCGGTGTGTTCGAAGATACTTAGCACAAAAAGCGAACCTCAGTGTCGGTTGCCAAGGGCTGCTGCTGTGCCTTTGGATGCCGCAACAATTCATGAGAAGGCACGGGATTTACCATAGTTATGAAACAGCTAGCGCTTGTTTAAACTTATGCGTGCGCGTTATGTTGTCAGTAGTGTAACTATGTGTGCGGAGACTGTAAACGCAAGCATGTGATGCATAAATATTGGAAAATAAATGGCATACCTCCAGCTTTTTTATTCAATCATGAATGGCATGACGTGTCTTTTCAGCTCCATCAGGGCAAGTGAACACAATACGGGTATGCGGTCGTATTCTTCTCTAACCTGGTGAGTGGCATGCCTAAATTAATGTTCTCAGCAGGAGCTTAACGTAAGCTAGCGTGAGCGAAGTGGTGTCGCAGTTTTAGCTTATCGAACGAAGTTCAAGAAATTTGACCGCATTTAGCAGGTAAATCAAAGTCTCCACTCTTAACTAGCATAATACCGTCAACACCTATTTCCCATGTGTTTTTCGCAGTCCAAAAACATTTGGCACCCTTCGAGGAGTCTTATTTGCTCTCCATGAATTAGTCATCTGACTAGCTGGCGTTTCCTTTCGTGATGACTTAGCACTCACCACTGCGCCACCCAAAATGTATTTTTCAAGCTAATAGCATGCATACAATTTACGACTTGCAAGTACCACGCTCCAGGCAATAATGGAAGGAAAGACACGTGATATTGATGGCTCTTTTGTGTCGGCATAGAAACACACCTCAAAATGTGGTTTTTTATTTTGCAAGATTGTTAAAGTGCCCACACGAAAAAGCGACGGCAGAGATCTCGTGCAAAAAAAAAAAACGAGTGAGCGAGCCAGATGCCCATCAGTGTTTTGTGGGGAAAAGACGTCCCCAATACGCCTGTTCTCTTGCGGTGTACAGTACAATACATGAAGAGACTCGTGGAGTGCCGTTAGCTATACTATACCTAAGGAATCCTTCAGGGTGAGTACCTCTCCTGCATTCTGGTAACTCCAGTGCGTCATCACCTCGCGAGGATGACGTGGGCAATGTATGAGTTTCAGAAAGTCTCTTGCAGAGTGCAACGTTAACTTCCAACAGCATAGTTTTTTTTTTCTTTTCTTTGTAATCAGTCGCTGCAAGACGGGCCGATACGAAATAGGCAAAGATTGCGTAATTAATTGTACACCATATGTGGCACTACAGTGTTGTCATGAACCAGTGTTACGCTCGTATATAGCTTTCGGATTAGTTATCAAAACAGCAAAAAAGTGCATCAAATAAATTTGCATAGGGTACCGGAAAGAATTGGCGCGATCTACAAAAAGATACAAGAACACTCCCTTGGTGCTCTTGTGTGTATTTCTTTAATTGCTGTGATTTTCACAAATTGTGTCTACGATGACGGTTGTGTGGCCCTATATAAAAGCTCTAACATCTTCTGAAGGACATATAACTAAAAAAAACAATACCAAGAGCCAGACGGCTAGCGCGAATGCTTACAGCATGCTGCCTGGCACACGCCATTCACTTTTCGAAGGGTCATTTGCTACGCAGGAGTAACGTAGGCGGCGCCACGTTCGAAAAGAGAGTGCGAAGGCGCGGAGACCGAGGAGGAACGAGAGCGGAGGAGGAGAGTGTCGCTACTTTACGAAGTTCTAGGGGCCTAAAGCCCTTTGATCTTGGGAAAGTACCGCCACCCACTGTGCTCACCGCCGCGCGCAGACCTCCTCTCTCTCTCTCCTCGTTCCTTCCCGAGTTCCTCCCGTTCTCCGACGCTGTTTCTGCGCGATCATTGGTCTCCTTCGCGTTTGCCTGTGGAGACGCGTGACTCATACGCTGTGCTACAGTGTACTAGAAGGATTCTAGTACACTGTGCACCGTACCCCATTCTAGTACACTGTAGCTGTGCTGATATTTTTCTTTTTCGCTGCGCCATTTTTCGCTGGGGCTTCGCGTAGCTCGCGTAGCAAACATAGCGCACACTTTCTTTTCTGCGTTGTTTTCTGGTGCTATACTTTGTGGTTGCGCCCATAACTGTTGCAACAAAAATACAAATGGCTATGTGTTTTTTTTTTACGATATCTAAGGCGAACTCCATAGCTTTTGTAAGAAGCAGTCGCTACACTACATCGGCTGAAAGAACTTCATTCCGTCAAAGAACATGTTCTTTGCGAGTTTCGGCGCATTTCTGATTGCTCGTACGAACGCATCACCGAATTCTGTATGTATTTGAGTGTTCTTTCTGCATGATAAACATAGTTTCCTTTTTTTTTTGCGGCTAACTGTGTGTTGCATCAAAATAGGATTATCCTGAATGTGATTAATATTCTGCCGAATCGCACGTGTTGAATCGCACGTCGGTAACTGTGATTCAGTCTGAAACGAACCACAGAAACTGCTTTCCGCAGCGAACAGTCACCTGCTATGACACAGCTTCTCGATTGCGCCTATCGTGATCCATAGCATCTGGTGAAAATGAATGCGGAAAAAATAAGGGAATCAACGAATATATCGAGGTGACTGGCGATGGCCCCCAAATGGAGGTTCGTTTTTCATGGATGGGGTGGGTATTCACATACAAAATAATCACACATGTGATTTGGCGATAGAAAAAAAATAAAAATATGCACTGCCAGAAAAAAATTGTCGAGAAAAACAATACCTTCCTGATAGCGAAAATTAGCCGTTATGCCACGTGGCGTAAGTGACGTGACGTGACGGCTCTATGACGTCATTATGACATCACAAATTTTGCGACATGTAATGAATTTTTGTCATATGGTGACACCATCTCGTGATGATGATTTTTTCCATCACCTGCTCCCGACGACGCGAGCCTCACGGAGAGAGCAACCACGATTCGCCATAAGTGTTCGCGCGAAGAATTTGTGTAAATAAAAAAAGTTTTAGGTCAATGTACCTGTGACGTGTACCTCATGGATGCTCCTATAGGGAGCTTGCATGACCGGCGGCGACGCTATGCACTCTGGGTAGGCAGCCATTTTTTATTTTGTCAGAGGCGGCCGGGGAGTGCAACAATGCAGTTTGCGAGCGTTGGCGTATAGCTTGCAAGTGTGATCGAGTGCGAGCGCGACGCAAATTTAACTCCAAGAAGTGTCGAGCACGATGTCAGCCTCACCGGAAGACTGTACCACAGCTCTACGCCAGAAAGACCTCGAGCGGTACGAAGAAGAGACGAGAGTTTGCTCCGAGTCACCGGGACCCATTCACGCTTCGTTGCGGGCTTCGTGCGGCCACAAGTGACGTGCATTTGTGGCCACACGTCGACAGCTCCGATATTCATGAATTTATCGTTCCGACGACGATTTTGAAAACCCGGGAGCAGATGAAGTCCAGAAAGGCCCTCGAGGGTCACAACTTTCTGACGAGTGGCTGGTTGTAGGAGCCGTTGGTGAAGAAATTCGCCGCCGACACTATGATCGTCGTCACTCAAGTAAGAGGTGTTAAAGTACTTGATTTTGCCATGGATGCTAAGGTTTGTTTCTGGTCCGATTAAATTCTCAGTGTGTTCACAAGGCCCCCGTCGACGTCTTGTTCATGGGCAAGAGTGATGGCGAGATCCTTACTGCGCACTGCACATGCATGGCCGGGAACAGCGAAGCCTGCTCGCATCCCACTGCGTTGTTATTCTATGTGGAGTACGACGCACGTACACGAGAAGAGCGTTCTCAATTTTTTTTAACACGTCTTACTTGAGTGACGACGACCACGATGTCGGCAGCGACTTTCTTCACTCACGGCTCCCGTCCACTCTTCAAAAAGTTGGGACCCTCAAGGGTCTTTCTGGACTTCATCTGCTCCCGGGTTTTCAAGCTCGTTCTCGGAACGAGAAATTCATGAATATCGGAGCTGTCGATGCGTTGCCACAACTCCACTTACACAGTCGCCCGCACGAAGCGTGAATGGGTCCACTCGGAGCGAATTCTCGCGTCTTTTTCGTACCACTCGAGGTCTTTCTGGCGTAGCGCTGCGTTGTAGTCTTCCGGTGAGACTGACAACGTGCTCGACACTTAAGTCCTGGAGTTAAATTTCCGTCGCGTTCGCACTCGATCACGCTTGCAAACTACGCCAACGCTTACAGACACGACTGCGCTGCTGCACTACCCGGCCACCTCTGAAAAAAAAAAATGGCTGTCTATCCAAAGTGCATCATAGCGTCACCGCGGTTTATGCAAGCCCCCTATAGTTCATAGTATCTATGAACTACAGCGGCTGCTACTGGAGTGGCCTGAATTTTTACTTGTGGCAGGGGGGGGGGGTGCAATCATACTTTATGTGTGTTCGTGCGTGGGTTCGTAGGTGTGCATGCAGACGTATGCAATACAGTACACGTGCGAATTAAAAAAATCAAAAGGGGGCTAAAGCCCCCTTCCCCCCGATCTACGCCCTGGTGGCAACCAGCTAGTCAGGTGCTAGTTTTCACCGGGTCGAACGTGGCCCTACAGAGGATGGCACTCGGCCAGGTCGGCCAGTGATGTCGCCCCTACGTCGGTGGCCATAACAACGGCCAACGTGAGACCAGGTTGGCCAGCGACCTTGGGCCAGCGTTGCACCGAGCACTTTTGTACCACTGGGTCACTCTTATTGGTTGATTCCGAAGAAAAAAAGCTTTGCAAACGATGCTATTGTGAAAATGGAGCGTTGATGTGCTCCTCGCAACGACCCGCCTTTGGTCTCCATACAGGTGGGAAGTAAACTGTTCTTGGAATGCAACATCAGGGGTCATTGATCGCCACTATTGTAAAGATATCTTCAAGACCATAACCCTGCACATCAATCAAAGACGTAGAGGTCCGACTAAGTAAAGACGCGAACCAGACAGCGCTCACCTTAGAAGATTAAGGAGGGTGATTCTAGTCATCACTGCTCATTTGAGAGGTTTTCGGTATTACATACTCTACACATACTTAGGACGAGCATCACATCCCATTTCGGTTAATCCATGCGAAACGACCCGGACAGCTTGGCGACCATCTCAAATGTATGTACTTTTTTGTATGTTATTTATATCTCGCTTTCTCTTCATTCCTTGCATAGAATGCAAACCGGACGCGCGTCTGGTTGGCCTTCCTGATTTTCCTCCTTCCTTCTCCTCCGCATCGAACTCGCGCATCAGCACTTGTCCTCGTCGTTTCCTTGGAATACCAATTATAAAATACCAACTAGCTCGCTCCCACACTTTAATCCGTATTGAGTTGGGGAATAGCGAACTTATAAGTGCCCCACACGGACGTTCCACATTGCCGCCAGTATCAGCATGAATTTTTAAATAAGTTTGGGACGGTTTCCGAAATAGATGGGACATTTGGTATGGAATGATTAAAGGGAACGTAATACTACGCACAACATTTAAAGCATTCCCTAGATGGCTGTGTTTTGTTGGGAACCTTCGCAGCAGGGACGGTGCGAGGATTTCAACAGCACTTTTTAAAGCTTAGTGCCAGTGGTGTTGGCAAAACGATGGAGTAACTCTACGGCTGCCATCATAGAGTTAATGGGGTCCCTAGAATATAATACAGTGTACCATAGAGTCACTCTATGGCCACCATGCACTGGGCCAACACCGGCGGAGTGCGCTCTTGTAAACTTAACGTTAAGCGACTTCCAGTAGATGATTACGGAGCGCGCTCTCCAACCCTGAGACAGTGCATGAGAGCCTGCACAAGAGCTCGCACCTGCTATGGCTGCCGGAAAAATGATGTGTTTGCGAATTTCTCCTCCGATGAAGTGCGTTCTACTTCCCCACTCGTTCCTACCGGGGAAGGAACATGGCATTTGCCATGTAACGCTTTCGTGGCCCCGGAAGGAGTCGGCGGGAATAGCTCCGAATCCGAAGGAATGTGTACTAAAAGCTCATTCTAGTACACTGTCAGCGTAACTTCCATAGAAGCCATAGAGTTTCTCACAAACAACTTTCTCTAAACACAGCTTTGCTAGTGCAGTGCGAAAAGTATTGTAAAGCATCGGGGACCGCTCAAAGCTTTGTTTGCGTGTGTTTGTTGAGAGGATTTATTGCTTCACCATCCCGTTCGGTGACTTGATCGGCATGCCTTCGGACTGGATTCTCGCTGTCTCTCCGCAGGTTTTCGGGGAAATTTTCCGTCTTTTTTCAGCATTTTTGTCAGGTTAGGTTTGCTCTACCTTAGATTTTTCGGGGTAAACTAGCTTCCAACTGACGCGGCGGCCTCGTTGTACGTATACCACGATGGCCCCTTTCTCCTCGAAAGTGACACGGCCGCTCGATTTCCCCCGGGAAATATCAGGCGGCCGTGCAAGTGAGGTCATGGGTCTTTTTTTTTTGGACGCGTGCCTATAAGGGTGTCGGGCAGTGTCGACATATGCAAGGAGTTGTTGAAGCGCTTCACATGAGCTGAAGTGTGTGCAGCATTATGGTCTTGAGAAGTGTGAGGTGATGTCGGCGATTTCTCGACGACACAGTCCTCGTCCTTCGCGATGTGAAGATCAGGTTCGAGTACCTGGGTGTTTGGGTCAAGCGGGTGCGCGTTCTTGGCTTCCGTGCAGATGGAAATGATATGGCCCTCCAACAGGGGTTGGGCAACTATAGAAAGGTTTTGGAGTTGAGGTTTGAACATGTGCCTGACTTCGAGGGAGTCTTGAACAGCATCCGCGTCGTGTGCCTTCAGATAGCGACGACTGTCTTTAACCTGATTCAGCTTAGCAACATCGTGATTCAGTGTGAGTACGAGGGCCCTATACGTATTTGTCGGTGATGCCACCGGCCTGGACACCACGCGCTCAAGTGCACTGTTCCGCGGTGTGTGCGTTGTGGGGAAATCGGTCACAATTAGTGCGCGCGAAAATGTAAGCACTGCGGCGGCGACCGTAACCCCTCAGCGTGCAAGGCGCAGACGCGTTCGTCAGCTGCCCCGCCCGTAGCTTCTTCTTGTTCGCATTGGCAGGTGAGCGGTGTTGCTGACGGCCAGGAAGCTGCTCCGAAGGACGCTGAGGGCTATACCCTGCCACAGCCGGAGCCGATTGGGGAAGGGGCTTTAGGAGGGGAAAAGAGGGAGGCGGGGTTGGAATTAACTGAGTTGCCCACTTTCCCTGCTGCCTCGTCGGCCGGCGCGCCTGTGACCAACCTTGCTGACGCGCCTGCTGTCGAGGAGGAGGACGGCGACACCATGGACTGCTCCCTGGTGCTTCGATGAAAAAAGCGACATGCCCCCCCCCCCCCCCCACCATCGCGGGGGTCCTCCGGGGAGAAGCTGGCGGTGGCTCCGCTCGGCGGCTCTGAGGACAACCTCCCGGTTTCGAAATGACCTGCAGCAACATAGTAAGACGAAGAATGTTGCAATTCGACCGTCAAGGACAGTGCCGAGGGCGAGTTGAGTGACCGTTCTTATTGCCCTAACTTTGCTCCAGGCAATAGTGAGTGTTCACTATTGTCTGACGCATGGTACTCGCCCATTAATGAGGAACGAGGATCCCTCTCCAAGGGGATCCTCGTTCGTCGGTAAATTTTAGGTAGATTCCCCAGCAGCTGATACTTTCAAGTATTAGCTGTTTCTTTCCTTTTCTGTGTTTTATTTTTCGTATTTCGCTTCTTAATTTTCTATCCCAGTTTCTGAATTTTGTTCTATATTTCATCATGGGTTCTTCTCTTACTTAGGCTACCTCTAATTTCAGATTTCAGATTTTTTTTATTGGTAAGAATACAAGAATGTTACATGTGTGCAGTATACAGGTATTACTAGAGCATCGAAACAGTTAGCCGAGGTAATTCACTGAGCTCGGTCTCGCAAGATAGACATTCTCGTTTTGCGGAAAACTTTTGTGTCTAGATTGAGACAGATTAGAAACTTCTACATAATGTATGGCATCAAAAACTACTGGAATTATGGCGGCGCACATTACCGGGGACTCGCTGTTATTTTAATGCCACGATTCATCGGTTCTGTGCTACACTATGCCAGGGATTCGGATAGCCGTGCTCTGTCGGTGGATCTTGATTGTGGTATTATAATTGCGAATGTTTACGCTCCAGCACAGTTTGGACAACAAAATAATTTCGTTAGCTTCTTATCTAGTCGGCCCATCCCGTGTCATTCTCGTATAGGTGATTTCAAATGTGTTTTAGAACAGGCCGATTGTGTTTTCCTCAGAGGAACACCAAAGTTTAGAGATAGAAATGGTGACCTAGAATTACGGGAGCTTGTTGACCAGCTGGGACTAGTCGATGCTTGGCGGTCTCTTCGCCCCCTCCAATCATGCAGTAATGACTTAGACGGGGAGAAGGAGCTGATTGAGGATCGACCGCTTTTATGTCTCTCCCTCACTTGTTCCTAGCATGCACTCTTCCACTTTGAGGGACCATGGCCCTCTTGCTTCGAGATTCGCTGATTGCAATCCAGTAGCTCAGGGCAAGAGACCGTGGCGTTTAACGAACGGCTCCTTAAAGGCAATAAAGCCGCAAAAGATGTAGCAGGGTTTCTCATCCGTTCGACCCTTGGTGATTAGTATTTAGGCGGTAGCTACGCAGTGAAGGCCGGCTTTGCGGAACGCTTCCGGGAGCGCAAGAGGCGGACACGGGAGGAACGAACTAGGATCAAAGTGGTCTCTTACACGATTCTCCTGCTTTCAAAGCCGTTGTCTGGAGGCCCGGGGGCAACTGCAGCTTTTACTTCCTGCGTAAGAAATATAGGGTCCTACTTCCGCGATGCTGGGATCGCTTTCGAGCCACAGCACGCGCGGAGCAATGGGAAATGAAGGCATTGTGTAGCAGAACGTTCCTCGTACGCACTTAGCAAGGAAAAGTTCAGCTATAACCTCTCTGGTCGATCCAACCACCGGAAGTTTAATTAAAACGCAGGAGGGAGTATTAGAGGTGGCAAGGCAGTTCTGCAAGAACCTTTTTGCCGGACCACCTCCCACTCCGTACTCGTTACCTTCTGAGAAGACTAACGAGTATTTTGAGGTTTTTGACACTCCTCTTCGCAGCTCTGAAGTCTATGAAGCTTAATCGTATCCCGGGTTCAAATGGTCTAACAGTCGAGTTTTACGTCAAGTTTTGGAAGGTTTTGGGCTTTTTACCACTCTGGCAAGCAGGCTTCTCCGTGAGGGGACCCTGTAAGCAACTCAAAGGAAGAGGCGGATCACTCTACTGTGCAAGAATGAGACGAGACGCAGTGACCTGAGAGGGCGGCCCATCATCCTTCTGAACTCTGACTACAAGCTAATACCGAAGTGCTTGTCCGTTCGACTCTCTCCAGTACTGAGTACTGCTTTCGGTCCGTACCAGGCGTGTTGAGTCCAAGGTTAATCGTGTCAACTTCATGGTTTTGCTATTAGGTATCTTATAGAATGGTCGAATTCGTGCAACACTTGTGGAATGTTATGTTATTTTAATCAGAAAAAGGCCTTAGACATTACCAGTCATAAGTACCTTTTTAAGGCTACTAAAACGAGCGGGTTTCAGCGCCAAGTTTATTAGCATGGTCAGGGCTTTTTATTTTCGTCTTAGGTCTGTTGTTATGCAGGATTGCATCTCGGAGCCTTTCAGTTTGTGCCATAGGGTTAGGCAGGGGGATCAGCTTTCGCCTGCTCTCTACGTGCTCGCATTCGAGCCGCTCTTGCAGAGGCTATTCAAAGACACCAGCATCGGCAGATTCCCCCTTCCACCAGGTTAACCCGTTAACCCCCGGTGTCAATGTTCACCTATGCAGACGACTTCTCCATTGTCGTCCCGGACGAGGCAACTGTTTGCACCCTCTTGGACGTCATAGAGGGGCACTGCTCAGCGAGCGGCGCCAGAATACATAAGTCGAAGAGCGCTGTCATGTATCTGAACTGCGCTTCTTCCAGCCCACGTCCCGTACATGGCCTGCCCGTAAAGGAGCGGCTACGCATATTGGGTTTCCACTTTAAACCAGATGGCCTGAATATCGAAAACTGGCGGTTACCTAAGGAGGAGCTGACCAACAAGACTCAGGAGCTCAGTGCCTTGTCATGTCCACTGACAGCTAGAGTTACCATAATTCGATCATTGTTTAGTTTTATCACATATGTAGGTTCCGTGTTCTCTGTTAAGCCCTGAACCAGGCTAGTCCTGGAGAGGACTCCTTTTATTTTCTTTGGAGTGGCTCATCTGCGTACTTGACTCTCCCCGTGCTCAAGTTGTGCAGCAATGAAGGAGGACTCGGTATTCCGGACTTGGGCATCATGGCCACGGTGCTACACGTTAGATGGACACTGGTAGCTCTTGATTCAGATATGCTTCACACTCGAAGCTTTGCGTCGTATTTTCTCAGCACGTGGCGGAGGCTGTTCTTGTCGAGAAATTTTCAAGCTCTGTGCCTCGAGCGGGAACACCTTCTGCCTTCTATGCAGCGGCCGCTTAAGCTTTGGCCATTCTCTAAGAGGTTGACCTTGAGATAGAATCAGCTGCAATCGAACTCCACGAGTTAGTCGATAGACTCACCCTAGAGTTACCTGTGAGAGATTTGACCTCTCCCGCCTCAGTCCTAACTCCCAACCGTGCGACAGCGTCAGGGTAGGTCTACTTTGCGTACGGTGACTGAAGTTACTGCGCTGAAGGGCAGTCCCTTTGTCACGTATCAGGGTACGTCTCCTTTGTGTGTGGTGGCGCAAGTTACTGCGCTGAAGGGTAGTCCTTTGGCCGAGGGTCAGGGTCAGTGGAAGTTCCAGGGTCGGACCGGTAGGGAGACCCCCCCCCCTGCCCCCAAATCCTATCAGCACCCCTTCCCTTCACTTTAGCGCTTGCCGTCAACTTGCAACCACCAATCAGGACAAATGAGTGGAACAACACTTAGCACACATTATTAGCATTTATGCTATGATAGAGTTCTTGTGCCAGCGAGTTCTTGGCGGCCATGGGACGGCCCATGACCGCTACGCGCCCTGCGTGTTGCGATAGCCCTTATTTTTCAGGGTACGTCTGCTTTGGGTAGCCCCTGTGTTGGGAGTCTCTGGCATGTATGCCGGGAGGCAGGCGTCTGTTTGGCACCTGGCACCGAGTGATGGCCCCTTTGCCAGGGTATAGCCGTCTGCCCAAAACAAAATCACCATACCCTGGGAGGAAGGTGGTGCCGGGACAGACGTACGGATGATGATGGGTTGATCAGTTACGTGAGAGAGAACACAACTTTATTGTCGTCAGATTTAAGGAGGAAGATGATCCGCCAGGCTGAAGCTGGTGGCCAGCTCCCCTGCCCTTTGTATGACCTGGCACTGAACCTGGCTAACCTCCTGGCTAACCTCCCTGTCTTTCCTCCTTTCTCCCTTCTCCTTCTCCTGGAGCTGGACTGCCAGGCTGGTGGAGGTCAAAACTGCCCCCAGCTCCCTGGCGAGGGAGTAGCCAGGAAATCAGTAGAGGGGGGATCTTCCCTGCAGGCCCAGAGAATGTGATTATTGAGCCACAATGCGAGCAATGCGGATCAAGCGTGTCGGAGTATATACGGCAAGCGCTATGGACACAGGAATGAATGTGTTTGTAAGCGGCGCCAGATAACCTCCTAGCGCTCATTTAGCTTATGGTGCGGGGTGGTTTTCGACTGCCTCGAAAGACGATAATACTGAGTTATGTCATGGTAAGATGTCAAGGCTTCACTAGGGTTTTCCGGATTTAAGGTGGGTATCACCGCTCGGCTGAGTATCACCGCTCGGCTATCACCCTCGAGCATAGTGGGCCACCTCGTTTCCTGGGTGCCCCACGTGAGCCGGCACTCTTCCTCAACATCTGTCAGGAGTCTGGGAAGAGTAAACGTAGATTTATGGGGGCCACAATGCCACGTGCGAAGTTGGATATAGCAGCCTCTCGCTGGATTCCACGCCGATCGGTTGTGCCCTCGCGATCTCCGACGACAGCGCAGCTCTGGCTGACTGGGTTGGTCCTACGCCACCTCCTGCCGCCGGTCCCCTACGACGACGACAGCGTAGCTCTGGCCGACTGGATTATCCCTATGCCATCTCCTGTCGCCGACAAGAACTCTCGCCAATGGTGCCTCATCCTCGGACTCCTGCAAACATGTCCTTCTTTCCTGTCTTCTCCTTACTTCCGTCGCTCCCTGTCCCACCACCTCGCTCTCTCCTTCCTCTCTCTCTATCTCTCTACCTTTTAATCCTATCCTTTTATTCCCTTCTCTACCCCCATCCCTCGTGAGCTACTGTTCAGGTGTCCTCCTCCTGAGAGACTGTTACGGGGCTCACTTTTCTTTTCTTTTCCTTTTTAAAATCACTCCCCCTGAGTCACGGAGTATAGTGGTGAATTCGGCTGCTGCTACTAGCACTAAGGCTGCTTCCTCGGCTTCTGTCTTGTTAAGCACATGGACTAAATCAGCTGTTTTAATTCGGGGTGAATAGGTGTTATTGCCGCGGAGAGTGATTACGCTTATTGCATATGCTTTGGCAAACTCTCTGTATTGGACGGCGTAAATGAGCGCAACGGTTGGGTTGGACGCGTACGTTTTGTGCAAGGATTGGGCCCAGGCTTTCCGTCTGCTGTCGTGGGGGTTGGTCAACATGTTCTTTGGCAATGGTTTTGAGGAATTGATTTCTGATGCTGGGGGAGATGACGGCAGGATCGTTACCCGTAGGAGATACCACCTGGCCAATTTTAGCAAGGATCCAACGCCCCGTCCTGCTTCCCTGCAATCGGTGAATTTGCGCCGTAAGATGTGCTTCAAGAAGTTCTTCTATAAGGTGTTATGCAGCCCAAGACTGAGAAGGCGTTCTTTCGAGGTATTTCGGAGGAGCCCCAATGCCACCTTATACGCTTTTCGTATAAGCCTGTTCAGTTGGGCTCGCTCAGACTGAAGGAGGTGCAAATAAGAATGGGCGCACGTGAAGCGCAACAAAACGAAGGCCTGGATTATCTGTAGCAGTTCCTTCTCCTTCATGCCTCGATTGCGCGCTCATTCAAGATATAATATGGGCCGTCTGGTTCACTGTTACGGTGAGGTGGTATAGCGTAATGATGTTATGGTGGTTTGTTTGCACAATGAGTCCCACTACTCCCATGTGGGACACATGTGGTATTGGCGTGTCATTGACAAACTTGGAAGTGGAGTGTTAATTCCGTGGTGGTCTGGAGGTCGCAGTAATAGTAGCTCCGATTTGCTCTGCGAATGCTCCAAATCCGCATCTGACACGTGCTGAACAAATGCATCCGTAGCCTTTCAAAGAGTCTCTTCGATTTGACCATCGGATCCCACAGGCGTCCAGAGCGTGATGTAGTCTACGTAGAGGGTGTATTGCAGGCCACGGGTATCGTGTTTTGTTTGGAAGGTAGTGACCTCATAATGAAGTTGGATAGAAAAGGGGACAAAACGGCTCCTTGCAGAGTGCCGCGATCTTCGAGAGTGATAAGCGAGTTTAGAACAGAGGTCTCCCACCACCGAGAGTTTAACCAGTCGATTAGGTAAGAAAGCACGGACGTAGTTAAATATCCGTTCTCCGGGTCATATAGTTCAGGCAGACTGCCTAAAATGGCACTCAGTGCCATTTTTAGGCAGTCAACGGCAGACAACGTGAAGCACGGTGCTTCGCGTTGTCAAATGATCTGTGAAGGTCCAGACCGAGCAAAGCCTTGGTACTAGTGCCACTCCCATCGTAGGATATCGTGGTGCAACTGGATGAGCGCATCCTGAGTGGATAGATGGGCCCTGAAGCCCAGCATTGGGGGGGGGGGGGGGGCTGTGCTCTACCGCAAAGTTTTGCAAGCGGCAGAGCACAACGGTGCTCCACTGATCACCTATATACGCAAATGCCGGCAGAGATTGGCATTCACATAGATATAGTCGTGCAATGATATCCCGACTCAAATTTATGTACCTCATACTACACAACAAATAGATTCGAACACATACATTTCCTTCAACATTTCTAGAAAACCCGTCAAAAGCATCACTTTATACACTCTAAGAATACTTATATATATGCGCTCTACATTTAGTTTTTAGGTTTTCCCGCGGGCAGTGCGAGAGTGGAATGCTTTACCCGAGACGTTGGTTGCGCAGCCCACTGTCAACAAATTCGTTGAACTTGCTGCCCTGACCGTTCTGTCAGCTACAAGATAGCGACGTTATCAGGATTGTACTTTTCATTGTCTGTCCTTTTTCCGAATATACTGATCTTTGTGATCCGAAGTGGTGAAAGCAGTTCTAATTTTGTATTTTGGCGGGCTTTCCTTTCTCTGTTCTTCTTATTTTTTTCAGTTTCTGCACATGTGACTGAAACATGTGCACTCGACTGAAACATGTGCACTCTCTATTAAAGAAGGTCAATTATAATTCTGTATCGTGACTTTTCTTTACAATCGTATTAATATATATTATCCTATATTTACATTTGTTATATTGTGTGAATAATATTTATAGACACTCCTACCCACTCCAGTAAAAATTCCTGACCAGATGGACAGTACTACTAAATAAAAAATAAATAAATAATTAGTTTGCCCAGGCATGATGTCAACAAAATTGGGCGTAGATTCTCCAAGTCAAGTTTCTTGCCCGGTTTTGGTATAAAGGTGACTCTTGCGTGCTTCCATTTTGGTGGTGAAAATGGCCAGACATCCAGCCTTCATTCATGTATTCAGTAATAGGCCCGTTTACATTGACCCGACGAGGGCGCGTTGAGTCGAAATAAACAGGTTTTCTGGACTCGCCCTCCCCATGTATAAGCGGACGCGTCGGGGCGGAGAGTCGTCGCGGCGAGTCCTGTCGACCCGGAGACAGGGGGTAGGTTCACCGAACTCGCCGCGCTCAGAAAGGGCATGTATAACCGGTCGCGCTGAGTTGACGGCTCGTGACCTCTCCCGCCCGTCGCGGTCTCCGCTTCCCCATCACTCCGACGTTGCTCTTTCACTGTTGGCCGGTACGCGCGCGCTAGGCACGATGACATCCTCGCGGGCTCAACGCACCATGTGGGCAGATGATGAAATAACGACGTTGCTAGCTTTAGTCAACGAGAAAAAAATTGCCCGCAGCTTCCCTCGGGGGAACACTGAGGAGGATGCGGACCACATAATTGGTTAACGGGGTGTTAAAGTGCGACTTACTTGGGTCGATGGCTAAATTGGTTAACGTGGTTGTAGGAGGGGGTGTTAAATGAGTGAACACGTACACACGTATGCGAAAGGGCGGCGCTGGTCGAAGGGACGTCGATCATTGTGTTTGTGGATTCGTTGGAATTCATTTCACCGCGACCTTGGACGTCGACGCGCCGTACAAACCAACCGACGAGCGGCAACTGAGCGAGCGAGCGCCGACCTTGAGTATATATATAGCACGACGGCGCATGCACTGTCAGCTGTTGAATGTTCTCGAAGCGCGACGCCACATGCGCGTCCACTGGAGAATCAGGAGAATTGTAGATGTCGAACGCGGTGTGTAGAGGAGGAAGGGTGCACAGATGGTTGAGGAGTGAAGCGCGCGCGGTGTGTAGAGGAGGAAGGGATGCACAGATGGTGGAAGAGTGGGCGACGGCGCGACGGCGCATGCGCGCGCGTCAGCTGTCGAATGTTCGAGAAGCGGTGCGGACGGCGCGGACGGCGCACTACAAGGCGCGAGTATAAGATGCTCCGCATCTAAAAACTGAGTGATTTGCTCGATAGCAAGCATAACAGAACGAGGACATCGTTCTGTTATGCGGTAAATGCAGATCACTTTTACGTTTAAATCTTGCTTGGCACGTCCTACGAGAGCTTGTTGGTTATCGTTCTCACGACCGGCTATTTTGCTCTGCCCGTAGCAGAAAATCGGCTTGTGCGCCAGAAATCTCAAATACGTGCACATGAATCATGGCGAATTCCTGGAGAGACCAGCCAGGAGTGAACAGGGGACGGTGCGTCAGGCTGCGGATACGCCTGCGGCGAGCACTGTGCCGTAACAGAACCACTGCTGTCATCGCGTTGTGCAGTGTTAGCCAAGACACCAACACAACCATAAAGTACAGCTGGTGCAAACTGAGAAAAATACCAAGACAGCCATCGCGGTGGCGGAGCGACAACTGCGTAAACAACCGCAGCCCACAGCGGCGAGAGCGCAGGCTTGGAGGAGCGGAAACCGGTACCGGAAGACGGGCTTTCGGCTCGCCTCGACGCAAAGCGTCGCTGCGATCACCGCTCACCTCAACTCGTCCATACGAGTTCATATAAACTCAGGCGCGTCGAGGTAAGCTGAACCCGCCACTCAACTCAGCCCGCCCCCGTCGCGTTCATGTACACGGGGCTAATGTCCCCTATACGGACTTCGGATCGAGGTTGCGCAGCGTCTTATTTGTCACCCCGTCAGGACCGGGTGCCGATGTGTGCGCAGTTTTCAGCGCTACGCAAACCTCACTTTCCGCATTGTCAGCGTCCGTTGGCGGTTCCAGTGTACTTGGGCAACTGCTCTGTGCTGCTTTGTTTTTGGGATGTGTTGATGTAGCGGGTGATGAACTCCTCCAGCATCTCCTCATCGGTACCCGGGTATACACTCCGTGCGGGGCCTATACACCTTTTCACAGGAGGGGAAAAAAACAACGCCATGATGGGCTGCGCGTGGGAGTACAAAGGCTAAGGGCGTAGCCTTGTCAGTGCATTTTCCAGGGGTCACGCCAATTTGCGCAGCCCAAAGAGGACTATGGCGGCGCCCAGGGAGGCGTTTTTGAAAAGGTCTATAGGGGGCGCACGCAGTGCACGCAGTGCCACTTGTGGTGTGGCGGGCGCGCAACGTTGAGAGTCGTAGCAGACAGCAGCACCTAATTGCTTTAATAGCTATGGTGGCACAAGCGCCCGTGGCCGGCGGGTTAGTGCGTGCTTCGAGCAGAATTCAAAGATATAGCAGGGGGACAATCTTCCGCGATGTCACCATGAATAAATGGGAAAACCTTCACGAAAGCGGCCCCGTTTTTTTGCGTTAGTGAACGCTTTGCTGCCCGTCGCCAGGAATGACGACTAAACGCGTGTGTCAGGTGTGCGTAATGCATGAGGCTTGCTGCATAACTATCGCAGCAAGCTGTCATTTTTTTCGGACTTAGATTATTATCGGTGCTTGTCCACTGCCCGCGTACTTGCAAAATACTCGGAGCGTTTAGAAATATCGATGGCTCCCACTCGCCGTGGAAATTGGCGTGCTCGTTTGTTGCGGCGTCGCGCTACGGCGATTTTCAGCCACCGAGTCTCGCGAAGCGCTTTGCTTGAAATTGTCGCATCATCGTTGCTCATCATGATCATAGTCTTTACCTCACCGCTCGCGCAGCTCATGCTAAGAGCTTGAGGCGTGGGCGAGAAAGAACGCGAGAAGATTTAGTCCAGAGAGGACGGCGCATGCCCCGTTCCGTCTTTCGCCTCACCTTGTAGAGTGCTGACGACGACGTACGGCTCGCTCACTTCGGCCACCGTCACGTGTCTCTCATTCACTATAACCTTTTGCGTTGTTTATGTTGCTTTCCGAAACCGCCATGCACATCCGTCGCTACAGCATTCGCAAAGCATCGTTTCTTACCATGTACAGTTCTGCTATACTATACGCCCTGCATCATTTCTTCCTAACATGCAGATTCTTTGTCAAAGAAAAAAGGCTTTTGAATGAACCAAATCCGAAATATGGGATTCAATTCATTACTTCCGGCGGTTATTTCCTTTGGAGCTACAGTACTTGGTTTTAAACACAGGAGCATTTGGGATGCCATATGCGATTTGCTACGCGAGATGAAACGAATTGAATTGTAAGGTGATGTAAGTGAAGCTTATTATTCAACGACATTACAATTTTTTTCGTGTATTAAGCTAATTAGTTATTTAGAAATTGATCTGTTGTTAAAGATTTTGAGATTTATAAACAAAATCATTTATATAACAAAGCACCGCCCATTTCGTGGCCGGTCCCCCATGGTGCCTTGCGCCAATTTAATAGGGCCCGACCAACCAACTGACGTACTAGCTTGATCCTCTCGAGTGCGTATACGCCAGCTGCTGGGTGGCTTGACCCGCCGCGGAGGTCTGGTGGCTAAGGCACTCGGCTGCTGACCCGCAGGTCGCGTGATCGCATCCCGGTGGCGGAGGATGCATTTTTCGATGGAGGTGAAAATGCTGTAGGCCCGTGTGCTCAGATTTGGGTGCACGTTAGAGAACCCCAAGTGGTCTAAATTTCCACAGCCCTCCACTATGGCGTCTCTCAAAATCATACGGTTGTTTTGGGACGTTAAACCCTACATATCAATAAAAAAAAACACTGCTGGGTGGCTACTAGTGTTTACGGTAAAATGCTACGTAATTCAGTTCGCACCTTCAATGATGGACCCATCAACTCAGGAAAGCACTAATTGACCTCGCATTGCATTCCCCAAAACTGTTAATGGTACACGGTGAGGTAGTAATTATTAAGGTCCATTAAAACGTCCCATCAGCCTTGATCCGAAATATAATTTCTTGCGTGCGTTTCTTTTCTCGCCAGCTCTATGGTAGCAAGAACATCACGCAAGATAATCGCATTTCCAGAGGGTGTCTCAGACCAATTCAAGCACGCATCGGCAGAATGCGAGACAGCAAAGGAAATAGAAACTAAACACTTTTTACATCCCACAGCCGTGATCCACTCATTTCGCTGCACAATAAAGCAGGAACAAGTCGAGAAACTCTGAATTTTCGTTCCAGCAAGACACGGCGTGTACCTGTTGGTACAATCGACTACGCAGCAGTTCATGATTCAGATAAACTACGTGCAAGCAAACGTTGGGGGAGCGTTTCGTTTTGATCGGGCTCTCAACGTTTGTCTTCTCTGACGGCCGCGCTGCGGCGCGCCAGTCTCAGTGCGTGGACAGAACGCGCAAGCTGTTTGCGTACCGCCGACTTGGAGCTGCCAGGGTCAAGCAGGGGTCGCAGAAGGTCCCATGCTTTCTTACAGCCCATCTGACCATTGAGGCTGTCTCAAAGTTGGCCCCACTGTTGGCGGGTTAGCACAGTCGTTCGAGCCCCAAAATGCGGCGGCGGAGCGTAGTGTTCTGACATTGGTGCCGCCACCTACGCATGCGGCTTTCATGCACCTCCCACATATGTAGAATGTGTGAATCTGTTGATGACTGTTCTGGAGTTACGTTTGTTTGGTGTTGTAGCGTCCACATCTCGACTAAAAAGATGTAGCCATTCGTTCAAGTCTGGTACAGAATCAGGTGTCGTTTCTTTGCGCAGTTGGCGGAATTTATGCCATTCTCTAATGCGAGCTGTGGTTCACTTTTTTGCATTGCTAGTGTTCATCTGGATGGTTATCGCTAGAATTACATGGTTTCTACAGTGCGACCCGTGGCTTGCCATCAGGCACCTTCTGTGTTTTTGCATAGACACGGTGTAGTGTCCCTACATATATACGTTTTTTTTTTCTGACTCGCGTCGATTGCTGCGGGTCATTGAGGATACTGAAACCTATAGGTCGTGTATGATGCCCCATAATCAGGAACCCTTGGGGTCAGATTTGTGGTATCCTAATTCAGGATGTTTCGCGTTAAGATTGCCTATAGTACGAGCATCTTTGCATTTTTCGCCAGAATCATTGCTTTTCGAAGGATGTCAGAGAGATCGGCACTTTTATCTCTCGGATGGTTGTATATATTTAAAATGAGAAGTGGCTTGTCTCCTCTTTTAGGGGCGAAGCCCCTCTTAGTCTAACCTTGTCCTGCATGTGGCGTAACCGAGAGAATAAGAGGCGAGAGAAAAAAAATCACAGCATATCCACGGAGTGAATGATGATTGGTGGGGCAAAGCGTTCGTCAGTCCGTCCACATACTTTCATTCGTTCTTGCTTGCGTCCCTTCGTGCGTCCGTCTGTGTGCAAGTCCATCCGTGTGACCGTCGGTGCGTCCGTCCGTCGGTGCGCCCGTCCATCTGCCCGAACGTACGTCCGTTCTTCCGTCTGTCCGTTCATTCGTCTCTATTTGTCAATCCGCCCGTGCGTCTGTTCGTGCAGCCGTCCCTTTGTCTGTCCATCCATTCAGTTTGGATTGCGTTGTTCCGTTTGGATTGCGTCAGCGGTTCGTAGTGAGAATGCTGCTCTTCGCACACGACTTGGCGACTACGAAGACGGATCGCGACGACGCAACTTAATCTTCCACGGAATTACTGATGCTGCAGCCGAAACATGGTCGGACACACAAGAAAAGGTTAGGGCAATTCTTTCAAGTTCTTTTGAGATGCAGCTTTCAGATGATGCGATATCTCGAGCCCACAGACTAGGAGCATTTGTACCAAACAAGTGCAGCCCTGTTGTCGTACGGTTTGTGTCATTCAAAGTTAGAGATAACATCTTTTCCCAAAAAGCAAAGTTGCGTGGTACGAACATTAACATTAACGAAGATTTCTGTAAAGCCACACGGACAGCCAGGAAAAAACTAACTGATTTCGGTAAAGCCAACGGTCAAAAGTATTCAGTAAAATACAACAAGGTTGTCATTAACAAGAAAAGTTACGTGTACTGCCCAGTCACTGATCGTGTCTTGTCTGTTGTTCCAGTTGACGATAACAACGAAAACGACACTAACCTAAGTCCTCCTAGCTCGTTGGTCCAAGCGTCTTCATAGCAAAAAACAAATACACGACGTGGTACTGTCAAACACAATTGTTCCTTTCTGCTTATAGTAATGTGAGAAGTGTAATGGGCAAGCGAGACGCCCTGTCATCTCTGATTGACACCTGTCTTGCAGACGTCGTCGTATTGACAGAGACGTGGCTTTCCGCCGAAGTAGACAGCTCCGAAATTCTAAATTGCGAAAAAAAATACAAGTTTTATTGATGCGATCGTGGATCGCGTTCCGGAGGCGATATCCTCGTAGCTGTTGCAGACGATCTGGTTTCATCGCACGTATATAGCTCTGGTTTGCCCTCTAGAATTAGTGTGCGTTAGTGTTCGCTTACGCAATAAAGACGCTCTCGTTTGTGCGTGCCATCGGCCTCCTAATGTGCCTGCTGTTTTTTTCTTCAGATTTGTACAATGCCCTTAACATGCTTCATGTTCGGTTTCCCACCTCGCATATTATTCTTTTAGGCGATTTTAATTTCCCCGACATCCATTGGAATTTGCCTTGTACCTTACCTGGCTCCAGTAATTCCGAATCCACCTCTTTTATTAATACATGCTTAGAGTTAAACCTTACCCGGCTGCGGCGGCTGCATTTCCGATGGAGGCGGAAATGTTGCAGGCCCGTGTGCTCAGATTTGGGTGCACGTTAAAGAACCCCAGGTGGTCGAAATTTCCGGAGCCCTCCACTACGGCGTCTCTCATAATCATATGGTGGTTTTGGGACGTTAAACCCCACATATCAATCAATCATCAATTCTGGTGCATTGACTGATAAATTAATTCTGCTCGCTCTTATTCTCTTAACTCCCCAACCCGCATCACGTCTATTAGTTCTACCATATTAGACTTGGTGTTCACAAATAACCCTGATCTCATCCAGTTTCTGTCAGTCGTGCCAGGTCTCAGCGATCACTCTGCCATTCACTTTCTCGTACCGAACACGCTGTCAAAAATTACTAAAACTACAAAATAATCAGAGATTACGAGAGAGCTGACTATACACGTTAATTAATGCTGAACTGGAGACATTTTCGCATGAATTTTTTCTAGCTTTTCTGAACACTCGGTAAACGAAAACTGGCTACGCTTTAGAGCTAAAATCGAAGAACTTACCGACCGCTTCATACAACGCCGTAAAATACCCGATAACAATCGGTCTGCTTGGTTCACGCCTACTTTAAGGTGGCTACTTAATAAAAAGAAGCGCATCATTCGAAGTGAAAAGCTCTCGGGCAACATCAAAAGATGGGATGATTGTCGTAGTGTAGCCGACGAGTACGCACGCGCACTCTCACTTGCCAAGCACTCATATTTTGAACAAACGTTGCCTTCTTTGTTAGTAACTAATCCTCGTAGATTTTGGCCGGTAATCGGTGGAAATAACAAAAAACAAATCAACCTAGTTTCAGGGAGCGAATAATTTATTCCAAGAGAAACTTGTTGCCTAGCTCTTAACAGTGTATTCGCATCATCATTTGTAAACGTGGCGCCTACCACTGTTCCTAACTTGTCTACTCACAACTACGATCTAATGGAGCCAGTACACCTTGATTGGGAGAGCATAAGGAAATTAATTGAAAATCTCAAGCCCTCTTCTTCCCCCGGAGATGACGAAATTAACGCCGAGTTTCTCAAAAACACCGCATTGTTTTCGTCCTTAATACTGTCCAGAATTTTTTCACAGTCTTTGGAATCGAGTACCCTGCCAAATGACTGAAAAGTGGGGAAGGTGGTTCCTCTTCACAAGTCAGGTAACACCAACGATCTCCACAATTATAGACCCATCTCACTAACTAGTGTGCCATGTAAGCTATTAGAACATGTCATTTACTCCAACGTAGTCAACTTTCTTGAGAATAATTCTTTTTTTACTAACTTCAACATGGTTTTAGAAAAAGTTACTCGTGTGAAACTCAATTCTTATGCTTTACTAATGATTAGTTCTCTGCTAATGATCGTGGTACTTTTATTGATTGTGTATTTATCGACTTTTCTAAAGCATTTGACACAGTTTGTCACGAATTACTACTTTTAAAGTTAAGTAAACTAAATCTTGACCCACACATCTTCAAATAGATCGAGTGCTTCTTACATAACCGCGAGCAATTTGTGACTGCTAATGAATGTAACTCTCCTCCTACTGCCGTAACCTCAGGTGTGCCTCAAGGCTCTGTTTTGGGTCCCTTACTTTTTAAATATTGAAACGGGTTGTTGAACAAGCAGGAGTTGACTCGGCGAACGAGAGCTTTATTTAGCGCAAGGGCTAACTGAACGCAAGCCTGCGATCACAGCAAGTATTCTTCCTTTTCTATACTCGAGCTCCATGCCCACTGCCCTCGTTACAATCACCCCCGGCCGATGAGGGAGCCATCCTGGCGACCTAAGGACAGGTGTACACAGAAGGGTCATGGTATGGCTTGAGCCGAGAGATGTGTACGATTTCTTGTCCCCGATGGCGCTTGTCCGGAGATGCATCCAGCGGCTCGACAAGGTAGTTGACAGGGGATGTTTGGCGTACAACTCGATAAGGGCCATGGTATACCTAGACGGAAGCTTGTGGGAGAGTCCTGGAGGAGTAGAAGGAATCCATAACCACTGCCCTCGTTAACTGCCCTCGTTACTACCCTCGTTACATAACTGCCCTCGTTACAATATATATTAACGATTTGCCTCATAACATTTCCTCCTCCATTAGGTTATTTGCTGACGATTGTGTTATTTACCGTGAAATTTCGACCTCTAACGATACTGACACCCTGCAATCTGACCTGGACAATATTTCTTCATGGTGTAACAATTGGCTAATGAAACTTAACACAAATAAATGCAAATCAATGAGGATAGCTCGTAACCCTTCAAAAGTTGCGACCCCCTCGTACCTACTTAATAACACTCCCCTAAACAACGTTTCTTCTTACAAGTACCTCGGTGTTAACATTTCTAACAACCTGTCATGGCAGGCTCACGTTGACTACATAACATGCAACGCTAATCGAACTCTTGGCTATTTACGCCGAAATTTTTCCGTTGCTCCAATTAACCTAAAGCTTCTCCTGTATAAATCATTAGTGCGGCCAAAACTCGAATATGCGTCGTCTATCTGGGATCCTCATATTCAAATGCTCATAGACAACCTTGAATCTATTCAAAATCGCTGAGCACGTTTCATATTGTCCAATTACTCTCGAACTGCAAGTGTCACATTATTGAAGGCTCAAATCAATTTGTATAACCTCTCAATACGACGCAAAAATTCACGTCTCTGTCTCTTTCATAAGATCTATCACACTTACAGAACCCTCTCTGATTCACTGTTTTTTCCACCAGCCTACATATTAGCACGCAATGACCATCATTACAAGGTTGGGGTTCCTTTCTGCCATACGAAGCAGCACTTCAACTCTTTCATCCCTAGAACTTGTACTGACTGGAACCACCTTCCCGCATCGATCGCTTCAATCACAGACGCCAACGCGTTCAAATCAATCATTTCTGAAAGTGCATTATAATTTATTCTAATCCTGCTGTTTTGTTTTACTTCTTATTGATATTTGTTGTCCCACTCCTCTCAGTAATGCCCAGTGCCTTGAGAGTAAATAAATGAAATGAAATCCGTCTATGCGTCCGTGTGTCTGTCTGTCCATCCGTTCATCTACATGTTGTTATGACCGTCGTCAGTAGGCGCCACGCTGTCGCTGGGAAGCGTAGCCGGGCAGCGTTCCCACGCCTGGAACCCAGTTTTCTCGGAACCAGCGTCCAGAGAGTACGGGGGAGCGGCGCTCTTTTAATCTCCTGAATGGTAGTATCTTCTAACTGCTCAGTGGCCAAGTTATCCCTGTTCGCACTCAGAAGTAAAGTAAAGCTATTTGATGCTGGTGGCAGTAACGCACACTCAAGTTCATTATCACGAGATTCCTTCTCCGGCTGACCGATCTTTGGTGCCTCGCTGCCACGGTTGCCTGAAATTTCTTCCTCTGTTTGCACCACTGTTACGTCATGCGCTTCCTCAGTATTATTTGGCTCAGAGGATAGCTGAGTTGCCAATTTTCGCACCTTTGAACGGGTTAACGCTTGAACTACCCTGTCACCGAAGAGAATGCCCTTCTCTCGCAATAACATATCCGACTTCTTTGAGAACAAGTACGGATAAAATTTAGGGAGTTTTTCTGAAACTGCTGCCTCAGTTGTTAGTTTACCAAAGGGGCCCTCAATTACAACGGTTGCGACAGGCAAGCATACGCTCTGCTCTTCCACCACCTGGCGGATCCACGAGCACTGTCCTGTGTAGTCGGATGGTGACACATACGACGGGTGGACAACATCCATTGTTGCTGCCGAGTCACGCAGCACTTTGCACAGCTTTCCATTCACCACCAGGTCATGCATGTAAGGCTCCAGTAACCTCATGTTTTCTTCGCGGTCACTGACAAATGAAAACGCCATCTTTTCCTTTCGGCAGTTCGCGGCTATGTGACCAGTCTCATTGCACTTGAAGCAAGCGAACGGTTTCTTAACCTCGAAAGCATTTTTCGCTTTTCCCGCGTTTTGCCCCTTTTCGCTAGGTTCACCATCGTCCTTCTTGTGAAATTTGTTAGAAGAAACACTTCTTTCCCCTTTTTCATGTCGAGAGCTGGAAAAATGTTTTACGTAACCTTTACTTGAATTTGGCTTGGAATTGTGGGCTCCATCTGCACTCAGGTTATTGCTAAAATATCGTCGCGACGCATACTCCTCCACGAGTTCAACGGCTTTCGTCGCCGACCTTATGTCACCCCTGTCCAGTAACCAGTTTTTTTCCTGCTCTGGGAGACAATTCAAAAACTCTTCTAATAGAATTCTGTCTACTACAGCGTTCTTGTCACTGCAAGACTCTGTGCTCTTAAGCCATTCTGTCAAATTCGCTCTCATTTTGTACAGAAAGTCAGGATAGCTCTCGCTTTTAGACTTTCTAGCGCCCCTAAATCTTTGTCTAAAGGCCTCTGCGCAAAGTCTATACTTTCTTAGAAGGCAAGCCTTGACCTTCTCATAGTTGTCTGCGTCCTTCTTGCTGAGTCGCGCAACAACCTCTGCTGCCTCGCAGGGCAGAACCGTGAGTAGCCTTTGGGACCAGGTGTCCTGCTCAAACGACATTTTCTCGCACATCCGTTCGAAATTTGCCAGGTACAGACCAATATCCCCTGATACCACGTATGGCTGGATGTACTTAGACATCTTGAACTCTGCCTCCCTGTTGGGAAGAGCTATCACTTCCTGGGGACTGCTACCCAACCTCTTTCCCAGCTCGAGTTCTAGTTTACGCATCTCGATTTCATGCGCTTGTCTTTTTGTTTCACGCTCTCGTTCTATGCGACGTTCCTCTCCCTCAGATTCCCGTCTTTTTGTTTCACGCTCACATTCTAAGCGACGCTCCTCTCTTTCGCGCTCACGCCTCTCTTCCTCCTCTTTCTGCTGTCTCTTTCTTTGACTGATGAGGTCCCATGCTTCACAGAGCTCCTTATCATCAGCCCCCAAATCATTAATCACTTGAGTGATTATGGGTTTTCGTGCCAAACCCTTTGTATCGATCCCCAATTCCTCACATAACAGCAACAAGTCCGGCTTCTGCAGCTCCCGTAAGTTCATGATCGTACTGAGTGCTCGCTACTTCAAAAATAACTTTCCGAAACGGCGAAACTGAGTCTTTCGGCAAAGTTAACTACCAGTTCTAAATTTTAACCCTCTTCTAGAACCTGGTTAACTCAAAGGAAAAGCCAAGCACTCACCCATACGTGACCATGTCTCGAGCCAGCTGCTTCCCTTGGGCCGACTGTTGTTGTCACTTGTAGCTTCGTATCCCACCGCTGCCAACCAGTTGTTACGGAACCCAGCTCTGATGACCCGTTGTTGCGGACCGGGGTCTGCCCGGTCTCTTGTGGTAGCGTGGTGTAGCTTCGGGTTGAGGAAACGAGCGCTTACAAGATGGGGATACGAAAAAACAAACAGGTTTATGGCACTATTTACAAATATTTACAGCATAGAAAGGTTGAGAGTTTTCACAAACCACGAGCTTGGTGGTTGAACCGTTACACAGTTCAGAGCCCCGCCCTGCACTCTGCGGCGTCGTTATAAGCCCTGTCGGGCTCCTCCTTCTTGAGTGGAACACCAATCACACACACACACAACAGGCGAGGGGTACGAGCATGCACGGCGCACGTGAACATCCAATATTGAGTCGTGATCATTGCACTGCAAGTTGGCGCCAGAGGGGCTCTTCCTCGTCGTGTGTGTCACTGGTCGAGGGGTCCCAAGCTCCGGACAGCAGACATCAAACGGTCCGCCAATCTGCCCGCTCAATTAGCAGGGCAATTTGGGGCGGCGGCCGCGGTTTCTTCCAAGGAAGACGCTGTCTTTGTTGTCCTCTCAGGAACGGCTTACAGCGTCGTGGCGACACGACGTCTCATCCTCCGGCTACCAGGGACAATACCTGACGAGCATGGGCAGCCGGCCAGTCGGCTATTTGTGTGAGGATTAAAAGAGCGCCGCTTCAGAGCTGGGATCCGCAACAATGTCTATCCACCCGCCCGTCTATCTAGTGGGCACTCCAAGTACCGCTATCTCACATCTTTTCATGATGTATTCATCATATACAAATACCGCCCTCCAGCGGACATTCTAAGGACCGCTCTCTCGGGTATGTGCCACCGGTGGTTACGCACGACAACGAGGGACGCACAGGCCACGCCATAAGGAGCTTCGCCCCTAAAAGGCAGTATCTCTCGAACAGTATAATAGACGGCACTGTCTGAAAGAAGTACATACAAAGTGCAGTTGAGTGAGGGTATACTAGATAGCGCTGTACCGCTACTCTCCTATTGGCTGCTGCGCGGGTTGTGCCTGGGTGCGCGAAGAAGGAGTGCCTCCCTCAGTCTCCTGAATAGTCACCGTACGTGGCGGATCCTTGGTGGGACATGAACGAAGTAGAGCGGCGGGCGCGTTGAAGACGCTTGCCCTGGGCTTCCTTGACTCGCGTCTTGTCGGTGTTACCCGCGCACCATCTGCATTCTCGAACGCGATCGGACGCATGCACGAATGCATGGACATACGGACGGATAGACGCACGCACGGACGGACAGACAGACATATCTACAGACGTACGCACCAACAGACAAACGGACGAATGCACGGACGGACGGACGTACAGACCAACACATGGATGGAAGGACGGACGGAAAGGACTGAAGCACGGATGGACGTATGGACGTTTCGCCCCACTCATCATCATTCACTCCGTGGATAAACGTGAACATCTTAGATAGATATCTGTCTGACTGGGTGAAATTTCATATAAATAACAGTACCTCTCCAGCCAAGTTATAGTCCAAAGATAAAAGTTAAGGACTGTGCACTGACCAGACGTTTTGGGACTGATTCGGTTCCTTCTTCAGGGTTGACTGCTCGGCCGGCTCTGAAGCTCGCGATTTTTCTTGGCGGTGTCGCCCTCTCCATCGTTTTTTTTAATTGATGTGATATATAAGGAGATGATGGCGCACAAGTATGGCGCCGGCTACTCGTTAGCCCTTGAGTGAAAGTTGAACACGTTTCTTAAAGAAAGCATACGAAACAGTGCATGGAAAATAGAACCCTCGAGCACACATATGCAAAAATACGTATGCACATATCACAACACAATGATAGGGAAATGTTCAAAAGTCAGTGAATGAAGTCTCTGATAATGTCAGTTACGTTCCGTTTGGTTCTTTCCACTCGCCTCTCGCTTGCTGCGCGACATTTGCTGCTGCCGCCAAGGAAGCCGAAGACGAGAACTAATCATCTGCTGGCACCTTGAGGAAACGACCGCTCCGACATAATCTGGATATAGAGACGTTTATTCGTTTCTTTTCTCTTTTTTTTCACTGTCTCTGCACCCCTGGTTTTATCCCCTGCCTCCCCATTCAACCACTCTTACAGTCCAATCGTAACGCACCACTAGTCCAATCAGAACGCACGGATGTGTCTCTCCTCGCCACAACCTCGAAGACCCACCGCCTCTTGCACACTCATCGGTTCTCCGCCATCGCTCAGGTTTCTTTCACACCGGTTCCCGGAATGATCGACGACGGGCGTTGCCAGGTCGTGGAAAAGCGCCTCCGAGTAAGTTCCCGCGATGCCGGGCTGACAGGCCATCAATACAATCGGCCCGTGCGCCAATGCCGTCGCCTCCCCTGATTCTGATTGTCCGGCGGACACGCACGTGTACCTTCCACGTGTACCTTCCACGTGTACCTTCCACGTGTACCTTCCACGTTAACCGGCCACCTGCAGCCTGGCTTGGTCTCCTGTAAGGCGCCATAATTGAACCCCTAGGGGCACGGGAGTTGTCGCGTCCTTTGTGGCCAGCAGACAGTCATCGTCCCGCATTCCGGTGGCCCTGCTTCCTTGTTGGCGAAGGGTCGCCGGCCGCGGGGTGGGTAACATAAGGTATTCGGGGAACGCACGAAGTTCGAGCCCAACACCTCCCCTCCAACTGTGTTGCACTGTATCTATGACATGCGACACAAACGCAACCGCATATGCACACATGTTCACTGGCTCGACACGTGAGGCACCAACTGTCACTCGTACCTCGTTGACTCCGTCGCGCGCACGCGCTAGCAAAGCATACACCCCCCTTAACTCGCCATCCCTTTTATGCGTCATCGTTAGGAGTCACTAACCGTGACATTGCATCGGCATTAGCGTTTAGACACCCCTTTTTGTGTTCAATTTCCAGGTTATACTTCTGTAGTGCCAACACCCAGCGTGTCAGCCTAGCGCTCTGCGGAGTGGTTAGAGTCAGAAATTTGAGTGGGTTATGATCGGTAATCACCTTGATTTTAGCGCCAAACAGCCAAACATCCAACTTCCCCAGTGCCCAAATGATTGCATAAGCTTCCTTTTCTATTGTGGCCCATCGGGTTTGAGCCGGGCTAAGCTTTTTGCTCAGAAAAGCGATAGGGCGCTCCTTGCCCACCAGATCCTGCTGTGCCAGGCACGGCACCAACGGCGTAATCGGATGCATCTGTGGTGTTATGCCAGCGAGTCCTCGTCAAACGTCCGTGCCTCTGAAAAAGGCAATCTGGGTCAAGGCCAGCCCGCAGTCCGCCTGACGCGAACATCTCAACGGCGTGAACACGCGCGGCGCTTCTCTGGCCCACGTGCATTGAGTCAGCTGCACACGTGACAGCGAGCCGGCGTCCTCGTGTCTGGTGGTCTGACGCATGGCGCGGCGACCCCATTGGGGGAATCTGCCCTGACGACCAGCGGCGCTTCTGATTGGACATTTTGGTTGGACCCAGTGTAAATAAAAGAAGCCCTGCGGCGCGTCGCGATCGGCAGTCCTACGAGAGAGGAGTCCCCATGTCGGAGAGCCGACATGTGTGTGAGTCAGCGGTCTTAGGCGAAAGGCTGACCTATGTGTTAGAGAGGAGAGCTCGGCTCTTCGAGTCTCTGTCGGCCCCAGTGCCGAAATTGTAACGCCTCTGTATATATGCTGTACATAAACCTTGTTTAACTCACCGTCGTCTCGTCCGCTCGTCTTATCAGCTCTGCGCAGAAGCAGTCGCGAGCTGATAAACATACGCTACCAAACGGCTGGTGACCTTCCCGGCGGAGTTGGAAGCAGTGGCGCCTTCGGGGCCGTGTTGGCGTCGCCGTCTTTCGCAACAGTGGTGGCAGCGGTGGGATTCGGAGGTGGCTTCGCAACAGTGGTTGGCAGCTGCGGGATCGGCCGGCGTCAGCGACATCGATGCGGTGAGTGCCTGATGTTTTCCCCTCAGTTCACCAGACTACTCTAGCTCAGGTTGTAGTAGTTTAGAGAAGGGCTGTGTGAAGCATTAGAGTGAGCTTTGATCGTTTCAAGCAAAGTCGAAGTGCTTTGAAACCAAAGTTAATGCGGAGGGGGTAAACACGGGAGAGTGAAAAATTGCTTGCGCGTCTTGCTAGTTGACTTATAGTGGGTACGGCAAATAAATTGTTAACAGGGGCAAACAGCAAGAGGCTAGTGTGAACGATGGAGAACCTTAAAGTGAAGGAATTCATCGAAATTTGTGAGGAACTCGGCATTACTTTGGGCCGTGCGAAACGAAAGCAAGCGATCCTTGAGATCATGAAGGATGAGGGAGTGTCGGCTGAGGAAGTCGATGAGGCCTGGGTGGATATTAAAGCACGCCGTGAGGAGGCTGAAAGGCGAGAAGTAGAAGCTCGCGAACGTGAAGAAGCTGAAAGGCGAGAAGCTCGCGAACGTGAAGAAAGGCGAGAAGCTCGCGAACGTGAAGAGGCTGAAAGGCGAGAAGCTCGCGAACGTGAAGAAGCTGAAAGGCGAGAACGTCGCGAGCGCGAGGAGGCCGAGAGACAGGAACGCCTCGAGATGAAACGAATAGAATTGGCAATCCTACAGTGTTCGCAGGCGCCTAGCGCAGCTTCTCCGACGATTCAGGTCAGCGGTATTAGAATTCGGGATCAACTGCCACCGTTCGTAGTAGGCGAGGACATGGCGAAGTATCTCGTCAAGTTTGAACTCGTCTGTGAGCGAAATGCTTTGGAGCAGTCTCTTTGGGCGCGGAACCTGCTAGCTCTTCTTCCCGGCGAAGTGTCCGACGCGATAATTTGCTTGTCGAGGGAAGCGTTTGAGAGCTATGACGAGGTTAAGGAAGTGCTCTTGAGACGTTATAAGTTGTCACCCGAGGCTTTCAGGCAAAGGTTCCGGTATGCTAAAAAGGGGAATGAGTCACACGTTGACTTCGCGTTTCGTCTTAAAGTCGATTTGATTGAATGGCTCAAGGGCGAAGGTGTGTATGACGACCGCGATAAAGTGGTGGAATGCGTTGCATTGGAGCAATTCTACCGCTGCATCGAGGAGGATGTCAAACTTTGGCTGCAGGACAGACTTGGGGAAGTACGGTTAAACAAGGCAGCTGAGTTAGCTGAGGAGTATTATACTCGCCGAAAGTTGCATAGCAGGGCAGTGCGCGTTGAAAAGGATGAAAGAAAAGAGGGCTTTTCAAGGAAACCTGATCAACGGAAACCCGTTCCGCACCGTAATTTCAAAAAGGACCCGTCTCTTACGAAGGACAGTGTAGGGGAAGGGCAAACAGAAGCGGAGAAATCGAGTGAGGTTTCTACCACACAGGCATTAGAACCGGAAAACAAACGGAAGCCGCTAATCTGCTACAACTGCAAAAAGGAAGGGCACATCGCGAGAAACTGTCAGGAAAAGTTTGCTTTCGCAACGATCCGAGAATCAGAAAAAAACATTCGGTTGTTGGAGCCGTATCTCCAAGAAATTAGGGTGAATGAGAAAACGTGCCGAGCACTTAGAGACTCAGCGGCAACCATGGACGTTGTCCATCCTTCATTGGTGTCTCCGGATGACTTCACAGGAGAATGCGCGTGGATCAGGCAAGTCGCCGAGGAGCGGAGTGTTCGCTTACCAATCGCCACGGCTGTCATTGAAGGCCCGTTCGGTAAGCTTCGCACCGAAGCGGCTGTGTCTGCCGCGCTGAACGATCGTTTTCCTTATCTTTTCTCCAACAACTCGGAGCAGCTCCTCAAAGAGCAGGGCAAATCGTTCTTCCCCAACTTAGCGTGCATGGCTCTCACGCGCTTGATCTGGTTCCATGCGGTGAACTCTCAAGTGACCTTGTCGGCGGGTCGACGGAACCCCAGAAAGGAAAGTTTCCGCATGAGTCATGTGAGCAGTCACGCGAGCGGCCCGTCGCCGAACCGGCCGGCGCGGTTTCCGTAGAAAGGGGAGACGACATGGCGCCATTGAGTCAGAGCGAGGGGGTTGCAACGCTCTCGCCTGTAGCGGAAAGTTTGAGCGAGCTGCCGAGAGTTGATCGAGAGACGCTCATTCGAGAGCAGCGTGAGGATCTCTCGATTGAAGCGCTAGTGGAAAGCCAAATTGAAGCGCTAGTGGAAAGCCAGAAAAACGCGGCACAAGTGCTGTCGAAGGAGCGCTACGAGAAATCGGGGAAGAAGCGCACTTTTGAAGTTGATAATCAGGTAATGCTGCTGCAGCCGTCCAAAAGGAACAAGCTTGAGGTTGATTGGGAAGGGCCCGCCACAGTATTATCGAAGCCTTGCGATTCAAATTATGAAGTGAAATTAGGAAGGCGGCCGGACAAAATTTACAACTTGATGAAACCATACGTTCAACATCAAGCGGTCGTAAATCTGTTGTTGAATGCTTCAGTGGAAGAGGAAGCAGAAAATTTGAGTTCTAGTGAGGTAATCGAAGGGGGATCGAAAGTAATCCGGGAGCCGATAAACCTAGAGCCTAGCTTAAGTGAAGGAGGACCTGAGAAAGAGGACCTGAGAAAGATTGGTTCCGACTTTGAAGACGTGTTTTCGGACCGCCCCGGAAACACGACGGTGATCGAACACGATATCGAGCTAAGCGGTGAGGAGTCAATCAGTAGCAAGTCGTATCGTTGTTCCCCTGTGCAACGTCGCAAGTGTGAGCCGCTCTTGGTGCCGCATAGGTATCGTCGCCTAAAAGTGGCCGGTTACTGAGGTGGAGCATGTTGCTCCACAGCGCAACTTTGACGTTCGCTAAAGAAAAAAAAAAGGAAAGGTAAACGTTAATGCAGGTGCATTGAGCAGTGCGTTTAGTTAGTACCTTCTCAACCTTTCGGTTTCTGGCTGGCGATTCGGGGCAAAATTTTGACCTCATCACGACCTGGCCTGAGCGCTCTCGTTCAGAGTGATCTCAAGGGGGCCAACTTTGTGGTATTCTAATTCGTTACGTTGTTGTACGTGGGAAAAAAAATTGAGTTGTCATTTTAAGTCTTGTGTCCCACATGTGCCTCTTGATGTAGAGGGAACAAAATTCCGATAGACACGTAGATAGGTATATGTTGTACTATACTCTGTCTGGTGTTCTGTCGGGTGACCGAGGGCACTTGCTTGTGTCGTGTGTTGTCTGTTGTCGATCCGTTCTTGGCAAGTTGCAGAACCATCGACAAGTGCTGAAACCGAAGATGGTCAGAAGAGACGAGTGAAGCTGGTCGACAAGTTGTGGCGACAAGCCAGTGGAGCTGGGATCCGTCGTCAAAAATGGGACGTGTTCCCGGAACAGTCTGGAGCTGTATTCTCCCCATGGCCCTGGAGGCGAACCTGGAGGGACCTGGCGAACGAGCGCACCTGACATCCGAGCCCCGTGGAAGCAGCTCGTCTTTCCGGTGCATTGTCTGGCGGCGGGGGTGCTGTTATGCCAGCGAGTCCTCGTCAAACGTCCGTGCCTCTGAAAAAGGCAATCTGGGTCAAGGCCAGCCCGCAGTCCGCCTGACGCGAACATCTCAACGGCGTGAACACGCGCGGCGCTTCTCTGGCCCACGTGCATTGAGTCAGCTGCGCACGTGACAGCGAGCCGGCGTCCTCGTGTCTGGTGGTCTGACGCATGGCGCGGCGACCCCATTGGGGGAATCTACCCTGACGACCAGCGGCGCTTCTGATTGGACATTTTGGTTGGACCCGGTGTAAATAAAAGAAGCCCTGCGGCGCGTCGCGATCGGCAGTCCTACGAGAGAGGAGTCCCCATGTCGGAGAGCCGACATGTGTGTGAGTCAGCGGTCTTAGGCGAAAGGCTGACCTATGTCTTAGAGAGGAGAGCTCGGCTCTTCGAGTCTCTGTCGGCCCCAGTGCCGAAATTGTAACGCCTCTGTATATATGCTGTACATAAACCTTGTTTAACTCACCGTCGTCTCGTCCGCTCGTCTTATCAGCTCTGCGCAGAAGCAGTCGCGAGCTGATAAACATACGCTACCAAACGGCTGGTGACCTTCCCGGCGGAGTTGGAAGCAGTGGCGCCTTCGGGGCCGTGTTGGCGTCGCCGTCTTTCGCAACAGTGGCGAGGATAAATTCTTTCCCCGGGTCTGGTGCCTGCAACGCCGACGCCTGCACTAGACAGTTTTTCACCTTGTCAAAAGCTTCCTGCGCCTCTGTATTCCAAGGTAATTTCTGCGGAATACGTCGGCCAGTTAGGTTAGTCAGAGGCATAATGACTTTGGAGTACTCGGGCACGTAGTTCCTATAATAGTTGGCTAGCCCTAAGAAACTACGAAGCTGTCCCTTTGTTTCGGGAGCCGGGATCTCCTTTATCGCCCTGACCTTCTCTGGATCGGCCCCGTGCTTGCCTGATCCCACAATATGCCCCAAGAATTTTACTTCTTGTTGTGCAAACCGACATTTGCTTACGTTGAGCGTCAACCCTGCCTTCGCTAGGGACACAAGCACCTTGTCTAAATGTTCCAGGTGCTCGTTCCAGTTCTCGGAGTATATCGCTACATCGTCAATGTAAGCGCAAGCATAATGTCTATGCGGAGCCAGTACACTATTGATGACCCTCTGATAGGTACTGGCGGCATTCTTTAACCCAAAGGGCATCACTCTCCATGCGTACTGGCCTGAGGGAGTGGCAAAAGCAGTACAAACCTGCGCGCCCTCGTCGAGAGGTATTTGCCAGTAACCCCTGAACATGTCTAGCAGAGTTATGTACTTAGCCTTCGCTGTTAATGCACGGAGGCATACCACCTCTGGCCATCTGGTATGTAAGTCTACGACACAAAGAGCATAGCGGTGACCTCTAGCCGAAGGGGGTACCATAGGACCGATGCAGTCCATGTTTACTGTCTGAAACGGCGCGCTGGGCCTGGCCAGGGGCTTTATCGGAACCCTATCTATCTGCCTCGTCGGCGATTTCACCTGGCATCCATGGCATGACCTACAGTACTCCTTTACATCTCGCGACATCTGCGGCCAGTAAAATGAGCTTTTCACTCGTTGTAGTGTTTTCCGCTCTCCTAAATGACCTGCCCATGGTGAATCGTGAGCCATTTTCAGCACTTCTTTGTGCCTGTGCGATGGTAGCACTAGCTGTTTGCAACTGCGACCCGCGAGGTGTTCCTGATGATACAATAGCTCGTCTTGAACTAGCATACCATGCGTTCCGGCCTTTGCCTGCGCCCAAGCATCTCGCAAAGCCGGGTCTGCTTCCTGAGCCTCACGAAACTCCCGTCATTTGCTTTTGACCGGCTCGGAACTTTCACTGTTGCTCTCCGCGGTTATGATGCCTGCCATTGCTCGTTGCTCCTCGCATGCCTCATCTGACAGCTCTACTAGGGCTTCGGTCTCCTCGACTGCTGAACACTTGTCTGACACTATGTCACGTTTAACCCTTTCCTCAAGAAGCTGTGCGCAATCGTTGGGCGTGATCAGCGCGTCGGTGCCGTCTAGCAACTTATCTGTGATTGCACAAAGCACGGCCGACTGCACCGCCTCGGACATCACGTAAGGACTTCCTTCAGTAGCTATGAGCGGCACGTAAGCCAACTCAGCGGTTACCTGTTGCCCGAACACTCCCGTCAACTTTATCTGCGAACCCGTACCATCGTACTGAGGTACCACTGCCTTTCTGATGACGCTCACCTCCGCTCCTGAGTCTACCACGGCATTTAATGATCGACCTGAGCTCTTAAGCTTTACAGTTTCCAGTGAGGGTTGTTTCTGCTCTTTACGCTGCCACAACCTGTCTGTCATTGCTATTTCTGACCCGAATGCAGAAGCCGTCGCCCTCGCGACCACTGAACCGTTTTGTTGTCCTGCTGGCCTAGTGCCTTGCCTTGCACCTGAACCCTTATTGGGGCAATTCCTGGCAATGTGGTCGGCACCCTTACACTCAAAACATCGCCTTTTCCCGTTTCCGTCCGTGGGTGTATCTACCGCTGTTTTAGCTTTCTTTTGCCACTCCTCTACATTTGCCTTCTTTTGTGCTGCCTTGCACTTTTCGCTCTCCTCGAATCTCTCCGCGAGCATAGCCACGCCACTGGGCAGCAAAAAGGAATCCTGTTGATTACAAATGACATGCGCTCTCGCTTCCGGGCTCAAACATTCTTTCAAGCGATCCGCGACGACTAGCTGCTTGAGTTCCTCGAACGTGCCTACCTTTGAACTCTGGACATAATAGTCGAAATAATTCTCAAGGCGTACGGCAAACTGATCCCAGGACTCCCTTTCTCCCGTTTTCGATCCCGCAACCAGCCTCTTGTACTCCGCCGCCGAAAGCCTGAGACCCTCCAAAATGCTTGCCTTAAGCTTAACATAAGCTTTGCGCTCCTCTGCTGTAAGCCTGCACAGCAGCCCGCGTGCCCTTTCACTCAACTGTGGCAAAACTAGCCCGGCCCACCATTCGCTCGGAACTTCACACGACTCGAGCGTTGCCTCAACATCCTCGAATCACATTGGCGCAAGCGCCTCTTGGTTCGGCATTGGTGCCAGTACACCCTTTAACAAGCTTGCGAATTTCAGTCGCCTGTCTTCCTCTGACCTTCCGCCAAGCGCTACGCTGTCATCGCTCTCGTTGGACTCTGCCCCATTACGGGCTCGTAGCCGCTGGCTTTCCAGCATCAAGCGCTGCTTCTCCGTTTCGCCTCAGCAATTTTTAATTGAAGCTGGAGCAGCGCTAGCTGCTGTTCCGACGCTGTATCTGACGTGACACTACCATGACCCCCCGTGCCGCTGTCGGCGACTCCGAACGCCTGCAAGTTTCCTGCCCCGTCCCCGTTCATTTCCGAGTTGTCCCTTTCTCTGTCTCGCAAGTTGTAATGCTTTGTCATCGCCTGCGCCCAACAGAAAATCAAGAGGTACCCGCCTGAAGAAGCCTTGTGGTGCGCTCTCACTCCTCGGAATCCGGTGGACTAGCCTTGCTTCGTTGATCCCGCAGCGTGATCGTCAGTTGAAGGTGGTTGTCGTCGGTCTCCGCCGATGTCGCTCGCCGCTGTCCTCCTCAGTTCAGCCATGCAGATCCTGCTCGACTGCGCCAGTTACGTTCCGTTTGGTTCTTTCCACTCGCCTCTCGCTTGCTGCGCGACATTTGCTGCTGCCGCCAAGGAAGCCGAAGACGAGAACTAATCATCTGCTCGCACCTTGAGGAAACTACCGCTACGACATCATCTGGATATCATCATAATCATCATCATCATCATCATCAGCCTGACTACGTCTACTGCAGCACAAAGGCCTCTCCCATGTTCCGCCAGTTAACCCGGTCCTGTGCTTGCTGCTGCCAATTTATACCCACAAACTTCTTAATCTCATCTGCCCACCTAACCTTCTGTCTCCCCCTAACCCGCTTCCCTTCTCTGGGAATCCAGTTAGTTACCCTTAACGACCAGTGGTTATCCTGTCTACGTGCTACATGCCCGGCCCATGTCCATTTCTTCTTCTTGATTTCAGCTATGATATCCTTAACCCCCGTTTGTTTCTTAATCCACTCTGCTCTCTTCTTGTCTCTTAAGGTTAAACCTACCATTTTTCTTTCCATTGCTCGCTGCGCCGTCCTCAATTTAAGCTGAACCCTCTTTGTAAGTCTCCAGGTTTCTGCTCCGTAGCTAAGTACCGGCAAGATACAGCTGTTATATACATTCCTCTTGAGGGATAGTGGCAATCTACCTGTCATAATTTGAGAGTGCTTGCCGAATGTGCTCCACCCCATTCTTATTCTTCTAGTTACTTCAATCTCGTGGTTCGGCTCTGCGTTTATTACCTGCCCTAAGTAGACATAGTCTTTTACAACTTGAAGTGCACTATTACCTATCTCGAAGCGCTGCTCCTTGCCGAGGTTGTTGTACATTACTTTCGTTTTCTGCAGATTAATTTTAAGACCCACCTTTCTGCTCTCCTTGTCTAACTCCGTAATCATGAGTTGCAATTCGTCCCCCGAGTTACTCAGCAATGCAATGTAACCTGCGCTTCGCCGATGACATTGCATCTGGATATAGAGACGTTTATTCGTTTCTTTTCTCTTTTTTTTTCACTGTCTCTGCACCCCTGGTTTTATCCCCTGCCTCCCCATTCAACCACTCTTACAGTCCAATCGTAACGCACCACTGTCACGGACGGCCATTTTTGGCGACACCGCGTCACGGCAATTAACGGGCGCCGTACTCCCCGACTGACCGTGAGAAACGGCGGCGCATGAAAGGGAGCCGAGAAGTGCAAAATGGGGTGCTCTTCTTAGAACGTCGCCGCCGACGGTTAATCCTTTTGTAACTGTGGCGGCGTCTGCAAGGTCGTAGAAAGCCGCGGTATACCCCGAACAAGGATTAGACTACGAGACACACCGGCTGAGAGCCAAACGTTTGACCGTTCCCACGGGAAAAAGCGTGGGAAACGCTCTGGTGGCCAAGCCGTATGACAACAACCCGACAGGTTGTCACTCTCGCTAGTTGACGGCCCTCTCCCAATTAAAAAGGGGTGGGGTCAAAATATTTTTGGGGCGGAGTTCCCCATCAATTAAACGCGCATGATTGGACCCAGGTAGAGGTCTCTTGTCCCCAAGGAAGAGAGCGAGGAGACACGAGGGGGATTTAAGCGCAGGATTTTGCCCTGCTAGGCAGACTAGTCGCTGACCAAGATGGTGTAGAAACAGATCAACAAGCATCTCTTCTAGAAGTTTTCAGTGTGGCTCTGTATCGGCTGGCCACCTTAACTTAGCCGTTCGTCTAGTTGTGACGCGATATTAACGTCTGCAACGTAGACATCGGGACTTCGCCTCGAGTTAGCTCAACCTGCTCGAAGTCACCTGCAAGCACTAGCCTCCCGGAGCCACCAGCGTTGCAACACCGCCGACATCGCAGTCGTGCCAGAACTCTCTTCGACTTCTCGCATCCGATCGTCGGGGACACAACGCTGCCGGTCATCACACGTATGCCTTCACCTGTTTATATCTTCGAACTTTCTCCTGCGTAGTTGTATTGTTGTTAGTTTGTGTAGTTTGTAATAGTTCTCTCGCGTAAGCTGATTTATTGTTTTTATATGTATTTTTAGTTGTATCAAGTGTTGATGTATTTTGTTAGTTGTATAGAAGTGTTGTATTAGATCCCGTGTGCTGCCATATCACTAGAGTAAAGTTTGTTTTGTTTTCTCACGTCTCTGATCTCTTCACTGTCTCTGCTTGCGTACGGAACGAACCAACCTGCTGTCATTCCCGTCGCCGACTTCGCGCTGGCGACGCTAGAGTGGCAGCTTGTAACAAAACTGGCGTCCGCGAGACAGGACGTTCCGTACAAGAGTAAGACAGTGAGGGGTGAACGAGAACCGTGCGGACAGCGTGGTGATAGAGCCGCACAGCTGAAGCGGTTGCATCCTGCAATGATTGCGCTGTTTTTATAGTGGCATTATAGTGACAGTTGCAGTATGGAGTGTATGGATTTTGATAAGTGGATCGCGCACGGTAAACAGTTAGGCCTCGAGGGCGCCGAACTGAGACAATGGGTTAAGGAGCAGCAGGAACAGGCGCAGGCGTTAGCCAGAGAAGAGCGGGCACGGGCCCGGGAGAAAAGGGAAAAAGAAAGGGAGAGAGAGCGCGAAGAAAGAAAGAGAGAACGCGAAGAAAGGGAGAGAGAACGCGAAGAAAGGGCGAAAGAACGAGAAGCGGCAAGGGAAGCCGGAGAACGGGAAGTGCAGTTACTGCAATTAAAGATTCGCCTCAGTGAGAGTAGCAGGGTGAGCCGATCCAGCAGTGAGCACGGCGATGCCGGCGAGGAACTGTCATTTGAGCGAGGCACATGGTGTCAAGGGCTACTCACGGTTCTGCCTTGCGAGGCAAATGAAGCTGTTGCGCGACTCAGTCAGCAGAACGCGAACAACTACGAGGTAGTTAAGGCAGAGATGTTCCGGATATTCGGAACTTCTGTCTGGACAAAAGAAGAGCAGCTCAGACAATAGTCTGAAAGAAAGCGCGAAACAGAAAGACAACAGTCTGAAAGCGAGGCGCGTCGGAAAGCGATGGACGTTAAAGTGTGGCAGGAAGCGCTAGAACCAGAGATCGCGCCAGAAAAGGGCCCGCGTATTCTAGAATGCATCAAGGTAGAGTATGCTGAGAACGAGGCCTTGGCCGGTCTGGAGGTAAAGACGATGTCGAAAGACGCTCCTTGCGTGGATGAGGAGAGTGCCAGCAGCCCTAATGGGCCCAGTAAGATGCTGCAAACCTCCTTCGTGCCTCAAGAGTACGTTTCGACATCGTCAAATGTAGGCCTAATTAGCACAGTGGCGAATCAGAGCGAGGACGCGACGCTTCAGGAATGCAGCGATGCCGTCGGAGAGGGCCCAGTTAATGGCTTCATCAGTGTTGACAAAGCTAATTTGGCCCGACAGTCCGTCGTGACGCAGAGTTCAAAAATCGTTATCGGGAGGGAAGACCTAGCACCAGCTCCAACGAGCTTCCCAACTTTTGAGGTCCCGAAGCGACATGATGATGACATCGAGGGAAAGGAGGTACGCAAACATCGCCAAAAGAGAAAGAAGAGGAAGCGTACCACACTGCCTAAGCCTAGGGCTGGTCCCACTCCGTCCCGACAGAGACGAAAGGCTAGGCCGTTAATCCGTTTCAAGAAACGTCAATGGCGGCGTTCATGGAGGCACAAGCGGCGAGCCAGGTGTAGAGGGGGAAAAGGAGGTGCGTCACCCGAACGAAAGGCGCGGTTCATTTCGACGACTTCGGGAAAGCGACCTCGCCCGATAGTTCAAAGTCGAAAAGGCACAACGGCTAAGTACTGCGTGGGGGCAACCACAAAGACACAATTATCCAGGCTTCCCCCGTGTTTCTGGCGTCCCTTGCACATTCCTGAGGGGAGCCGACCGAAATGCAGATTGAGGCGTGACAGCAGGACACAGTCTGGCGTTCGTGCTTCTTGTAACCTCTGGCGTGCTCGAAAGCCGCCGGGAACGCGACCCCATCGTGTGCGATTCAAGCGAATCTAATTGAGAAAAGGGGGGCGGTCAGTTTGAAGAATCGTTGCATGTGCGTGCTAAGTATGGTTACTTAGTGTTGCTTTGCAGATGGAGACTTCAGTCATAATTTTTGCAAGTTACGTGATGCGGTGTAAATTGTTCAGAAGGGAAACCACCGAGCCAAAGGCTGAAAGTTAGCATCGAATTAGTTTAATCATGAGTGCGAAAATTTGCATAAGGTAAAAACCGAGAAAATGTGTCATTTTTCTAGTTGTTTCAAAGGTTTAGTGTGGCATCGTATGCCTCCACTGCCATGGGGATGTGGCATAAATGAGAATTTGAGGAAGATGTTAGCATAAACCGAATGACTTCGTAAATTGATTAAGATTGGCGTGACCCGGTACAGTTACCGTTGCGCGCATTAATAATTGAGGTCTATGAGCATGTTATTTTTTTCCTTTCGTCGGTTGTTTTCTGTTTGTATGTACGTATTTCATTGTATAAGAAGTGTATTTTGAGTTATTTTCTTTTTGCTTGGTGCAATGGTTGTTTTTACTTGTTGTAATGCACATTGAAGGATTGCACTACAGTAGAGGAGCGCACCTGTTCCGTTTTGTTTCGTAGTATACATTCGTGCAGTGTATTCTGTATTGATGGCTGCTGTACACGGCTATTTCCTTTTCTTGTTTGTATTGCGCCTTGATATTGTTGCGTGTAACTGAAGCTGGTACTCCAACAATTTGTTTGTTTTTTTCTTCTGTGTTACTTTGATGCACTCTGCCTAGTTATGTTGTGTATGAGAGGGACAGCCCTCATGTCTCCCTTGTTGGTGGTGTTTTGTTCCTTGTTGTCGAAAAAATTCCCCTCTGTGTGAACAAATGTTATGAATAACATTCTGAAAGTGGGGGGCAATGTCACGGACGGCCATTTTTGGCGACACCGCGTCACGGCAATTAACGGGCGCCCTACTCCCCGACTGACCATGAGAAACGGCGGCGCATGAAAGGGAGCCGAGAAGTGCAAAATGGGGTGCTCTTCTTAGAACGTCGCCGCCGACGGTTAATCCTTTTGTAACTGTGGCGGCGTCTGCAAGGTCGTAGAAGGCCGCGGTATACCCCGAACAAGGATTAGACTACGAGACACACCGGCTGAGAGCCAAACGTTTGACCGTTCCCACGGGGAAAAGCGTGGGAAACGCTCTGGTGGCCCAGCCGTATGACAACAACCCGACAGGTTGTCACTCTCGCTAGTTGACGGCCCTCTCCCAATTAAAAAGGGGTGGGGTCAAAATATTTTTGGGGCGGAGTTCCCCATCAATTAAACGCGCATGATTGGACCCAGGTAGAGGTCTCTTGTCCCCAAGGAAGAGAGCGAGGAGACACGAGGGGGATTTAAGCGCAGGATTTTGCCCTGCTAGGCAGACTAGTCGCTGACCAAGATGGTGTAGAAACAGATCAACAAGCATCTCTTCTAGAAGTTTTTAGTGTGGCTCTGTATCGGCTGGCCACCTTAACTTAGCCGTTCGTCTAGTTGTGACGCGATATTAACGTCTGCAACGTAGACATCGGGACTTCGCCTCGAGTTAGCTCAACCTGCTCGAAGTCACCTGCAAGCACTAGCCTCCCGGAGCCACCAGCGTTGCAACACTGCCGACATCGCAGTCGTGCCAGAACTCTCTTCGACTTCTCGCATCCGATCGTCGGGGACACAACGCTGCCGGTCATCACACGTATGCCTTCACCTGTTTATATCTTCGAACTTTCTCCTGCGTAGTTGTATTGTTGTTAGTTTGTGTAGTTTGTAATAGTTCTCTCGCGTAAGCTGATTTATTGTTTTTATATGTATTTTTAGTTGTATCAAGTGTTGATGTATTTTGTTAGTTGTATAGAAGTGTTGTATTAGATCCCGTGTGCTGCCATATCACTAGAGTAAAGTTTGTTTTGTTTTCTCACGTCTCTGATCTCTTCACTGTCTCTGCTTGCGTACGGAACGAACCAACCTGCTGTCATTCCCGTCGCCCACTTCGCGCTGGCGACGCTAGAGTGGCAGCTTGTAACAACCACTCTTACAGTCCAATCAGAACACACGGATGTGTCTCTCCTCGCCACAACCTCGAAGACCCACGGCCTCTTGCACACTCATCGGTTCTCCGCCGTCGCTCAGGTTTCTTTCACACCGGTTCCCGGAATGATCGACGACGGGCGTTGCCATGTCGTGGAAAAGCGCCTCCGAGTAAGCTCCCGCGATGCCGGGCTGACAGGCCATCAATACAATTGGCCCGTGCGCCAATGCCGTCGCCTCCGCTGATTCTGATTGTCCGGCGGACGCGCATGTGTACCTTCCACGTGTACCGGCCACCTGCAGCCTGGCTTGGTCTCCTGTAAGGCGCCATAATTGAACCCCTTGGGGCATGGGAGTTGTGGCGTCCTTTGTGGCCAGCAGACAGTCATCGTCCCGCATTCCGGTGGCCCTGCTTCCTTGTTGGCGAGGGGTCGCCGGCCGTGGGGTGGGTAACATAAGGTATTCGGGGAACGCAGGAAGTTCGAGCCCAACAATGTCCCTCGTTAATATTCTGTCTAACCAGCACAAAATATTCGGTCCAACCAGCACGAAACAACAGAGCACACGTCTGGTACTTATGAAGATGTATTCGCTCATGTGTACAAAGCAGTCGACATGTCATTCACTTCAGCACACACATATTATGGGTGTGATAGGATACTGCCCATAATAAGTACATGTGTTATGCGAATGAAAGTACGTTATTTTTTAGTACTTTTCAGCAATGACGCTGTCTTGTAAGAAACGTGTTAGCGCTTTTAAAGCGTGAGTCTGTAAAACTCCAGTTGCCCATGGGCCCAGAAGTTTCTTCATGCTAAACGGTTTGCGGTTTAATGCTAACAGTTCTGATTTGAGACGGCGTCTCGACGTGTCATGGTGAGGACATTCTATGAGAAGGCGACATACGTCTTCATCTATAAATCCACATTCGCATTCGGGAGTTTCAGCTCTGCCAATTCTGTGCAAAAATGTTTTGTGTATGCGGTGCCAAACCTCAACCAGTGAATAGGAGTTTCCATTCTTCTATCTAATGCTAGCGTAATTTTGAATTGAATGAATGGATCGATGTGATATAAGTCACAGCTATTTGTACTTTGGTCAAACCAAGCAGTTTTGCTCATTCTGAAAGTTGTAGCCTTTATAATACTACGCAATTCATTTTTTTTTTTGTGCTTGTCGTGCCGCTTCATCGGCCGCTGTGTTTCTAGGAATGTTGCAATGGCCAGGTATTCACTGAAATTTAATCTCATGTTGCGCCTTGCTTGCTTTGGTGAGCCTTTTCAGCGTTTCGTATGTCATAATATCACTAATCACTGTCGTGTTTGTACTGGAGAATGATCTTAAAGCGGCCTATGAATCGCTGAAAAGTACCCATTTTCTCGTGCCTGCTGTCGAGTTTATAAACTTTATAGCATACAGAATAGCGAAAAGTTCAGCTGTAGTAGATGACGTCGTGACATAATTTAAATGATTTCTGAATATTGAGCTGTGGTACAATAAATGCTGATGTTGAAGACGTAATACTTGAGCCATCTGTGTAAACGTGTATGTACCCTGGATACCGCATGTGTATCTGATAAAGCGCTAGTTGTTGAGCAGCTTGGATGAACATGTCTCTCTTTATGATAATGCCATATACTGAGAATTCAATGCTTGGTATTGTAAGCAGCCACGGAGGATAGTCTACTTCGGAGTTCCAAAATTCACTTCTTGGTATAATATATATAGATTACTGTGTATTTATTCATGAAAATTGCTTTTATCTCTTTGTAAAATCTCCAGTGCCAATGGGTGGTCTTTGTGTTGCGTTTGTAAGCGAAAAAAAATGGCGGCATGTTTCCATTGTTCTCATGACTGGAAAGGGTGGTTGTCGAGTCTCTGCTGTGACAAGGCTGCTGGAAGTCGCTCGTAACCTAGGCAGATGCACAGTCCCCTAGTTAATAGTCTCTGAAGTCGCTCCTCTGAAGTGCGGGAAAGGCCGTGTAGGTCTGCTGCAGAATATCCAATTTTTTTTGTCGTATTAAAGCGTTGTGAACAGCGAGCATGGATGATATGGATCAGCCCCATGATGTCCCGGCAATTCTGCGGACTATATTCACTAGCAAATTCACCTCGTTTTCGAGTTTCTTGATGTGAGGTGCCCATGATACCTGCCTATCAAGTATTACTACCTGAAACCGATGCTGTGTAACAGTCATCAATGGTTCTCCATCTAAATTGAGATTGAAGTTTTTCAACTTCTTACGGGTGAAGGGCAATACAGCTGTCTTTGCGTGCGACAGAACCATTCCTCTTTATTTTAAAAAGTTGTTAATAATATTTATGCCGTCTTGCAATGTAATTTGAATTTATTCCTTCTTTCCACCATTGTTGTTGCTGCGGTGTTTTCTCAACTGGTTCTGTAGACCGTGCACGTATACAATGGGTAAGGTTCCAGTTGAGCGTTTAACATTTACAGGCCTTGTTTGTATGTGTCAGGACTCTAAGAACTTTCTTTTTGTGTGGCTAACCTCCGTGTCGATGACCCGGGCGTCGTCGAAATTGATGCAGTGGTTCATTTTTTCCCTGTGTTCAGCGAGAGCGTTTCGTCTGGCGTTGAGGTTACGTCCTGCCAGCAGCCACTAGGATCTCCGTCAATTACCCTGACGCTGAAGCTCGTGACCCCCCCCCCCTCGACACGACCGAACGTGCGGGATGTTGTCACCATGACTGACGCGCCAACGTACGACGTGCCCGCTCCGCGTATGCCAGGGCACATCACTCCACACCTGCCACAGAGGCAGCCATCTGCCACGTAGACCTGTGCATGAGCCCTCGTGTGCCGACTACTGAAGGGGCTTTTACGACTCCTGGGACGCCGACAGACCCTTCTCCAGAATGCGCGTTTGCTCTATCACATGACATCCTGCCATGATCTCGACGAGGGACGCCAACCAGCAAGCGTGTAACTGGAATTCAGGCATTCTCTTTGACACGTCTCAAGCCTCGTCCACCTCGGCCCGACGCGCTGACCAATCACGTGCCCTCCTTCACACGGTCTTTCGAGCACAGCGTTTTCGCGTCAGTCAACACGAGCATCACCGACCAGCTGCCAACGTTAGCGGCCAAACTGTCACTTCTACGGGCACCTTTCACAGCCACGCCCGCTCGCGCTACCTGGACAACTCACGAATGCCTTCACCAAGCCATCGCGGGACCTGCTCGTCTATAAACACACCCCGGTGCCTTCTTTCTCGGCCACTACGTTTCTCCCAATGCCGACCACCGAAAAAATCATCACGACCCTGTGTCCTTTCACGCTGACAACCTGGACTTCCCAAGTGGACATGTTACGGATTATCTTTCATGTACGTGTTCTTCTTTCTTTTGTACATATGTTTTCGATCGCGTAAAGCACTAGGGGGGGGAGGAGCCTATGTAGCGCCCCGCTAGATTTGGTCTACTGGCCGCGCCGAAAAAGAAGTGATGCGCGTGGCTCATGTGCCGCGAGCCACGAGGAATTTAAGAATGGCCTAGCTACGCTGCTGCCACCGCCGCTCCGCTTCAGCAATCGCCTTTCATAATAAAGTGGCGAGACAACGACACGACCACGTTGGCCGCCGTTCCGTCTTCCTCTCTCGCTACACATGTGTCCAACTTCGCCACAATGATAGCACAAATGACGATTATCGGGTGCACCCCATTCGGTGGACTTTGCCGGCCAGGACGAAAATCGGCCTGCAAAGTCGGGCGATGGGCAAAACTTGGAAAATTTATAGGGGCCCCAGCAGGTGGATGAACAAAACGTGCCATCGACGGCGTAGAGACGCGTAGGGCATCCGTAGGAAAGCGTGGGAGGTTCGGCTTGCGATGATGGTGAGGAATGAACGAACTGCCTGATTTCGTTACAAACGACGTCCGTAAGAGCAGCGGTACTCGAAGGGGACGCTGCATGAGATTTCCGAAGTTCTTCGCGTACAACCTGCCGTATGAGTTTGCGAGGACCTCCCTGTCACATCATGGTACAAGCGAGCATGTAGTGGATATGGCCATCTGACGCTCATACTGCGACAACCGCTGCCGAAGCATGTGTTCCATAATTGTGGCCTCACGTATGAACTCCGACACCGTCGTAGGAGGGTTGCGTACAAGGGCCATGAAAAGTTGCTCCTTTATGCCTCGCATTAGCAGGTGCACCTTCTTGTCTTGTGTCATGTGGGGGTTAATCCGTCGAAACAATCATGACATTTCTTCGACAAACATGGCAACGCTCCCGTTCGGCATTTGAAACTGTGAAGAAAGTGCCTGCTCCGATCTCTCTTTCCTTTCGGCGTTTCTGAACGCCTCGCGAAGCTGCCGCTTGAATTTCTGCCAACTCGTGAATGAAGCTTCGTGGTTCTCATACCACACTTTTGCAGCATCTGAGAGGGAGATCTAGACGTTTTTCAACTTACGACAATTGTTTATGGCAGCGCCCCGGCCGAAATGGTTAAGCCAATCTTCCACATCCTCACCGGCATCACCGTGGAATGGGTTGATTGTGCGAAGCGTATTGATGACACAGGGTACACTAGCGAATGGGTCATGCTTGGTTTGGGTTGCGGATGTGGCAAACAGTCCTCCCGGAAGTTGACAAGGGGCCGTACTGTGGTGGTAGTCCTTGAAGGCGGCGGCTGCTTAGATGGATATCAACAAACCATGGTGCACTGGCGTTGGTTGCTTCTGGTTAAGGACCAGCAGGTATAAGACGTAGCAGTACAGTACTCAGCACGTCCAACAGTCTGACACGAGAGGAAACGATAAACCGGGACATGAAGGGAACGACTGTTTACTTGGCCACAGCAGCCACTCACTTCTTCACTTCTTCACTCTCTTTTTTTGCCACCACGTGGTAAGATATATATATATATATATATATATATATATATATATATATATATATATATATATATATATATATATATAAATACGCAGATCCAGTTTATAATGCCATCACTCTAGGGACCATACGATCACGACCAACAATGCTGAACGCAACAGTGCTGGGAGCTGCGGGTGCCCCACGAATTCCATGAAACCACTTCTCCTCTCCAGGCTTTTCAGTATTGTTCAGCCCCTCAGAGTCCATTGTGAGTCAAAATTTTCGTCTTTCATCAACGGGTTTTGTCCGCTCGCAGGCACACTCGCTCACCGCTCGTCCTCCTCGCATGGTGAAAAGGAGCACTGGGCCAGGAGGAGAGACGAGCGACAAAAGGAGCACAGCGAAGATAAAGAAAACTAACAAGGGCCTCTTTTGTATCATAAAACACGTGTGACTCGCTATTTCGGCAAAATTTCAAAAAATTCTCACGGCTAAGTATTATTTGCAAACACAACCATAACCCCACAACTAAATTTCGACCTCCTGGTGGTTTCAGAGCCCTATATGATTGATACCCTACAGGAACTTTGCTAGGCATGTAAGGTGTTTTTCTTTTAGTACTCATGGAATAAAATTGGCTTTCGGTGAAAATGAAAAAGTGTGGATGCATGCCTCAGTGGTGTGTGGTACTATGTACATGCACACCATCTCCAGCTTCCATGACATGCAATGCAAAAGCATGGTTATACACTTGACATCTACATCAAAGTGATCACATTAATAAGTTATCTAATTTTCAAGTGTTCTGCTTTAAAAAGCCCTAGGTTTCATAACATGACTGGTTGACAGCCATAAATAAAAAAAAAACAGCTTACACGTTTTATGTTAGGTGTCTTTTATTAATGATTGCTATCCACAACAACCACCCCATAAACTTGGTTGCAATCTTGTACAACTGTGCACACTGTGCCATAATGGAATAAAAGCATCTGGACAAAACTCCAGGGTTCAATAACAAGGTGTATTATTTAACATGTACATATCTCCATCTGTGTGTGATCAACCAACACAATGACATTTATAGGTCTTGCCAACAATTAAGAACAAGTAAAACACATATACATACAAAAAGAACACATTACAACAAAAGCATTATACTTCTACTGTTTCAATTGAGCATAAGAACATAACATAGACACAACCAGCCGAAAAAAATATACGGGACTCTGGAGGCAACTTCTTCTAAAGGACACCATTTTTGGACTTTTTTTCCAAAGTCTCAAATTAATGTGTCATGGCAGATTTTGATGAACACAGAAGCATTGTGGGCTTCTGAAAAAATTAATAAGCATGTTTAAAATGTGATACTGAAATAATAATTATCACAATTGCCAGCACTGCCCCACTGATACAAGATGCATTCATTTTGAGTAACCCATGCAGTGAAACGAAAGCAATGAATCTTGGCAGCCAAACAGGAACAAAGACCACATACACTGTCTGGAAGAAAGGAAAACTTGTCCAACAGTGAGCCACTTATGATACCATGCTCTTTCTAAATGACGTTGGAGAAATGGCAGCGGACATTGGATGAGCCTTTTGTTTCTCACTATCAGTTGGCTCACACAATACACAGTTTTATCTACATCGCAAACATATGGTAAGATTATATGTAGGTCTTATCAAATGATGAAATAACAGGCACAAAAAGTAATGTTGTTTGCAACATCATAAAGTTACGGCGCACCTGCCACATCTTATATATGGCACCTTTCATAAAAACCAACATTGTAACATTCATTAGCCATCATGCAGAAATCCTTCAGATAAAATCTGACCAGCAAGGCTTGGCTAGCAACTTGCAATATTCTGGAAGCAATACTATCTCCAGCCGGTGTACACATGACTGGTGAGAGCATCCGTGTAGGGCATGAAAAAGAAAAATTAAATTCTGGAGGCAGAATTTTGGCTACAAAATTAAACAGATATTCTTCTTTCACAGGACTGCGCCTAATATCTGTATGCTAAGAAAGCTCTACCACTACCGTACACACAAGACTTATGTGGTAGTCAGGTGATCCGTGAAACCAACAATAACTTGCACAAGCAAAGCAACAAGTACTGTGGACTGCCTTCAAGACCAGGCAACTATTTGGTAGAACAATGATCAGGTTGGAAGCTTAATTGGCGCCACCAATGAACACCAGTGAAGGAAGCAAAATGCTGAGGACACCGGAAGACTGAAGTGTCCAGAACCTAAAAATAAGTGCCTAGTGACGTATGTGAAAGATGCTGTGAGTGAATATTTTCATTTTTTTATGTTTTCAAACAGCCCTACTGAATGTGCTCCCAGCAGAGTACAAACGTGCATACGTCCCCTTAAACAAAATGCTTTAGATACATAATTTTTAATTTTTAAGCAAAGTGTATTTTACGATGTTGCCTTTAAAAAAAGTAATGTAATAATCGTCAAGATGATGATGTGAAAACCAGTTTGTCTACAGGTGCACAAATAGCTTTTGATGCATATATTGACAATTTACTCTTATTTTACTGTTACCTTCATCAATAGTACACTGCACTTTTAATGTACACTTGGCTGATTTATTTTCAACTATTTTTAAAATAATACACGAACATGTCAAAGGTTTACATGGTAGTTGCCACAAATTGCAATTGCAATATAGTTTGCATGACAGCTGTTTTTTTTGTTTTGCTACAGTAGACTTGCGATTATTCAAACTCTGATAATTCAAGCTTTTGGTTCATTCAAATAAAATTGAATTTTTTGGTTGGCCCTTTCTTCTTTCAATGTATTTAAAAGCCTCTTAATTCAAACTCGATCATTCGGTTAATTCATACTTTTTGCAGGTCCATACCAGAAAATATCAGTTGCTTTCCTACTATCATTTAAAAATTTGTGTGATTATATAATCCCAACAGTCTAAAAATGAAAAATAAGCCCCTGAGGACTTCAAGGAAAAAGGCTTTGCAAGTAAACAAAGGGTTGAAACAAAGCACACGCATGGTAAACCGTAATGCTTCTCAACTAGTATAGAGAGCTTTGTGCTGAAGGCACATACCTGTAGCAATGAAGCAGTAGGCAACTCTTGATTTCTTTAAAAGGTCTGATCAGCAGTAAATGGCCAATAAACTTGTGAACTTTACACCCCTGTTTTCTGTTCACTGCATGCAGTTAGGGCTTAAAAAGACTTTAAACATTTTTAAATGTGATAAAATTATAGCCTAATCATAATGTATGATGTCACCCCCCTCCCATAGTCATCTATCTGACAATTTATGATAATTCAAACTTCTTGATAATTCAAACAAAATTCAGAGGTCCATTCAAGTTTAAATTAACGAGAGTGGACTGTATGTAGTTTAAAGAACAGGAAACCCGACAACCTGAAACCTGCACTATACAGTTGTTTTTCTAGCCAGTATAGGATTTATAAAATATAGATAGCTTTAGAATAGAAAATAATGCATCTTGTTATGCATATGCTGAATAAAATTCAACACAACGAAACATTTGCACTGCATCTACCACCTTCGAGCTCTAGGAAATAAAAGTGAGATAATGAGACGACGCCACTTACACAATAACTGCTTATTTCGGTTGATCTGTGCAAACGTATTAGCGCACACACAGCACTTGTCCTAACAAAGCTTCTCCATGGTGATGAATTCATGTGGGCATATACAACCGAGTTAGAACATCTTGAGCAGCATAATGTCAATGGTTTAATTTTATGAAGGCGAAATTGCAGAAGCAAAAGCTTGCTGCACCAATCACTCCTCCAGTACTTAAGGCACAGCATCCAGCAACAAAACAGTAGCAAAGTTGGCGGCATCGAAAGGTGACACCAAGTCCTCTGACGTTAGCTTTAGATAAATGCGTCATTTCTGAACTTCATGGCTTGGATAAGATGCTGAAAGCGCGGTGCAGCATGTGCACCAATAGGAGGCCCCTTTTTTGGGTACTCATAGAAAAGATAGACTTTCCAGTCCTTCCTTAAGTCCTTCCTTAAGTTTTTCTGAAACCATTACAATCAACTAGTTGTATGTCCTAAAATGACAGTGTCTTGAAATTTTAACAGCATGAAATGACAAATATAGAGACGCAAGAGATTTTAAAATATAGGTGTTTAACTTGGCAATTAAGTCAGCAAGTTTAACAACTCTTTAGCCACCTGAATGACAACTTCAACGACTTGAAATTTTAGGGACATATTAGTAATAGACTAAATAGACATTAAATTATTCTGTTAAATTCCTCAAGAAACCTTGGTTAAATTTAGTCTCCCACCTTAATTTTCTGCCATTTGTAACTACTTCCAAAAATATACTGAAGTGATTAATAAGGAGCCATCTTAGTACTCCAATTATATATCTATAAACAAAAACTAATCTTTACAAGTGATACCTTATACAGAAATTGGCAGCAGCCACACCTATTTATATCCTGACCACTGACTTGCAAATGCAGGAGATAACCTGAGATTACAGTCTAGTATTTTACACAAAAAATTACTATATCATTTTGGACTGGAGGCTCAATAAGTTCCGAGGTTTTATGTGCCAGAACTATGATGCCATTATAAGGGTTATGGGCCTACAAGCTGGCTATTTGGTCAAAATAAAAATACTAACACTGAGTTTCGTAAAAAACATCAACCTATTCACTGTGTTTGACCTACAGAGAGTCAGGAGCGCACCACACCATGCAGGACTGACAAAGTGGCCAGATCACCTACAGTACTAATTTTGAGTAGAATTTGGTGAATTGTGTGAAATCCAGATTAGTTTCCTTTTTTTTCTTTTTTTGAATTCCATTTCGTTTATTGCACCTTAAGGACTTGAGGGTATTACTTTATGTACAAGCAAGTATCCTTCAACACTCCGTCTGGCTGCCAAATCTCCAAGCTTCGTTCATGAAGAAAAAAGCAACATTGAAAAATGTGAAAAGGCAAACGATGCATGCCCTCCTTGCTGCTGTATATTTGGTGATCTCCTGACCTCACAAGCATGAGCATGTTCATATTTATACCAAGACTGATGTTGACTAGTGCATAATTTCATTTAAAATACAAATGCTAACACTGTTAATCTACCAAAATGGTGGCTGAATATTGACTAAGTCAACATCTGGAAAGCTCCAGTTTCGTCACTAAGTGGCTTTGTAAAGCTACAATATAAGCACTATAGTACAATCTGCTGAATGTGTGCACCATGCTACTTACACAAACTCAGTGATGACAGGCTAAAGGGCAGTACAAGCATGTGTCTCTGATAGTACAGTGACTAATCTGCACAATGATAAAACACACTACAACTTTTTTTGAGCAAGAGGAATGTTAAAAATCAAGCAATATAACAAATAAAAACAATCCTGAGCCAAAACTTATAAAACATCAACAACACAGAGCATTAATAAATGGGGCACAACCAAAACCTGCACAAAGCATACACTGCAATTACATTACCTTTAAACTAACAGCTATGTCAATTTAAAGATGACATGCCAATTTTCTGCAGTATATTTAAAGAGTACATGTAAAGCATTGCTCCCGAAAGGAACAAACACAAAGGACAGAACTGTAAATAATTTTTTTCACTTAATCTACTTGAACTTAATAAACACTAAGAAAAAGTACACCATATTCACTTTCCTTTAACTAACCTTTTATATAACATTAAATTTATCTCACACAAATGCCAGCTTATTCACCTAGTCACATGCACCTGTTGTAGTTGCAGCCTGATCACTTGGACATGTTTTATTGCAAAACACACCAATAGCACAACAATGATTATCAAAAATATTTAGTAGCTTGCAGGAAGTGGAGAGCAAAGTTCGTTCAAGAGAAATGACCACAACATGCTTCATAGTGCTTCAAAATTCTTACTTAAGAAGGCAACTTCAATAAATTATTTGCTACATTAAAGCTTACTCGTGTAAAACTAGCACAATAAGGCTTTTAATTTGCCTTGACAGATTGAATTAGGAAATGCACATACTGCACTGATGTAACACTCAGCCAAGATAGTTGTAATAGTGATGCTTATGTGTACGATAACAAACAACAGTTTATAACCATTACCAGGGCAAATTAGACATTGGCTGAAATGCACAGCAGTAGCGTGCTCCTTGCCACTTGATTTCAGGTTGCGCATGTAGCACGCAAGAAAATAAATTTCTTCTGCAGCCCCCCATGTGAATGAAAGCAAGAAAGCTTCTAAGGGCAAAAATAAAATGTTTTAAACTATCATAAAGCAAAAAGTGGTTGCATAAGGAAGCCCAAAGAACATGCTGTTCTGCCCAGCCGCTCAATCAAAATACAAGAAACTATCAATGCCAAAAGTTTGCAAGCAATGGCTTCTGATAAAGAAAAAAACTGAATTCCCCCATAATTTAAGCCGGCAGCCTGTAAAGCTAAACAACACTTTGTTGGTTTTTCATAATGATGATAGACGTAAACTTAGCAAACGGGCTCTGAAAATATGGCTTTCCTGCTAATCCCACTGCCTGCAGAGTTTGGCCTAAAGTAAGCACACTAATCTGCTGAAGCTGTTGAACAATGAGTCAGTCGCTGTGGTTTAACAGCTTTTTTTTTTTTGTAGATAGGGTGACTACAGTTAGCAGTACTTTGATTCTTATGTCATAAACATCTTAGTGAATATAGCCAAATGAATAATCTTTTAGTTTTGTGTAGAAAGCATGTGTCCTGAGACAGACCTCCCATCCCTTATGTGTTCAGGTAAATGGTTGTCAGAAAGTGACTACAATAAGTGAGAACAATATTTTACCCAGCTAGAACTTCTAAACTATAGCACCCAGCTTCAAAGACTTTAATCTTTTAAGGATGATAACCAGATGGCACAGCTGCCCCGTCATATGAATTTATGTACATTGACACGACTGTTTCATCACTGCCATTTTACAACACATTACTTCATTTTTGATAATATAAAACCTTAGTGAAGACTGATAACAGAGGGAAAGAAATGCATGGTTAAAATGCTGAACCATCAATCCTTAAAGAAGTCTTCTTGTATATAGTGATCCAAAAAGACAATGACTGTGCATTCCTGTTTTATGTACTGGTGGGTGACAAAAGATGAAACAGAAAATATTTATAGGCAGGTTATTAAAGCAATTTTCTCACTGCAACATTATTTCAATTATGCACACGGCAGATACAGTGCTTCACACACAGCCACAGCATTACTGTAGGAATAAAAAAAAAGTGTCAACAAAGCCACCACTGTCATGGCCAGCCTGCTGGGACTAGAAAGTGGAGCATTTCCACAATGTAGGGTTGGCAAAAACCTACTCAACTTAATGAAACCTCGAAATAACTGGAAATTAGGAAAGAAGCACTTCACTTTGATGATTTCATTATACTTATAGTCACATAATAGAAAAAGAATCTCCATGAATGAGTGAAACTAATGACATGTCTGGCTTGGGTGGATTGGTATAGCTTCTCCCTCATTTTATACTTTAGGGTGCACTTCAATTGCCATTTATCATTAGGAAATGTTAGCACACCTCATCGACAGGGATGATTACCCCAATGCAGTCCAGCCATACATACCGTAAGTGACCGCAACACACAGAAGGTAACCTAAAAGCAACAGTATTACGAAAACATAAATGTGATGCACGTAAGTATTCGCAATGGCTAAATGGTTGCTATATGACGAGAAATCTTTCACAATTTTGTGCCTTTCGGCTGCATCATTTTATAAGACACGTACATAGAGAAAATCGTCAATGTAAAAAAAAAAACTCGTACACAATAATGAAAGTGTACCAGTCTCGTCAGTATCATCAGTACGAATAACAAATAACACACAGTGCTTCTCGGACATGATGAGGCGTTTGCTTCCAACTCTCCATGTTTTGTTCTATTGTCACTTCTGATCACACAACATCAGTACAGGTTTCAAGGCAAGCTTTAAGAAAATAGGTCTTACATCAGGTCAACCCGTTATAAAAATAGGTCTGTTTGGTTGTTTGTTTGCTTTTACATACAGAAATAGCCCTGTGCTCAATTACATACTAAAAATAATTACTATCTCAAAACTGAACATTTAGAGAACTATAGCACCAAGCATCAAGCAAAATTCCTTGCTTAAAATTTTGCTCAATGCTGTCATTCACAGGTAAAAGACAAGAAAAATAGACAAGTCACTGTAAGGCAGAAACCTTGTTTCCTTTCTTTCTCACCCATTCATTAATTCCTAAAGCACTTGGAATTTGAGCATTCCTGCTGTGCAGGGGCAACCAAACATGAGAGTTGACTTTATGCTTAGAACAAAGCACTGTCTTACTAAAGGCGGCTAAAGAGGGCAAAAACTGCATCTCCAGCAAGACATGCTTCCACGAAGCAGTGCTGTTAACGTTCCAGCATGCGCAGATAAGCTGAAACAATTTTTCTACAATGTTGCACAATCGGGACCTCGTCATCCAACAAAATATGTGTAAAGCTGCACAGAGGATACATTAAAATCTTGCATGAGTGCCACTAAAACTGAAAACACCGGTAAAATATACATACAAGCTTTCGTGCATGCATATTTTCATACTCTGTAAGATCAATTATTCTACTTGCCACCATCTCTGGGCAGGTTCAGGAGATGTCCAGTTATGTGTGCCTTTCGATTATATGTACAGATATACAGCATAGATTAGACATGACTCATCTCTACAGTAGTATAAAGCTACGATTATTTACAGTTAAAATACCACAGAGAAAACAAGGCAAATATACTGACTTGGGCACAATTCAACTAGTGTCAAGTTTCATGTTAGTCAACGAAAACTTGTAGAAGACAGTACTTCGCATGCACTAACACAGTCTCATATGCAAAGCACCTTTTTCACATTAGGCAACTGAGTCTTCACAATAAACTTAATGTTAAACACATGGGCAGCATCAGTGTCAGAAGCCAACAAAGCTACACGACTAGGTAATTATACTCAAGAAAGGTCAAACCTCCAACAAAGTGCCTGAGGCACTGGAAACATTTCAAATACAACTACATACTATATAAGCTTTAAGAACAGCAAGGTTAAAATATCTGTGACAAGCCATAGTTCGTTCAGCATACAGATTTCGAATAAAGTGCAGAAAATAATACAAAACACCAAACACACCAACTGCTACCAATAAGGCATCAGGAGGACATTTTACAAGGAAGATTCTTCTGGCCATCTCAGCAGTACGTACTTATATAACCAGCTCCAGAACTCGTGTAGAGGCACTGAAGCATGGTTGAATGTTTCTTCATAGCCATGTCTAAGACACAGACATTATGTTCTAAACCATGAGACCACTGGCAGGTGACCACCATGCATAACCACCAGTCAACTTTGCACAGTTATAACACAGGAAAAGTGATAAATCACAGGGCCAGATCTTTTGGGCCCAGTATGAATCATATGGCACTGCATAATGACATACATTTACGGCTGATGCAAATTCTTGGATGAAGTACAAAGGCAGCAGCCCCAGATATCTTATGCTGGCTAGGTGTAGTGACAAATCAGCCAGTGGCCCCATTTCTGGCACCTGAAAGAAACAAACGATGTCACAGAGTTAACTTAGCTCACGACAAATATTTCTAAAGCTTCCTTTTTTTTCTTTTCTGGCACATAGTACTGAGAACAATCATGATAAAAAAATAAAAAAGCTAAACACTGGGGTATTTTCAAGTGCCACTACCATGACATGATAATGAGGCTCACTGTTTCTTTTAACATACGCTTAAATCTGATCACATAAGCATTTTCGTAAATAAATTCCATTCAAATATGACTGCCACAGACAGAATCAAACTCACAACCTTGAGCTCAGCAGTGAGATGCCACGGCCACTAAGTTACCGTGCTTCGGGCACTGAAACACTTTTGATTGCGTAAAAGTCGATTTAGCCAGCAGGATAAGTCCTAGTCATTGACAGACAAGATTTTCGTACTCTGCATAAAGTATGCAATTTATCATAAGGTTTTAAATATACACACTTTCACAGATCACAGTGATACTGCCAAATTAGTTTCTAGATGCCTATGGCTTTAGGATATAATAAAGGTGATCAGGTGATCAACGTCCTTCGAGCAGCTTACCTGACACAGGCCCTAGATATAAAACGAGTAATTTTTCCAACTTAAGTCGGAGCAAATGTTGATTTGAACAGTGAGAACACATTGCAATCAGTCATGCTTAAAAAGAGTAAGAGGAAAAGAATATATAATGTCCATTTATGACCACGCTAGAGAACTTGCAATGTACTTGATGCTAACTTGTGTTATAATGTGATCCATGTTTACATGAGCTACATGATCAAAACAGATCTCAAGCAACATGAAACAACTTTGTTGCTGTGTGGGCTGTAAATAAAGCAGTTATCGACATTTCAAACTGTGATATCATGTGCAAGGCATATGGCAAGTGAAGTGGCTGAGAGGCAAGAAGAGAAGCTCTTCCTGACACTGCTGATACACATGGAACATAGTGTCGCTGTTTGCCGTCAGGAGTTCTGTTCTCGATTAAAACAGCAGATCTTCCGTTAATGATCACCACTTTCACAGGAGCTGTGAGTGCACACTGCGGTATTCAATAATTTTGGCCACTATTTCTTACCTCTAATATGAATTTGATTGATTTGAGACAAAATTGCACTATTCGTAGACCACTTGATGAAATTGTTTAAATATAGTGGTTTTTGGCTTTGAAAGCCACTGATAAACAGTGTTTCGCCCCAATTTACTAAGACATAGCACTACACGTCCTTGAAACAAAAGATTACATGTAAAAGGTTGCAAAAGGTGATAAAAAAGTAGTATTTCCGTATTAATCAACAGAAAAAAAGGTTTTTACTGCCTTATATAATCTGTTACTTTAGAAGAATGTTATTTTGTATTAGAATATGTTAGTCTTATCATTTAAAAAGGGGGGTGGTGCAGCTTGGGAGTGTAGCGGGGGGGTTCAGCCACCACCCGAATCAAAGAGCTCAGCTGTGGTTGTAGTCATCTATTCATCCAATGTTTTTCCAAGTGTACACAAATGACACAATTGAAAGAATGCCATTTTTTTGCTTGTTTGCTTTTTGATGATTGATATGCTCCCTCAGGATCTCGGCTAAGCAAAAAGACAGCAAAAGAACATGCTCAAGAATACACGCACGTGATCTTCTGCGAAGATGGAGGATTCCTTTTTTTTTTTCACGCTCATGTGAGAGCATCTAGTTATGGCACAATGCAACTATTAACAAGGATATCAAGGAAAACTGTCATCATAAAAATACCAAAACAAAAGACCCTTCCACATAAGGTGGCGAAGACCCATCAGAAGAGGGGTGCTGGTGGTTCAGGAATTCTAAGAAAGCTCTAGAACCCATAATAACCATTAGCAAAGGGGAGCATGACATTGCACTAAATGTCCTGAGTGCAGTGATATCTGAAAATATTCCTGTAGAGAAGGTGGACAAACCGAAAGTGAGAATGTTTCTACAGACAAATGAATGGTGGGTCGGTCTCTGGATCTGGTGTGTTCCGACGACTACACCATTAAGTTGAGAAACATGAATATTTCAAAGCTATGTCTCAATATATAGCGGTGTCAGTAACTACTGATCAAACTATCGATGACCAATTAAAATCAGTTGTTGACATGTTTGTCTTGTCACCCAGAAGTGTGAGTGCTTTAATACCTTCATTCGTGGAAGTTAAATTTGTGGATTAAGCAAACTCATTTGAGAGAGGCCGCATTGAGGTTCAGAATTTAATATTCGAGGATGTAACAGTGTTTATAAGTGATAATGTCACTTATGCTACGAAGTATTTTAAGCAGTACATAAAGGCCCCGCCATGGTGATTTAGTGGCTAAGGCACTTGTCTGCTGACCTGCAGATTGCGGGATCGAATCCCGGCTGCGGTGGCTGCATTTTCGATGGAGGCGAAAATGCTGTAGGCCTGTGTACTCAAATTTGGGTGCACGTTAAAGAACTCCTGATGGTCAAAATTTCCGAAGCCCTCCCCTACGGCATCTCTCATAATCATATAATGATTTTGGGACATTAAACTCCACATATCAATCAAATCAAGCAGTGCATAAAGCCACTTAACTGGGGTGCTGTTCCCATTATGTGTTCAACCCATACAGTAAACCATTGTGGGCATTATGTCGAAGGTATCTTTCCCTTTAAAGGACAAGTCATCTGGAAAAGTGTGATAGTCAATGTGCAAGAACCACTGCAAAACCAGCAAAAAACAGCTGGAATTTGTGCACTGAAGCTGTTAAGCAATATTTTGCTTACATTAAGTACTACACTTCTCTTGTGAAGGCAAGTGCATAAAGAATATGCTTAACACTTTGAGGGATTTTCTGTATGTTTAAAATGCATGCTTTTTCTATCATTTCTCTTGCTTGGCATGTACTGCCACACTTCAGGAATATGTGGAATCTCTTTTGTGCGCCGATCTCAATTTGTTTTTGTTTTTTCTTAATGTGGCGCACCGGTTTTCACTTGAGCATCTGAGAGCACACCTGTGGTGCTGCTGGTTCAATGTGTTCACTGTGGCAAGCTTTCTTGAGGCCTCCGTGCAGAGCAACCCACCAGTGATGATGGTCGAAACTTTATTTCTCCCAAAAGAGGGCACCGGCCTCGAGCTCAGTAACGCTTAGAGGAGGTCAGCGGGGATCCCTTGAGACGCTGCGACCTCCAATCCGGGTGGGATTGCCTGCCATTTCTATGCCACCAGTGAGCCATTCGGCATATCTTCCAGGTGCACCGTGACCCACCAATGGGTCACGAGTGGTTCACGACATCTAACACTAAAAAAAAATTTCTTCTGATTATTTATAACCTTTTACAATGAGAATCATACCTCTGCGTTCATGTTTGATGAAGTTATCCCATCAGCAAGCAGACGCATGCTTGTAACATCGTGGCCGTGTAGGAAGAGCACAGGCCATGACCCTCTGGTGGCCCACGCCGCACTGAACGTGCTAAAAAATGTACTTTTTTTCTATCATTTTTCTTGCTTTGCATGTGCTGCCACACTTCATGCACCGATATCTCTACGTTGTTTTGTGTTTTTCTTTCCAAAGCAGTGCACTGGCCTTTACTCGTGCATCTGAGTGCTCGCCCGGTGCAGCTGGTTTTCGGTTTCATCCTTCTAGTGGGGATCCCTTTTAGTGCCAGAAAACCTGATGTCTCTCTAGTCAGCCACTTGTTTCTTTCTCGTTCATTGCTCCCCTCACCGCAATTACCATAATTACTGGAATCTAACGCGCACCTTTTTTCCGGTTAAGCGAGTTCATAAATTGCATGTGCGTTAGAATCGAGTACGAACAAAAAAATTACGGTCAATCTATTGCCATCGGCAAATCCAAAATGGCCGCCCCCTACATGCTTCGGCATGGCGCGTCGGCCATTTCTGCCTATGTGTTTCCCATGTGCGGCACTTCGTACGTGTGCTGAGGAGTTCGTCATCTAGTAGTGCATCAGCATCGACGGCGTGGAAGGGCCGACTCCAAAAACTCTAGTGCACCACGATGCCACTTTTAAAAGAAAAGTCATTGCGTGTGCAGAAACGGATGGAAATCGGGCCGCATCGCGGTCGTTCGGAGTTCCCGAAACGTGCGTGCAGGACCGGCGGAAACAAAAGCAGAAGATTGTCGACAGCAAAGCTTCACGCAAAGGCTTCAGTGGACCACAGCAGGGTCGGTTTCCGCAAATTAAAGAGCTGCTCGGCGAGTATGTGCTTGAGCAGCGAGCGGCACAGCGGCCCGTGACGACAGAACTGTTCCAAGTGCGGGCTATGCAATTAGTCTTAGAAAAAGGTCTAATGCGAAGCCAGTTTAAAGCGAGCAGGTGCTGGCTAACTAACTTTATGAAGAGGAAAGGCTTTTCCCTCCGAAGGGGAACATGCATATGCGAAAAGTTTTGCGGAGGAGTACGATGAAAAGCTTCACAGTTTTCAGAGGTTCATCCTAAACTTGCGGCGCAACAACGGCTACCTGCTTGGGCAAATCGGGAATGCCGATCAGACGCCTCTTTACTTCGACATGCCTGGCACCACAACCGCCGAGAAGAAGGGGGCGAAGCAAGTTCGCGTGCTGACATCGGTCCGTGGTAAAACTACAGTGACGGCAATGCTTTGTTACACGTCAGATGGGCACAGGCTTCGCCCGTACCTCATATTTAAATGGAAGACGCTCCCGAAAGAAGTCGTTTTCTCGGGTGGTGTGATCCTGCGGGCCAGCCAGAAAAATGGGTGCGTGTTGCAATCGATGTCTTACGTTTTTTTTTTTTTTTTTTGCGGTGGAAATCGGGTGCGCGTTACAATCGAGGGCGCAGTAGAATCGAGTAAATACGGTACATATGTTTTTATGTAACACTAAATTTACACAAACAATGCCGCCATGGTTGCATTTCATGTGTTGGAGATTCTGAAAAGCTGACTTCATCTCCTTGACGATAACACGAAGCTTTTTCCCTCATTTTGCTTTCTGGACGAGCCCACGATTAGACAGTTTTCTTCCGTGCATTTACTCACGCTGTTCGCCAATGCTATGGAGGAGGAGCATGCCTGTTGCTCAGCTGCTTGCGAGTCGAGTGGAGATTCTTCTGATGTGGACTATTCCCCAAGTGCCGAATCAGAATCCGATTCATTGAATGCCAGTTCATCAGACGACGATTTACTTACAAGTTCAGACTGAGATGGTGATGAAGGAGCGACATCTAGAAAGTGTGCACGGCGAGACGATACGAACTGTATCAAAGGTGACTATTTCCCAGTTTTTAGTGTTAGAACAAAAACATTTTTTACCGAAGAAGTAGTCTGCTGTGCTTATTTATGAATGTGAGTGAGCTATGTTTAATACAAAACATAATTTTTATTGATAGAACATTGTAAAGGTGTCTTCTGTTAGAATTTTGCCTGATGTTACTCATGAATAAACCATGCATATGTAAAAACATTTAATTTTTTTGTTACATTACAGTTGTACAAACAAAGAAAACACAGTTGCACAGATTACAGTTGCATAAACAAAGTGTCTAACAAAAAAAAAACAAGCCCTTAAATTCACACTTTCCTTCATTCATAGCGAGGGTCTTGCTCTGGCAGACTTGATGCCTTGAGGTTGTATGCGAGGGAATATTGGTCAGCTGCCATCTCGTAATAAGATCACGTATGACGTGATGCCAAACAGGCAAGAAACTCGCTATACTGGCAACAGGTAGCACAGACTGATGCTTCCAAGTTTAAACGCACATATATACCCTATGAAAATTATGGGGGGATGACTTTCCTGTAGCTCAGCGGTAGAGGATCGGGCACGTTATTCTAAGGCCGCAAGTCCGGATCCTGACGGTAGCAAGTTATCTTTTCGTCCACTTCTATTTCTACACATTCACTTTACAATTACTTCTAATACCATCCCCTGTACTTTCCCTGACATTACTGTCCGTGAGTTCTCATTAACATATTTTTAGTGCATTTCATGAGAAAATTCGACCCTCAAAGAGTTAAACAAATTGTTCTGATTTTCTTCTCGAACTTCTGATTGAATCCTCAATTGAGCTCAAGTACAGCAGAAACCGTGTATAATTTGATATAAAGCTTTTTAAAAATTGGCCATAATTTCAGTGCAAACTTTGGTGCACAAGTTGGTTTCACGGTTCTGCTTCACAATAATGCAAGGAAGATGGTGGCACAGCAATATGCAGGAATTTCGTTTTTAAGAGCAAAGCTCGAGATAAAACAACGAGTGTCCACAAAACGCCCTCTGCAACGTTGCCTATCAGCCACGCCCACCAACGGAGATAGTCTGCGCAGCCACTGCGCCAAGTTTGCCCACCACATGGGTAGAGTACAAGCATCGAAAAGCCCGCACCTCCCCTAGATGTGCCACAGCCAGCGTCACATGTTAGTTCTGGTGGTAAAGGTTGGTCATTTTTACATGGTCTGTGACAGACTATGGTTCGACTTTGCTTTGTGTATGCCAAGGATAGACCTAGAATCAGCCAAGAAGGCTATGTTAAAAGTTTCTAAGATCAACCAGCTTTGCTGTCTCTTAAGCTTTACATGGCCAGTGTAAACTTCTCCCTTTTTTGTTAATATATATATTTTTATTTGCAGTTTGTAGCTGCAGGCGTGGGGTTACATGGAGGGGCATCGCGAGAAAGTACCACATCTATGCAAACAGCACCTCAACGTCTTTATATGCAGCTGCGAATACTCATCGGGCCCCAGAAGCCTCCAGTCTGCCATAGCCCCAATGTTGGCCTTGTTTTTCTAAATCGTACTTGGTGCTCTTGAGATACTGTGCTCAGCAGCGACATTCGGCTCTTTTCTGTGTGATTTACAGTGTTGATTATCACCAGGCATGCAGAAAACAGCCAGGTTCTTCTATTTTATGATAGACATTGCATTAACAAAGACAGCAAAGAAGGGAATGAACTGATTGATTTGATTGATATGTGAGGTTTAACGTCCCAAAACCCCCATATGATTATGAGAGACGCCATAGTGCAGGGCTACGGAAATTTCGACCACCTGGGGTTCTTTAATGTCCACCCAAATCTGAGCACATGGGCCTACAACATTTCCGCCTCCATCAAAAATGCAGCTGCCGCAGCCGGGATTTGATCCCGCAACCTGCGGGTCAGCAGCCGAGTATCTTAGCCACTGGACCACCGCTGCTGGGCGGAAGCGAATAGAGCAAGACAAGTAGATGGGCACAACAACGAAGAATCATGGAAGAAATCGTGCAATGGCAAGCCATATTTTTACCCACTCTGTGAGGTATCCTTCTAATCATACCACTCACTCTCCCACATGCCTACAGGGAAGTCCCTTTTTGTTATGAAAAGCTAACTTGTTGGAGTGTTTTGCATAGCCTGACTTTTTTATATATCAAGTGTTCTGGCTATTTTTGTTCGATCTAGATGTAAATTTTTCTACTGACTTAAAGCATTGTAATTTTTTAAAGTAGTTTGACATAAAGGTTACCTCAATTTACTTGAGTTCGATGCAATTGGGTTTACTGCTGAGAAGGAGATGCATTGCAGTATTTGGCAAAAAATTTGCAAGCCTGCTGTAAGTATCTGAGGGTTGGTATTTAGCCTGTCATGAATCATGCAATGATTTCTTTATACTCTGGGGATGTATAAGGAAGCAGCTGCATTGGACGAATTTGAAACCTAACTGAATAATGAGAATAATGCACGTGACAAGGTCCATCGGAGTGCAAACAAAATGAAGCCTTCAAGTCAAGCAGCTAGCAAAGCACTACAGTGCACTCTCGATTATTCAAACTCGAGGGGACATCAGGATTTTGTTTGAATAATCAGATATTCTTATAAATATGACTCAGGGCAACATAGAAACTATTGTTATGATGTTCATTGTTTCCCAGCACTGCAGCAACATCAGAGAATTCTTTTAGACATAAGCGATCACACTGGTGCTCATTATTATACGTGTGCACATGTGTGTAAATAACAGACGTGTGTTTCTGGCAGCAACTTGCAGCCTCCTTACTAATCTTAGGATGCTTTCCCACATGACACTAATGTACTGCTACGAAAGTGGCTGAGGGAGGCATTCGGCACTTAACAAATGAAGCGTTGTGTATGCGTGTTGTGCTTCTCGCTTTGTCCTGTCTTAGATGCACTATAACTTTGAATAATAAAGGCCAGCCCCTCCCCCCCCTGTCATGTGGTGGTTGGTGCACGTGGTTTGGCTATTTTGGCCGCTTTATAAGTAGGCACTTGGCTTTATGTGCAACCGTTAGTCACCTGAAAACATGAATGTTCAACAAGGGGCAACCAAGGCAGCAGATATTTCCAGGCATAAATAAGCAAATTATTTGAATTGACTGAATTTGCACAGTAGGGTAATTTTAGTTAAGCAGCTTTCAAATACATTGAAAACATAGTGGGCCAACCAAAAATTTAAGATTTGTTTGAATTAACTAAAATTTTTGAATTATGATAGTTATAATTATCTAGAGCCTACTACAGAATATTTTGCGGGGATCTGAGACGTGGTTGTGACCATTTCGCGGGAATTTTTGCCGTTATGCTACTCCATTTCCTTCTCCCATGCTTTTGTGACGGTGCATGTCGATAGATGGCGCCACGTGTGTTCTCAGAACTGTGAGAATCAGTGCGACTGAGTTACGTGTGTGTCGGGAAGGTTCTCTCTTTCCTCGGATGGTGCATGGTAAGAACGTGTTTTTCTTCGTCCACGTCCCCCTTGGGAATTGTAAGTCTGTAGAGTGCCTGGGTGCTTAGGCATCCTCGATGGGTGTGTTTACATTTGTGCTCGCTCCAGTTCCGTACGCTAAGCCAAACAGCGGTGCTTAGTGTTTGATGTGATCGTACTATGCCAAGCCGCACTTGCCAGTAGCCTACGCGTACGAGCTTTGCCCCAACTCTCACGACCAGGCCCAGAGGCCATCGCGAGAGTGCGTAGCATAGCCACGAGGGGCCTTTTCCTGACAGGCGTGTCACAGTTCGCCATTGCCAGCTGCGACGTGCTCGCGGTGTCCCCTTTTTGGTGAACATCTGCATGCGGGAGCCTGGGCCCCCCGCGCTTCAGGAGCGAACGTTGTACTCCATTTGGGGTGCCGCCAAAGGCAATAAAGTGTTTGTGTGTTTTGTTAAGATTGAACACTGTCTGTTTTGCCACGACGCGCTAAATGCTTTGCTAGTTGAGCCGGCGGTGATCTTTTGTTACGGTGAGTAGCGAGGTTGCTACAGTTTGAAGTCTGCAATACTAAGAAGTTAGTATTCAAGAGTGTGCAGTGCTTGGATCCTCTGCAAGTCGTGCACCTCTCAAAAAAGCTATCAATGTTTGCAGCTGTGCGTGGAATTTAAGAAAGAATTGCTAGCCCTAGCAGCTGAACAGCATGTGTACCTGAATTCTGCCCAAGAACTCAAATCTAGAAACGGGGGCTTAGCACCATTCCTTTCCAAATAAGAGAAGTCAGGCATAAATTCTGATGCTCCGGCATTCCGGGCAAAGACGAAACACCTGACTTCAACACTTTCTTTCACTGTCTTTAGCTAGTAATGTGAAACCCCATTCATACGTTTTTCAGTGGACCGGGGAAAAAAAAAAATGTAACAGCCGGAAAAATGCTAGAGTGAGGAAAGCTTCGAAAATAAATAAAACAGAGCCACATTGAGGTCGAACAATTTATTTCAACAAGCTTTAAAAAAATCGAGCATGCTTGACTGCCGCTTCTTACGTTCGCTGTAGAGTACTATGCACTTTTCAATAACGTGAAAGGCTCCATTACTCTCAGTGTAGCTTTGAGGTGTGACGTACCTGCGGAGAAGGTCCAGGGCCACGACAGCTTCTACAAAACTTGGATCGGCCAACTGCCCGGACTCTTGTGGCTCGTCAGTGTCACCAGAGTCGCCGGCTTAGCTTGCGACCGAGTCCGCGACAATCTCTGTGATGCTCTTGCACTCCGACGTCACGAGGGCAGCATCCACGGAGACAAAGTTGTCGTAGGTCACTCCTGTGGCACCCAGTGCATTCATACCCTCGTTGAGCTCCTGTTCACAAAAGGCTGCTTCTGGTTCATCAGCTTTGTCCAGTTCGCCGTCCATACGGAAGCCACACCTCGCGAAGCAGTGCTGCGCAGTTGACGCGCTCACTGCAGTCTATGCTGAAGCGATGTAGTGCATGGTGTCAAGTACGGAAATTGTCGTAGGCTACTGTCCGCGATCAATACATGCAAGACAGCGCCTCCCGATGCTTTTTCTGTGGAAATGCTTGAGGATTTTTATGACACCGGCATCCAGTGGTTGTAAGTGGCTTGTAATGTTTGGAGGGAAAAACACAAGCCTGACGTTCTGTAGAAATGGAGGATCCCTCGGGTGGGCAGCACAGTTGTCCAGGAAAAGGAGAACACTCCTACTTTGTGCACCCATTTTGTTATCAAAGTAGCACAGAAACTCCTCAAACAAAGCACAGGTCATCCATGCATGACGGTTGCTTTTGTAGTGGCATGGCAGTAGGCGAATGTTCTTCAAGCACCGTGGGTTCTTGTACTTGCCTATCACCCACTACTTCCGTTTGTCTGATCCATCCATGTTGCAGCACAGGAGCACTGTCAGCCGGTTTTCACTGCATTTGCCTCTGTGGCGGGCTTCACCCTTTAGGCTTAATGATTTGGATGGCTACACCCCCCCCCAAAAAAGGCCCGTTTCGTCGGCGTTATAAATGTCACAAGGCTCGTACCCCTCAATAACAGATGACAGTGTCCATTTCTAATCGTCAACTGTTTCGATGTTGACACTTGTGGCTTCTCCGCTTACAGTCTTATAAGCGATACCTTGCCTCTTTCGGAAATGGTCTATTAATTCATTTGACGCAGCAAAGTCAGTGATGCCCAGTCTGTCGGCTACCTCTATCGCTTTCACGCACAAAATGCTGCCGTCGAAGTTAATACCAGTGGCGCGAGCTTGTCTAAACCAACTGAGAAGGGTCTCATACTTGGCGCCACGAACCTGCTTGGCTTTCGGGTCGAAGAGCGCCACGTTCCCCTTTATCTCGGCACGCTTCCCAATGATGCCGTTAAGCGTCGACGGTGGCAGACCAAGATCTTTGGCCATGTCGACCCTTTTTCGCACTGGATGCTTGTAGACTGCGTGAAGAACATTGAGCTTCTTTTTAATGGGAAAGCGCTTTCCGTTTGCGCGACGCCATCAGGGCTGATTAGCACATGACGATGACAGCAGTGAGCTCATCGTGCGGAGCCCAGCTGATAATGAGCGTTCCTTTGTGTGCAGTGGAGCCAGTGGCACGCAAGTGACGGCGATCATGATGGAGATAGCTCTATAGCTTTCTGACTTGATGGCCACATTGTAGTGGCCTCTCCAACTCACCTGTGGCTTCTTCTATCCAGTTTCGTAGTCAAGCCAGACCAAGACTGAAACGTCAAATCAAAATGGCGGTGCGCAGTGCTGGTTCGGCGTGCCCAGTTGCGACGTATCATACGGGAATGGGCCCACAGCTACGACGGTACAGGGAGGTTCGTAGTACATGGGATTCTATGAGACCTATGCCGGGACCAATGAAATACAATGTAACAGCCAGAAAAACGCAGCAGTGAGGAACGTAACAGCGGATTCCACTGTATTATGCTCAGGATGAGCTACCCTGAAGGAGAGATTGTGCATCACTTCGACTTCTTTTCATGACCGCCATCGTTCTGTTCTGTGGTTATTTTAGCTTCGAAAAAATAACTTTTCACGCTTGCTCTCGTTTTGCCATGTGGAAATATAATTTTTAATATAATAATTTCAAGGATTAAAGCACGCAAGCGGGGGCAATGTGCACTTGCAAGAACAGCCACACTCTCTCCCGATAACTCACAAATATTCCGCGATCGGCACCATGGTACAAACTTGTAGTGTGCTTGGCCACATGTTTGCGTGGTGCAGCTCATACTGAGTGTGATAGTACCTATCAATGCCAATCAACTCTGTTGATGCACAAAAAATAACTGAGTTGCTATGGTGACGTGTTACACAAGCATCATGCTCTCGAAGGAAATAAAAAGCAACCCATGACACTCAGCCACAACAGCTCCCTTGAGTTTTAAATTAAGATAGATAGATAAATATGTAGGGTTTAACGTCCCAAAACCGCCATTTGATTATGAGAGACGTTGTATTGGAGGGCTTCGGAAATTTCGACCACCTGGGGTTCTTTAATGTGCCCCCAAATCTGAGCACACGGGCCTACAGCATTTTCGCCTCCATCAAAAATGCAGCCACCGCAGCCGGGATTCGATCCCGTGACCTGTGGGTCCGCAGCCGAGTGAGTACCTTAGCCACTAGACCACCGCAGCATTAATTTAAACATACTTGCCATTATTTAAAACTTTTTTCAGTTTTAAATTATTCCAAGTATGTCTAAAGGCTAAATGTGTTTAATAAATAAACTGTTATATATGCCTGATGTCTGCTGAGTCTTGCCACAGTATTTTGCAGACTGTTCTATCTGGATTTGGAGAATTTCAAATTTTCCACTGTATGAAGTTAGGTGCTCTTAGTAAAAGGGTCCACAGTGGGAAAAAAAGTATGAATGAATGCCTCACCGAATCTGTTTCTGGAGTTAGGTAAGAAGCCATCACGCTGATGCTTGGCCATTGGGAATGTCGGTCAGCAGCTGCACCAGGAGTGGAGGCAGGTCACTGACAGAGCCACCCCAGTGCCAGCCACATGGGATCAATGGGTGACTGAGGCCCTCTTGCACCCGCCGAATGCTACCTGCATGAACAAAAAAGCCAGTCTAAGTACGTTATGTTAAATGAGTAGATTACAAGAAGGAAAGAAGTGTAAATTTAAGGGCTAGTTTTTTTTGTTAGATAAAATACGAATGAGAACTAACAGACAATGATGCCGAAGAAAGTATAGGGGATTTTATTATAGAAGTAACTATAATGTAAAAATACTAAGAAAGAAAGCTGGAGTAAAAGATCACTTGTCATGGACCACACCTGCAACCTTTGAACCTTCCAAGTTCGCTGGTTCGGTCAGCTGAAGTTTGATTTAACAAGGTGATGACCACGTTCAAATTATTTCCTTAAACCAGGCAGATAGTAAAATTGAGAAAGGAATTTTCCTGTCCGTCACAATGTAAGATAGTAACACAGCAACACTCAAAAGCTTTTACAGAGCATATGAAAAACCTGCGAGGGCAGCCCAACGGTGGCCTGGATATAGGGAGGCTGAGTATGGTAAAACATACATTTTTAACTCATCTGCACTCCCCCCTGTCATTCACATGTGGAACAGCCTTCCAGATGAAATCGTAGCTGAACGCAATCGAGAAAAATTCCAGCACCTTCTACTCACCCATTTCCAGAATTAACTGCTCGTTTTATACATTTCAGCACCCTACGTGTTTATTCACTACTAGTATCTTGCTTCTTTTTTTCTCTTACTTTAGACTTTTTTTTTTTTGAAGGTTTAAATACTAACATGCCATTCAGTTCTGTTGTGTATTCTTGAGCAATGTTTTCTTTTGAATTATAGAAAGTCTTTTCAGAATTTGTGTTTGCTTTTTTAGCTTGTTTTACGTCCTTATCTCACATGTATACTCATCTGATTTTCAATGCCATTCTGTTCCTATTAAAATTATTATTAATATTTTCTCATTGTTATTCCTGATAGGACTTGTATAATAATTGACAATTAGTTTATGCTATTGTTTGATTGGAAATTGTGCCAATTCGGGTATCTATTCCTTCTATGCTCCACTTACACAATGCCCTGTTGTGTCTGTAAGGTATTTTGAATAAATAAAATAAATAAATAAAATATTGATATGATAAGTGCTATCTGTATTAAGGTACATACCAGCACTATTGACTGTGTGTCTGTTGGTCAGGGCCAAAGCGCAGCATGCATCCTTATAAAAATAAAGCAACGGTGCCTAGATGTTGTAAAGCGACAGCATGAGGACAGATACTCAAAGAAAAACTCATCTATGCCAAGACTAGAAGCTAATGACAGCTTTTTTATTCAGTTATTGGAGAAAAAAGCTTCGTTATATCGGATTTGGTGGCCAATTCAGTTTGTTAATTCAGGTTGATAACAACATTGAACCCTATGGCCATCTGCCAGGGAATGAAACTTCGTTACATTGGGAACTTCACAGGATTTTGTTTAATTAGATCGAGTTTTAAATGTATTTGTAAATTTTCAAAACATTAGGGAATCTCAAAAAATAAACCTAAACAGGTCACAGGAGGCAGCACCAGAAATGAAACCCTGCCCTTATAGCACTGTGCCAATAAAGAAATGGCTAATTCTCAGATAGGGGGACGCTGTGGTCGCCGGAGGGTGCGGATGCACTTCACGACTCCTGCGTTTACGAATGATTTTGCGTGACAATTACCATAAAACCGCATCAATTTGGTCTCAACGGAATTGCCTCAGTACTAGGAATGAGCGGATACCAACATCCAAGTAGGCCGACCTTTTTTTTCACCACTTTACAGCCACTTTTTTGCGCATGGTGCTACACGGAGAGGCACAAGGCCAAGCCGGCATCCCCGACACGAAATGTGGCACTAAACGCTATGCAGCCAGTCTCGCCGGCAGCCGTAAATCTGCTGCCGCCGCCAAGGCAAACGATATTGAACAGCAAAGGAAGATAGATCAAATACTAGTTAGTCGAGGCCCAGACTAAGGAATCCATCGACATTGTAGCACTCGGCACCAGAGTCAAAACAATGGAACTATGTACCAATAGTGAAATGACAACAACGCGTATGGTACCACTTTGCAGCAACAGCAACAGCACTCCTCAGATAATCCAACCACGGCAGCACCAATAGTTATTCTACAGCAAGCTACTTTTATGCCTCCGTCACACGTGACTCAAGATATGGGCAGACTAGGTAAGGGACAGTTTAAAATCTGGCAATGGAACTGTAGGAAATACGGGACCAAAAAATACGTTCTCCAACAATATATTAAGCACGGCAATAAACTAGAGGTTCTTTTGCTTCAGGAAATGCATGGCCTTGCCAAGCTGGCAAGCTACCAATCCAAAGGCACCGGACGGGACGGTGCAATAATGATAGAATTCTCATGACACTAATTCTCAGAGAACAAACGATTAAAACCCATTACCTTGGTGTAGAACATGATCACATAATGACAGAAGTCATTCCTCAAAGTTCAAGGGCGACAAGTATTTTTATATTAAACGTATATACAGTGATGCCACCAAGGTCTTCCGATTTGGAGCAATTTTTGGAACAGCGAAGTTTTCATACTTGGAGCACATTGGAGCAGAAAAATTTTTCTGAGGTTCTTGTGAAGAGCAAGAAATATTTAGATTCATTGCGAATTTCATGGAATTAATCATCTTAGAAGCACTCCCTATTTAAGTTTAGGATGCAAGAATAATGGTGTCATGCTGTTGAACATTCTAGAAAAACTTGTTCAGTTATTATTTCTGTAGCAAATCAATAAAATACTGGTTGAATAAAATTGTACTTCATGAAAGAAAAATATAAATACACCTATGTGGTTATCAGCAGATATGGTAGACAAACGCTGTGACGTACAATACTAGGGACTCACATAGTCTCAAGTGCATTTCCCTAATATGACCTCAAGAATAAAAAGGGTTCTTTTTCTTCATGACTGATCAGACTGCTGGGCGTATTATGACGTCATTCAGCTAGTCTCAGAAAGCCAACCTCCTCCGGCACTCATCTCTGTTCTAAAACTACACAATTTAACAAACTTCATTTTACTTTTGCAGCAATATTTTTTTGTGGCTAGGGAATTCTGCCTATACTCCGAAAATCCCCTACTATGTCCTTTAGAAACCAGTGCATAAAAAAAAATCTTACAGGGTACCTTATGCATATGCTTACAACAACTCGAAGGCAAGATTCATATTGTTTTTGATGGGATAGAAATTATACGGACCACCTCGATTGATTTTTGCTATTGTTGCGGGTGTAACCAGAAATTTAAAAAATTGGGGGGAGGGGTTACATCCAAAAGGTCATTTCGCGCTATATATGCCATGGTAAAAAATATTTCAGAGGTGGGGAGGGGCACATTCTCGATGTGCCCCCCCCCCCCCCCCCCCCAGCCACTTCACTGGCCATCATGTTTTGTGTAATGTCCCAATCCATAAAATCTCCCGATGTATCGTGCTTTACACGCGGGCAGAAGTGCGCAAGCAGAGGGGCTAAAGGGACAATGATCACTCTAGTGTCCAAATCTTTCGTGCTGTCAGCTATCTTAACGCACAGCACATGTTAGTAACACATAAAGTTCACGAACTCTCTCATTATGCCACAAGACTGCACGTGCGCCAGCGACTTCAAGCAACACAGCAGCTTCCCCTCCACCCCTCCCGTCAAAATGAAGCAATAAATGCGATGCCATGATGTCCATTTTTTTTAACCTTCAGCTATTGACCCTGGAAAGCGAGAGGTGGACGCACACACTGTTTATTCAGCATAATAAAATAGGTACGTGATTGTGACTTTGGTGGCCCCGAGAGCAAGGTGCACATGTATTGATGCGCCCGCGTGGCTTGCCGGTGATAGACTCTCCCAAATGCGACTTTGGCGCAGTTTGGTGCAATTTCAGTTGATATTATCAGGATGGCGCAGTAAATTTGACTTGGCACACTTTGATGCAGTGGGCACGGGAGTGGGATCACTGGTATATAGCAACCCATCGAATCGGCGGCGAAAATTCAATAATCTCTTCAGGAAAGCTGTTGTGGTGACGGGAGATGCTCCACTTTTAGTGGCCAGAGACTTCAACGCTCCACACAAAGCTTGGGGCAACGGCTTCACCTCACCTAAGGATAGATATCTATGGCAAAGCATACAAAACGAAAACTTAACGTTAATCATTGAGCCCAGTGCACACACGCGCTTAGGTATGAGTGCCCAAAAGGACACAACGCCGATCTCACTATGACTAAAAATGCCTCGGGAACAACGTGGCATAACACTTTCGTCGATCTGGGTAGTGACCATAGCATTCTCGTGACGACCATACCGTGCGAGAACGATGCAACTCGGTCATTCAATCGAACAAAACGGCTTGTTGACAGTCATCTTCCCTGTCCACATCGGACATAAACAGCTGGTGTGAAAACGTACCAAGGAGCGCCCGGCAGCCCACGCAGGAAGTGCAGACGGACCTTCCCATCGACAGGCTAAACAGTAAGCTTATACACCTATGGCAGGCGAAAGAATCACTTCAAGCGAGATGGAGGAAGCAGAGATACCGACGAGGATTACGAAAAAAGATCATGCAACTTAACAGGGACATTCAGGCTTATTGCAGGCAACTAAACGAGCAACAATGGGAAGAGATCTGTAGAGACATGGGCAGGCAGCTCGGAGATTCCCAAACGTGGAAGTTGCTTTGGTTCCTTTTGGACCCAACAAATAACAAAACGGAACAGAGGCACACCATTTGCAAATTAACGCACAATCACAAGAGAAACGAAGAGCAGTTAATCAAGGATCTAAAGGCTCTATACGTTGCACAGAACCCACCTGTACGACACCCAGATTACTTGGGAGATGCCAATCCAATGCTAGACCAGAAATTCACCACGGCGGAGATAAGAGCGGTATTTCATGAATTAAATCTTCAATCAAAACCGGGGCCGGACGATGTAATGAACCACATGCTCCGAAACCTGGCCGAGGACTCTATAGAATACTTAACCGAGTATATAAATGAGTGCTGAATCAGAGACGAGATACCCGAGTCATGGAAAGAAGCCACAAGAATCTTAATTTCTAAACCAGGCAAACCAATCAACAAAATGAACCTCAGGCCAATCTCAATCACGTCGTGTGTGGTAAAGCTAATGGAGAACGCTTTTCTTCATAGAGTAAACGACTACCTAGATGATGGCGGCCACTACCCATATACATTGCTAGGCTTTAGATAGTACTTGTCCACACAGGACGCCATGCTGCAACTTGAGCACTAAGTACTTGACCATATCCAGATCTACCCGGGTCATTCTTAGACTGGATCTCAAAAAAGCCTGTGATAACGCTGCACACAGTGGGGCTCTAGCTCGAATTTCTAGTCTAAACATGGGAGAGAGAGCGTACAACTATGCCACAAAAAACTTCCTGTCCAGCAGGAAAATGAGGATCACCATCGGTGATGTTAAATCAGACCTCTATGAATTGGGCAGCACTGGAACACCACAGAGCTCCATGATTTCGCCAATGCTTTTTAATTTGATAATGGTAGGTCTACCGAACGAACTTGACAAAATTCCGGGAGTCCATCACTCCATCTATGCAGATGATATTACCATCTGGATAACCATTGGTAGTGAGGGCTACATAGAGCAGGGGCTTCAAGAAGCCGTAGCCATGATGGAAAGATATCTAGAAGGTAGGGGCGTTCGATGTTCGCAAAAAAAATTGGAGCTCCTTCTCTATAGAACCATGCTTAGAGGCAGGCCGCCAAAATAGTACGCAGGTAGTTGCGAGTACGAAGAGATTAGAGTCAGCATGGCCGATGGCAAAATCATACCTATAGTTCAGATTATACGAGTCCTCGGATTGATCATTGAGTCCAAGGGAATAAATGGGAAAACCGTCCATAAGCTATAAACCAAGGTCGCTAACGCTATGAGGTTAGTGCACAGGGTTACAAGCAGACACCGAGGCATTGGTGAGGCAAGCATCATGCGCCTAATACAGGCATTTGTAATGTTGCATATGTAGCGGCTTTCCAAAATTGGTACATCGCGAAGAGCAACAAAATTAACGCCCTGATCAGGAAAGTGTACAAACAAGCCTTAGGCATTCCAGAATATGCAAGTATAGAGCTACTCCTGAAGCTAGGTGCTCACAACATGCTAGAGGAGATTGCCGAATAACAGCACGTCTCACAATTAGAAAGGCTGTTAGTAACGAAAACAGGCAGGAACATATTAGCAAAATTGGGCATCACATACCACGTCCAGCACAGCGAGAAATTCGACATTCCCACCCATACCTGCTCCAAAATTGTGATAAACCCGCAAAATTGTGATAGACCACGAATGCAGAGCACAGAGGCCACAGAGCAAAAGCGCTGCTCCCACGGAACTAGTGAAAAGTCTCTGTTCGTAGATGCGAGCCCATACTACAAGAAAAGAGCGCATGCTTCAGCGGTTGTATATGTGACTGGAAACTGCGTTAATGCTTGTACTGTCTTTATGACATGAATTGAGGAAGCTAAAGAGGTGGCCATTGCCATGGCTCTGACTTCCACAAAACAGCTTTATTCTGAGCAACACACAGGTCGCGATTAGAAATTTTGCGTGCGGACGCATTTCGCAAAGTGCCCTAAAAATTCTAGCGGGGAGCCAGGAACTGATGGGTTCAGAGGAACATAAATATCTAATCTGGTTCCCGGCACACACAAACACCGCGACCTACAACCTGAACCAGATGGTTCATGCACTGTCGCGAGATTTAACCCGCCGCGCAGCCCAAGGAGTAGCCTCGTCGGGGGATGCTGCTTCTGAAATCGAACCTGTCTTGACAGAACCTCCAGCTATGCAGAACATACCAGGTATCATCGTGACTTGAAGCGGATTTTCCGTCCACCTCACCCAAAATTAGATCTAAAACAGGTGACAGACTGGCGCAAATTACAAAGTCATTCTTTTCCCAGTCCTGTTCAGCTAAGCAGAATGTTTCCAGCAATCTACCCAGACTTGATATATAAAGCCTGTAAAGTAGAAGCAGCCTTCTTAAGCCCATAGCTCAGAACCTTGAGAGACTACTTCCTGATACTCACTCACCACAATTTTTTCAGCCTTCGCACTCACTCATGTTCCTACTCACGGCTACTCACACTCATATGCCCTAACTCACATTTATACTAATGTCTACTCACACTCATGAGTACTCACTCACATTCATACTCACAACTACTCATATTCGTAGGCACTCACTCACTTCATACTCACACCACCTCTCACTCATAGGCCCTCACTCACGTTCATACTCACGACTACTCACACTCATGTGTACTCACTCATGTTCATACTCACACCAACGCACACTCCTAGGCCCTCACTCACGTTCATACCCATGACTACTCACACTCGTGAGTACTCACTCTAGTTTATACTCATGACTAATTTTTCACTCATGAGTACTCGCTCTCATTTATACTCTTGACTACTCACACCCATAAGCACTCACTCACTTCATACTCACACCACCTCACACTCATAGGCCCTCACTCACGTTCATACTCACACTCATGTGTACTCACTCACGTTCATACTCACATCACCTCACACTCATAGGCCCTCACTCACGTTCATACTCACACAAACTCACGTTCATACCCATGACTACTCACACTCCTGAGTACTCTTTCTAGTTTATACTCATGACTAATTTTTCACTCATGAGTACTCACTCTCGTTCATACTCTTGACTACTCACACCCATAAACACTAACTCACGTTCATACTCACACCTACTCATACTCATTGGTCCTTACTCACGTTCATACTCATCACTACTCACACTCGAAGGCACTCACTCACGTTCACACTCACACCCACTCACACTCATGAGTATTCACTCATGTTCATACTCAAGCCTACTCACAGTCATGGAGTCGTAGGCACTCACGATAACACTCACACGTACTCACACGCATAAAAACTCACTCACATTTATACTCATGCCTTCCCAAGCTCATACACACTCACTTAATTTCATACATACATCTCATCATCATCATCATCATAGGCAGCAGCAGCAGTAGCCTGAAGGACAAAGGCCTGTCCCCTGCTGACAGTCAACTTGGTCTTGTGCTTGCTGCTGACACTTTATACTCCCAAACTTCATAATGTCATCTGCCCACCCAACTTTCTGTCTCCCCTTCACCGACTTGCATTATTTTGGATTCTGCCAAATTAATCTGTCAAAAATGAAAGTAAGGTACAACCACCTCGGAAGAGAAGAGCGCTTTCAGGTAGGTAACAGGGCACTTTAAATTGAAAAATATTACGTCTACTTAGGACAGATAGTAACTGCGGAGTCGAACCACGAGACTGAAGTCACTCGAAGAATAAGACTGGGACAGAGCATATTCAGCAAGCATCCTCAAATCATGAATGGTAGATTGCCAGTATCCCTCAAGAGGAATGTCTATAAAAGCTGCATCTTACCTCCACTTATATACCTACAGAGGGTATATAAGTACACAGGGCTTTACAATATTAATTTTTAATAGGCTTAACTGTTGCCAAAATTGAAAGTCTGAGGTCATTTATTAAAATATTTATTTGAGGTACAGCAACGGTACTAGCAGGCAATATTGTAAACATTATGTTGTAATAGGTCACCAAGTTATGAAACACTGACTGGTTTACCTATGAGAAAAAAAAAGGAACTCAAATATAGCAACTTTAAAAAAATGTCACCTCTTCATACATTAAAAAAAAAGTTTGCTTCAGCCCACAGGCTTCAAACCATGCTGCTTCACTCTTCATTATGCATACATTCATTTTTAAAAATATCGTATTCTTAATATTAGTATTTGTGTTTTTATATCGTCCTTAACATTCGAAAATGACAAGGGTCAAAATTGGTCCCTTACTACAGAATAAGTTCAATACTTTCCTCCTAAATTAGGCAGTTAATAAAAAACAAGGTTCACTTTCTGGCTACTGGGTGGTATGTGCACAAAGCACAAAATACTCAATCGAATTTAAAATATCAACTTTTGGACCTATGTCGATCTCTTGCGGAATCACCCCCTTGCATGTGCCTGAGCATATATAGCTGCCGCTACGAAAACGAGTTGAAAAAAAAACTAAGGCAGCAATAAAATTTTCCATGATTTTGCAAAATTAGACCCGGTTATTAGGAATAAATCCGTGTAACCGAAAACATGCTCGATTTTAGTGGGTATTGTGTAATATGACGAAGACCAAGCGAGCTGTCAAAACAACCAAAGCGACAATCGAATCAGTGAAAACGCTGCATAATCAGGCATGGATATTATCTGAAATGAAACATACGCTGCAGGAAACATGAACATGCGTAGTCAAGTGGCCATAAAATACCTTTTTGTGTGTGCATCATTATGCTTTCAAAGAAGCTGTATAAAAAAATTCAAGACCTACTTGCACTTACAATACTGTGTTTTTAACTTACGATGAAAACCTCGGCAAAAGTGAAACTCCTACGAAACCTAACACTGCACATTACAAAGGTGCCATTGACTCACCAGGGGAGCCATAAAGCTAGGGTCTTCATACTGACCTCCTAGTAAATTTAAAGCCACCCGACAAACTTGACGTCAATCGAAATCCGAATACTATATACAAATGTAGGTGAAAGCGTCCAGATTTTTCAACAGCTCCAAGAAGACACGACTGCTGCAGCAAATGCGAGTTTTACCGGTAACATACATAAAGAATACGCGCCGTCACTTTACATTTAATGTCATAGAAGTGCGGCTGTTCAATTGCCACGCACAGAGCACTCGCTCAATGACATCGTGTTTGAAGGCTTAATTGCTTGGTCCTGCAAAGGTTGTTGATGAATCGCTCGTGTATTTACTTGTGTATTTACTTGTGATTGTGTATTGACTAGTGAGCCGTGTATTTACTTGTGAGCCTCCCAGTTCTTTTTCTCCACTTTGTGTCCACGCTTTTCCTACACAAGTACCTGAAAACCTTCCCTGCCCACCTACTCTCCATCATTTTCTTAAGCCTCTCTTCAAACCTCATTTCGCTCTGAGCTTCTCTTACTTCGAAGCCTGTCTATCCCATATTCCCCCTTTACAGTCTCATTTGTTGTCTTCCCGTGAGCGCCCAACGCGAGACGTCCCACAGTCCTTTGATTTACATCCATTCCTGATTGCACCTCTGACTTCATGCACACCACTGAGTTCCCAAATGTAAGCCCTTGAACCATTATGCCTTCTTCTTCCACAGACCTCAAAACACTTCGTACCTATTATACGCACATAACGCCCAGTGCTTCATTATTGCAGAATTCCTCTTTCCCTTTGCTGCCGATGTTTTTTTCCTGCACCTCCATATATCGATTTGCCTCATTTACCCATACTCCAAGGTACTTGTGCTCAATAGTACGTTATGTTGGGCTAGTTGGTACATATTAGGCTGAAATACGTGGCGCAAGGTTGACCAAGAGAAAAAAAGATGAGACAGAAAGAGCGAAGAGACAGAAGTTTCCACTTTAGGGTCTGTCACTTATGTTTGCCATGCAGTCATGCAGATGGGGGTGTCCAGTACATGAACGAAGCAGTAAAAAGAATGGAACACTACCCTTTTGTGTTGACTATCGCCGACTCAACCAGATAACGAAGAAGGACGTATAACCTCTCCCCCGAATAGATGACGCCCTTGATTGACTCCCAAAGACAAATATTCTTCATCGATGGACCTCAACACAGGCTATTGGCTGATAGAAGTAGATGAGAGAGACCGAGAAAAGACTGCGTTTATAACACCAGACGGCCTTTTCCAGTTCAAGGCCATGCCCTTTCGTCTTTGCTCCGCACCTGCGACTTTTCAACGCGTTGTGGACACAGTGCTGACAAGACTGAAGTGTCAGACTTGTCTCGTTTTCTTGGACGATGTCGTCGTGTTTTCTTCAAACTTCGCTTTTCTTCAAATTTCGCGCTTTGAAGCTGTACTTCAAGCCATCAAGACTTTCAGACTCACCCTATAGCCAGAAAAGTGACACTTTGCGTACGAAGAACTTTTATACTTGGGCCACATAATAAGAAAGACCAGAGTAACACCTGATCCGCAAAAGACAGACTCCATTGCTGCATTTCTGCCACCCACCGACAAGAAGGCCGTGCGTCGATTCCTCGACCTGTGCTCCTTTTACAGGCGCTTTGTCAGAAACTTTGCCCGCATCGCCGAGCCACTCACTAACCTTACGAGGACTGACATTGAGTTCAAGTGGGGAACCCCATAGGAGGAAGCATTTGGGGAACTAAAACGACGCCTGCAGCTGCCTCCGATACTCTCGCATTTCGACGGAAATGCCGGAACAAAAGTGCACATTGACGCAAGCACCGTAGGACTCGGCGCTGTCTTTGTGCAAAAAACTGACGGGCAAAAAAGGGGTTATCAGTTACGCTAGCCCATCACTAACCAAGGCAGAAAGCAATTATTCCACCACAGAAAAGAAGTGCCTTGCCATCATCTGGGCGACACCAAATTTTCGTCCTTACCTCTACGGCAGGCCCTTCAAAGTTGTGAGCGACCACCACGCCTTGCCTGATGGAGCCCAAAACTTCAAGAATACGACATTACCGTCATTTACAAGTCTGGCAGAAAACACTCCGACGCCGACTGCCTGTCATGACCCCCGTCGACCCACCATCGCTCGAAGATCTGAATGACAACTGCTTTTTAGAAACGATAACTGCCGACGACTTCGCTGAATGCCAGTGGGCTGATCCGGAACTTAGGAGCCTAATCGAATACCTCAAGGGCAGGACCTCCGTTGTTCCGAAGGTATTCAAACAGGCACTCACGTAATGTTCACTGCGAAACGGCCTTCTCCAAACAAAGACATTCTCGCCGCTTCGAGCCAAGTACCTTCTTGTGGTGCCTTCAGCTCTGCGATCAGAACTCCTCCAGGCCCTGCACGATAATCCAACGGCAGGACACCTTGGTATTTCCCGCACGCTCGCGAGGATACAAAAAAGTACTACTGGCCACGCCTTACTGCCGACGCCATACCGTGTGCCCGCCCGCCACAAAATGCTCCGAGAAAAACCAATGTGTGGCGCGCACCTGACCACCAACCTCTCTGCTACCCCTGCGGGGAAGCTGGCCACACCTACCGCCGCTGCCAGTACTGCCAGATGGGGCTACGTGATTTCGCCATTGACGCACCGCATCAACAGTGGGGTGAAAGACCACGTGAAATCCCCGACTATGTCACCGGAACGCAGAGGATACCCCGAAGATCTTCCCATTCGCCTTCACCCGGCATGTCACCGCACCGTCGTCAGTACACTGGCCCAAGCCGGGGCCGGTCGCCTAGCCCGTATCAAGAAAACGAAGGGCAACAACCGATGGAGGTGCGGTTGCTGCACGACGAACTGCCGAAGATACTCCCCCGCCGCTGCCGATGCCACGATGAAACTTCAAGAGCCCACCGTCACCTCAACGTAGCCCCGATGGCGAAACTTCGTGACCAGAAGAAGTCCTGATTACGCAACGTCGAAACAGTGGTGCAAACCATCGTAGTTGTGACCCGACGCCGCGACCTAACCGCAACGCCAGGTGACAAACTAGCGACCTCGACATTCTCATCGACGGCCACAGCGTCACTGCTCTCGTCGACACCCGAGCCAACTATTCCGTCATCAGTGGGACTTTCGCCGCAAAGTTGAAGAAAGCTAGGACCGCTTGGGAAGGCCCTAAAATCCGTACAGCCAAACATCACCTAGTGACACCAGCAAGGATCTGCATAGCTAGAGTCACCATTAACAGCCGCATTTATCCCGCAAGCTTGGTTATACTGCAGCATTGCTCGAGAGATATCATTCTTGGAACAGACTTTTTGAGCGTCCACGGTGCAGTCATCGACCTGAGAACAAAGTTGATAACACTATCTACAGAAAAAGCACTGCCGCCGCACACGTCGTCAGGAAGGCACACCTTAAATGTGCTGGAGGACCAAGTCACCATTCCTCTTCGCTCCAGCGTCAGCATTTTCGTCGGCACTCAAGAGTCAACAGACATGCAAGGCGTCATTGAAGGCGACCAACACCTGTTGATCAACTGCGAAATTTGTGTCGCCAGAGGAATAGCCGAACTGCAAAAGGGAACACAAGAGTGATGTTCACGAATTTCAGCAACAAGTACAGGCACGTGAGCAAGGGCGTGACGGTTGCCTACATTGAAGAGATACTGGAAGCCAGCAATGCTTTCACCCTCACAGATTCCGCCGTATCTACTTCTAAAACCCTTCAACCAGCTTTCGATGTTAATCCGAGCCTTCCGACGCATAAACAAGAGCAGCTCGAAAACCTGCTCCTGAAATACAAGAACTGCTTTTCTTCTTCATCAAGAATTCAACAGACTCCTGTCGCAAAACATCGAATCGTAATAGAAGAAAATTCCAGGTTACTTTGTCAGAGTCCGTGCAGTTTTCGACACGAGAACGCGAGGCCATAAAGAAACAAGTCGACGAAATGCTCCGCGACAACATTATCCAGCCTTCAAAGTGTCCATGGGCGTCACCAGAGGTGTTAGTGAAAAAATCGGGATGGACCTACTGGGGCCGTTCACGACGTCGAATTCGGGAAACAAATGGATTGACGTAGCTACTGACTATCTCACCCACTACGCCGAAACAAAGGCCTTACCCAAAGATAGCGCCGAAGAAATAGCTAAGTTCTTCGTTGAGAACATCATCCTTCATCATGGCGCCCCAGAGGTTGTCATCACAGACAGAGGTACGGTTTTTACTGCTGATTTGACTCGAGCGATTTTGATACATAGCCAGCCAAGCCACTGCCGCACCACTGCCTACCACCCACAGACAAATGGTCTCACTGAGCGGCTAAACAGGACAATCGCCGACATGCTGGCCATGTACGTCGACGTCAAACACAAGACATGGGATGCCATCCTTCCGTCCGTGGCCTTCTCATACAACATGGCCGTGCAGGAGATGACGCAGATGCAACCGTACAAGTTGGCCTACGGAAGGAACCTGGCAACGACGCTCGAAGCAATGCTGCCCAATGTCGCTGACGAAGAAAACCTCGATGTCACCCTCTATCTTCAGCGCGGTAAAGAAGCTCGTCAACTGGCCAGCCTGTGCATCACGAATCAGCAGACGACCGACCGCCACCGCTACAGTCTTCGGCAATGCTTTATGGAATACCAGCCCGGTGAACGTGTCTGGGTATAGATGCCGATATGCCGACGTGGACTCAGTGAAAAACTTCTATGACGGTACTTCGGACCATACAGAGTAGTGCGACGTCTGGGTCTACTCGACTATGAGGTTGTCCCTGATAGCATTACAAACTCTCAACGGCGCCGATAGCGACCTGAATTCGTCGATGTCGCACGACTCAAGCCGTTTCATGAACGTTAACGAATTGAAAGAGTGTATTTTGTTGTTGTTATTATTGTATCATACTTTATTATTTGTACTTTCTTGCATTATTATTGCACTTTCATCTTCTGTTAAAGCACTGGGACGATGCCGTTTTAGAGGGGGTAATGCGATGTTCCTTCCTCAAATTTTCTTATCACCCCGTTACGCTGTACACGATTCTCAGCGCAAACCACGTCTACAGTGTTCAGGAAGCTTCAGGACTGCAGTAGATCATTTTGTTGAGATTACGCCCACCTCATGAGCATTTGAGGTTATTCTGGAATCTAGGTCGCGGCTAGCGGTAACACTAGAATGTTTGATGGCTAGTGTATAAATGCTGACACGCTTTGCTGCTGGTCAGTTGGTCAACAGCCGACGCTCTGTGCGCCGTTATCAGTGCCAGTGTATTACTTTCCTTTTGCATGGCCACGAGTTCGGCCCGAATAAACAGTTTCTTCTTCGACTTGGAGTCTGCTTCCTTCATCCACGTCCCGACCCCGTGACAATATCATACTAACTTTGCCATATGTCATGTGATCGAAACCACCTCACATTCATACTCAGTCCTACTCCCACTTGGAGTACTCACTCGAGTACATTCATACAGTTTGGGTCCGATATCCTGGACCCTCAAGGGATGGGGAAAACATCCAGAAAATCGGGCAATCCAGAAAAACAAATGCAAGCGAAAACACACTTTTTTAATAGGTATTTTTTGCTGATGGAGAGAATCACGGCAGGAGTACAGGATTCTCATTGCGATTCAGCAAATGCATTGTTTAGGGGCTCTGAAAAGAGCCGTTTACATTTAAAAAAAAAAAAGAAAGATGGAAAAAAAATCCGATGTGGCCGGTGCTACTGCATTTGTAAAAACTTAGGCAGGGGGGGGGGGGACACGCCAAAGCAGCTAATTTTGTTTTCACGGCATTCCACTCGCCCACGATGATGTCTTCCTTAATTTCAGCTAACATCATGCTGTTGCTGTACACCGATGGTGAACCCGATAACAGTGTCTGTGCTGGTGTCAACTCCAAGCTCATTGGCTGTGTAGGCGCTGCCTCTTCTATATCGGTGTCAGAGTCGTGGAAAGTAACTTGAATCATTTCATCGGTCAATTGTGCACACAGCTCGAGGTATTCGTCAGCGTCGGCAAAGCCCTCAAAGGTTATCCCGGCTGTAATCGAAACACCGGCAGCGTGCAGATCAGCGAAGGCCATGTCTGCGAGTAAAAGTTCGTCGCACATGCTGTCCACTCCGGGCGAGACCTCGGCATTCAGTAGGAAGCTCGCGTGGAGAAAACAGTTTTGTAGGGTCTGTTGCGTAACCGCCTTCGACGAGTCTGCAAGTATGCCGACGGCAGACCATAGATCAACAGCGCAGCTTTTTCTGCTGTCGGAGGACAAGAGCACAGGCTGCACAGAACCATGCGGCTGTGGTATGGCCATGGCCACAGGTTTGACTAAGCTACGGCTAGCAACGGAGTGGTGTGCGCTAGATGGCGGCATTGTGGTTTCGAGAGTATGGCAGCCACGGCGCGGTGGGTTTGAGGGTACGAGAACAATCAAAATGGCAGCGTTGATAGTGATTTCGAGGCTGCGGTTAGCAGTAAAAAATCCGGAAAATCGGATGGCAAAAGCTATAAACGTCTGGAATATTGGACTTTTTAATACAGTGACTCTAAGAGGAACTTGACGGAGCCATAGATGAGTCCGGGAAATCAGGCATATCCATAATTTCGGGCTTCCGAGAAATTGCACGTCGGCTGTACTCACTGCCAGAGTGTACAAACGAAACGAAAATCGAAAACGAAAAAAAAAAAAACAATATTTTTGACCGGAACGTTAATTATTATTTCGTTCCGACGAAATATTTTTTATCGCCATTTGGTTCACGGGAACACTTGGAGAAATAGAAAAACCGAGGTCATGCAGTGTGAGCATCAAGACATAACTCAGCGTACAGAATAAGCATCTCGGACAGATATCCCAAAGTAAAGATCATGAAATCTTGCGGAAAGCTAAAGAAGTCACAACCAGAGCTGTTTGTATCATTACAAGTAGACTTTTGTGTATCTCTTACACAGGCCCTCGTGAAAAAAGCATTATCGGCGCTGCAGTCTGCTTTTTGCTTGATCAGAACAGCGGTCGCGCATATCAGATGACGGGCTCCTTCTGAGATCATGCTCGCACTCTTGACACAAAGCATTCAGCCTGCTCTACAAATTTCTAATTCACTCTTGAGAAAATTAACCACTATAACCCGATCAAAAATATAGAGAGAGAATGCACCTGTGCAAAACCTGGAAGCGCAACACAGGCCTTCAACAGAATCAGTGTAGAAGCTGCATTCCAGAGAGCACCACTGTGCCAACTTCAGAGGAACCAGAAGATACTGTCGAAGCATTTTCGAAAACGAACAAAGCTGTAGTTGGTGCTCGATCGCATTTAACAAGTGAGCCAGGATCAGCGGACATCGCACGCTGACTGGAAATGCTGGACGAGGAGCCGCACATTCCAAGAATCACGAATGTGATGACATTTCGGGACGAGTACGAGGAGCGGCAGCTGGAGCTATACATGTTAGCACAAGTGGCCCTTGGTGTGCCAGCCACACAAGTCAGCGTGAAGAAGGCATTTTCGGCATTGAAATTTGTTTTGTCAGAGCAGCAGTCTCACTTATCGGAAAGTACACTCGATGAACTGCTACTTCTGAAATCGTATGCATCCTCTTCACAAAACTTTGGGATTGAAACTTCTGGAAAACTAAATATCAAGTTTCTTTTTGTCGTAGCCTTGCTTGAAAATTTCTTGTGGCTTCCTTCATAATCATATTGTGGCTTTCTGACGTAAAACCCAACACTTATTAACACATTTTTGTTTGTTAGTTTACTTTTTATTCTTGAGTAAATACTTTGAATAGTAAGTATTTGTAAGTTTTTATTATTGATAAACCATTACAAACCGTTAAGAAATATTTTTTTCTTCATTCCGAAACAGAAACTAACTGAAACTTTTGTCCGTGGAACGAAACGAAAACTGGAACAAAAAACATTCATTGCGACACCGTGCTCAATGCTACTCACACTCATGAGTACTCGCTCATGTCCATACTCACTTCTACTCACACTCACTCATGTTCATACTCACTCCTACTCCCAATCATGAACACTTGCTCATACTCACACTCACCACGTTTAAATGAGTATGAGTGAGTGTGAGTGAGTGTACTCATGAGTGGGTATGCCTAGTTATGCCTTAGCCACATGCTCTGGGGACGTCCCAAGAAGCAAACAGACTTCCCAGAACCTCCCTGGGAGCGATGGCATACAATGCTGCTCAGCTCCAATTTAGAAAACAAAACCTGGGCTATCCAGCAGGCCAGGGAGGCCAGGTCTGACCTGGACCAGCAACTAGCCGGATCTCGTAATAAAGTTATTTCATTCATTCTCAGATACATGGGGGCTGCTTTGGCTACATATTTTGTACTTGCACAGGCTTCAAATAATTTTGAGCTGGTTATTGCGCAATACCGCTTGTAGTGCAGATGGACAAAATGCCAAAAACCTATTGTTTCAAGCAGTCTATGCTCGAGAATGAAGTGAAAATGCATTTTGCTTCACTACAATAAAATTCAATACTTTATGCAAAGCCCAGCTGCCAATGGATCTTTTTTTTACACAGTAGAGGTAGCAAAAATGTTGAAATACTAAAAAAGCAGTTAGAAAAACCTACTTCAATAACAAGAAAATATAAAAGTTTCCGTGATCTTCAGAGCTGCATGGCGATTACATTAATGGATTGATGCCATGGTAATAAATTTTTCTTCACAGTGGCTCTACTACACAAGCAAGATTTAAAAAAACACAGGTCTAATGCAGTGCAATGATCAGTGGTAAGAAAGGCTTTCATGTCTGTTCCACCACCATTGCTTATAAAATCGATAGTTGGACAAAAAAACCGTTTGGTCAGGAACCGACATGAAAATTGAAACAACACGCTAACCATGATAAAAACAAATAAAAGAAAGAATTTTTGGCCTCTGTATGCGAGCTTTGTTCACAAGTGCTAGCATGTTGTTTTAAATGCCTTTAACATAGCTAATCAGCATAACCTTAGTTGTTGCCCAGAGTAACAGAAGAAAGAATGCTACGACCAAAGCAGCTGCTCTGACCAAAGCTAAATGAACACAGTATCAAAGCTGGTCAGACGCCGGTACAGTTGCGCTTAAATCAGAATTATGACACATTGTTCACAGCCACCACATTTCCTGCGGTGGCATGCGCGTCACACCAAAAAACTAATTGATGTGGTTCTTCATCACTAATAACTGTTGCCATTATGCATTGTTTAAAAGAAGATTCATAACTTGCCTTTATCAGAGAACACTGATGTGGTTTGATAGACAAGGTAGTGGCACTGGGCCTAAGTGAGAGCAGCTTAGAAAAATTGGCAACTCGCTTAAATCCAAGAGCAGTTGCAGTAGCACTGCACTCACCACGAACACTTTTATACACTGCAAAACCATCTGTTATTTTGTATTATTCTTGCTAATAATTAGTCTTTTTTTTTTCAGCAAATCGATTACAGCTTTCTTCAGCATAAATTGTGGAAACACAGCAGTTTTAGTTAACCGCTTAGGCTTTCCTTTCCAATAAATATATGCATTTAACTGATAAAGTAAGTTATATCAAGGTTTAACAATTAACAATATGCATCATTCTTGCAACAGGTTCTCCTAAAGCAAGTGACATGCATCAGCAGGACAGAATGTAGTAGATGCAAACCAGATATTCTCTGCCATACCTGTGCAGAACTTGCGCAGCTTGCTGGAGCACCAGATCTGTGTTGTGTCATGTGGCTTTAACTTGCTTGGCCATAACAGATGAAATCCCATATCCGAAAGCATGCGTACAGCTGAAAAACGCACACCATAAATGCTTTTGATCCCAATGCTTCATATATTAGCAGATGGTACAATACCCCCTTTAAATGAAAATTTTAATGGTCTGTCCATAAATATGTGAAATATATGCAACTTTATTTCAAGGTGCTTGATACTCTGCTGCAAGAAATAGAAAGTGGTAATATGCTGGTGTGTGCACTTTTCAGAAGTCTTAATTAGTGTATAATTAAATATCTATTTATTTTCAACCAAGCACTGACCCAAATGTTTTGCGTTTTATTTTTTCTATTGCAATAGGTAGCTAATGACCTACTTATCACAGCTGTAAAGCTCGTTTGCTTGAGCACACAATGATTAGTAATTTGGAGATATTTTTATAGCCCCCAGTCGCAGTGTTGATTTCAGAGAGCACCACGTACAGCGGAACCCAGAGTGGTTTTCAGGTAAAGATAGCTGGCTACGTGACCCCACAAACCACATGCACATGAGCACCACGTTGACAACACTTTTTAACGAAGGCTTCCTGGATGCTGCTATATAACTCCTTCACATGGTGTATATAGGCCACCACATGGCCACAAAAAGAAATTTATTGAGTTTCTTAATGTTGTGTTATCCACTGTTCGCGGGAATACTCCTTGCATAGTCATGGGTGACATAAACATTGACCTCTGTTCCAATGATCCTTATGCCAAAGATTTTGAAATGCTCTTACTTACATATGGAAGTACAAATTTTATACGTTCACCTACTAGGATTACATCAACAAGTGCTACGCTCCTTGATATATGCGCCTCAAATTTAAGTTCACAGAATATAAAATCCGGGGTATTTGCGTATGACATAAGTGATCATATGCCCATCTTCTTTCTTGCACGAGTTACTTCTCAAATTGGTCAGAAAACAGAGACATCTTTCCACCGAATTAAAAACAGCAAAACTCGGGAACATTTTTTTCAGCTAGTTCAGAACATAGATTGGAACACTGTTTATAGACAAGAAAATCCTGATGATGCTTATAACACATTCATGACGTTATTGAGTGCTAGCTATGATGCGGCATTTCCACTTTAGAAGCGCTCACGTGGCAGAAATAAGAAATGCAGAAAGCCTTGGATAAATCGTGATCTTTACCGGCGCATAAAAATAAAGAATAAATTGTATCATGATTTCATCCGTTCGCGGAACACAGACGCCTTAGCTGAGTACAAGAAATACAGAAACGTTTTAAATTCAGAAATACGGAAGGCTAAACAGAACTACTATGAAAAATTATTTGAAAGCATTTACAATGACCAGAGGAAGCTATGGGAGGTCATAAATGGGCTTACGAACAGAAATAAGGGTTGTAATAGGACACAGGACCTAACAATTAATGGTCAGATTTTCAGTGGTGAAAGGTTGGCCAATGTTATGAATGAACATTTCATGAATGCGGGTTCCTTTATTTTAACGGATGAAAAGCGAGATAATGCTCCAACTCCTGATAAGTCTCCTTTGCCGTATTCTATTTTTCTCGCACCCACAGATCCGGTTGAAGTAGAAAGATTAATCAGAAAACTTAAAAACAATGTTGCATCAGGGATTGATGAGATACGTTCTGTTGAGTTTAAATGGTGTTACCATTGATATCTAATGTCTTGGCCTATATTATCAACCTCACCCTCACTAACGATGTATTTCCAGAGCAGTTAAAAGTGGCAAAAGTCACTGCAGTGCATAAAGGTGGTGATATCAATACTTTAGCGAAATATCGACCTATACCCGTGCTTCCAACAATATCAAAAATATTTGAAGGGGTTATTTATGATAGACTTGCATCTTTTTTTGATAAGCACCAAATAATAACAAAAAGTCAGTATGGTTTTCAAAAAAATAAATCAACAGAACAAGCTCTACTGTATATCAAAGATAAGATAATCGAAAATATGGAAAACAAAAAATATACTCTTGGGCTCTTCCTCGATCTTCAAAAGGCATTTGACTCCATACAATTCAAATCATTGATTCATAAATTATCAAGTTATGGGGTGCATGGAGTTGCATTACAACTGTTTAAAAGCTACCTAGAAGATCGTTATCAATATGTACAAATGAATAACACTATTTCTGCAAAGATAAAATTGAACCAAGGAGTCCCCCAAGGGTCTATACTGGGGCCATTATTGTTCCTTGCCTATATAAATGATATTGTCGATATACCTCATTCTCCTGAACTTATACTGTACGCTGACAATACGAATGTTTTCTTTTCATCAGACAATTTATTATAACTTGAGGTCAGTGTAAATAATTACCTAAGCAATCTTTCAAATTGGTTAAGGCAAAATGGACTGCGCTTGAATGCAAAAAAAAACAACCTATATGATATTCCGACCTATAAACAAACCTATTAGTAACATAGCTGTAAAATTCGAAGGAAATTTCATCGCACATGTTAGGGAACAAAAGTTTCTTGGTGTATGGTTTCAGGAGGAATTAAACTGGAACACACATGTAAATCATCTGATCACCGCATTAGCGCGAATAGTTGGTTGTTTTTTAGAACAATGCACTTAATCCCATTGAGGTTAAAAATAAGTATGTACTATGCACTCTTCCATTCTAAAGTAAGTTATGGGATGTTAGTCTGGGGAACGACATCACAAGGGAATTACCATAAGTTAATAACTATACAAAAGAAAATATTGCACTGCTTTGAAAAATACAGGGGGAATCTACAAGACTTGCGCACTGCTCCACTATTCATTAAACATTCCATACTCAGAATTGATCAATTATATCATTTTAAATTGTTTCAGTTAATACAAAAGACTAAGCTATATGAAGAAAGTTGCACCGAAAGACCACACTACAGTCTGCGAGAACAAAAGAAACGAGCTCCTAGAACAAGAACCAAGTATGGAAAACAAAGTATTGCTTACCAGGTACCTCAGGTTTTAAATGCCCTTGCAGATCAATTGAACTTTAGGGCTAGTAGTGTGACTTTCAAGAAACAAATAAAGAACTTATTCATAACCACCGGTCTACACTATCGAAACTACGTAATGGAGTCTCATGCCTCTGCAAATGCTTAAATTGTTCATAAACTTCTATGTCAATTATACGAGTGTATACAGCGCAATTCATTGTATCCGCATGCATTTTGTGTCTGTTTTTGAGTTGTTTCATTGATATCGTTTAGTTGTGAATTTTTACGAGAGTGACCTCTAATTCTTAAAATGTGTTATGTAAACTTCTTATGCTATTTATGTTTGAATATTGTGTTTACAATTGCAGGTTGCTTGAAACCAATGTATTGAATATATATTGTTTGTCAGTGCTGATGTCTAAGCTTTGCACTGTCACGGACTGCGGAGGGACAAGGGCCTTTGTCAGGCTGTTCGCCTTTAGCCCTTTGCCCCTGCAGTGAGCTCTATATCCGGCTTACTGTAAATAAAAGTACTACTACTACTACTACTACATGCAAATTATGATGCAGTGCCTATAAATGTGTCAAATTCATTACAATAAAATCTGAAGTTTTACGTCCCGAAATCACAATATGACTATGAGAGCTGCCGTAGTGAAGAGCTCCGGAAATTTCGACCATCTGGTGTTCTTTAGCAAGCACTAACATCGCACATTACACGGGCCTCTACCTTTAACTCCTATCAAAATGCGACAGCCGGGCCAGGATCAAGCCCATGACCTTGGTGTCAACAGCAAGCACTTTAGCCCCTGATCCACCATGGCAGATGACGTGTCAGATTCACATAACATAATTCCAAGGTACTCAATGTCACATTCCAAGAAATAAAGTGATGTGCTGGTTTGTGTCATTTTCAGCAATTAATTTACTTGAGATGTAACCAAAACTTCATCATCCTGCAGTCAGTCATGTTTCATTTTGACATAAAAATAATGCAGTCACAGAATCCGAATGTGTCTGCGATTTGCTTTTGCTTGCTTTTCATTTCAAGAAAATAAAAGTAGTACTTTCAACTTTGGTTTTGAAATGAGGCACGTCAAACGACCTGTCGAACATCGTAGTGCCTTCATGCAAGTGATTAGGTACAGTCATATGCACCACAGAGGTTAAGTCAAGTAATATTGACTATGGAGAAGGTTCAATTCATTTAATAAACAATGTATCTTGCTCTCTTTAGGTCACCAGTTGACACAACTAGCACAAACAAGTTACATACACAAATGTAGCCATCACTGCTACAGGGGATAATCTCCTTTGAGACATTGGAAATGTGCTTAACCCTCAGAAAATTCCCTGTCAAGGCAAGAACATCAGCCCTTGCATGTTTGTGCAAGTTTGTCCCCTCTTTCCATAGAAAATGTCTGCTAGGAGATACCACTCGCAAGGATCATGGCTGCCCTCACAAAGTTGTGACACAGGTAGCGGTTGGTTGTTTACACAAAAATCGAAAACATGTTTCGAGCATTGTAGTGCGACACGCCCTTTAAAATTTACTTTAAATACGTTCTAGGCTATGTTATCCATTGATATTTCGTAGATGATGCATATGTGTTGACAAAAATCTATTCAACTTATATTGCCTTCAAAATTTTGTGTCTTCATGTCAGACATGTTCCACTTTACTTAAATGTAATCAATTCCCAGGCTCAATATGCACGGGCAATGCTCCTCTCAGAATGGGGCACCCCGAATGGCTCGTCAAACTGGTAGTGTCTTCAGCAAAGTAATACTCTGCAGTAATATGCAGCACAATGAAGTCAAATGGGCACTAGTTTTATACTGAGATAGTGTGTACAAAGGTTCACGCTGTGTTTCAAGCCAACTGAAGAAACATATAGTAAATGACAAGCCTCTACAGTTGACGCATACATTGTACACACTGCGCTTGAAGGGGATATACTCCGTATTTCAAGAAATGTGTTGAAAATCCTCAAAATTCAGGAAAATGCAATATAAGCTGACTGCCTTCAGAATTACTTCTTTAGTGGCAGGTGTCTTAATATGGTTAAAAAAAACATTTGGGACAGTAGTTAAGAAAGTTACATTATTTATTGTTATAATTAATGAGGGAATCAAACTCTTCATATGAAGAACTTCAATTTCCCTATTTGACATAACTGTCCAACTCAACTAATCTAAAAGTCAATTATGTTAACTTTCTTAACTACTATCTCAAATGATCTATTTAATCATCTTAAGTTGCCTGCTGCTAAAGAAGTACAGTACACTCTGTACTGTACTTCTTTAGCAGGGAAAATATATACCATTTAACAGGAGTTGTGTTTACTGAGAAGTGAACATCGGTGCAGAACACAAGCCTGAAAACAAATGTCGCAGAGGCAATTCTTCCATTTAAGTAGTAGTTCCATTTAACAGATCTCGGTTTAGTGAGAGTCTACTGTAATTCTGAAGGCAATGAGCAAACATCACATTTTCCAGATGTTTATAATTTCGAACACCATTTTTTGAAACACCCACAAGTATAAATCTGCATCCAAAATGCCCAGTACTAATGCTGCTCCCTAGAAAATAAAGGTGAGCACGACATGATGGTGAAATTAGGGAAGAGGGTGAGGTAGTTCCACTGCCTGTGCCGGCCCAGCTGCATTCAGTTACAAGGAAATACCTATATGCTCTAATGAATGTAAAAAACATGGTACAGGGTACTAGTATAATTGAAACTGGAATTTCAATGTGCAGCAGTGCTAAGAAAGCAATAAAGTTTTACAAAAACTTTAAACCATAAATAACTGAAAGAATACACTAGGCAAATTAATCAATACAAGTTACATGAAATATCTTATAAGAAGCCAATGAAGCTGTAAGATGACACATCATTTTACAAATAACAAGCATTCTAGTAAGTTGATATGCCACAGATCTGTATTAACAAAAAGCTTCACTACATGCCATGATAAATTTAGGTCTCCTGACCTGAAGGAAAAAAAGAGTTTAGACAGTTCCACGCGGTGAAAACTGTTGGATAACAAAGCTCATGCTTGCAAGTGTATGAAAGGGTAGACTAAATACAGTTAGTCTTATTTCGAGCTTAGTCTTCATCACCACCATAATTTTGTTTAATTTTTTTAAAGGCAAAGCTTCTCTTAGTCTAACTTTGTCCTGCGTGTGGCATAATCGAATAAGAAGAGACGGGGAAATAAAAAAGGAAGGCAGTATCTCTCAAACAGTACAATAGATGGCGCCGTCTCATAGAAGTACATACAAACTGCAGTTGAGTATGAATATTCTAGATGGAGCTGTACCGCTGCTCTCTGAATGGCGGCTGCGCAGGTTATGCCTGGTTGCTCGAGGAAGGAGTGCCTCCCTCAGTCTCCTGGATCGTTGCCATATGTGGCAGATCGTTGGTGGGGCATGGACGAAGCAGAGCGATGGGTGCGTTGGAGACGCTTGCGCTCGGCTTCCTTGGCTCGCGTCTTGTCGATATTACCCGCACGCCGTCTGCATTCTCGAACGCAATCGGATGCACAGACGGACAGGCAGACGGACGCACAAATGGATGCATGGATGGACACACGGATGGACGCACAGACAGACGGACACTTCCCTCCACTCATCATAACTCACTCTGTGGATATGCTGTGATTTTTTTCTTCACTCATTCCATTTTTGGTGACGTGACCTGTGTGACTACAGACATATGCAGATGATGCAGGCTCGACTTATAACAGCTCCGTTGTTAAAAAAATAACCTCATCTGAGACACGACACCATAAATCTTACAGATGAATCACAAACCCCACTGGCAATTCATACTTTAGAAGTAAAATAGCAGTAAACTGACTATACCACAGAACAGAACCTAAATGATTTTGTGACAGCTCACCACTTTCAGTAGGTGGCAAATCTCCCATCAGAAGGATGTTGTCCTCACCTGCAAGTAGTCATCAAAAAGAAGTTCACAGAGAATTTGCAGACACTTGTATGTCATCAAGGTTCCCTAAAATCTTGCCTTACAATCTCCACGAGCAGCTACCCCAATTCACTTTCGCATTCCTTATGCAAAATAATTTCACAGCCATGTTGCAAAGACAGAGAAAAAAAACAAGTGTGCAACTGAAGCCCCTTGAGTTTAGCAGTTGAATGAAAATGTTATAAATAAACACAAGCATATACTTTACAAATATGTACAGGAAAGGGTCAAGTTCTCAGGCCATGCTACCATAGGAATACGTGGATTAGTGGCCTGGAAACTTTTGACCCCTTCTGCTCTCATATCTATTCCAGAGCACAGACCAAGCATGGTGTGAAGAATGCATTATAAATAGTTTCTGTTACAATTTCTGAGCTCATACATATCTTTGTTAAGGACATCTATAGCAAAGTGACCTTTGACTAAAGGTACAAGTTATGATCTTTGGAATCTGAAAGTAGCTCCTGCATCTGTAACATTATTTTCTGCAATTGTAACTGAGTTGAATCTCTCACCAAATTTAAAATCAACTATACATAAAACAAACACTTTGCATACCCCCATTCCCATACAGTAATTTACAACCAGGAAAAAAAAGTAACATACCACGAAGTTTCTGGCTAATAACTGCAACAAAACTCGGGAACAGGAGACTAATGTCATGCGCCTTCAGTGACCGCAGCAGAATGCTTACAACGACAAACTCCAGTCCAGGTGCCTGCAAAGGCAGTATAAGCACCATATTAGCCCTGTATGTAACAAATAGTCCACATTGCTACACAGAAACCAAATATCTAGATATTTGACCTTATATGCCTCATAAAAAGAGTCATGTGGCAAAAAGCCAGCATGTGATAAAAAAAAGCACTTGAATCACAAAACAACGACCACACGCCTTGTGGCTCCAGGCACATGAGCTGCACAGTTTTAGGGGCAAAACATGAAGATAAGCCAATAAAGAAGAAGATAAAGACGGCAACCCATTCGAACAACAGACATCATGAAAAGCTTCCGAGAAAAGTGCCGACTGCTTGGAGAACAAAAAAAAAAAAAAGAGGCAGTTATGTGACTTGGCTGACTGACTTCTAGGGAAGGCAGAACCAAACAGTAAAAGCGTGACTGGGCATATATATATGACAATAATCAAAGCAAACTGAGTAGAGAGTAAATTATGGTAGTGAAAGTTAATTACAATATGATAACCAAAGTAAGTTTAGCAGGTACCGTGTTGACTAGCAAAAGCCACTTTGTGAAACTAACATTAGTAGTAGTTCGTTAGTAAACATTGGGCATCAATACAAACTGTACGGTAAAATAGCCACACCGGATGGCTTTAGCCATCAGGTCATCTGAGGCAAATGCACAAGGGACACTGAGTTTTTTGCGTGGCATAAGCAAGCAACCAACAGCAACAGTCAACCTCAACACCACACTAAAACCAAATGTCTTACGGCAACACACCATAAAAACAATATATGCCTTTTCAATCTACCCTATCACTAAGAGAAGGATGGCGACAACACGATATCCGTCAAACAAAGTGAATCAGAGTTGAAAAGCCTACTTTTCTCGAAGTTAACAATATAAACTGCTTCAAAATTTCCTGCCTACACACCATGCTGTTTTAAAAAGTCCATTACAACTAGAGAGCTGTGAAGACAATAGGTGGCAAGAAAAATGAATGACACCTACCTTAAAGCGAGCAACACAGGGGCAAGGTCCTGTAAGACCATTGCTGGAGTCCAAGTCGACTGCATAGCACTCGGAGAGTCGAATTCCCTGCCGGTCACTGAACAGAAAGCCTGAAAACTACAAGCATACGAGAGCCGTTCTTGCGCCACATTAAAGACTTCAAAGTAGTATCTTGATAAGACAGATGCTTGGGCTAGTTGGTGATTAGGAATCAAAATATTTGCACAGTGCAAGACTACGAGTAGTTATAACTACAGAAGAAGAGAAATGGACAGAAAGAGTCTACTCGTAGTCTTGCGCTGTGCAAATATGTTGATTCAAAGTAGTATGGTACAAGTATTTGAAGGGCCAGTAAACAACCCCAAGGTCCAAAGATTTTAATGCACGCTTTTATTATGTGAACATGCTGCCGTAACAATTTTTTGAATATGTGCTATAATAAGGAAGTTACAGGGGTTAGAACATCCGTTTCAGCTGGTTTCAAACTTTTGCACGGCCGCTCGCCACCCCTCTCCACGAAGGAGCAGCCTATCGTCTCGACTCCAACCACTTCGGCAAAGCGACACGAAGTCTGTGATAAGTCATTGGCGCAATCAACGACCGAGCAGGGCTCCCTCACCCCCTCTGAGCATGTGTAATAGCGGCGTGGGTAGAAAACATGAAGCAAGGAACACTTTTCCCCTCGCAGCACATTAAGCCTGGATATAACGAAATTTATAAATTCCCGAAAAATTTAGTTATAAAGAGGATTTCGTCATATGTAGGTTCAGTGCAAAAATTTGGGAAATAAACGCACAAATTAAACAAAAGGGGGACTGAAGACAGAGCTAACCCAAAACACTTATTTAGCAGTAAAAAACTGCATTATTATTGCAATAGCAATTATATGGACACTCTCGGCGGGTTTTTGCCGAGGCCACCATGTTTTGTAACAAGTCTAAATTGATAACATGCCCCCGCGCGTTATAACTTTCACGAGTGCGCAAAAAAGCCTGTGAGTGCTGCTGAAGCAGACATGAAATGCTTTGGCCAATCTCTATTGCCTGGAAGGTGCACAAGGTAACATCTCCCCAAGTGTTGGAACTGCCGTGGAATGCTCAAACAGGAAGGAAACCACCAGTCTTGAACAGCGTGAAAAAGCGCAACAAGGGTGGGAGGGGGGATCCTCTAGTAGTGACAATAACTTTGATTTTAAGGGCGATCGCGATCGCTGGTGCACGTGCTATCTCGGCAAGCATCAGTCTGCTTTCAACACAACGAGACTATGCGAAAAAAGTGCTTCTCCCTGGAGCAACTGTGTTTGCTCACACCAGCATTCTGTATAAAGCAGTTCAGCGATATCAGATCCAAAATAGTTGCCCTCCAGCCTTACTTCGTATGACATTACAATTTTTGCTATCGCGTTCATTGTATTGCATTCAAAGCACCATTGTGTTGTTGCTAGTGTTAATATCAGTTAATCGCAAAGGCTACGAGCCTGCAAACTCGTGCCACAGTTTAAGATGGAAACGCGTGACAAGTCGACCTACGAAAAACTGCCGCTACCGTTGTGCTTAATCTGACATTCCCTCGGCAAGGACGACATGTTGTCCGCATTTTAAAAAAAGAAAGAAAAAAAGTCAAACCTTTGCCACAAAAGCGAAGCACGGAAAACGATAGCAACGAATTGGAAGGTCACATGAAGAATGGCAAGCCGATCGAAACGTGCGCCGCGTTTCTCACGCATAAATGACGCACGAAACGTACTCACAGGTACTGATGAACGCGAATAAGCGTCTCAGTTGTTACTGAGATAATCAACAGTGTGACAAAATTTGTGATGTGTTATGGCTAGAAAACATGATCATAGACGCCTTCGAACTTAGTCTTCGAAGTAAATGTTACAGACAAGAACTTCGGCAGCAGTGCAAGTAAGTAAATTGCTGGAGCAAGTGACAATTGGAGGTTCCCATATATTACAAATTCTGCCCAATCCTCCTTTATTAATTTTTTTTATATTCCCAGGAAGAATCGGTAAAACATGACGCACTGACATTGCAAGAAGCATGCAATATGCTGCCCGCATTTCAGTGCTGTGTTGCAGTGAAGCACACCTTGTTTTCCACAGGCGTACGTTTTAGTGGACTGCGAGACTGTTTTTTTTTTCTCTCTTTTTTATGCTCGAAGTAGCGAGGATGGAATATTTCAGTTACCACTCATTTTTATCACTACAATGCATTGCCTTGTGGTTTTTAAGAGCCGCCGTTTACGTGTATTTGCAGTGAAATTGGGATCAGTAATTAGCATATAGCACCCAATGTTTTCAAATTAACTCAACTGGTGCTGACTGTCGCTTCAAATTATCCGCTCAGACTTACATTACAAGATATGGGACCACGGAAATATTTTGCATTAGGTGAGATTTCAAAATCACCGAGTTTGAATTAATAAGGTTTTACTGTGGTTGAGGCCACCATGATTAAGAAGGAGAATGACACGCGTGTTAGCCCCTCCTCGCTACATTTGTCAGATGCTGAATATGCTTACCTTCTAGATAATCCTGTTAGACAATTTTCAGTGTGCTGTGTATAGGTGACATACACTTGAATATTTTATGTTACATATCTGTGTTAAATTTTTGTTTTAATTTGTTTCTTTTTTATTTTATTTGCTTGTTTTTGTTGTTTTTTACACGCAGATATTTACATGCGAGTGTATCTTTAAATGTTTAGTTGTGACATTATTGTCAACTATAAAAAGCAGGTGTTTTTTTTTAATTAACTTCAGTTTTCATTCAGCACCCGTCCTGTGTCTGCTTCTCCCTGTCGTATTTTCAACCCGCCAAGTCTCACCATGAAAGCAGTTGTCATCTATGCTCTTCACTCACCAAGCCAACCGGTCCAGAAGCAGGTAGAGGTGTTGCCTGATCCCAGTGGCGATCATGAGGCTCCCATGAGGCTACTGCACTCAGCTGAGGGTCATTTAGCTCTTGCACAACCTGGACATGCAGACCACGCAACACAGTGTGGTGTTCCCAGGTTAAATTCCCAGGTTTAGAATACCCACAATTTAAGAAATTCATAGCATTGAGAAACAGCTGCCTACCTACATGCATAAAATTATTACCATTACCACTTAATTCTCACATATACGGAGTTGACTACCTTTAAGGGGTGACACGGGTATGGGAGGCCGAAAATTTTCCGAAAAACCGATTTTTTGAAGTATTTTTTTTTTCATAATCATTAAGGTCTAAGGAAGCTGTTCCTAAAATATTATAGCCCTGTAATGCGTATTTGTCGAGTTATTGGGTCGCAAAGTCAGTTTGATGACCATTTTCGCTTCCGAAACCACCTCAAAAATGGTCGTATTCAACGCCGCAGGGCGCGAGAACCGCACAAAGTAGCGCGGCCATTTTGGTCTCATTTTAAAGACGCATTTTTCCATTATCTGTTCCTAGCAGAAGAATGTTTTTCATCTAGCAACAACGCAGCTATCACGCATAAAAATAAACTGAATACTCGCAAATCATTGGTGCGTTTTTGTCACGTGGGGCAGTTCCCGGTTTCCTATTGGACGTGAAGGGATTCGTCTGCTAGACAGCGGTGTGCAAGCCGCCATTTTGGATAGAGGCCTAACAACGGCTGTGCATTCGGTGCAATGGCAGGCGGTCATCGGAAGTTCCGGAGTGCTCATGCGTTCGGAAAAAGGCGAAAACGACGTCCGAGACCCGCACCTTATCACCAGCGAGACCTTCTGCGGCCGAGAACTCGGAAGAAGCAGGCTGTGCCAGCGCTATCACCGCCGCGGCACCCGCGATCGCGGACGCGATAGCCGCGTCCCAAGATCACACGAGAGCTGTGCGCGTCGACACTCCCCTGGTTTCCGACGCTGAAAAAATGGCCATTGAGTGTCGTGCGAGCGATGTTCTGTAAGATCTTTCATCGAAGTCTGCCACAAAACGCAAGCGGTCTTTTTTTCGAGACTCGGATGGAGCCGCAACGCCTGGTGCGCCGTTCACCGTCGTTAGCTTAGAGTTGGTCAACAAACTTCTTCAGTGTATGAAGTGCGGTGTGTGTGGTGGGCCTAGCAGAATATCCAAAAAAGACCATGAATATGGCATAGCCGCGAAACTTGTTCTCACATGTGACGAGTGCGGTAAACTGAGGACCGTATGGAGCTCGCCGAGAGCAGGGGGGGACGCAGCGCACGGCCCCTTCGAAATTAACGTGCTCGCGGTTCGCGCGGCAATGAGCACAGGAAATGGGCAAACTGCGCTCAACAATAATTTTTCCACCCTAAATATTTCACGGAGAGGCCTGCACACCAAGACATACCAGGATTATGTGAAATTGAAAATGAACCCTGCCGCGCGCGTTATTGACGACTGCGCAAGCACCGTGAAAACGGTGTATTCCGAACTCAACTATAGAAATCCTGGAAATATCGCCGTTTCCTTTGATGGGACTTGGCTGACCAGTGGCCACTCATCGCATATTTGTGTAGGGACCGTGATTGAATTATCCACGGGTTATGTGCTCGACTTCGTCGTCCCATCAACTTTTGTTTGGGCTGCCAGCTAGGGCCGAAGGAGGACAACCCAAGGTATGCCGAGTGGCTAGCTGGTCACACTTGCCAAAAGAATACCTCCAGTAAGCCAGGACAAATGGAGGTGGAAGCAGCACAAATTTTATGTGGCCGCTCATTGGAGAGACATGGGCTCCGCTACACAACCATGTTGTGTGATGGAGACAGCCGGGCCTTCAACAGTCTGCAGGAGGCACAGGTATATGGCTTTGTGCCAATAGAAAAAGAGGGCTGTGTCAACCATGTGCATAAGCGCATGGGCACAGCACTTCGAAACCTCCTGCAAAGAGCCGAAGGAAAGCCAAGCCTTGGCAGCAAGGGCAAACTGACAGGTGAGCTGGTCACAAAGCTCACGTCATATTATGGATGGGCTTTACAAAGCAACCAAGGAAGCATTGAGGCCATGAATAATGCTGTCTGGGCAACCTTTTATCACGTAGCATCTACTGATGCACGCCCTCAGCACTCTCACTGCCCAACTGGTGAAGAGTCATGGTGCAAGTACAACAAGGCTGTTGCCAAGCAGGAGACTCCTCCGAATCATCACTACAACCTGCCGGAGTATGTGGTTGATGCCTTGCGGCCTATTTACACGCGCCTCTTTGACAAGAAATTGCTGGAGCGTTGTCAGCGAGACAAAACACAGAACCCAAACGAGAGCCTGCACTCCGTCATCTCGTCGCTCGTGTCCTAAAACAAACACGCGTCGCTTTTCACCGTTGAAGCTGCTGTGGCCGAAGCTGTCGCAAGATTCAACGCTGGCAAAGGGACAGCAGATGCCACCATATTGAAGGAGCTGCACCTGCAGCAGAGTGTTGTGGCCGCTGAAAGATGCTCAGAAAAGGACAGTCGCCGACTAGTGGCATCGGAGAAGAAGCATGAGCATGCTGAAAACTTCAAGCATGCCATGAAAAGAAAGCGCACCAAGGAAAATGATGATGACTACATTCCTGGTGGCTTCTAACATGGTTAATACACCGATTCACACCTTTTCTTGTTAAATATAAGTGCTCAGCATGTTCCTAAACTTCTTTTCACGTTTTCTCAAAACAACATTTTTCATCACACCCTAAGCCATTGCCCACAGTATCTTTTGATGTAGCAGTCGGATTTTGATAATTCTTGCAGCATTTGAAAGCTTATACATTGATTAATGCAAGAAAGTAAAAAAATGTAATATTTTCATTTACAATAGTGATTTAATTAGCAACAACCTTAAGCAACAGTTTCAGATTTCTAATGAGTATACTTGTTAAGGCCATAACTCTGGTACCAATGAAGCTAAAAATAAAATTATGGTTTTGTTGCACTCCCTGGCCTTCATGGAATGCTGTCATATCAAATTCGTAGCAATATTTTATGAGGAAGATGTCAAAAGGCTGGGCAGAATGCAAGTTTATGCAACAGTCAATATTTAAAAATCTAAAAGTGATAGCAAAAAACTAATTGCAGATTTGTTTTCAGCTGTGAAAAATACATATTGTATTAAAATTTCAGCTGGAAATACTGAAAATTAAAAAAAAAATTTCAGACCAGTGTCTCCCCTTAAAGGGGCCCTCTAAGACTTTTCAAGCACCCATGTTTTATTCGTTGGTTGTGTATAGACTAAAGTACAGACAGACTAATGCAGCAAGAACAGCAGTGATAATGGCACGTAGTCTGAATTTATTCGACAGAAAATTCAAACTACAAGAAAAAAAATTCCATCCCTCAACTCTATTTTTGTGGGGTCACTTCACCACATTTCACTCGCCTATGACCTCAATTGATTGATTGATTCGTGTGGTTTAACGTCCCAAAACCAACCTATGATTATGAGAGACGCCGTAATAGAGGGCTCCGGAAACTTCAGCCACCTGGGGTTCTTTAACGTGCACCCAAATCTGAGCACATGGGCCTACGCCTATGACCTCAAAGGCTGCCCCAATGAAATAAGCTGAAAGCACCTACGTAGGGAAAGCTTGCACCCTATTCTTGCTTTTTTTTTTCAGCTGGAAATACTGAAAATACTAAAAATACTGAAAAATTTCAGCTGGAAATACTGAAAACTAAAAAAAAATTTTCAGACCAGTGTCTCCCCTTAAGGTGAACACCTTATTAGTGATGAGCAGAGACCGGAACTACAGGCACGAAAAAATAATGTTTTAGGCAGTTATAATAGGCCCTAAAACTGCCATTTAGCCATAAATGGGAGTTAAAAACTATCGTTTAGGCATGTATTGGCAGAATTCATAATTACTTCAGTAGCATGCTCAGGACAAATATTCACCTTCGAACAAACACAGCAGGCAAATTCTGTGCTTTAAATGCTAAATTTAATTTTTTTCATGAAAAGAATTAACAAGAAGCATATTCATTTGAACAGATTTAGGCGAAAGCTGAGCTAGTTTGACATTGTGGGAAAGGCTATGAAAACAGTGACAACCAGCATCATCTGAAGGTTTTCGGGCTTGAATTGTGCTTCCTTTCAGTCAGTATTTGCTTTCATGTGAAAAAGAATGCTCGACGTCCACTGAAGTTAGTGAAGCATACTTGTGGCCTAGAGGTTTCGGCGGTGTATGATGCCATAGATTGCCAAAATGTGTGCGGTCATCGTGGCGCCATGGTGACGCCATGACACGCGGTGCGTCAGCACTTTCAATGCTTTAATTGCATCCGGAATATTTGAATCAGCACCACTCTAAACTTTACACACTTGCTTTAGCACATATAATCCAGGCTTCGTTCCAAAGGAGGTTTAAGCTTTGAGGCAACCCTGTCAGGAACCGGTATACTGGAGACAGGGCGAACCTTTTCTGCACGTACGAAAAAACTGAGTATACTCTCGAACCTAATTGATTGATTTCTGGGGTTTAACTTCCCAAAACCACCATATGACTGTGAGAGACGCCTTAGTGGAGGGCTCCGGAAATTTCGACCACCTGGGGTTCTTTAACGCGCACCCAAATCTGAGTAAATGGGCCTACAACATTTCCGCCTCCATCGAAAATGCCGCCGCCGCAAACTGCATTTGATCTCGTGACCTGCGGGTCAGCAGCCGAGTACCTTAGCCACTAGACCACCGTGGCGGGGCTATACTCTCGAACCTAGCAACGTGGATATTCAAGGGGCAAGGAGTACACTAGCGTTAGCCTCTTCTCACTTCGCTACACTACACTCTAGCCACGCTCCCGCAACCGTCATGGCGCACTACTTTCGAACCAAGCGACAGACATTTTTTAGGGGGGCCCACTACCACTATAGACGCTATAGCTTTGAGTTGCCTCGCTGGGATACAAGCCCCCCCCCCCCCCCCTGACGTAAAGGCACGTTCATTATGCTACATTATCAAAGCGTTAGCAAATGTCACATGCGTTGGAGCCCTTTGGCCAAGTCTAGTTTTACGTTGGCTGTGGCAGTACGTCGACCCTACGTCAAGCTATAATCGCACCTTACCAGGAGCTAAAAATATGAACGAAAAGAAAAAAAAAACTAGCGTGCTATGCGTGTGTTGTCGTTAATAGGGCCACACTAAGTGCTTCTTGTTTTCCTCCATATGAATAGCTCATTTGAGCAAAAGGTTTACTCGACAAAAGCAAAAACACATTTTTAGGTGCTGGAAGGTTACATAGGCAAGAACCTCAAAATAGGCACTTATAGGCACATTAAATGTGTGATTAAAATGTTTCCCATTCCTTAGTTTGTGTTTATATGTTAAATAGGCTCAAAAGAGACTCTAGGAAAAAATCGGAAATAGAAACTCTAAAATTTAGCAATAGTAATTAACACCTTCCCATGACCGAATTTGACAGGTAAATTTTTTACAAAGAGTTGCTCCAAGCCCAGTTTAGTGTCAATGTAAAATATACATGCAAAAATAAATGCAAAAAGTAACATACCAAGTCAAGAGCGTCCCTTGAACAAATTTCTTGGCAAGCGATGATGGCAATCCTAAAAACAAAAGCCATGAGAAGCTTCAACAAGGATGAGGTTCAGTCATAACAAATTTTTGATTCAGCAAACTATGTTCACGCAAAACTTACGAAAGTGCAGTAATGCACTTTGGCTTTTGCTTGACAACCTGTAAAGCAGGGTTTCAAACACCTTAGCAATGTAACCAAGCAAAAATTGACCCAAAATAATAATGAACAGATATGAAGATATTCAAGTGCTGGTATCAATATCACTGGACTATTTGTTAAAGGCCAAGTCCGGCGATTTGTTGAGGTCAATGGGTCTCAATAAAATTCACTGGGTACGTTCATTTGCACATTTGCGCCATTCATACCAAAATTCAGGCTTGAGAGTTTCGCAGATTCTTTTCATATGAATTTTATATATTGCCTCGAAACGCTCACCTCGCTTGCTGGAATTTATGGCAACATTGCGTATGTGACGTTGAGTTTTGCCTGGTGAAAGTGGCGAAACTGATGTGCCACGGCAGCGTCTGCTTGTCTGCTATGGATCGTGTGGATTAGGCCGGCGCTTCCTTGGTTGAGCACACAATTTCCTTTTCCGTGCTGGTGGGCGTGCGATAGGTGGCAAGTGATGTAGTGTTGCGAGCCACACACAATTCGCCATATATTGACCATAACAGTATAAGCGTTTTAGTCAACTGCGTCAGACAGTGTAGACAGGTAGTGCCATCTGGCGGGCATAATGCCCAATCAGGCAGGTTCGGGCAAATGATTACGTCACACGAAGAAGCGCACTAGGTTGTATTCCGATTTCGGTATTGTGGTTTTTCAGTAATTAAAAATTATTTTCAAATTTGTTAAGCGTTTCAGCTATCGGGCACGTGATAAGAGTGTCTCAGGAACAAAAAAGAACCATTATCCTGACATGGTAGGAAAATCGCCGCGGTTGGCCTTTAAGCCAAGTAGTCCAAGTAAACTTTTGGAATGAACACAATGGCTAAAGTGATGAAATCAAGCTGAAAAAAAAAAGGGATTCTTACTAGTGTTGCTTTAGGCACATCAGACATGAATACACTTGAATGTTCCATTGCTCAAATGATGCAGATATTGTAAAAAAATACAAGGCCACCTAGTAATTAAGAGTTCACTTATGATATGGAAATGCTAAAAAAATGCATAACCTACACACTGTAGAATTTAATGCTATGTAAAGCCCTTGAAAGATGGTGCAGATATTAGCATCATTTAGAGAAGAGCAAAGAAAGAGAAGTATTGACATGTTTGAGTAAGGTGATAAATTACGAAGGTGATGATGGCATGTTGGTAAAGATATGACCAGCAATTTGCTGTACTCTGAGAAAGAGATGTCACTACCCATTCCATTATGACCAACGCCTATCCTAATGGCAGTAGAGCATGAATACAAAGACCCAGTCTCAGTTTCATAACAAACTACACACACAAAAGACAGTGGCAACGTTGAGAATTAACTATACATTCCATTCCAGCATCCATTGCCTAATAGAATCTGCCATGCACACACATTTTCCCAACTTTTCAAACCAATATACAGAAGTACCATTAAATTCCCAGCTAGAGTGATCAAAACTGTGAGACTTCTATCACAAATGTGTTTTGCAATGTGCTGCACTGCGGCAACAAGCTTTGGGTTTAAATAGCTGACTAATCTTCTGGAGCTGCTCATCACTGCCCAGGGTTGCTGGCTTTCTTTATAGTGCCCTATTACCTGGTCATTTCTGCAGTCATTTTCTGCCTGAAAAAGAAACTATTGAAAACTATAATTTGTATAAGTGGTTAAATATATATATATATATATATTGTCGCTGGTTATAAATTACAGAGGGTTTATTTAAAAACACGGACAGTGGAACTTATAGAGACGCTCTCAGAGAAGGCCGCTATGATCGTCGTCTTCTTCACTTGCCTGCGCTGCCCCTCTCGAGCAAAACCACCTTCTTCGTTGTCGTTGCTATCTCGCCGCTAAATGCAGCTATGCACGCGGCATTACCCTCCCGCCAGAATGAGCGTCGTCCCGATGCTCAACAGGTAGAGATGCAGCCAGCGGGTGTTTACATCACTGAGAGTGGTAAAGTTTCATGCGGACCACGTGCACTGTCTCAGGCAGATGCTGGCGACGTTTCGAACAGGAGGAGGCGTCGGGCACGACTTCGTAAGTCACGTCGCTAAGACGGCGCAAAACCTTGTAGGGTCCGAAGTATCGGCGTAGGAGTTTCTCTGAGAGGCCTCTTCGTCGTACAGGAAACCAAACCCAGACTCTATCTCCTGGTTGATAAATGACGAATCGATGGCGAAGGTTGTACCGTTGGGCGTCAAGTTGCTGCTGGTTCATTATTCTGACGCGGGCAAGCTGCCTTGCTTCCTCGGCGCGCTCAGTGAAGTCTGCGGCGTCTGTCTCTGAATCATTGCAATCGTAAGGCAGCATGGCGTCAAGCATTGTCGTAACTTCTCTGCCATGAATTAGCGCGAACGGCGTCATTTTTGTTGTTTCCTGGCGCGCCGTATTATACGCGAATGTGATGTACGGCAATATGCGGTCCCAATTCTTGTGTTCCACGTCGACGTACATGCAAAGCATGTCAGCGATTGTCCTGTTAAGTCGTTCTGTGAGCCCATTTGTTTGTGGGTGGTAAGCAGTCGTCTTCCTATGCGCTGTGCCACTGAGCGTAAGCACAGTGCGCAAAAGCTCGGCTGTAAACGCGGTGCCTTTGTCTGTTATGACGACAGCTGGAGCACCATGTCTCAGGACAATGTTCTCAATGAAGAACTGGGCCGCTTCAGCTGCAGTGCCACTCGCGATTGCCTTGGTCTCCGCGTATCGGGTGAGGTAGTCCGTCGCTACTATAACCCATTTGTTGCCGCTGTCCGATGTTGGGAATGGGCCCAGCAGATCCATTCCGATTTGAGAAAACGGCGTTTCTGGCACGGGCACAGGATGTAGTAGCCCAGCGGGTTTGACAGGTGGTACCTTGCGCCGCTGACAATCAATGCATGTTCGGACGTAATTTTTAACCTCTGCTGCGATTCTTGGCCAGTAATATTTTTCTTTGATGCGTGTCAGTGTTCTTGTGAAACCGAGGTGGCCCGCAGTGGCTTCGTCATGGCAGGCTTGTAATATTTCGCTGCGGAGAGCTCCAGGAACTACCAGCAGATAGCTTCTACCTGTTGATGAAAAGTTCTTTTTGTACAGAATTCCGTCCCGTAAACAGAATGACGATAAGTTCTTCGAAAACACTCTTGGTGCATTGGCGGCCCGTCCGTTCAAGAATTCTATAAGCGAGTTGAGCTCCCGATCATCTTGTTGTTGCCGAGAAATGATAGCTGCATCGACAACTCCTAAAAAACCTGGGAAATCATCATCCTCTATAGCCGGTGATTCAATCGGAGACCTTGACAAACAGTCGGCGTCTAAGTGTTGCCTTCCGGACTTGTAAACTACGGCCATGTCGTACTCTTGGAGCCGTAAGCTCCATCGTGCTAAACGTCCAGATGGGTCTTTCATGTTGGTCAACCAACAAAGAGAATGATGGTCGCTTACGACTTGGAAGGCGCGGCCATATAAGTACGGGCGGAACTTCGCAACTGCCCAGACGACGGCCAGACACTCCTTCTCCGTTGTTGAGTAGTTAGACTCGGCACGTGTCAACGTTCTGCTAGCGTAGGCGACCACTCTCTCCATACCATCTTGGCATTGGACAAGAACAGCACCTAGGCCCACATTGCTGGCGTCTGTATGGATGGCTGTTGGTGCATTCTCGTCGAAGTGAGCGAGGACAGGTGGAGTTTGTAGACGCTGTCGCAGCTCGTTGAACGAAGCTTCTTGCTCTTTACCCCATACAAATGCAATGTCTTCCCTTGTAAGGCGGGTGAGTGGAGAGGCGATGTGTGCAAAGCCTGCTATAAATCGCCGGTAGTAGGCGCAGAGACCCAGAAAACGCCTGACCGCTTTCTTATCAACAGGCCTTGCGAACTTTGCGACGGCTGCCGTTTTATCTGGGTCAGGCTTCACACCTTCGCGACTGATCACGTGTCCCAGGAACTGGAGTTCTTCGAAGCCGAAGTGGCATTTTTCCGGTTTCAGTGTGAGTCCAGCGGACCGTATGGCTTGAAGGACTGACAGTAGCCGCTTTAGATGCTCTTCAAACGTGGCCGAAAAAACGATCACGTCGTCGAGGTACACAAGGCATGTTTTCCATTTCAGGCCGGACAGAATGGTATCCATTAGTCTCTGAAACGTGGCTGGGGCTGAGCATAGACCGAAAGGGAGGACTTTGAATTCATAAAGCCCGTCTGGCGTCACGAATGCGGTCTTTTCTCGGTCGCGCTCATCTACTTCTATTTGCCAGTATCCACTTTTAAGGTCCATTGACGAGAAGTAGCGCGCATGCCGTAGCCTGTCCAAAGAGTCATCAATCCGTGGTAATGGATAAACGTCTTTTTTTGTAACATGGTTCAGCTTACGATAATCGATGCAGAAACGCAAGCTGCCATCTTTCTTTTTCACGAGAACCACTGGCGATGCCCAAGGACTCTTCGATGGTTGGATTACATCATCCTCTAGCATCTTCTTGACTTGCTGCTGGATTACCTCACGTTCTTTCTGAGCAACGCGATATGGGTTCTGTCGGATCGGTCTTGCTGTGTCTTCCGTAATGATGGATGCTTAGTCAGAGGCGTTCGACCCACTCGTGATGTCGATGAGAAGCAGTCCTTGAACTGGTCGAGCAGCTCCATGAGACGGCATCTTTCAGTCGGTGTTAGACTCGGACCGATATCAACTGGTGGTGTATGTGGAGGTGATTGAGCTGTGGCTTCCCCTTGCATTAGAAGACAGTCGTGAGAGTAGTCGAGCTCTTCGAGGTACGCCACAGCCGTGCCTTTACCGATGTGCCGGCGCTCATTCGTGAAGTTGGTCAGAAGCACCTCTGCGCGCCCATCCACTAAGCTGACGATGCCGCGAGCGATGGCGATGCCTTGGCGAAAAAGTAGGGCAGTGATGCGTTCGGCTATGGCGTCTTCATTACAGTCCACGTCACAACACACAGAAACAAGACTACAAGACAGCGGTGGCACGCAGACGTCGTCGTCAACCACACGTAACACCCTGGGTTCTTGGTCTGGATCTTGGGTCACAGACTTGTCAGCGGCGAATGTGATCACACCATCGCGTATGTTAACCACAGCACCGTACTCTCTTAAGAAGTCCATTCCCAGTATCATAGGTTTGCAGCACTCCGGTAGGATTAGAAATGTGGCTACAAAAGCTGCATTCCCAATTGTGAGTCTTGCTGTACATTTTCCGGTGGGAGTCATTATCTGGCCTCCAGCATTTCGGATATATGGGCCCGTCCATTCCATCCTGACTTTCTTAAGTTCGTCTGCCAATCGTTCACTCATTATGGAGAAGTCTGCACCCGTATCGACTAAGGCTGTCACTTCAACGCCGTCAACCGTTACAGCGAGGTCGGCAGTCACAGTTTTCTCGGCGGAGTCTTTATCGTCATCTCTCACGTGTTTCGGCAGCAGTGGGGGATTTTCGGCAATTCGACGGCTTGCAACCTTCCCCCCAGAGGTCGCTGCTTTCAGTTTCCCCGCCGTGGGCTGGGAGACCGACCTCTGACGGCGTCGGCAAAACTACGGCGGCTTGGTGAACCAAAGCGAGCCGGGGATGGTGAGTGCGTCCGGGAGGTAGAAGAACCTTCCCGCCTGCCAGCCTGGTCGTCGTCGATGTGGGCATGGCTTTCGTCAAACTGTCGGCGCGTAGCTGCAGGTGCACTACCGCGGTATTCAGCTCGGCGATGTGGGCAAAAACGGTAAATGTGCCCTGGCTCTCCACAGTTGTAGCACAGTGGTCGGTGATCCGCAGTGCGCCATATGTCGGTCTTTCGCATATAGGGTCGCCTGACAGAATCCTGCTGAGCCCAGGCTGCCACAGGATACGGCTCGAGGTACTGCGGTGCTGGCATGGGCGTGGGTCGACGAACAGCGTCTGCATAGCTGTATCCGTTCGGCTGGTAGGATACTTCTGGAGCCAATGGACGACGCACAGCATCTGCATAGGTATACGAGTTTGAACGGTGCGGTGGAGCGAAATATTGCTGAGGAGAGGCAAACGCTTGTCGAAGTTCATGGCGAACGACTTCAGCGACGGAGGCTACCGTGGACTCTTGCTGCGGGGGCGCCTGTGACTGCAATGAGTATTTTGCGTTCTCCTTCGCGATCTCCTCACGCACGATCTGTCTAATCAGGTGGCGTAGAGAAAACTCGTCGTTTGCGGTAAGTGCGGCGGCGCCTGCAGCTGCACCGGTGGCCGGGCGATCAGACTGTCGGTACCGTTGCTGCAGCGCACGCTCTATTGCGGTGGCCTCCCTGGTGAACTCGTCCACTGTTGTCGGTGGATTGCGCACAAGACCAACAAATAGCTGCTCTTTGACGCCCCTCATCAGATGGCTTAGCTTTCGAGCCTCGGGCATGTTGGGGTCCGCGCGGTGGCACAGACGCACCATATCCTCAGCAAACATGGCGACGCTTTCATGCAGCTGTTGGGTGCGTCCTTCAAGAAGGCGTTGTGCGTTTTCGTGTCGGTCCGCGTTACCGAAGGTGTCAAGGAACCGACGGCAAAACTCCTCCCATGTCGTCAATGTTGCCTCCCGGTTTATAAACCACGTCTTCGCGCCGTCTTCAAGGGCGAAGTATACGTGGAAGAGCTTTCCCTCGAGGCTCCAGTAGTTCGATTTAGCTACCCGTTCAAACTGCTCAAGCCAGTCTTGCGCATCTTCGTTCGGCCGGCCATGAAATGGTTCAGGAATGCGCATATTCTGAACCGTCACCTGTGCAGGACTCCTTGCCATTTCTTGAGTAGGAGTAGCTGTCGAAAGTGTTGCTCCCTTTAAAAGGCCAAACTCCGGTTGAAGACCTTGAAGGCGACGGCTTGAGCGGTGCACAGGCGTCTCCACGCGTGGCTGTCTCGTAGGGCTGGACTCGGGGCTTCTCACAGGGGTGCTGACCATGAGGTGGTAGTACCCAGCTCCTCCACCAGTGTCGCTGGTTATAAATTACAGAGGGTTTATTTAAAAACACGGACAGTGGAACTTATAGAGACGCTCTCAGAGAAGGCCGCTATGATCGTCGTCTTCTTCACTTGCCTGCGCTGCGCCTCTCGAGCAAAACCACCTTCTTCGTTGTCGTTGCTATCTCGCCGCTAAATGCAGCTATGCACGCGGCAATATATATTATAGGCATTCATTAAGCACATCTACTATCTTTACACATGTTCATCATCATGAGCTGTCGTCATATTCATCTGCTGTGGGGACTTGGTTTGCCCGAGTTCTGTGCCTTGGGTGTGGTCGCTTCATCGCGTCTTCTGGGCCTAGTAAAGGTTGCCTTCACCGTTGCATCACAAGTGGTGGAGTGTGCTCTGCGATCTTCCGTCCTCTCCCAGCACGCTTTACCTCCAGGAGCTCCGCTCAGGTCGTCGTCTGTGCCAGGTGTCCAGTAACATGCCTCAGGACGAGCCAATCGGCGCTTCTGCATCTACCTCCACGGCCCCGGCTACCGCGGCCTATCCATCGTCGATTATCACCGCGCACCAGCGTGAGCCACCAACGTTTGCCGGACTTCGAGGTGAAGATGTGGAGGATTGGTTGGACCAATTCAATCGAGCGAGTTCCACTAAAACTAGGATAATCCTACCAAGCTTCGCCGTGTTTCTTTTTATCTGACAGGCGTAGCGAAAACATGGTATTTAAATCATGAAACAGACATCACGGACTGGACACATTTCAAGCAACAGCTTCGCCAAATTATCGGCACCCCGGCGGTTCGTTCAGCTCTCGCGAAGAAGACACAGGATGCTCGCAAGCAACAATGCGGTGAGTCTTACAACTCGTACATAGAGGATGTGCCTGCTCTCTGTCACCGTTTCAGAATGTCCATGCCTGAATCAGAGAGAGTTCGTCATCTATTGAAAGGGATCGGCACGGTTGCGTTCAATGCCTTGGTCATACAAAACTCGACCACAGTCGCTGAGGTTGTGGCCACGTTCTAACGCCTAGAGGAACTTGAGTCCAACGGTTACCACTGAACAGCGCTGACAATACCACCACGACTGATACCTCATTGTGTGCTATGATCCGGGCGATTATGCGGGAAGAGCTGCAATCTTTCGGCCTCTCAACGACACCAAGTCCACCACCACACTCCAACTCTGCTTTGCGCGATGTTATCAAAGAGGAGTTGGCGTCCATGACCGGGCCAACGTATGTAGACTCTCCGGTACCTCGACTCCAGCCGACAAACACACAAGTCCTCGCTGGTTCATCACCCGTCGTACAACCGATACCCGCACACTCGACGCCTGCTTCACTGGCTTCGTTAACTACGAGTGCGCCTAGCCAGCCCATTCACCCTCTATGGCGGCCATCTCGTCCGATCTGTTATTACTGCGGCTACCGGGGCCACATTGCACGCTTCTGTCGAAAGCGTCGGCAGGACGAGTGTCGTGGATTCGGCCCCTACGGATGGGATGATGGGACAAGCGGGTCCGCTTTCTAACGTCGTCCTTATGATTCGCCGCTACGTCGCTCACTGTCTCCAACTGCGACATCTGAGCCAACCCCTTCTCACCGCTCTACTAGACGCCGCTCACCATCACCCTTCTGCCGCTCCACGTCTGCATTGCCACCTGACTTGCAATTCACCAACCAACGCCCGGAAAACTAACCTCTGCAGCTTTTGGAGGAAAAGCTGCATCGAACAAAAAGACAGAAATTCCTCGAGTGCGTCCATATTATACGATATCTGTTTTAATAGAAGGTGTGTACGTGGACGCTTTAATAGACACTGGTGCTTGTTTGTCTATGATTAATCATTGCTTGTGCTCACATCTGCGAAAAATCACCACCCCTTATGATGGACCTACACTGCTCGCTGCTCAAGGGGACGCCATTAGACATGCCGCTATGTGCACCGCTCGTGTTTTCATAGCTGGTCTTCTCCATTTTGTGCAATTTGCCGTGCTGAGTTCGTGTGCCCACCAGCTTATATTAGGCTGGGATTTTCTGTCTACGGCGAACGCTTCCATCTGCTGTCGAGAAAATGTTGTTCATATGATGGAAACTGACTATGCCCTTTATGTGGATGACAAGCCCGTTCGCTTGCTCGCTGCGGAAGATACCGAGCTACCACCTGGTCATCAGCGAATAGTTACCATCACTTCTAATGTGATCGACTCTGGTGACGTGTTTGTCCAACCATCTACACGCTGTCTCACAAGAGGTATAGCCCTTGCTTCAGGTCTAGCGCGGTTCCACAATGGCTCCGGACTTCTCCACACTACAAACCAGACGTCTAAGAAAATTCTCATTCCTAAAGGCACCACAATGGCTTGCGTTACCGAATCCCAACCTGTCTATGTTGTCCCGCTTATGCCAGTGTGTTCTGACCTTCCTTCTATTGGACGTTGATCAAGCGTTTCTGTTCTTGCTGCGACTATTAGTCCAGAGCCGACCTCTCCACAGACAGATGAGTTGCTTGCCTTGCTACAAAAGCATAGGAGATTGTTTGATGCCCATTCCTCATCTCTGGGACAGACGTCCATTATTAGGCACCATATCCAGACCGATGGCACTTCCATCGTACGCCGTCGACCATATCGCGTCTCTTCGTCCGAGCGTGAGGTCATTGAACAAAATGTTGCTGATATGCTGCAACGGAACATTATACGTCCCTCCGCGAGTCCTTGGTCATCCCCTGTTGTTTTAGTAAGGAAAAAAGATGGCTCCGTGCGATTTTGCGTGGACTAGAGAGCACTTAATAAGATTACCCACAAGGATGTTTACCCAATGCCGCGCATAGACGATGCTTTGGATTCACTGCAAGGTGCCGAGTACTTCTCAAGCCTAGACCTGCGTTCGGGTTACTGGCAAATACCCATGCACGAGGATGAGAAAAGACAGCGTTTTCAACACCAGATGGGCTGTACGAACTCAACGTCATGTCATTCGGCCTTTGCAATGCTCCAGCAACATTCGAGCGGATAATCGACACAGTTTTACGAGGCTTGAAATGGAAGACTTGCTTGTGTTGTTTAGACGATATTGTTATTTTCTCGTCAACCTTCCTTCAGCACTTGCAACGACTGGACGAAGTTCTCACGTGCCTTGCAAACGCAGGCCTTCAGCTGAACACCAAGAAGTGCCGTTTTGCGAGCAAGACGATTAAAGTGTTCGGCCACATCGTAAGCAAGGACAGTATTCGTCCCGATAAAGACAAGATTTCCGCTGTCCAACACTTCCCGCGTCCTGAAAAAGCCAAAGATTTGCGCAGTTTCCTCGGCCTCGCTTCTTATTTTCGCCGATTCATTCGAGACTTCGCCTCAATAACTTCACCATTGCACAAGTTGCTCGGATCAGGCGTCGGCTTTGTGTGGTCTCATGAATGTGAAGCGGCGTTTGCCCAACTGAAGTGTGCACTCACATCCGAACCAGTCCTCTGCCATTTCGACGAAACCGCGCCTATGCTCCTGCATACAGACGCTAGTGGTCAAGGCATTGGTGGAATTCTCCTACAGCCAGACAAATCTTCACGTGAGAAGGTGGTCGCATACGTGAGCCGTGCACTGACCCCGGCCAAAAAGAATTATACCATCACCGAACAGGAGTGCCTAGCGGTCGTATGGCCGATACAAAAGTTTCTACCTTATCTCCACGGCCGCCACTTTACTGTGGTTACGGACCATCATGCCTTGTGCTGGCTCTCAACAATCAAGAACTCGTCCGGCCGCCTTGGTCGCTGGATTCTTCGTTTACAAGAATACGACTTCATGATTACGCACAAGTCGGGAAACAAACATCAAGACGCCGACGCACTTTCGCGTTGCCCCCTCTCTTCGAAGCCACTTAACAAACCCGCCACTGCCGCACTCGAGAAGCTTTCGGCCGTCTCTTCCCTAAATGTTTCGTCCTTAGCTACTGTGGACCCAACTTCTCCAAGCGAGTGTGGTTTGTTCTTATCTCACCAACATGCTGACCCTTACTGTCGCCGCATCATGGACCGTCTTGACGGGACTTGCCGGCCCCCTAACGCCCGTCTTCGGCGACAGCTGACGCAATTCAAGCTCACCAACTTCGTCCTGTACCGTCATATCTACCACCCTGATGGTCAATGCTGGGTGCCTGTTCTACCTCGCTCTCTTCGGGCTCAAGTCCTCAAGACATATCACGACGACATGTCTGTTGGACACATGGGCTTCCAGAAAACGTATGAGCGCATAACATGTCACTACTACTGGCCGAGCTTGTCCACCTGTGTCGCGAAATGCGTTGCCTCATGCGCCCTTTGTCAGCGTCGCAAGCTACCTACATCAACTCGAAGTGGACAATTACAACCGCTCCCGTGTCCCCTGCAACCATTTGAAGTAGTTTGCATTGACCTGTGTGGTCCGCTTCCTATGACTGTCACAGGCAATCGATGGATGTTACAGCTGTCGACCACCTGACCCGCTACGCCGAAACAGCTTTCGTGCCTTCTGCTTCTACTTCGGAAGTGGCTGACTTTATCCTTCGAGCAATAATTCTTCGTCACGGAGCTCCTCGTGTAATCCTGAGCGACCGTGGAAGAGTATTTCTTTCAGAACTCGTCAAAGAAGTGCTCAAGGCATCCGGCACTACACACAAAACAAGCTCCAGTTAGCATCCTCAGATGAAAGGCCTGACTGAGCGCTTTCATTGTACACTGTCAGATATGATAGCGATGTATATCGAAACGAACCACAGCAACTGGGACACCATTTTGCCATTTGTCACTTTTGTGTATAATACCTCTGTACAGTGCACAACCGGTTACTCGCCGTTCTACCTCGTCCACGGTCGCTTCTTCTCTTCTTTCCTCAATGTTTCGTTTTTCTCTGCGCCTGTCAAACCATGTTCATCTTCAAGTGAAGAATACGTGTCTCGTCAACTTCATTGCCGCCAGCTGGCTCACGTCAACACTGAAGCCAAGCAACAGGATCGCAAGCTTGAATATGATGCCTCTCATCGAGCCGTGTCCTTCAGCCCTGGCGACAAAGTCCTCCTTCTTACACCCATTTGCACTCCCAGCCTGTGCGAGAAGTTTCAATTACATTTTATTGGCCCCTACACTGTCTTGGAACAAACGTCTCCTGTCAATTATCGCGTGGCACTCGTTCTTCTTCCAACGGACTGCCGCTGCCGGGCAGCAGAAATAGTCCATGTGTCCCGCATGAAGCCTTTCATACGGCGTTCCTCTTCACTTTAAACTGCGGGCAAGAACTGCGGTCAGGATGACCGCTTTCACGTGGGGAGGGGGGGGGGGGGAATTTAGTGTAGGCATTCATTGAGCACATCTACTAACTTTACACATGTTCATCATCATGAGTGGTCGTCATTTTCATCTGCTGTGGGGACTTGGTTTGCCTGTGTTCTGTGCCTTGGGTGTGGTAGCTTCATCGTGTCTTCTGGGCCTAGTAAAGGTTGCCTTTACCGTTGCATCACAATATATATATATAAGAGAAAGAAGTGTACACCTAAGGGCTCGTTTTTCCCTGTTTTGACAAATTATTAATGAGATCTAACAGACAATAATGCCAAGGAATGTATAGGGGAAGTTATTAGAACCAATGTAATGTAAATAAGAAAAAAAAGTGGGTGAAAAAATAACTTGCCGTGAGTAGGAATCGAACCTACGACCTTCGAATAACACGTTCGATGCTCTACCACTGAGCTACCACAGCGGCTATCCCCCCAGCCACTTTATTGGGTTCATATGTGAATTTAAACGTGGGAGTGTATATATATAGGAGTAATGAAGTTTTGATGAAGTAAACTGCCAGTTTTACGAACTCCATTATACTTCAGCATAACAACAATTATATATTACATTAAAATTTATTTCTTTAAAAGAGGGTAATGAGACATTTGACTTTCCATTAGCTTTTATAGCTGAAATTCATCTCTTGTTCAACTTGACACTCTAACTCCACTAAAGTACAATTGTACTAATGACACTATTTTTTAGCATCAACCACATACCTCATAGACAACATAATTCATTTTTCGCAGTCCACAGGAGTATGCCTTAGATATATTTTAGTAGCATAAACACTTTACAAAATTGACAACATGATACTGGATAAGGCTGGATGGTGTCACATGATGGCATGTACCAATCACAATGCACAAATGGACAGGGATAAGAAGAAGAGATGTAAATCGAAACAGAGATCGAAACAGAATCAGTTTCCTCAAGATGACTGATGACTTCACCACAGAATAAGATGGCTGGGCAAGGAAACGAGGTCGTTATATAGATGGAGCCACGTGAGTTTTCTATCGTGACAACTGTAAACGGGAGAAGGAAGCTTTTGCGAGAGCCGAAGGCGTCGGAGGAAATAAAGAGGGCAGTGACAGACAGCGCATCGTCACAGAAGAGTGGCACAAGAACACAGGATAGAGGAGAGATGTGAGTGTCCGCGGCGACAATGACTTGAGATGATAACGGCTGGAAAAAGGGTGTATCAAATGTCAGCGATTCACACAAGGGCAGTTCACACATCGTCGACAACTCTAGTTCGGCACGCGCACAGTGAACGACGGCATGACAAGCGCAAGTCCCCGCCCAAGATTATGTCGTGCAAGCATGGGGAAAACACAACGAATTCAACTACATAGAGAATATTCCGGATGAGCAGTTGAGCTGTGCACGCCACAGAAGGTTGGATATGATGCGCAGTTGCCGTGCGGAGAGAGACGTCGGAAAGCGACAGCGTAAGCTTTTTCAACTTGCACACAGTTCACCACTGAGCACGGACACAGCAGCACCAGTATCAACGAGCGCTTGTGCAGGTACACCATCAATATGCACGACTATTTCATTAGCGGATAAAAATGGAGGCCTTGAAGTTTTCTACATGTGCGCAGCTCTTGCCTAGAGAACTGCGATGGTCAGTTCCCGAGGCAAGAGGCAAACTTAATGCGACTGATCCGACGTGGAAGGAAACGAAGACAACTGTGGTGGCTCGGGACGATAGCAGTCGTAACTCGACTCACCAGCGCTTGGGTTGTAATCACAACGATGGCAGAAGCGTGCTACATGGCCGGGAGGATGGCAGTAGTAGCAGATTGGCCTGTTGTCTCGGGTGCGCCAAGGTTTAGAGGTTTAGTTGACAGCTGTGCAGGGTGGCGAAAAGAAGGTGGGTGCGAACGGATAGGAGGACTTGCTGCGTATCAGAGACGGGGCTGTCGAGCAGGATCCGTGACAGGTGGTAGCGACGGCGACGATCGTCCTTGCAGCCTCAGCGTAAGTCAGAGGTGCTGAGATAGGCGAAGGATGGTATGTGGGAGGCAGGGCATCAGAAACTTGCTCTTCGATTGCCTTGTGGTGCGTTGGAGTCAGCGTGTGTGCACTGGTCGGAACGTAGGCCACAAGAGACAATTGGCGCGCCACTTCTCCTCGGACGAATTGCTGAATTTGCTGCATTAGAGTGCTTTGTTCGTAGGAAACAGCGCCAATAGTTGACGCAGACGTGCTGGTCATGTCAAGGTTTGGAAGTCACGTAGAAATGCGCTCTTTCCTCAGCTTGTCGTAACTTTGACAGTGCTGAATCAGCTGGGCGACAGTTTGGGGGTTTTTCACAACAAGCATGTGAAAGGCATCGTCGATACCTTTCATGATGTGCTGTATTTTATCAGTGTCGGACATGTCGGGATCGATGTGACGGCAGAGGTCCACAACATCCTCAATATACGAGGTGAAGGTCTCCCCAAAGCGCTGTGCATGGATGTGCAAGCACTGTTCAGCGCGGAGCTTGCGAACAGTGGGTCGGCTGAAGACTTCCGCAAAGCGTGTCTTAAAGGTTAACCAAGGGGGAACTTCAGCTTCACGGTTGTTAAACCACAGCTGTGCCACACCCACGAGATAGAAATGAAGGTAACCGAGCTTGTCTGTGTCATGCCACTTATTGTGAGCGCTTAACAATTCATACTGAGACAGCAAGTCTTCAGCATCTTGGTCGTCGGTAGCGGTGAAAATCACCAGATCTCGCTGTTGTGGTGTTCCGGTACAAGTAACAGATGGGATTAGGACTGCAGATGGCTGGGTCATGTTGTCAGGCATTGGCGAGGCAGGAGGTTGAGGTAGAGTCCGAAAATGGAGTTCCAGGTTGAAGAAACCAGCACTCTCTACCAAATGTAAAAATACTTTGAGACGCCCACGTAAGGCAACCGTTTATTGTGCTGGACAGCAATAAGACAGCAGCCAGTCATTTCGACAGAAGCAACACGAGCCTCGGCAACAACAAACGTCATCTTCACCATTGCTCCAGCAGTGCCCGTATTTGTCACTACACTATAAGAATTCTAAGGGGCATGACACCATTTACTGTCATTTTAGAATTGCGGCTCTATTAAAAAAAAAGGAGCTCCATAAATAAAAGAATAAAACTATTCTGACAACTCAATGGCATGTGACTGTTTAAACTAATTACTAGCAATTCCTTTACCTTGGCATGTAGTTTTATAAAGTGCAGGGTCACTAAAGCTGCTACAATGATTCACAACCTTCCATAAACTTCAGATGTCACTCCACCAACATTTTTTAAAGTTTACCAGCCTGACTCAACTGAGCATTTTCATTCATCGTCCCTTCAGACTGCTGCTATAATATACTGAACAAATATCAAGTGAACAGTGAACAAATAGGGCATGAATGAATATCTGAGAAAATTTTCTTTAATCATGGTAAAAAATAATATCACGGTGCCACCGCGCAGAGATATAAAGCAAGAGCTAGATGTAGAGTGAACTTTGTCGTATATGAAGACCAATACAACAGAAACTTGTGTTACCATATCAGACACTCTAACAACTTATGTTATCCAAGCTAGAGGCACAAGATGCAGCAAATGTAATGCCCACACTATGACAATGACATAGATTGGAATGTGCAATTCCCTTAGTGGCAGGGAATGCCCGCACAGATCCCTTAAGATGGCATTAATGATTAAGTAGGTGCTGCTACAAGCAATGCCGACAGCATGAAGCCACAAATAAACACATCGCTCTGCAACAGCAAGAAAACTGCTCCCCTTCTCCCAACATTGCCAGGCACATACTTTGAAACTTTCCATAACACTTAACAATCACTACAGTAACTGTCATTGCAGTGTTACAACGACCTGACAACAGCCAATTGTAGACAACTTTGCACAACTGCAAACTTACAACATGAGCCAAAAAATCATATTCTGTCTCACTTTCCTCCAATTCCTATGCTTTTATGCATTACATGTATTATTGCTACAAACTGCATTAGCAAATGACATTAATTGAGCTCTCGTTCCATGAACTACTTTTGGGCAAAGAGATATTATCGAAATGGCCTCCAAGTTACTTTTAACAACATGAAATTTTCCATCTATCTAGGTAAAAGTATGTTCTTGCCTTCCTCACAATGCAACTGCTGTGACTGGAACAATACCCAGAGCCTTGCACCCAGCCACAGTGAGACACAGCCACAGCGCCACTGTAGGAAATGGAAGGCTATTCTGACGTAGACTATGCACAAGCCACTCAGTAGTGCACCTGATTATGCAAAGAGGCATTCTAGAAAGCCGCCCAGTCTTATTTCTTACAACTTCTATAATTTCTCAATAACTTCCTCAACCAACTATCACAGTTATCGATTCTCTTGCAATAACTTCCTTCCACAAAAGCTTCTTAATCATGCTAAAGGCATGCTATATGACCTTAAGGCTCCCTTGCAAATCTGTCATTTCTTCACACTAGCTGGTAGTACTTGTTCAAAATTCACAGGAACCATAGCTTCAGAGGAATGCCAACTAACCCATTCTCTAGGGCAGTGCGGCAGACTACTTCGAGCACTCCTAGATTAGATGCTTTGTCACAGGTTAGGCCAGCCAGGTTCCAAAGAGCCACCCAAAAAGCACCCACAGGGCCCGTCTCAATGCGAGCAGCCAGCGGCCGCTGGCTTAGGGGTGCCACCAGCTGATATAGCTCCATATCACGCAGGGGGCTCCGTTGGAGAACACCGACTCGAGGTGAGCGTGAGGAGGCGGGAGGCCCACGGCGCACTGTGATCTCAGATCGAAAAACCTGAGAAAAAGAAAACAGCCTTTAATACCACTGAACTAGTACTTGAACACTTCGAATAAGCTCAGCACACACATGGCACTATTACTGTCATCAAACAAATTTTGACAAATGGAGCACATAAAGCAGTGATAAATTACTGAAAGATATAAATTATAAAGAAAGATAAACTAAAAGATACTAAGCTGCCAAACTGGTTAACTTTGACATTGCTGCATCACGGAAAAAGCATCAAGCTAATACAACGTAAAGATAAAAGAAAATGCACTTTCTTGAATCAAGCCCATATTTTGAAACAGGCTAATCCCTGTTTCAAAAAATCTTAAACCACATTAGCAGTAGTAAATATTGCAAGCTTTTTGACAGTTATAGACAAATTGCACTGGAAACACGTCACGAAAATGCGGTGGCGCTGTTGCCGGGCGTTTGGTTTCGCTTGGTAGGCAAAAGCCGCGGCACCTACCGCAGTTGCTGCTGTGTTTTCGCTGGTGCGTGCACTGTTTGTGGCCGTGCAAAAAAGAAAGAGTGTTGTACCGACGAACCTTCATGGTGATTTACACGGAAAAGCACAAGAAAAATGGGCAAGGTCTTTTTATTTTTTTTCTTAGTTTTCTGTTGACGAAAACCGTCGCCGATCAGCCACAGCTGTGAAACGCGAGAACTTGTTTGCGACGCCATTTCACTGGTTATGTTTTGGAGCGGCTCACCCATAAAAAGCGATTAGCTCTCTCAAGCGCTGGAATAAGCCATAGAATTACGCATTTTTATTAAGCCGTGGAGGCGTATCGAGCACGTTTACCTCAAAGCACGTTAACGTTCTGGATAGCATTGTCGTATGGCTGTACGGCCATGCGACAATGGTATTTTTCATGGTTGCCAATTTTGATATAACTGCAAAAGTCTTCGACACGTCAAAATGATATCGCCATACTATCGTGAACTAAAGGTGTCACTCGGTCATCGAGCCAACGATCAAGCATGTGTTTTTTTCTGCTTGGGTACGGTTCATTGAAGTAGCAACAAACGAAATGATGACTTAGACTATGTTTTTTTATGATTATATGCGGCTGCAATGACAAACCTGACACAAGTGCCCTGTTCTGGCTCTGGTGCACTTCACTAGATTTTCACGTCTGTGTGAATTCACAGAAAAACATCACGCAAGAAATTTGCCCAGTCGTAAGCATTTCGCGGCGGCGGCTTGAGCATACGAATTGAGCCGCGGACCTTACAATTACGTAACTGCATTGTCCACGGCATGTTGTTCAAGCATTATCACAAGTGTGTCGTGGATGAAAGTGTTGCCGAGGTCGTTCTGGTCATTTGCATGAATAAATTTTCTGGCACATTTATTACATGACAGGATTAACCACAAGGATTCATGGCCACATATTTTTACACCGCTGATTTGCATATTGCCGCATTCAACCTGCAGAGGAGAGCTCGCACAGCCAGAGAGGAAGACGAAGCTCTTGCCCGGTCCTCTTTACGAGCGCCTTTCATTTTTAATTAAAGTGAGCTCTTCTATATCGAACTCCTGCTGTGTCTGCGTCGTGACACTGGTGGAGGAGCTGGGTACATGTCCAGGACACCTTCCAACAGCCCGAGATCTAGTCCACAAAGACTTCCGCTCGTCGAAACACCCGTTCACCGCGCCAGCCGCCGCCTGTTAGGCCTGAGCCCAGAGTTCGGTCCTTGGACGGAAAACATGACCGCGCCGGGAAGCAGTTGCCCCACCATGACGAGCCCAAGCACGACACAGGTGACTGTTTTCACCCCTAAAACTCCTGTGGACTTCCATGGCAACACATATGAGGACGCAGATGACTGGCTTGAGGAGTTCGAGCGCACAGCCAACGTTAACGGGTGGAACGCCGCACAGAAGTTGGGGTACGTGTATTTCCCTCTTCAAGACGGGGATCGCACGTGGTTCACGAATCGCGTGTGGTCAACGTGGGACGAGTTCCGGCGGAAGTTCCTGGACACCTTCGCAAACACCGAAAGGCGGGAGCATGCACAACGACTCCTTGAATCACGGATTCAAAAGCCCAACGAGTCTGTTGCTATATTTGTTAAGGACATGGCTCGTCTCTTTCATCGAGCCGATCCCGATATGTCCGAGAACAGAAAGATCAGCCACCTCATGCGTGGTGAAGAGCAGCTGTTTGCTGGTCTCGTACAGTACCCACCTTCAAGCGTCGACGAATTTTCGAAGGAGGCGACCGCCATAGAACGCGCACTACAGCTACGGTACCGCCAGTACGACCGTCCAAACAACAGCGGACAAATCAGCGCAACCACCGTGACCACTGTGACTCCTGACGAGCGTTCTTTGCGTGACCTGATACGCGAAATTGTGCAAGAAGAGGTGAAGAAGCTCGCCGCCACACCAAATGACTGCGCGATTGCGTCGGTCACAGAAGTTGTTCGCCAAGAAATAAGGCAAGCGCTTTCACTTCCCGAGCCGAACACTGAAATAGTTAGGCCAACATATGCAGATATTCTCCGTCGACAGCCTTGATCTAACGTGCCGCCACCTCAACAGTACCACCAGCAACAGCCGCCGACAGTGCCTTGGTACTACAGGGAAACGTCGACGCCGATGCGACCCCCACTCCGCAAAACCGACATATGGCGTACCCCTGACTACAGGCCCATGTGCTTCCATTGTAAGGAAGCAGGCCACATCGTGCGGTATTGTCCTCATCGCATTGCCGGGTATCAAGGATTTCCGTCCACTACCCCTCGGCGCTATTTCGACGGAAGACGCAACGTTGAAACGAGCGCGACGATCCCGCGAGACGTTTCTCCTGGGTTCCGGTCACGCTCGCCCTCCCCAGGTCATTTTCCCCGATCTAATAGAGATAGCACCTCGGACATGGCGAGAGGAAGGTCTCCCAGTCCACGCCGGGGAAACTAAAAGCAGCGACCTTAGGGGAGAAGATTGCGAATTGCCGAAGATTTGAAAATCCCCCATTACCGCCGCATGAAGTGCCGCACATTTCGAATGAACCGACGAAAGACGAGATTGTCACCGCCGACATTACATTTTCAATTGACGGTCACGACGTGACCGCACTGGTCGACACTGGTGCGAACTTTTCAATAATGAGTGCGAATCTGGCCGACCAACTCAAGAAGGTAAAAATGGAATGGACGGGGCCGCAAATTAGAGGAGCCGGAGGCCAGCTGCTGACACCTACCGGAAAGTGCACCGCACGAATCAAGATCGGGGATTCATCATTCGTGGCAACCTTCGTTATTCTTTCTGAGTGTTGTAAACAGGCCATCTTGGGTATGGATTTCCTGCGGGAGTACGGTGCCATTATAAATATACCGGACGGTGTACTGACCTTCTCAGCAGACCATAGCGCAGCGCTGCAGTGCAAGCCCATGCGCGTGATTGACGACGTGACCATGCCACCGTTGTCATGCCACCTCGTCTCTGTCACGTGTAACACGCAGCATAGTGGAGAAGATGTCGCGGAACAAATATCGACGCTTTTACTCTCTCGAGGAATCGCTATTGCCAGAAGTCTCGTCAGTGTAGTGTCTGGGCAAGCAGAGGTCCTGGTGACAAACTTCAGCAACGAGCGTCGACACATTGCAGAGGGTACCACAGTTGCATACTTCGAAGAAATTGTAGAATTCCGCGAGTGCTTCGCAGTACAACAGGCAGAGACGCCGGCCGCTTCAACACCACTGCCTGTCGACGTGAGCGCAGATTTATCGCCAGCGCAGAGGCAGAGTCTTCTAGATATTCTCGGCTAGTTTGAAGATAGTTTTTCGTCGACCTCGAGGGTAAATCAAATGCCACTGACAAAGCACCGAATTATAACGGAAGAGACGGCAAGACCAATTTGACAAAACCCATACCGCATGGCACCGAAAGAACGCGAAACAATCCAAGAACAAGTCCAGAAAATGCTCAATGATGACATCATTCAGCCGTCAAAAAGCCCTTGGGCATCACCGGTAGTGCTAGTTAAGAAGAAAGACGGCAGCTTACGCTTCTGTGTGGACTATCGCAAGCTGAACCGGGTGACAAACAAAGACGTATACCCACTACCACGTATTGACGATTCACTTGACAGGCTGAGGCATGCACGCTTCTTCTCGTAGATGGACCTGAAAAGCGGTTATTGGCAAATCGAGGTCGATGAGCGGGACAGAGAAAAAGACTGCTTTTGTTACGCCTGACGGGCTTTACGAGTTTAAAGTCTTGCCCTTCGGATTGTGCTCAGCCCCAGCAACATTTCAGAGACTGATGGATACCGTCCTATCAGGCCTTAAGTGGCAGACGTGTCTGGTATACCTCGACGACGTCATTGTTTTCTCACCAACATTCGAGGAACATCTAAGACGGCTGCTATTAGTATTTCGAGCAATACGGTCCGCTGGCTTATCGCTGAAACCTGAGAAATGTCATTTCGGTTTCAAGGAACTCCGATTCTTAGGACATGTGGTGAGCCATGAAGGTGTTCGTCCGGACCCCGACAAGATCGACGCCGTCCGAAAATTTCCGGTGCCAACAGAAAAGAAGGCCGTAAGACGTTTTCTTGGCCTTTGCGCCTACTACCGCAGATTTATCACCAATTTCTCGCACATAGTGTCGCCCTTAACACGCATAACGAGAGACTATGTTCCATTTTTATGGGGCGAAGAGGAACAAGCAGCATTTGACGGTCTACGACAGCGCCTGCAGACACCCTCTGTGCTTGCTCACTTTGACGAGGACGCTCCAACCATGATCCACACTGATGCCAGCAACGTAGGTTTAGGCGCTGTACTCGTCCAGTGGCAAGACTCAGCCGAGAGAGTGATTGCATATGCAAGTAGGACGCTTTCCCGTGCCGAGTCCCATTATTCCACAACGGAAAAGGAATGTCTTGCTGTAGTATGGGCAGTTCTGAAGTTTCGCCCATACCTCTACGGCCGTCCCTTCCACGTAGTCAGCGACCACCACTCTCTTTGCTGGCTGACCAACTTGAAGGACCCATCCGGTCGACTAGCGCGCTGGAGCTTACGCCTACAAGAATTCGATATGACGGTCGCCTATAAGTCGGGACGACAGCACTCTGATGCTGATTGCTTATCCAGGTCACCTATAAAGCAAGATGATGTCTCAGAAGATGATGACATGGCATTTTTAGGAGTGGTCGACACGGTCACCATTTCGTCTAAGCAGAAAGAAGACAGTGAGTTGCTCCCTCTTATTAATTTTTTTAACGGCCAGTCTACAAGCGTTCCCAAGATATTTGCAAGGAGCCTGCCATCATTCTGCTTGCGCAGTGGTGTCCTACACAAGAAGAACTTTGCCCCCAGCAGAAATGCCCACTTACTTGTTGTCTTGACATCCATTCGCGATGAGATCCTGAGCGCTTGCCACGATGAGCCAACCTCTGGCCACCTCGGATACACGCGCACATTGGCCAGAATGCAACAAAAGTACTACTGGCCGAAGCTTCCAGGCACTGTAAAGCATTACTTCCGCACGTGCCTCGATTGTCAACGACGAAAATCGCCACCTTTAAAACCAGCCGGATTGTTGCAACCAGTTCAAGTGCCCACCATGCCTTTTGCACAAATCGGAATGGATCTCCTTGGACCATTTCCGACTTCGCATACTGGAAATAAGTGGGTAATTGTCGCTACGGACTATCTTACTCGCTACGCAGAAACAAAGGCTTTATCAAGTGGAACCGCAGTAGAAGCGGCACGATTTTTCATTGCAAATATCGTTCTGAGGCATGGTGCTCCTAGAATTATAATAACAGACAGAGGTACCACTTTCACGGCCATGCTCCTCAAGTCAGTGCTTGAGTTGAGTGGAACAGCGCATCGAAAAACTACCTCCTACCACCCACAAACCAACGGCTTAACAGAACGCCTCAACAAGACAATTGCTGATATGCTTAGTATGTACATCGACGTGGATCATAAAAATTGGGACGACGTTCTACCACACAAGACGTTTGCCTATAATATGGCGCAGCAGGAAACTACACAGAGCACGCCATTTAGTCTTCTTTATGGCCGTGAAGTGACGACAATGCTTGATGCCATGCTGCTGCACGACTGCGAGGATACAGACACAGATGTTCAAGCCTTTACCCAACGAGCTGAAGAGGCACGGCAGCTAGCACGCGTGCGAATCGCCCGACTGCAGAGTTACGACGCACAACATTATAACCTGCGACACCGATATGTCACTTATCAACCAGGCGAGAAAGTGTGGGTCTGGAGCCCTATTCGCCGACGCGGCCTTTGTGAAAAGTTACTGAAGAAGTACTTTGGTCCCTACAATGTTATACGGCGCCTAAGTGACGTGAATTATGAGGTCATCCCTGACAGTTCCTCGCGAGCTCAAAAATCTGAAATCGTACACGTTGTGCGGATGAAGCCATATTGCAGTGAGCCAGTTGCGTAATACGTCAACTACATACACCGCGTATTCTGTAGCTGAGCATCGGGTCGATGCTCTTCCTGGAGGGAGGCAAATGCCGCATTCAACCTGCAGAGGAGAGCTCGCACAGCCAGAGAGGAAGACGAAGCTCTTGCCCGGTCCTCTTTACGAGCGCCTTTCATTTTTAATTAAAGTGAGCTCTTCTATATCGAACTTCTGCTGTGTCTGCGTCGTGACAATATTGTACTCTAGAGCCTCTTGCTAAACTGGGTCTGTCCTTGAATTAGTACAAATTAAAGTGTGCACGTGTGATGTAGGCTATAGCAACGACGATATTTTGCAAATGAGCTACATTTCCACAGTTAAGGTACATTATATGTTTGATGATGTTTTCAAAGCTAGAGCTACACGTCAACATAGCTCATATGTTCATTTCAGAACCCCTCTACAGCGACTGCAACTTCCTCTGTTGCGGTCACCGCTTGTAAACATGCAAGAGGCGTCCCGACGCGTTGTTCTTGAAGGCAGATTGCGTACCTGCTCCACTCCTCGTCACGTGTTCATAGTGGCTGGTGGCGCGCTTTCAGCTGGGAAGACTAGGAGGAGCCAATGCGCCATGATGTCACTCGGCGCCTACCGCATTTACAAACATAGAATAGGTATATAGTCACAAAACCGGTTTTTATCTTGCACATCCTCAAAATAATGTGACATTTTTCTCTGCTCCTCCGAAGAGCACTCACAGCAAAATGGTTATGAAAAGCAGTTCACCACTTCAAGCCTAGCTTCTGACACTGTTTTTTCTTTTGAGATTAGAGCTGTTTAAGCCCACCGTAAAACGGTGGTGTTTGCACAGAACCATAACATGCTATGGCGATGGTAACAACTTTATCAATAAATCTGGCAAATTCGTGGCCTGGGCCTAGGCCGCCCCTGAGGAGGACCGGAGTGTCTCCTCACCGCCTCGTTGGTTTGCTGGATGGCCCACAGTTGATCCTGAAGGTTGGAGCTGCGCAGCGCAGCCTTGCACCACGCCGCGGCCCCATCTGGTGAAACTGCATTTTCTTCTGAAACTGCACATTCCGAGAGAATGCGCCTAAGTGATGCGCGAGTCCAGCCGCGCAATTCGCAAGTATTATCTAGATAGACATCTGGGTATATTCTCTTAAAATGAATGGGGTTGCAGAGTGTAGGGGTTTGCAATTGTCTCCAATCTACCGTTTTGGATCTGTCGAGTTTGGATATATGCCACAGGAATTTGCAAGCAGCGCAAGAACAGCAGCTGCAAGTGTTAAACGAGAACTCTGATCGGCAAAGTAAAACATGTGATACAAAGAGAGAGAGAGAGTGAAAGAGAGGAAAACAGAGAGAGAAAGAAAGTGGTAGGATAGAAAAAGATAAAGAGGAAAAAATAAAATAGAGACATAGAAAGATAGAAGGACAGAGAAATAGATAGAAAGAGAAAGAAACAGAAACAAAAAAGATTTAAAAAACAGTAAGACAGAAAAAAAATAGAAATGAAGGGAAGCTAAGAAAGACACAGAAAGAAGCAGGAAAAGAAAAATAGACAGAAAAAGTGAGAAATTAAAAGAAACCAAGAGAAAGAAATAGAAAGCAACAGGTACATAAAAGTGATACACAAAATCGAAAGAAATGGAGAGAGAGAGAGAGATTTGATATAACATATGGGGTTTAACGTCCCAAAACCACCCTATGATTATGAGAGACACCGTAGTGTAAGGCTCCGGAAATTTGGACCACCAGGGATTCTTTAATGTGCACCCAAATCTGAGCACACGGGCCTACAGCATTTTCGCTTCCATCGAAAACGCAGCTGCTGCAGCCAAAATTCGATCCCGCAACCTGCGGCTCAGTAGCCGAGTAAGAGAGAGAGAGAAGAAAAAAAATAAAGCTGCACTCTTCCTTCAGGCTTGACACTGCTAGTTTGAAGCTGCCATAATATTTTACAGCGAGAGCTGTTATGAGATCAGAACATGGGTCACGCGCGACATCGTAGTTGTCTGCCGCCATTGGTGTCCGTAACCAGTATCGAAAGAAAAAAAAAACTCAGTAAATAAAAAACACCAAGGACACAGTGGGGCTCGAACCTGGGTGTGCTGCATGCCAGCCCAGTATTCTGCCACTGAGCCAACGCCGGTGCTCGGGAATTCTTTGCAAAGTTGCCTAAAGGAGGCTTGATCTCGAGAAAGGAATCTCGTTGATACGAGTAATAAACTGTTTTAGAACAGCAAAGAAACAACCAGGCGTCACACATTGTGAAGAGTGTAACCAGTGGGCTGTTCAATGCTTCAACCCATTACAAAGCTTAATCTTGATCACCTATTAACTGTGGCACATACCCACTTCAGGCATAATTCCTCTTCGTCGTGAGCCACTGCATGAACAATTGGCATAAAATTCCTTGCAGATGCCACGCTTCTTGGAAGAATCACGACGGATAGCATTGCGAATGCCCGCCTACTACCCAGAAATTATGATTATTAATGCCATAATGGGTACCCAACAAGTGTGTTTGCAGCAGTTAGCCAATGAGTGTTCAGACAAGGCTCTGAAAGGCCGCTCTTCTAGCTTTCACTGTGACTGTGCTATGCTTTCCGTACAGGCCTGGCCTTTTTTTTTTTTTTCAATGTCACTGAAGTGCTTTAAGGGCATATAGATGATCCACATTCACACAGAATCCAAGGCTTATAGTACATTAGACCTAAGCAGTGAAAACAAAGTGGTGACACCTGGGCACTGATGCTCAGCAACAAAGCAACTTTCATCTACCCTACACAGTAAAGATTGTCAATAAAAAGTGATAAAATAAGTGAAAAAAAAAGTCATACTTGGAGACGTGAGGCTCCAACACCAGAGACCAGAGCTAGATCTTCAACCTTTTTAAATCCCCCGATGGCTTGACGGTAGTCAACGATGTTGCGTGCAATGCATCTCGTGACACCCGGCAGAGTCATCAACTCTTCTTCTGTGGCAGTGTTGATGTTCAAGAGTTCCCAGCGCAGCTCCGTGTCAAGTACGTGGAAAGTGGCACTCAAGTTACGGCTATGTGGGGTGAAAGGCCTGCATAATGACGACAGACGCCGTCGCCTTGTGTGCCCTGTTGGGTGTGCCTGGCCCATAATGCTGCCCCCGTCTGTGTTCCTTCTACCGCATCCTGGCTGCATAAGGAAAGTAATCAATCCCATTAGGATCAAGCCTGTCTGCTATAACAGTAGGTGGAGTATCATTTCAGCCCTGTTCTGAGGATGCAAGCTCAAATCAATAACACCTTGCAACATTCAGATGAAACAAACTGCATTTCATTTGAATTCAAAGATTATGAGTTCGAATCCCACCAACGAAAAGGGCAATTTTTTTGTTCATTTTGATTTTCATTCAATTTAAGTGAAAATTATTACAACACGGTTAAGAAGCCACGAATGATGTCCCCAGTGCTTCCCTTGGGCAAACTGTCAGTCAGTTTCATAATACCAAAAATAAGCACCGTTACTTTATTACATGTGATACAGATGGCAAGATCTTGATCTCTGCATCTAACACCGAAGAAGAGCTGACACATATCCCAAATGGCAAAACAACAAATATAAAATTGATTAATTTGTGCTTAAAGTACAACAAATTAAGAGAAGGATGTTAACGACAGTCATACAACGCAAATAAAAAACAAAAAAATAGGAGGATGCAGGGCAACGGCACGAGTGAAGTGTCACTTGGTTAGCCTTAAACAGAGACTGTTACAGCTTCAAGTAGACTGCAAGCATTTTATGAACCAACAAACTTAAGTTTTGGGGTGAACGACAAACTACCATGTATGATAACACAGCAGAATACAATATTGAAGAACAGAGGGCAAATTTCCAAGAAAGAAATAGCAGAGTGTTTAAAGCAGGCAGACTTTCTGGAGTCAGGCCTTCGCGACAGCTTCCTGACGTTAGTCAGGAAGCTGACGAACGTCAGGAATATTTTATTCCTGGCCCAAAATACACAGTGATTGCAGAAATACTATGCCTGATCCAACAAGTGCAGTGAACATCCTCATGTCCATAATTATACGTGCCCATTTGCCTTTTAGGGACATAGCATTCAATTCACCTCAAAAAGTATTTCCAACACCGGCCATTTCAACCCTCAAAATTTCCTATCATTTCAAAAACAAATGCATCACTTCTTCAGACACTTAGTGTAATTGAAACATATAGGCAAGATTTGCACGCTAGAAAGCAAAATTACGGTCACTGACCAAGTCAATGAAGAAAAAGGTTTTGACTTGGTCAGTGACTATAATTTTCGTTATGTGCAAAATGCTACCTGACCAGACGAGCTTTTGCAAAACTCTTTTGACTAAGTATTCAACCTGAAACAGCCATTAAAACATGAAGCTTACACTAGCGTTACCTTAATGTTGCTCTTTGTGCAAAGAAAAGTAATGAAGTGAAGAAAAAACACTTTGGTCTGCTAAACTTACATAGAAACTTGATAAATAGTATGTTGTTCTAAAAAGTGACATAACTTTCTCTGAAAGCAACAGGTAGCCTGCACAATGTCTGCGAGTATAATGATTAAAATATAGGCCAACAAATATTTCTTGTTCCCTTTATAAAAGATGTAGATTAAATCTATAGCATAACATTTATAATAGCCAATATAATAGCAGCACTGCTGTTTTTCTTTTCTTGGACTACTTGAGAATAGAAATTACTTACATTTGCAGTAAACATTTTCTAGGTTTATGATTTATCTCTCATTTCCCAATAAGTTCTTGATTTAAACTACACACCTTTAAAGCATATGCCAAATAACAAATGTCATGAAAAGGACATAAGAGAATATAAAAGCAAACTACTTACATTCATACTCACTACCATAGAGTAATAAGCATTGAAATATATGCTTTAAAATATGAGAAGTATCAAATCAACGATTGAGGTAAAGCAGAAAAAAGCAAAGGGCTGCAAGATCCCTTCCAAATCCAACAAAGTGGAACGTGTGAGGACACATGAACCAAGAGCTCTTATGCCCGTGACAACCTCTCTAGTGCAGAACGATGACAAAGGTCACGACAACAACTTGTCAATGGCAGTGCCATGTTATCTTATTATCAGATGGCTGAGTGTCAGAAAGCGTCAAAAAGCTGCAGAGATGAAGTTCTGAGGTATATGACGACAGCACCCATATACATGTACTATCAATTGTTAATAACATTACACTTGAGTCATAAAATAGCTGGTGTTTCATCCTCTTATTTCCAAAGAGGTTAATTGTTTTTAAGATGACGTGTCTCAAAACTTTTTTTTTTGACATACACAAGTACTATCATCTAAAAATACTTCGCATTCTTGTTCATCCCTACTGGGTAAAATAAAAAAGCATCTTGGAGTAAAAAAAAGCAAACAATAGATAAAGCCATTCAAAAGAAACCTTTAAAAATTTAACCAAGATGAGACGAAGCAACTAACACGTAATACGCTACATAGACATAAGGGCAAGGGCAATACTTTGGCATGCTCTTTACCAAGAAAAAAAAAACCTACTTGAATTATGACTAAGACAAGCCACTAGTGTGAGCAGTTCACAGGTGCACACAAAATCTGATAACAGCACTCGGGAGAAGTTATTCAGCATGTAGCAAACCTGGTAGAAGACCAAACTGAATCATATATACAAATGAAACCACAATGTCAAAGAGCTGTAAAATTGCACAAAATGATTGAAACACAATGATTTATCAGTAGCGCTTTCTCTAAGCATTTACTATTAAAGGGACTACATTATATACAACTGCTTCCAAGATCTTAGAAGGAAACTTAAATATTCTTGCTTCACTGTGCACAGTTAGATCACAATGAGTACAACAACTATTCCTAATTAGACAAATATGATAAATATTTAAACTACTACTGTTCATCTAAAATGCTGCCTTGCATAATTTGGCCTTTCTATTTAAAGTTATATACCAAGCTGCTTAGTTCTATGATGACAACCTGAGATGGGAGACCGTCTGAACGCTGGCTACACAACAAATTTGTGGCTATGAGATGATTAGCAAATAAATTGACATTGTGCTTTCCTTACGAATATTTCACATACACATCTATGCATCTATGTTAGTGGTCCCCATGTGACAGCAAAAGCTTGCTAACACAATGCTCTGACAATAATTTTTCATAGAAATAAATTGAGGTTGTTGTAGTCCAGTCATTTTACCAGTCAAGTCTGTTACATTTCCAAGTGTTATCCCTTTTTATTCTTAGCTTACCTGCTCCTGAAGTCTAGCAAGCATTGCAGGTATTCTATATTTGCAGTGCAATGGTATATAACATGTACAAAGACGAATAAGCTGCCTAAAAGTGTATTCCACAATTATTTATAATTAAGAAAAGATGTCTATCATGAGCATATGCATTATGGTATTCCCTGTTATTACCTACTATCAATATGCACGAGAGTTATGGCAAGTATTTATTTTTATTTATACATACTCCTTCAACCCGTATTGATGGTAAATAATAATAATAACAATAATGTAACTCGCAATGTACAGCTTGGGCTTGTTGGTACATAAGTTGGATAGCGTACACTTATACAGGGCCACAGCGTTGTCATCTTGCTTACTCCATCACTAAGTATGGACTCTTCAGCTTACAAAATAATGAAACAGTTGCTTTATTGTTAAACAGAAAACGCCATTACACTAGATAAATAAGATGGCAGTACTGGCATTGCATCTGTAATTTATTCGTTAGCCAGCGCTACCATGATTGGTGTTAGTTAAAGAGTGCCAATTCATGTTCAATTGGTTCTTTTCGGGTCAGCAGTAGGTATGCTGAGAATAAGCAAACTGTCATCACTTTGGGGTCGTGCGCGCGGTACACTTGCGATGACGCCGGATCGGTACCGTACTTGTCGATCGCAATTGGATCATTCGCGCAAGCTGTCGAAAGGAGCCAACGACGATCGAGAAACTTTACCCAAATAGGTCTCGAACGCCATTGAAAACGTCCCAATGCCCCAAACATGGCATTCTGAAGCCAAAAAAAAAAAAATGTTTCGAACGCATACGATTGCAAAAAGTATAAATATGATGTACTGCCTACACACTTTGCCAGACTTGAAGGTAAGTTACGATCAAGTGTGCAAGCTCAAAAAACACGAACCAAGGGAAATGCAAGCCACAAGCACAACGTCAGCGAGAAGATAAATGCAAAGTTACAAAAACGAAACAACAGTCGACCAGCGCTAAAGACCCTGAACGCAGTTCGCAGACGGTTAGCGCGCTAAGAATACCGGTGTCACACGCTCACTGTTGATCGCGATCGGGGCTGATCCCGATCAAATTTTACGATCCCTCACGCACGCTGCAGAAGGGAGCCAATTACAGTTTAGAAATATTTGAAGGCTGATCGGACTTGATCGCAATCAGCAGTCACCGTACGACACCAGATTAATGCTTGGGAGACATCATACGGCAGAAATCAACATTATAACACTAACCAACATAAGAACCTATCATTCAAAACACTGATCATTCTAACACGGACAAGCACTGGAAGGTCGGGTATAAAGTGAAAACTACGATGTTTGCACAGCAACGAGAAGCCCATTTTGCAACACCGTCTGAGCATTTATTATACAAGAACGCGATGAACAAAAACCAGTTTGATCACACGAGTTAAGTGACTTTTTTTTTTTTTTTAAAGCACGAACACACACTTTCGGTAGACAAGGAAATATTTACAATATACGTACCGAGTGCTGCAATCTGCCTCCGGTACCAGCTGCACACTGCGATGGTCCGCTATAGAGTGATTATGCAAGAGTTATGGATCCGTATAATCGTGATTGTAAAATCTTTAAAGCCACCTATACAACGGCTTTAAGAAGGAAGTCCACTGCAGTGCCGAAACTCCCACCCTTACTTCACTAACCAAGCGCACACCTTCACAACACCCAGAGCAGCTGACATTTTCGACCTTCGCGACACCTGCCGGAGTTTTGTTTTTACTTCCCTACAATTGGTGCTCCACGCTTTCCCTCAGCCACGACCTACTGTACTCCTGACCTGCTCAGCTGGCGGCGGTCTACGGAGCTGCCTGCGCCGGCTCGGATACCGAACTTCGCTGCCTAGGGGGCGCTCGAGTTACACCAGCTGAGTGCCGGTGGATGCATGGAAATGCATGGGTTACCGCTGGTTCGTGAAGAGTTTTATCACGCATTGAGTAAATGTGGCAACTATCTTGAATCATTTTATTTCATGTGACTTTTAGAATCTTCTTTTGCATTTTAGTTGACATTTGAGTCCATTATTTTTCAAATAGAATCGCAAATCAGGTAAAAATACATGTATCAGCGTGCAAAGCAAGAAATAATGACGAAGGAGACAGGTTGTAAAAAGCGCTGGTCACCAAATGCTTATTTAACTCATGTAACCAGCTATATGTGTATAGAATGGTAGACTTGTTGCCGTTGGAGTACACTCAGCTGGCTTGTATTTATTGTCTGGGAAAGGAAGGGCAAGGACTATGACATTTGACAGTGTTCGCGGCATCCGGCGCGCATAGACAACAACCCAGTACAGATAATTTTGCGCATAAATGCCTTCGTCTCAAATGGCAAATGTAGATCGCATGTACATAAATAATCAATGAAAGACACTCTGCAACTGTTTTGAAACGAAACAGCACTTAAAATCCCTTATTCAACACTAATTCTTCACACAATGGGTGTGTTTCAAAACCTACAGTTGCATAAACACATGTAGTGACATGGTTTCCATATGTGCACTCTTGTCATCTTTCCTGTTTTTTTTTTTTTGCTAATAAACAGTTGCTAGTTTAGCGCGTCGTCGTTTACTTTCTTGAGGTTGTCGGTTTATTTTTTGGCACTAATATACGTTTCAGTCTGTCATGTACCACCAACCAGCCCAGCAACTCACTCCTTTAGAGACACGTAATCTTTTACAACACAGAAATCACCTTGATCCATTTTTCACGGACCTCGGTCACTGGAAACTCATGAAAAGTCACATCAGGAATCTTCCCTTGCCTTGATTCGCAGAAATGCACGCATCACACCACCATCGTGATGGTTAATTTGCACTAAGAAACCTCGCTTCACTGGTGTACAAACTGTACCTACCTGCAGGCTTCTGTCGCAGCTCGGCACGAGCAGACGGTAGCAAAAGATCGTCATTATACTTTTAAGTTTATTCAAAAAGAGGCTTTTATTCATTATAACCGTCCAGAGTGTATGCTCGCGGGAACATTGCTGCTTTTCTCCCAGCGTCGCGCAAGCAGACGACAAAAAAAAAAAAAAAAAGCGTTGCGATTCATAATTTGGCCGCCAGTAAGCGGTGCGAATGAGGCAAGTTGCAGCGCCACAGGGCGAATAGCGGCAGGCGCCAATACCAGAAAGGGCGTGCTGGCGCTTCGCTTGCTGGGCAGGTCAGTAAAATACAGTAGGTTATGCCCTCTGCACATTAGCCGTATCGGTGGCGCCGCGTATACTGCCTCCAGCAGCAGCGAATGATTTAGCCACGGTCACGAAAATTGATACCGTAAGAGCATCAGTCACACATTAACATTACTGAGTATTCTCTTTAGCAGAAGCAACATCGAGCACAAACTGCCTGAGAAATGCCACGAAAAGCCTTCCAGACTATGGCCAAAACACAAACTGTTGCTAAAGCACATTGGTGGGCTAGTTGGTTTGCATCCGTGAGTAAGCGCTAACAGACAAGGACGTAGAAGAGAGCTGACACGGACAGAATGCTTGTCCGTGTCAGTTCTCTTCGACGGCCTCATCTGTTCGCGCTTACAATTCATGAACCGATTCTCTGCTGTTAACGCGGCGATTTCAAAATGCGCACATGTAGGAGAACACTTTGGGAAGAATATATTGGGCGTCCATTTCACAAAGGTCCACGTACTTACGTTTTTCACATATTCGTTCAATATATAATATTACACACACACACACACACACACACACACACATATATATATATATATATATATATATATATATATATATATATATATATATATATATATATATATATATATATATTTCCCAACAAAACTGTTGGGAAATAATATATTTATCCTTGTTGACAACGCTCCCGTTGTGCCATATCCCATATATATATATATATATATATATATATATATATATATATATATATATATATATATATATATATATAGGTATTTGAAGTTCGTAGGTTAACCGGCGCTGTATATATATATATATATATATATATATATATATATACAGCGCCGGTTAACCTACGAACTTCAAATAATGCGTTTGATGCTCGTTATTCGAAGGTCGTAGGGGTTCGATTCCTGCTCATGGCAAGTTATTCTTTCACCCACTTTTCTTGCTTCTTATTTACGTTACATTGGTTCTAACTTCCTCAATGCATTCCTTGGCATTATTATCTGTTAGATCTCATTAATATTGTGTCAAAAAACGGAAAAATGAGCCCTTAGGTATACACTTATTTCCCTTTATATATATATATATATATATATATATATATATATATATAGAGAGAGAGAGAGAGAGAGAGAGAGGGAGGGAGGGAGGGAGAGAGAAACTTAAGACCACTCTCATGCAAAGTCACTAATTGAGTATAGTATCTGACCTTGGTGAACCGATACAAATTCTGCTAAAACTCCTCCTGTTAGTCAGCATGGCTCAATACAGTTACACAAACAAGTGGAGCAAGTTGGCTGGGTTGGTACCGTTACATGGCCACTAACTGAAAAGCACTGAGGAAAAAAAAAGAACAAAGACATACAGAAGCCTCGTGCCCTGTCCCATATCTACCTTCCTTCTCTATGCCGATATTCAGAACGTTTTTCACTACGTAACCACAGCAGCACTTTTTGCAGTTGAACATTTAGAACTCCAAGGTTTAAAAGCGCCCAACAACAATTCTTCAGTATGGTCAGAAAATGCGGCCTATTGGTAATTGAAGCCCAATATGCGCGCCAAATAATATAGCACAGCACACGGCCTAGAATTTGCAATTAATTTTCTATGTCAGCTAAAAATTGCTCACTCCCTCTTTTCTCAGCAAATTTTGCCATAAACCAAAATGATTCTGCCATAAGCATGAAGTTCACAGTTATTGGCCATTCTGAGCATCGTGAGCTCCATAGTTACCGCAGCCGCAATAGGACGCCACGACATGCACACTGCAGTCTTTTAGTGCACATGCTCGCAATCACATTGAAAGTGAGCCAAGGGTTCAAAAAAATAAAAAACACCCACCACCATGACACGAGACGAAATTTCGTAGCTTCTTGCCTTCTTGTCATTCCCCCTCTCTGTAGCTTTCAGTGCTTTCGCTGGTGCAAAAGGAAAATGCTTAAAGCATACGACAAACCCATGCAACTCCACTTGTACATGACAAATTCTAAAACATTTAGGAGCGGTTGGTTTTCAAGGCAATTAATTACATTAATACAGTCATGCAATGGCAACACGGAAACATATGCTGCAGGGCCCTTTAATTACACACCCGGATTGCAACTTTGGTGCGACAGTTTGATGTGACCTCATCACATTTTGGGTCATATTTGTGGATGCATATGAAAACATATTTCCCAACTGCCAAGTAATGCCACAAAAAGTTAAATTTGGGAAATGAAGGTTTTTTGAAATATTTTGAGCCAAATCAAATTTCAACTGTGTGCCCAACATGATGCTATATGCTGCATTTTTAGTTTTTGAACTGCAGTTCTTCAGTGACAACATTCATTTTGGGTCATTACTGGCATGCTGACCAATGACATCATGCCGTATATGTGTAGTAGATTTGTGTATGTAAACAGGAGGGACAGAGTGATGACCATAGTTTGAAAAGGGCACTTGAATGTGCAAGACCAGCCCTGCTGATATTACATGCAAATCTATTTCTACATTGAACAAGCCATACAGCGTTATTCCCCAGCATACATTAGCCAGAACATTTCATACCTACTAGGTTCCTCTGAAAAGATGCTAATTTATTACCTGAAGTTCTTCAGAGTACACATTTCTTCCCCCTCAGTCATAATTTACAAATAAATGAAAACTGCTGACAGAGTGTACATAATTTTATTTTACATTCACACACTAAAAAAAGGCCCAAAGGAACAGCACTCAATCTGTCACTGACAACAGTGCTCAAAAGCACACTTCCCCACAAGGTACACTCAATAAAACATGCTCCTTTTTGTACATTCATGCCATCTAAAATATGTTGCACAGCCCGGTACAGTTTGTACTATAAAAATATAAATACTAATGTAGATCTTCAAAGGCACTGCTGCATATGAGTGACTGAGCATTCACAATTTAATTAATACCAAGCATGAACAGTGCTTAACCAAATCTCGCATAGTGGTTACAACACTCAAATATGCGTGCTGTATGCAGCAAACGGCTTAAAATGGCCAAGTAAAATGATTCCAGCACCAGCGGCATTAAGAATAACATTACTGTGCAATTCACAAACAGGTTGAACATTACCCATAAAATAAATAATATTGCTTTTACGTAACATATTTTACGTAATAATATTGCTCATTTTACATAAAAATATGTACTCTAGAAAGTTTGAATATGCAGTGAAATTCAGGCCTGGAACGATTCAAACCAAATCCCCCAAATTTCCCTACCCCCCTCCACAATAAGAAGCATACCAGAATATCAGCAATAGTCATAGTAACAAAAAAGTGTAATACTATATTTTCTATACAAAGGCTTAACTACAAAAATATGTGAAAGCTGTATGAAGTAAAATAAAGCTGTTGCATTAAGACAAAGAGTAAGAGACATGAAAAAAAAGAAAAAGTGATAAAATATAAAAGACAAGTCACTGGATTCATGTCAAATCTCTGAAAGGGTCCTGGATTCCCAGAAAGCAAACCATCGGAAAAGCAGTAGTAAAATGTTGCTTTCTGCCTGTGCTTAACATTATCAATCTTTTGTAAACTTGTTATCAAACATAATACTAGCTCAAAATATTTATTACTATTCCAACTGCTGACGCACTAACCCAACAGCAAATTTTTCCACAAGGCAGGGATCTTTATAAAGATGCAGAGCAGCTACATCCGTTACAATACAAATTCACTGCACCCAATAAAGATACTGTTCTAGAAAAGTTTACGGTGTTAGCTAGCATGCGGCAACTTCAAAATGCTGACAAGTTCATGGTAACTAGCAACTGTTAGGTAAACACAGTGACTGCGGGTCTAATGATACAAACACCATAACAATTCAACAGTAACATAAACTCTAGTGTTTAAGTGCCAAAGCTCAAAAGGCACAACAATGTATACAGTGAAATTTTTATAAAAAAACACTTGCCATGAGTTTTACACAAACACATGTTGAAAGCGTATACTTAACAGGCGAAAACACAAACATTAGTCAGACTCTACTTCTTAAAATAGAATTTAAGCATAATTCTAAAAAAGGCTCCATTTCCCAGCAATAAAAATAACTATATTTTTTCATGCTATCAATAATGAACTATAAAAAAAATAAAATTGAATCAGAACAAGTAGTTCAAATGATGATTCATCAAAAAAAACAAGAAAAAGATATTAGGATATTGATAGCCACCCAGGGGCTGAAAGTCTAATGCAGAGTGAACAGACAAGCATGCATTACTAGTGAACTTCCTTTTATGGCAATCTGATGTATCACGTCAGGCAGAGCAATATGCTTTCCAGCAGTCACTAACAATGCTGGCTTTTTTTTTGCTTGATTGTACAGTGTAGTTCATTGTGGAAGGAAACACACTGGTATGTGGCTCTTACACTGATGGCACTCGAGCTTCAAGTGCCAACTGCAGCTTGTTACAGGACCCCTCACCAGGCCCCATTACAAATTTTGATTCTACACTGAAGTTATTTAGTCATCTCATTATCGGAGAAGTTCAAAAGAAAAAAAAAGAAAACTGAACTGTGCTATCACTATTACTGTAGAACTACAATGCAGAAGTCTGCATGCAGAAGTACAATGCAGAACACACACACTTTACCCCTTCGGCTTGCCTAACATCTGCAAGCTGGGTCCCACCTGCAAGATGGAGATAGTCATATTCCATCAATGCTGGCATCTCCACTCGCAGTGCAGCTCCCTTGAAAGGAAGGACATGTGGCCTTCTATAAGGAAAATCGATGTTTTTTAGTCATGCAGCCACCGCATGGCGGCCTCCGCGCTGTGCTTTTTTTTTTTTTTTGCAATGGCAATGCTGAGGGGCCCTTGAATGCCCTGTGTAGGGGAAAGAAGGATGCCAGAACCAATAACCACAAGTTTCCTGCTGCAAAGTATGGTGGTTTTGGACTTGTCAGGGGGAAAAACAAGAACATTCTCAAAAGTTATACATTTCCTTTCACAGCGTACTGCACTGTACCATACAGAGACATCCTTTCTGTTTTCAGCTGCAGCTGGAATGTGCTGGAGTGCAATTTTTTGAGTAAGCCCAAATGGTAGAGCAAAACATACAATAATACAGCTGAAATTTGATTAAATGAAGTGATGACTGCCTCCACAATTAAACACTCCCCAAATAAATTAATTAGTACACTGGTAGTTTCATAAAATCGAGATATTTTTTCTGTCCTTCAATATCTAACATTGTAACTTAGCAGCACCCACAAACTCCCGCAACTTTGTATGTGCGGTTAATCTATGCTTGCACGTGTGAAAAGTCCGCCAAGAACCAAACATGAAGGCAACCCTATTCGGGCAATACAGGACAGGCAGAAGTTCCCGTGAAGCTTGACAGACTGCCGATATTCAAACGCCAGGAAAATGAAAGCGGTGATTGAGCGAGCAGAATGAGCAAAAAAGTTGTGAGAAGACAATAAGGGCCACATGTCTCATAAACGAAATAACAAAAGGAACCACTAGAGTGTGACTGTGGGAGTATAAACAGGTACAAGGAGCCACCACCAACCCCATTGCCGTCTTGTACGTTAGAGCCCTTCAGACTGTCGAGTTCGTTGTTTCATGCATGGGCGTGGGGTACAACCTCGAGAAAAGATTAAACTAGAGTAGCTAGAAAAATTCATCCGTGTCAAAATTTTGAATGGTACAACTTTTTACTCATTTAACAGAAAAACTTCATTAAATTGAGTTTGATGCCAACTAAATTTCATTAATTCGGGTTGACAAGAGTGTTGAAACCCATGGGTACCCCTGCCTAGAAATTCAATTTTTTTTCAATTGGATAGAAAACTTTACAAAACTGTGTTTTGAGATATGAGTTTTAACTGCAAAAGTAAACAAGCCTCAGAACTTCTCCCATGGCATCTGTACAGCGATGCAGGTACCATGTACAAAATAAAAGTAATGCTGTTTTAGTTATTTTCACACATACACACACACAGACACAGAATGAAGTAAACACATGTACAAAGCAAATTATTTGACTTCTGACCCAGCGTCTGGCAAATAAATCACTTCGTACGTGCGCCTACTTCACTGCACATATTTACCCCCAGGCCCAGCATCAATCTTTTTTGGTTTGTTTATATAAATATATTGATAGTACACCTTTAGTGGTGAGCAGAAGAGACGTTTACTTTGTGGAAAACGTAGCGGTAGAACCGACCAGCTGTCAAGCGGAGCGAGCGCGAGCAGCAACAACACTCTTCCTTCTCTTCTTCAGCTGGCGTTCCGGCCTGTGCCAAATATCAATGCTACAAATCACTCCCCCCGCAGAAAAGGAGCCATCCTGGCGACCTATGGAACGGGTACGACGGGTGGGTCGTAGTGCGGCTTCAATCGATCTACGTGAACAGTCTCGCGGCCTCGATGCCGTCGGTCTGTTGATGGTTGAACCGGCTCAACAATATAGTTAACCGGTGAGGCCTGACGTAGGACTCGGTAGGGGCCTTCGTACTTCGGCAGTAGCTTGGTGGAAAGACCAGGAACAGATGAGGGAACCCGAAGCCATACCAAGGCGCCAGGCGAGTATGACTGCGAAGACAGGTTTTCGTCGTGACGGTTCTTCTGGTACGCTTGATCTTGGGCGGTTAAGGAACGCGCGAGTTGCCTGCATTCTTCTGCATAGGTGGCGACTTCAGATAGAGTTGTGGATTCCGAAGCGTCTGGATGATACAAGAGAATGGTGTCCATGAATGAGGAAGGTTCGCGCCCGTAAAGGAGGAAGAACGGAGAGAATCCTGTCGTAGACTGAGTGGCGCTGTTGTAAGCGTAAGTTACAAAGGGCAGTATGCGGTCCCAGTTGGTGTGATCAGCGGACACGTACATGGATAGCATGTCGCCCAGTGAGCGGTTAAACCGTTCGGTCATTCCATTCGTTTGCGGATGGTATGCGCTGGTTGTCCGATGCACAACGTTGCATTCGCGAAGAAGGGCTTGTACCGCTTCGGAGAGGAACGTACGGCCGCGGTCACTGAGTAGCTCACGAGGCGCGCCATGGCGTAGAATGAGATTGTGAAGGATAAATAAGCCAACTTCACGTGATGTGGCCTCTGGCAGCGCAGCAGTTTCAGCATAGCGTGTCAAGTGATCAATGGCGACAATCACCCAGCGGTTCCCGTTAGGCGTATAGGGAAGGGGACCGTACAAGTCAATTCCGATGCGGTCGAAAGGGCGGGAGGGGCAAGGCAACGGCTGCAGTTGTCCATTGGCTATGTGTGGTGGGCTTTTTCGGCGTTGACATTTGGAGCACGAACGCACGTACTGTCGGACAAAGCGGTACATTCCGCGCCAATAGTAGCGCAGCCGGAGACGTGCATACGTTTTTATCACACCGGCGTGGCCGCATTGAGGATCCGCGTGAAAAGAGTCGCAAATGTCGGCACGTAGGTGGCGAGGAATCACAAGCAACCACTTGCGGCCGTCAGAAAGGTAGTTGCGACGGTACAGGAGTCCATCGCGGATGGTAAAGTGTCGAGCTGTGCGCTGCAGTGAACGATTGGGCGTAACTTGGGACGGCTGAGACAGTAACTCTATCATAGAGGCTATCCAAGCGTCTTGGCGCTGTTCATAGGGCATGTCCGCGTACGAAAGTGCCACAGCATCGAGGCTGGATACAGAAGTACTTCCGTGTTCATGGGGAAGTGGAGAGCGGGAGAGAGCGTCGGCATCTGAATGTTTGCGGCCTGACCTGTAGACGACACGGATATCATAGTCTTGGAGGCGTAACGCCCAACGAGCGAGACGGCCAGATGGGTCTTTTAGTGACGATAACCAGCAGAGGGCGTGGTGATCAGTCACGACGTCAAATGGACGGCCATAGACGTAGGGTCGAAATTTTGTGATTGCCCAGACGATGGCTAGACATTCTTTTTCTGTGACTGAATAATTCTGTTCAGCCCTAGTAAGAGTGCGACTGGCATAAGAAACGACGTACTCGTCGTATCCAGACTTGCGTTGAGCAAGAATAGCGCCAAGTCCGACTCCACTTGCGTCGGTGTGTATTTCTGTAGGGGCATCAGGATCAAAGTGACGGAGAATCGGTGGAGATGTCAGCAATTGACGTAGTTTCGCGAATGCCTTATCGCAATTGGAAGACCACGCCGAAATGCCCTCGGTGTCAGAAAGTAGCCGTGTTAAAGGGGCCATGACAGATGCAAAATTACGGACAAATCGGCGAAAGTATGAACATAAGCCGATAAAGCTCCGGAGTTCCTTAAGTGTCGATGGCTTCGGAAACTGGGCGACAGCACGGAGTTTTCCAGGATCAGGTAGAACGCCGTCCTTGCTGACAACATGCCCTAAGATGGTGAGCTTCCGGGCGGCAAAATGGCACTTTTTCAAATTTAGTTGGAGCCCAGCATGTGTAAGGCAATGCAGGACACTTGCGAGGCGCAGAAGATGGGTATCGAAGTCTTTTGAAAAAACGACGACGTCGTCCAAATAGCAAAGACACGTCTGCCATTTAAGGCCTCGAAGTATGTTGTCCATCAGACGCTCGAAGGTGGCTGGGGCGTTACAAAGGCCGAACGGCATCACGTTAAACTCGTACAAGCCGTCCGGAGTTACAAACGCAGTCTTGGCGCGGTCAGCTTCATCCATGGGTACCTGCCAGTATCCCGATCGAAGATCCAGCGAAGAAAAGAATTCTGCACCTTGCAAACAGTCGAGAGCGTCGTCAATTCTGGGGAGCGGATAAACATCTTTGCGCGTGATCTTGTTAAGGCGCCTGTAATCCACACAGAATCGGATGCCCCCGTCCTTCTTTTTGACCAGTACCACCGGGGAGGCCCACGGACTGTTAGACGGCTGTATAACGCCACGATTGAGCATATCAGACACTTGATCGTCTATAACTTGGCGTTCGGCGTGGGAGACCCGGTATGGACGCTGACGCAATGGTGCGTGGGTGCCAGTGTCAATACGATGGACAATTGCAGATGTTCGGCCCAGACTGGTTTGTTTGAAGTCGAACGATGAGCGGAAGTGGTCGAGAAGTGTCAAGAGTTGAGTTCGTTGGTCAACAGGAAGGTCAGGATCAATCGATGGAAGGAAGACGTCGAGGGAAGAGGTGGCGGATGTGAGAGCGGAAGTAACACTGGCGATCTCAAGGCTTTTTGCTTGATAGGGCAGTTGACTGGTGCAAACACAATCGATGTCCTCAAGGCGGCCGATGCATTCGCCACGGAATAGGGTGACTGGTACAGAAAGGAGATTCGTGGCATAAATGTTTGCGCAAGTGGCTTCGACCGTCAGAAGAGCAAAAGGCAGAAGAACGTTTTTTCGAGAAGTGAAGTCTTCTGACGGCGTGAACATGGCGTGCGAAAAAGCGGCATGGTCGCACGAGATCGGCACAATAACAGAAGACATAGGTGGAATATCAGTCTCCGCGGCGACGACAACACGAGAAATAGAAGGCTTATTATAATCGTCGTCGGAGAGCGATGACAATTCTAGTTCGGCCCGGGCACAATCAACAACGGCATGATGTGTGGAAAGGAAGTCCCAGCCTAATATGACGTCGTGTGAGCAGTGCGGAAACACGATAAATTCAACCACGTACAGAACGCCCTGGATGATTAACCGAGCCGTGCACGTCATAGAAGGGTTCACGTGATGCGCTGTTGCCGTACGAAGGGAGAGACCAGAAAGCGGAATCGTAACTTTTCTTAACTTGCGACACAATGCTTCACTCAATACAGACACGGCAGCTCCGGTATCTATTAATGCTTGAACGGGGATACCTTCAATCAAGACAGTTATTTCATTATTCGGTAGAGAACGAGGCCTTGTGGAGTTCGACGGTGGCGCAGTTCTTGCCTCCGGAACTGCGATGGTCAGTTTTCCGTTTGGGCAGGTGGTGCACGCCGAAGCATTGGTGAAGGCGAACGTCGGCGCGGGGAAGGCGATCGGCGTGGGTTGAAGGCGCGGCGGCTCGGCGGAGAAGTGTCCGAAGCTGCATGGAACGGCAGCGTCTGTGGTGGTTCTGTGGGGGCGTAGCCGTAGGTGCCATCAATAATGCCTGAGTGAGGGACGCGCCGGCGACAGAACCGCTCAACATGGCCAGGCTGACGACAGTAATAACAGATAGGTCTGTTATCCGATGTACGCCAAGGGTTGTTGGGAAGCGTTGAAGGACGGCGGTAAATGGGAACATGCGAGCCTGCCGGTACGTGTGTTGCGTAGAAGGCGTTCGCTTGGTGGGCAGGGTCGACGACGTTTGACGGCGCATGTACCTGCCTTCGCGCGACGTCAGCGTAAGTCAGGGGAGCGGACACAGGTGGTGGCTGGTACGTGGGGGGAAGTGCCTCGCAGACTTGCTCTTCGATGGTTTGGCGCAGTGACGAGGTCAGCCCATGCGTATTGCTGGGAAGCAAGGGGGCAAGGGACAACTGGCGTGCCACTTCCTCTCGGATAAATTGCTGGATTTGCGGGGTCAATACAGTCTGTTCTGGAGATATTGCACCAACGGTCAATGCTGGCGTGCTGGTCATGTCGAAAGTAGGCCGTCGCGTTGAAATGCGCTGTTTTCGCAACTCATCGAAACTTTGGCAGTGTTGGATGACTTCCGAAACTGTTTGCGGGTCTTTAGCCACCAGCATGTGGAAGGCATCGTCCTCGATGCCCTTCATAATGTGTTTTACCTTGGCGGTTTCCGACATGTCAGGATCAAAGCGACGGCAGAGGCCTACGACGTCCTCAATGTAGGACGTGAAACCCTCTCCCGACAGTTGGGCGCGATCCCGCAAGCGCTGTTCTGCACGGAGCTTGCGCACTGTCGGTCGGCCAAACACGTCCGCGAAGGTGGTCTTGAAAGTGGCCCAGTCGGTAAGCTCGGCTTCGTGGTTGTTGAGCCAGAGCTCTGCTACTCCTCTGAGGTAAAAGTGGACGCGGCCCAGTTTGTCGTTTTCGTCCCACCTGTTGTTGACGCTTACTCGTTCGAACGAAGAGAGCCAGTCCTCGACGTCCTGCTCATCGGTGCCGTTGAAGATGTCTGGATCTCGCTCTCTCGGGACGCCGGGACAGTGGACAGGTGGAGATGTAGGAGCCGTCTGCTGTGCAGCGTCGATGGACATTGTTGATGGCGAAGGTAGAGTTCGGTTGCGGAGTTCCAGGATGGAAAAAGGTACCCAGCACTCTCCACCACTTGATAGTACACCTTTAGTGGTGAGCAGAAGAGACGTTTACTTTGTGGAAAACGTAGCGGTAGAACCGACCAGCTGTCAAGCGGAGCGAGCGCGAGCAGCAACAACACTCTTCCTTCTCTTCTTCAGCTGGCGTTCCGGCCTGTGCCAAATATCAATGCTACAATATATATATATATATATATATATATATATATATATATATATATATATATATATATAATTGTTAAATGTTATATATATATATATATATATATATATATATAATTGTTAAGTCACTTGAGGATCATTCACAGAAGGCTAGGATGGTGAGCCCCATGGAGTCCTGCTGCTGCCGGTTTGGCTGATGTCAATTCATGTTATTCCAATTTGGCTGCCCCTTTGCATTCATCTTGTTCCAGTCCAGACTTTGCTCACACAGCTGCCGGGGCCCGGGCTCAGAGTTCATAAGCCCACCACTTTGGTCTTGGCAAGTACATGCTACGTGACGGCCACGTTGTTCTTCTGCTTTTCACGGTTATTTTTGTGTCGCTTTGGACATTGCCTCATATGCCTCATACGATGTCTGATCATTCCGCAGATGTGGCAGCATCCATCTTTCAGGGGCACCCCTCCAGGAAAGTTTGGGCATCGAATGAGTACACAAGAAATGTGGCATACGGAGCAGGCGGCCTTTGAACGAGCTTCTCAAAATGTGAGATTCCTTAAGTCAGTGTCTTCATGATTGGTCTTCGTCATGCATTTGCTGAGGTCCCTTTCAAGCTTGAAAGAATCTTCAACTGCAATGAACCAACTTCCATCGCTTCTCAAACCTTATCAGAAGGGCCTTCTGTCAGATGCTCACGACATGCTCTTGCAGGTTGAACTCTTCCGCATAAAACTTGAGGAGGCCGAGCCACAGCTCTCCGACAATCGGAATCTCGAGACCACATTCACTGAACACTGCCTGCAAATTATAAATGTCCACATAAAACCATGTGTTGCAGTCATTTACCCTGCTTTCGTTCCCCTTCTTGAGGCAAACTATCAATGTCAACATGAAATCATGTGTTGCAGCCATGCACCTTGCTTTCACTGGGTACAACTCCTGGAGAACAACTCCTGTATGTGTGGCAAGGAACCGAGACACTCTACACCTCATCATCTGCAGACGAATGGCCTTTCTAAATGAACGAATTGGACACTGGTGAACATGCTTTCGATGTACGTTGTGTTCAATCATAGGAACTGTGACATCTTATCATTCATCAGGAAAGCCTTTAATACTGCCCAACATGAGACCACCAGCTACAGCTCTTACTTTCTCCTCTATGTTTGACTACTGTGCACGTAACAATATATTTTCCACTTTGCCACTGGCTTGAAAACAGGACCTAACCATTATCACTTTAAATGGCCAGCAGTATGAATTATCCAGAGACAAATGATGTAATTACTTTAACCCACCAGTTCAAAACATAGCTCAGTAAAAAAAAAAAAAACAGTAAAGCTAGCTTGATATTTTGCACCCCTTTCAATGGCATGGTCAGTTTTCTAAACCTGACCATAATGGCAACATTCTAGTAGAGACTGAATGCAAAAATACTCTCGTATAGAGTTCCGGTCATGCAAAACTAAACCCCACGTGGCCAAAATTATTTACACTGCTCCACAACATCTAGCACAGCTCCTCAAAATAGCTTAATGACTCTCGATTTTGTCAATTGTTTCAACACTACAGTTTTATAACAACGACAGAAAATGCTCCCTATATATAATGCAACATAATATTTCTATTTGTAGAAATACAATCATGTTACAATGGCTGCTCGAGCAGCCATTGTAAAGATTGCACAAACTTCACATCCTGTGGTGTTGAAGCAAAGCATTTAGCAAGGAACACACAAAGAGTGTACAGGCAGAGAAAGATTATCATTAGCATTAGGTTAGTATCTAATTCAAGTTAATACAAGACCAAAGACTTTTTCATGGCTGTGAAATTTGTTGAATATAAATTAAACAGCGAGGTTCAATGCCTCAATCCACACAAGGTGCTATATAAGACATCACTGAATAGCTTCAGATTAATGTCAGCCCACCTGACCTTCTAGACTGTGTGAAGGTCACAGGAATTTTTGCACTCGAACCCGTCAGTATGTAGCAGTTGTAGCCAGGGGCATAACCAGGAATGTGAAGCTAAGTAATGCAATGCAACAGGCACTGAGACCCTGCTTTTGATAGCGTTTGCATGAAATATTTAACAGTGCACATTAAATCATTTGCAAGATTGTTGTTTGATTGAGTGACACGGGTTCCTCAAAGAAATATGCACACACTTGTCTCACAAGCCAGTATTTCTGTTTATACTAAGGTGTAAGTTCAGAATGTACTAATGGTATATGTGGTTACAGTCTTGTACGTGAAAGCTAGTTTTTTATGGCACATTCTTAAGACATTAAGTAATGAAAGTGCTTTTGTCATTGTAGAGTGACACTCAGGAAACAAACAATTGAGCTTATAAACCGCTCAATTTAAAGAGCCTTAATAATCACCCCAAAAAGTTAGTTCAGTCCAATGATTAGAGCATTACTGACAAGCGCTTCTAAATTTTTCTTCAAGTTATTTGAGTCAAATAGAAAGTGCGACAGTAAATAAAGATGTTTCAAACATTACAAAAGAATATCCTGCATACATTGTGCGTACAGCGGCCCTAAAAAACATTCAAACAGATAAAAGCCAGGTGAATACACACACATCACATACACACAATAAACTTTTGCTATTATGACACAGTCTACAAGCAAAGTGATCCACAATAGCACAGTCTATCCATTAAATGAAAAGCATAAAACACATTTATAAATAAAACTAGAGATAATGTATCATCTGAGTTTAAAGATAAACCCTTGAACAGTTTGAGCAAACCGCAGTCTGTTGCTATAACACGGTGAAAAAGTGTTCACTAAGGTTTACATTGCTATTCACACATGTCGAATATACATGTTAAAAAAAAATCAAGCCCTCTACACCACTGCACAAAGCAACATGCATGCCGAAGCCACGTGAACAACAGCAATGAGTCTTCTTTAGGAGCAAATAAAGATTATATCACTCATTAAAAAGGAAATAAAACCAAGCAATAAGGAGCACTTGCCAGTTAAGTGGCGTAACTGCACTTCTCAAATGAGAAAGCACTGCTTACCACAGGTCAAAAACAATGCAAACATTTTGAGCTTGCTATGAAACATGTTGTTCAACAAGAAGTAACAATTTTAGGCACTTCCATTCACGAATCTGAAATATTTTCTTTTCCTTGGCTGTATGCCCTCCGTGTCATTGATAAACACATATTTATGACTGGTGCTTAATAAAACAAAAGGAATGATTTCTCACAGGAGTGTTTATGATATACAGCCTCTTGCATACAGCATCGTATGTAATACAGCATTGTATGCAATACAGCATCGTATGCAATACAGCATCGTTTACATGGCTGTGCAAAACCCCATATTACACCTTCCTATTGCTGGGTAAAGTGCTAACTGTGCTTGGTACTAGGATAAATTACAAAAAGTTTGGGTGAAAGACAACAAGTGTGCAGTTGCATCATTAGACTACAAATCACAGAACAAAGAGCACTGCCAAGTGCAATGACCAAATGTGCTTTACACTCCCAACAGCATGGACATGTTCAGCCTCACATTACAAAGTACACAGGCTTGTGGCAAGCTTCAAGCAAAGGGAGCAAGGCTATATGCCATATGGCAAATAAGGCCAGTTCATATATCCTGCACCAAAGTCTGTGGCTTCAATCCTCAGCAGCACTTCTTGTTCGCATTCTTTTTGAGGTTAAGCTTCAGTTCAGGTTGCCGTACTCCTTGGGCTATTGGCACCTTCATGGCTTTTATTTTTCAGGAAAAGAAAAAGAAAAAGGTGACAAGTTTAGTAAGTAACAGACACCCGAAAAAGAAGTCTTACTGTTGGCAACAACTAATAGATGTACAGTTATGGAAAAACAGAAATACAAACTAGTTAAGGCTATTTAAACTACGTTTAGTTTTACCTTTTGCTGATACACTCCTGATTGGGGGGGGGGGGGGGGTCAGCCTGATATCGCTTGACACATTTAGTGTGGGGCTCAAATAATCTTCTTGCGACCACCTAATTACCAATGAGAGTCTGTGCTCTTAAAGGCCAACTCCAGCAATTTTTTCGAGGTCGATAAATTGTAATAAAATTTCCTGGGTATGTTCCTTTGCACATTTCCATCATTCATGCCAAATTACAGGCATAAGAGACGTGCTGATTGTTTGGAAATAAATTTTAAAGATTGCCTCAAAACGCTCACCTGCTTGCCAGAATTATTGGCAACACTGCCTGTGTGACCTCATGTTTGGCATGTCAACGAAAGTGACGCAGCCGATGGTATCACTACAGCGTTTATTATGCTGGCCACAAGGTGACGGCAGCGCTGTTTGCCGTGGAAAATCCTCTTCCTCCCTCTGTAGTGTTTGGCCGGCACTTCGCTGGTCTGGCTTTCACAGTTTTCATATTTCGCACCAGCGGGACCAGTATACGACTTCCGGTTCTTACCAAATATCATATTTACTTCTGTAATGAACGCACTTTTTTTTTTCTCGAAAAATTGGAGCAAATTTGGGGGGTGCGTTTATCGTGCGGAGTAAGTTTAATGAAAACTCTTTCGAGAGGAGCAAAAAATGTGGTGATGGAAAAAAAAGTTGGGTCACTGAGCCTTTCGCGATCGACACAAGCATACATTGTTTGGAAACAGCATCTTTGTTGCACTTTACTTATCGTTGGTGGTTGATGGCGCTATCTTCTGCAAGCTGTCCTTGGGCCGCCCGCACATGCCATAAAAGCGTTTTGCGGCTATCTTTTCTCGTAATCATTTAACCACAACAGTGGTATCTGCTGTGATCTCCAGGGGCGCCCAAAAGCGTGCGGTACAACACACTTTGCCAACTTCACGGCAACCTCATACGACAACCGTGATGACGCCATTAACATTGTAGCAAGTAACCAACATTGCAAAGCTAGCCCCAAAGCATCAAAACAAACCATCGATAGCAAGATTGATTGATTGATTTGTGGGGTTTAACGTCCCAAAACCACCATTTGATTATGAGAGACGCCGTAGTGGAGGGCTCCGGAAATTTTGACCACCTGGGGTTCTTTAACGTGCACCCAAATCTGAGTACACGGGCCTACAACATTTCCGCCTCCATCGGAAATGCAGCCGCCGCAGCCGGGAATCGAGCCCGCGACCTGCGGGTCAGCAACCGAGTACCTTAGCCACCAGACCACCGCGGCGGGGCATCGATAGCAAGATTAATGACAAAATACGGCTGCCACCTCGCTTCAACTTGAGAAGTTCCTGTACGCGCGGATAACAAGCAAAGTGTGACGTCCCCACAAACACGGACTGAACCCCGGTCCTTTCAAGATGTTTATGCTCGTTTCTTAAACCCACGCATTAAAAAAAAGGAAAAGAAAACCTTCGGTGTAACGAATGGGCATTCCGGAGTGGAGTACCTGGAAGGATTATTTCTACTGTTCTCACAAACACGAGGACCGGGCGGCGCCTTGTTGTCTAAAGACACGGTGTAGGGTGTACGGTGGCAATAATCCGCGTGCACCCTTCAGATTTGTGGCATGGGAGGGCAGCAGAGCACCTTTTGTTGGTTCGGGGAATGCGACCCCGCTGCAGCGCCTGTGCCGGGTCCGGCCTGACTTTCCGTCAGCCTCCGTGGCTCCAGGGCTCATTACTGCGTTCTGCGCGGATGGCCACCCGCGGCGTTGAATGACGAAGAAGCGGCGGCTGCGGAGAATTTCGCGGGAGACACCGAGCTGCATGAAAACGTCGAGACTCGTTCTGGACATCGGCTCATCGAGTACCAGGAACCGGGGCAATTGGTTTGGCTGAAAACATTTTGGCACAACACTGCAAACTCCGAACGTTGGCCATCACAGACGACGCACTTTGTCAGGAGCATCGGGACCATTGTTCGCCCGTAATTAAAGTGTCTTGGGACAGCTCGCCCATCTCTCTCTCTGAGGCTTGAGTTTGTACATTGTTATTTGCTGGGCTTTGTTTGGGAGAGGGTTTTCTACTGGTGTGGGCCGCGGGGGCGGCCGTTGAAAATGATACACTCCGACTGACAGAGAAATGTGTCGTGTCAACAGTGGCAATTGGCTAGGTGCAACGGAGGGGCGGAGTCGGGTCCTACAAAAAGGGACTACCAGACGATACGAGGGGGGTCAGAGATACGATGAGCTCGAGATGGTAGAGAGACGGAATGGAAAAGGAAGATAACGGTGCGAAGAGATAGCGATGAGATGATGACTGGGGCAAGGACGGTACGATGAGGAATGAAAGCTAGGGATAGGAGGCGAGTCGATGGAGCATTACGAAAGAGGACTAAGATAGAAATCACTGAGAGGCACGACAAAGACGACGATGACGAAGACGATGAAGACGCCGACGAATTGGACAATGACCCCAGGAAGAAGCCCTGAGCCCCGACTCGAACAGCCAGCTCCAAGGCCCCCGTCAACATGGACCTTTCGTGAGACGGACTTTATGCACCTTATTTAGATTAGCTTTAGGGGAAGGGAGGTGGCGCGTTGAGACATTGCGTGGTTTTGTTCATTGATAACTTCATCATTTGTGTCGTCGTGTGTTTTCTTTATATATGCATACCCTTGTATTGTTGCAGTTACTTTCTTTATGTGCCTGCCCTGTGTCGAACGTCGCGAGTGCCTAAATCATGTGTTATAATTTTGTGTGGTTGTTGATGTACGCGGGTGTACGATGTTTGCAGTTAGTAATAAATTAAATAAATCAGTAAACAGGAACAGGTCGTAGCGTCTCTTACTTCCCGGCCCCAGCATGAATCCCTGTATGTGGGAAGTGTTTGAGACACACAGCCAAGAGGGAACCGGATAGACAAGGGGTTGAGTGGTCTTCCCTCTCTTTGGTAATCGGTGGCGTAGCGGGGGACGTCTTAAAAGCAAAAGTGAGAATCGAGGGTGCTATCATGTTGCAGCAATCATCATGATCTTTTCTAGACGACAAGCGATCTTTTCTGGTTTTACAGCAACCTGAAATACGATAGGGACGAATGACCCTTCACAACAGCAAATCCTGTCATCGTCGCTAGAAAATTGCGTGCACGTGGTTGGGCTTTAAAGTTTTGTAATCGCAAGAAGCGACCATCAGTTGACGTGAGCAGTTTCGTGACCTTCGCACGCTGTGTGCTTATCAGCTGCGATGTCTCTACACTCGCACCATTTGTGAACTCCGCTGTGGCGCACAGAGAAAGAAAAAAAAAAACGACGGCGGGGGATGTGCTACACACAGATAGAAAGAAAAGCAATGCGGCAACGGGCAGGGGGGGGGGGGGGGGGGAGTCGGCAAAATAATAAAAAACAAGAAATCCAACGGGTGAGAAGGAGCCAGGTGTCGGTTGGCGGGACTGTAGCGGATGAATGTAGGGAATCGTTTAATACGCAGGAGAAAAAAATTCAAATTTTTATGACTGAAGTTGGGGGTGTGTTTATTATATGATATGATGATTGATTGATTTATGGGGTCTAACGTCCCAAAACCACCATATGATTACGAGAGATGCCGTAATGGAGTGCTCCAGAAATTTAGACCACCTGGGGTTCTTTAACCTGCACCTAAATCTGAGCACAAGGGCCTACAACATTTCCACCTCCATCTGAAATGCAGCTGCCGCAGCTGGGATTCGATCCCGCGACCTGCGGGTCAGTAGCCGAGTACCTTAGCCACTAGACCACCGCAGCGGAGCTGCGTTTATTATGCCAGTGCGTTCATTACGCTAGTAAATACGGTAGTACATCATGTGTAGACAGTGCACTCGCTTAGGTTTCGCTATTGGGCCTTCTTGCTTATTAAAAATTATTTTCAAGTTTCCTCAGCATTTCTGCTATTGGGCCCGTGACAAGAGTGTCTCAGGAACATAGAAACACAATAACCTTTACATGGTGAAAAAATTGCCAGATTGGCCTTCAAGTTATCCCTTGCAGAAGCTGTTCCACTTTGACATTTTTTGTGTGCGTTTCATTAACCCACAATTGTACAACTGGGTAATCTACTTTAATTAAAGGTCAAAACAAGATTTTACCGATACGGAGACGCTTTCTCTGTCATTATTCCAGCACAACATCTTTAAATGGCTCATAAACTGTAATCTGTTAGCTAATTAACAAAGGATCATTATTTTTAATTTTGAGTTGTGCTAATTTTAGTGCAGCGCTGCCACTACAATACAGTGTAAGAGAAGGACAACACAGGCGGCAAGATCAACCTACACGATTTCGGAAACACTTTTCACTGTGAAGATAATTGTTGAAATAAATTTCCTTTTGTCAGTCCAATACTTAGACAAGAAACACTGCCCACGTTATCGTCAATGCTGTCACAATGTACAGCGGCTCACAGTGACAACAAACTGACAATTCCCATTCATCCTCACGTTTGTGCCACAAGCAATGTTAGGATGCGAACACATGAGCTAAGTAGGGCAAGATGATTAAAAAAAGTTGGTCTAACTATTGATACAGACAGTCAATCAGTTGTTATAATGAAACCATAATTTAAAAAAAAGGCAAGAAGCCCTAGTTGAGCAGTCCCTGCCCCCCTCCCCATATCACTCTTTATGCAACCAGTTTTAACATGGACGCAAAAAAAGGTGATAGTTTGTTACAGCAGGACTTAATTTAAATTGAACTGTGGTCATAATGCTGCCAGGAGGCGATATTCACTGCCAACGCATGCACACAAACCGTTAGCCCCAGCAAGTGTGTACAAGTGGAGGGATTTCATTACAGTCACGTGAATTTCCCCACGGTTTCTTCATTTTTCTCTACTTATCTTGCTTTACAGTGCCTTTCCAGGGCATATGTCGCAGCAGATTAACTGAAGCTACATAGGTATGGCCCACAACACCCCAAGCAGTGCACATTAGACAAGGCCTTCATTTGTGCCGCCTTTACTCTTGTTCCAAGTGTGGCACCCTCAAAAGAAAGGCTGTGTGGCCCTCTCTGCAAGTATGACTTTATTTCATACATCCATTTCATACTGCATAAACACGATCCCTAAAACGTGATCTCTGCACTATGCGTGTTTGTTTACAATACTCGCACCTGCTGAGGAGTTCAATACTAGCAAAAAGTTCTGTTCATTTTTTATTTTTATTTTTAGATAGCTATCTGCTTCAGTTACGGTACAAAGCCTTAATATCTCAAGAACAGCAAAAATATTTAATTTAGTAAGCGAACTGCGGACCTGACTGCTTTCTGCACCAGAACCATAGTGTGTATGCATGCCGTAGTGATAGAGGTTTATGGAGCCACAAGACTGACATACTAAGTACCAATGATATAATGAATTTTTTTTTGTGTGTACGAAGTCATGCTACCTTGTTTCGCTCTCAAGGAATGACGCCCCTTGACACATGGCTTCTTTACAACTTGGAATATGTAATGAGCTGGAGCAGTCATATTCACCCACTCCCCCTTTACTCACCATGGTAATCATATCACCTCACCGTCATCAGCCAAATCTTGTGAGAACAAAGGCATGAAAGATTCCATTGAATATATCATATGATTAATATGACAGCAAGGATTTCTGCCATACAAATAAGCTCCTTACAAATGCATGCATGATATAGGACAGTAGCACATGGCTGTGCATAGCACTAGAGACTCAATGAATCTTGTATTTAGATGCAGGAACGTCAATATGCGGCTTTTCAAGAGCCGCCACCAATCATCTTAACTTGGTTACAAATGTAGTAAATCAGCTTCCCCAATGCAAAAAAATACCAGATGATTTGGAGTTGAAGCTTCTCCTTGATATGTCTGCATACTCACAATATGAAGTGTATCATAACAAATATCCAATGTATCGCACAGTTCAGCCCACTTACAACTCCCTCATGGGATAAAAAGCATTTATTAAAAACCAATTTCTTATAAAGTGAGCTGTCCTCAAACAACTTATGAGATAGCCAACAAGTTTACTGGCACCCTTAAACCTAACAATACAACACATCCCATTTATTTGGGGAATTACAGGCTATGATTACAGTGTTGCATACACCACTGCACATCAATGGCAGTCAACTTATCAAGGAAAATGCAACTTCCACACAGATTTCAGTATTCAACACTGATGTTTACCTGCTTTAGGAGCTAAGGCCCATGCTGTGGTCATTAGTTTATCTGTTTTATATATTTATCTACATGTTCAATGTTTGGACATTCTTATGTAATAAAAGGCTGGGAAGGCAGGGATAAGAAAGCGCACAACTCGTGTGCTTACTGACAACTGAAAGCTTTATTGCTTCTAAAGAAAATATATACCTAAACTTGATTTTATCCTATTTCCCGAGCATGCGTACCATGGACTGAGCAAATACAGATGTATAAGCATACCTTCCCTCTCCTCAACTAGAGTTGCTTCTTAGGCAAACGGGACCAAATATGGCAGATATGACGATATGTACAGATAATAGGAGAAAATCTGGTTTATGTATTTGCAACTTTCACGACCTATAGGTGGCACAACTGTACATCCAACATGGCGGTTGGCGAGATGATCACCCCAAGAGAGACAGTATTAAAAAGTACACTTTTGGCAAAGAGTGCAATTCTTCGTGCTTCGGTGGCTCTTTATGTTTTTTGAGAAAGTAGGGGAGCGCTAACATACCATATTATGTAAATAAATGCCGGGTAGCACATTGGGTAGATAAATATGCACAAAATTGTAAATAAGGAACACACGTACACTCTTCACATTGCTGGCTGTGCTTAATCGCGTGCAATGCCTGGTGTCATGCTGGAAGTTTCATAATGGGAGCCTCAGTACAAATTTCGCAGTAATGTCAGAAACGTTTCTGGAGACACACTTTATCTTACAGTTTTGCTTGCATTGTATTCTGCACAAAGCTTGTTCAGCTCACCTAAAAGCACGAGTAGAATAAGCAGACGAAAAAAATTGTTTTTCAATACCGAAGTGCAAGCACTAACTGAGGCATGTCATATTACCCGTAATATAATTTCAGGGTGCTTTCTTGATTAAAAGAACAACAGAATATCAAGAGGATTCATCCGACAAGCATAGAACTAAAACAGTGACGATTGAAATTTTCACGTTTAAGAGGTGACATTCCCGTTACTATTCTATGTTTCGGTGTTTGAAAAGTACAAAAAATAGGATGGTGCAGGGAACAAACGACAAAGAAAAGCGGCATCAGCATGCAGGACTGAACACAAATCACTGTAGATGTGAAGAGTCATGGAGGCACTTCACAGAAGCCTCAGATGTGCAATGATGCGATGAACGTTTTGAAATGAGTCCTTTCCTTCTATTCTAGAGGTGAAACACAATCCTAATTTAGTTCTGGTACTGCTTACACAGCGACCGCATAGAGCAGATGGAACTAAGCAAGAAAACTGGAAGCTGCTGTACTCGTACACAAAATAGGTGCTGCATACATTCACGGTCCTTTGTTGTTTGCCTGCTAAATTTAACCCTGTTAACCACTCACGGCTTTTTGGGGCGCTAATTTGAACAGGAAGCTTACTTTTCCTCACGATCTATATAGGCTGCGAGCATCGGGGCTCGTAGTGTAATCATTTGGCTTTTTCTGTTTTTCTACTTTCCCTTTAAGTTGAGAAACTCAAAAGGATTACGGTAATATCCAGGCCATTCACAACATTGCAAAACGACCACAAATGTGCAAAAACAAGCAGCAACATCTGCTGTTTGAAGCAGGTCCAAAACTTCAATCATCTCAACAGAGCTTCTGGCGGCCACCGTTCAGTGGCGCCACGGTACCTGGAAGTTGCGAATACAATTTCTTTAGAAGCAATGAAGCTTTCAGTATCGAGAAAGCACTCCTGTTGTGCTCTTTCTTAATGCTGTCATCCTAGAACTTTTATGAGGTCTATTGGAAAAGTATCCAACCTTCTTTTTTTTTTTACGAGCACCTGATAAATTTCGAACAAGTGCGCTTGCATCAGCTGACTTTAAACCTTCGTGTGCATGCGTGAATTTTTTCCCCCCTGCCAATAGCATCAGTTGCTGAGATGCACCGTTTAAGTAAAGTAGTGTGCAGTGCTCTCACCGGTTTTTCATTGCAAGGAAAATGACGGAGCTACTGGAGCCGCACTACTTCATCAAATTTTGGTAGAAACTGGGCGACAGCCAAGTGGAAACCTTTTGGAAGATCAAGACAGCTTTCGGTGACAACGCTATGAGCCACACACAGATTAAGGAGCGGTATAACTGGTTCAAAGACGGCCGCACATAGGCGGAGAGCGAGCCACGCTCTGGTTGGCCATCAACATGCCGAAATGACCAAGTCATTGCCGAAATGAATGCTGTGGTGATACAGGCCCTTCGTTTGACTATCCGGGATTGTGGAAGAGGTGGGAATAAACACTTTCTCTGCACATTCTAGTCAGACCACATATTTGGCCATGAAGAGTGTTGCGGCAACATTCGTGCCGAAACTGCTCACGGTGGGGCAAAAGCAACTTCGTGTTGCAGTCTCACAGCACATGCTGGATTTCACAAGCAGTGACCTCAACTTCATGAACACCATTATCACTGGTGACGAGTCTTGAGTGTACAGGTACAACCCAGAAACCAAATCCCAGTCGTCACAGTGGAAGCATTCCACATCGCCAAGACCAAAGGAGGCCCGTCAAGTGCGCAGCAACGTCTAAGTGATGCTGAGTGCTTTCTTTGACTCCTGCAGCATGGTACACCATGAGTACGCACCACAGGGTCAATCAATCACTAAAGAGTACTACAGAGATGTCTTCCATCACCTACATGATGCTGCACGGCGCAAGAGACCCAAGTTGGGGTCAACAAGAAACTGGCGCATTCATCACGACAATGCTCCCAAAAAAAAAAAAAAATAGAATTCCCCACACTTAATTCAGACTTTTTTAACAAAAAGACTTATGTCGTTCAACAGGCTCCTTACTCTCCTGATATGGCCCCCTGCAACTTCTGGCTGTTTCCCAAACTCAATAGGACACTGAAAAAAGAGCAATTTTAGACAAGGGAGGACATTCTGACAGCAACAATAGCTGAGGTAATATTCATTTCAAAAGAGGCAATCTCAGAATGCTTCCAACAATGGCAGCACTGCTGAGAGAAGTGCGTGGAGTCCCAAAGTGACTACGTTCAGGAGGATTAGGTTTCCAACGCTCCAATTATGCCAGTTTTTTTTTTCTTCCACCAAAGGTCGAATACCTTTCTAACAGATGTCGTATTGCGTAAGTATGAACCAGTGCAAACTAGCTCACCTTTCCGCCGAGATTCAGCTTGGCCACACTTTGATATTTATGCCTCAGGCTAAAGGAGTACTCACACAAATTTTTTCGGTTATCGTTTTTTTGCGTCAAATGGTAGGCCCCAAGAGCCTAGAAAATGTACCGGTTAGTGCGAGTGCACCCTGAAAAATTATTACAAGCTGTTTTTAAAAGCTAGTTTCGGTTTCTACTGTACCCTGACGTCACGACGTTGTGTGAACAGTGCCCCCAAGCGTTGGTATGTGCATGCGCAAGTTATTGTGACGTATCACCGGGCACCCGCGGCTCAGTTGTCGTCTGCTGTACGCCGCACGTGCAGCATCTTGTGCACCGTCAACGATAGACGAACTTTGGTCAAGCGACTCTTGACGACAGTAACGACCATGGTAGAGAAGAAGATGCTGAGTTTGCCAACCCTGCCAACCATTTCACTTTTAACCCGCTTGCGAGCTCGTCAGAAGAAGAGGCACCAGACAACGATAACGCCATACAAGACGCCATGTGAATCGAGAACGTTGAATGGTAAGAATTTTGTGTCTATTGCTCGATTTCGTGCAGGCATCTTCCGGTTGTCCTAAAAGTCAATAGCGTTTGCAGTGTAGTGAACAGAGCAAACTCTGTTTGGTCAACGTCCAGTCTCCACCTGGGCCGTGGCGCACAATGTCTACCCATGCTTGTCTCAGCGCCGGGACGGGAATCAGTGGAACTTGCACCTATCCCCCGTTTCACTAGCGCAAGACTTCACAGGTGACATATATATGGGTGCCATGGTGACAGATTCAGATCAAATCACTCCCTTGCCCTCTGAGCAGTCTATATCCTGTACTCACGAGAACGCACAATACTCTACACTCAGCTCGCTTGCCTCACAGGTTCACTGGATGATAGCGACCACACGCCGCGAGCAAACGACCGAGAAGGCGATGCGCAGCCAGGCTGCCATTTGTTGTTTTTTGGTGCCTGATGTCATCCCAACTTGCCAGACTGCTGCGTGAAGTTACCGAAATTAGTACTGTAGCCTTACGTCAAGCTTGTGTTGATATCAATAGGATCGCCAAGAAAAATTTCACTTTAACATCAAAATAAAATATCTGCATTTTCTGAGCTTCACACTTCCTCAGAGTGATCTCTGTATACAGGAGATTTTCATGGCAGAAGAAACTCGCCTTCAAAAAAAGGTGTCTGTACTCCTTTAATGGTAACAAAGCCTCCCTTTGAAATCCTGTAGTCATCACTCACACACTTTACAAATACCTTAAAGCCCTCATGTAAAGCACCCATGGAAGAGCCTAGTTTCACACAAGCACACACCATTACCACTTTTAAAACTTCCAAATTTTGAAAATTATATGTTAGGCCCCCTCCCCAAACAGCCAGCATCAGTCGAAATATTCACCCAACTGAGGACAGTAAGAGACCTCCAGGGGTATTGACTAGAATGTTCGATAACTTGTGCAAAAGGAAATACTAATGGGGATCGAGATAATGCACAGAGACAATGAACAGTCCCTAAAAGAAAACCCAGCCGAAAATGAATTCTCTCGATTAAACAAGCCTGCAGTAACTGCTTCCATGCTTGTGGTGTAATTTGGTAACTGCACAATGCACTACTAACCTGTCACCAGGAAAATTGAAGTCATCAAGTGGCACCACACACTGAGAAAAAATGTGTCCTTCACCTTTCAGAATTTCAATACAGAAAGAAAAAGAATTGTTGAATCCTTTAAGGGGTCATGACACCCAATTTTCAACCATAATCTGTTTTGTGTGCGTTGATTCTAGTACGCCCCCAGACAAGCTGGAAAATTTGAGAAAATTTGGTCGAGCCGTTAATTTTTAATCGATTATTTTTATAAACAAGCGAGCGGCCTGAGAGTCGGGCAACACTGGCGCAATCGCTAGACGTGATGTCACGAACTGCTTGCTGGGTGAGTTGCTGCATGGTCCGCACTCTGGACGACGATCGTGTTCCATGTTCAGCTGCCCTTGCAATCGAACTTTTTCTGCGTTGTTCAACTTGCCACTGGAAGTAAATGAGTTCCAGGTGTTGGAACTAAATGCGTCCCAGGGGTTGGAACAATGCTGCCGTGTCACCCATGTAGCGCTGGTACTTGCAGCAAGCAACTTCATAGGTCCCAAATTGTCCTGTGAATGTGCAATGCATATGCCGTTTGCCACTACGGATAAATATTTGTTGAAACTCCTCACAGGCAGTGCCTTGGTTGAGAGTCACACTTGCTATTTTTTTTTACTGGAACCAACAGTTCAAGCAAAGATTCAGCAAAAATGTATATTGTCAGTAACTCTTGTGCCGCACTGACATGCCATTTGCTTTGGCTTATATTTACATATGCCGCACGCAACAACCGATGGAAAAAGAACGGTCCCAACACGCAGCATTGCTACAACCACTTATTTATTATGTTCAGAACCGATAGTTGTGCATGCACGTATGCTAGTGAACAAAAATCTACACGCTTTGCCATTTCCCCGGCGCTAAGTAACACTTGCTCGCCAATGCAGTGTCGACAGACCCCGTATCCCGAGCTCGCTTTCCAACGCGACATGCTTGAAATAAAGCTATTTATCGCGGAAAGCCATCGGCAACGTCTGCCACAACGGCGAGGTTGTTGGCATTTTGGTTCTCACAGCCTTCGACGCTTTTTTCGTTTCTTGAGCTGGTGGCGATGGAGTCAAAGTCAAAATGCGCAACGAACGTGACGTCGTCGCCGCATATGGTGATGGTTCTGGTAACACACCGCAACACTTGCAACCCACTGCAGGCCACGTGGTGAGCAACTCTCTCAACACTGACCGTTGCAGAAGGTGCTGTTTGGTAGCCGACGACGACACTGCTCCTTCGGCTTTTGACGTCACGCACGCCATGAAGAAATTGCAGTCGCCGGCGGCGGGCAGAGTTTACAGCCAATGACTTCTACCGCTTATTTTAGAGTGAAATAATCTCCTTCAGTCCAGTTTTCACCCGTGTACAAGAAAACCCTCAATTGTTGGGTGACCATGTCATGACTCGTTTAGAGCAGTGTTGCATGGGAAGGCAGCGAGCACAGGAACTTTCTTAACCAATTTGCAGGCACTGGAGAGCCCATGCTCTGTTTACGCCGTGCAAGTATCGGCGACGAATGTTTTGACCTTCTATTTTGCCCAACTTGGAAGAGTAATTCGTTGGCTTCAGTGACAATGTATCATTTACAACTTCAAAACACACATGCTTTCTTCTGATTAAATAGCCACTGTAGCCATGTCTTGAAGTTCCCCACAGGTCACCATCTTGGGTTTTTGCTGCTACGAAAAGACAAGCACTCATGTCTAGAATGAATGCAATTATCAGTGAAAGTGGGGTAAGCTCTTCTGTAAAATTTTTTTGGTAGTCACTGCAGTATACGAGCTTACCACAGTTTATGTATATGTGGCATTTTTTTATGGTAAAGCAATTCTAATATTCTTTTCCTAACTCTTTTATTACCACGCCTACTCATATCGATCACCAGTGATCAATGCTTTGGATTGTTGATTTTAGCATGCTAAATTTGTTTCTGGTGCACGCAGAACTTTCAAGTAGTTAGTCAAACCTCTCAACTTTCAAAATCAATTTGAATATGCCTCTTTCGGCAACATAGTGATTTTTTACAGACCTTTGTGCGAACCAATGTGTGTATATTGTTGGAAAAGTGCAATGGGCTGGCGAAATTGACAGTAGTACGTGCCCCTTGTGCTTATGCTGCAGTAACATCAAAGTTATATAATTAAAGGAACCTTTGCAAGCCAAATATCGCATTACAGCGTCAGCTTCGTAATTTGGTAGTGTTTAGCAGTAATATTTGCCAGAAACTAATGCTAGCTTTTCAATAGACAGCTGTTGCTAGGAGTCTGGGAAAATTTATCCTACGAAAAATATTTACTATAGTCCACCGCAGGTTTGAAGTGTCGCGATAGCCTTTTCAGCCAGTCTCCAGCAGCATTGGTATTGCTTGTATGCTTATGTCAGACAAAAGGTCGCATATACAGTGATGCCACCGAGGTCTTCAAATTTTGAGCAGTTTTTGGAGCAGAAAAATTTTCATTTTGAAGCACTTCGGAGCAGCAAAATTTTCTATTTGTAAGCACTTCGGAGCAGCAAAATTTTCCATATTGGAGCAATCTGGAGCAGCTAACTTCAAATCCTCGAGGAGAAGCAAGTTACATTTACATTCAAGGGCATGAAAAATTATTCTGGCGCTCATGTGAGAGCTAGAAATATTTAGATTCATTGCAAATTTCATGGAGCCAATCATCCTAGAAGTACACCCTATTTCAGGTGACGATGCAAGAATAATGGCATCATGCTGTTGAGCATTCTGAAAAAACTTGTTCAGTGATTATTTCTGTAGCAAATAAACAGAATACTGGTTGAATAAAAGTGTACCATGAAGTAACAATATAAATACACCTATGTGGTTATCAGCAGATATGGTAGACAAACGCAGTGACGTACATCGCTAGAGACTCACACAGTCCCCAAGTCCATTTTCCTAAGATGACTTCAAGAATAAAAAAAAGTTTTTTTTGTTTTGTTTTTTTTTCACGACTGACTAGACTACTGGGCGTAATATGACATCATTCAGCTGGCCTCAGAAAGCCAACCACCTCCGGCACTCATCTCTATGCTGAAACTACACAATTTAAAAAAGTTCATTTTCCTTTCGCAACAGTATTTTATGTGGCTATGGCATTCTGTCTATAGAGAGCTTGCATGAACGGCGGCGACGCTATGCACTCTGGGTAGGCAGCCATTTTTTTGTCAGAGGCGGCCGAGTAGTGCAGCAGCGCAGTCATGTTTCCAAGGGTTGCCTTAGCTTGCAAGCGCGATCGAGTGCGAGCGCGGCGGAAATTTAACTCCAGGAAGTGTTGAGCACGATGTCAGTCTCACCGGACGACTACACCACAGCGCTGTGCCAGAAAGACCTCGAGTGGTACGAAAAAGACACGAGAATTCGCTCCGAGTAGACCCATTCACGCTTCGTGCGGGCGACTGTGTAAGTGGAGTTGTGGCCACGCATCGACAGCTCCGATATTCATGAATTGCTCGTTCCGAGAACGAGTTCGAAAACCCGGAAGCAGATGAAGTCCAGAAAGACCCTCGAAGGTCACAACTTTTTGAAGAGTGGGCGGGAGCCGTGAGTGAAGAAAGTCGCCGCTGACACCGTGGTCGTCGTCACTCAAGTAAGACGTGCTAAAAAAATTGAGAATGCTCTTCTCGTGTACGTGCGTCGTACTCCACATAGAATAACAACGCAGTGGGATGCGAGCAGGCTTCGCTGTTCCCGGCCATGCATGTGCAGTGAGCGGCAAGGATCTCGCCATCACTCTTGCCCATGAACAGGACGTCGACGGGGGCCTTGTGAACACACTGAGAATTCAATCGGACCAGAAACAAACATTAGCATTTATGGCAAAATCAAGTAATTTAAGACCTCTTACTTGAGTGACGACGATCATGGTGTCGGCGGTGAATTTCTTCACCCATGGCTCCCACAACCAGCCACTCTTCAAAAAGTTGTGACCCTCGAGGGCCTTTCTGGACTGCATCTGCTCCCGGGTTTTCAAACTCGTCGTCGGAACAAGAAATTCATGAATATCGGAGCTGTCGACGCGTGGCCACAAGTCCACGTCACTTACACAGTCGCCCGCACGAAGTGTGAATGGGTCCACACGGAGAAAATTCTCGTCTTTTCTTCGTACCACTCGAGGTCTTTCTGGCACAGTGCTGTGGTGTAGTGTTCCGGAGAGGCTGACATCGTGCTCGATACTTCTTGGAGTTAAATTTGCATTGCGCTCACACTCGATCACGCTTGCAAGCTACGCCAACGCTCGCAAACACGACTGCGCTATTGCACTCCCCGGCCGCCTCTGACAAAAATATGGCTGCCTACCCAAAGTGCACAGCGTCGCCGCCGTTCAGGCAAGCTCCCTATACTCCAAAACCCCTCTACAGTCTCCTCTAGAAAGCAGTGCATAAAAAAACAAAAAAAACTCACAGAGTACCTTATGCATACGCCTACGACAACTCGAAGGCAACATCCATTTTGTTCTCGATAGGATAGCAATTATACGGACTATCTCGATTGATTTTTGTCGTTGCCACGGGTGTAGCCAGAAATTTAAAAACATTCGGGGGGGGGGGGGGGGTCACATCCAAAAGGTCATTTTGAGCTATATATGCCATGGCGAAGAAAAATTTCAGAGGTGGGGAGGGGCACGTTCCCGATGTGCCCCCCCTCCCCCTGGTTACGCACTACTGGCCGTCGTGTTTTTTGTAATGTCCCAATCAATAACAACCCTCGGCACATCGTGTTTTACACACGGGGGTGATAAAAACGGCTAAAGCAGAGATAAGTAATTCCTCCAGTTCACTCCGATTCAACTTGCCCAGCAAATGGGTGAAGACATAAATGATTATTCAGAAGATTCCTGAAAGATTTGTTTGCTGATAGCAAACCATGCATTATAAGCAAGAACCTCATTTTAATAAAAAAGCTTGACAGAATGGCAATATCTTCCAACAAGTGTGATGTGTTTTTGCTCTCATATACACATTTTTTTTTCACTCACCGATTCCCATGAAAAGCTCCTGGATGTTGGTAGCCTTAAGAGCACTAGTCTCAACAAAAACTGCACCATGCTGATGGGCGTACGACTCTCCAGCTGATGACAGGGGCACATACAAAAAAAAGAAGATGCAATAAATTCTCACAAAATTAATTAGAATGAACTGTTTTCCAAACTGCAATGGCAGCAGAGACTTCCACAACCCACACACCAAATGCTACAGAGGCCGTTACCATACATTTTGGCCAAAACAAAGTGATGCATTCTATTTATTTTGCCCCATCTGTGCACGAGATATCCTGACACTGTAACACTTCACCAAAACTGCAAAACCTAGAGTGAATAGCAGTGCTCTAGCGCCTGAAAGAGTATTGTTTTGATACAAAAGAGTAATTCTTTTTTTCTTGTGGTGCTGGACTACAGTGATGCAAAAAAAATCAGATGAAGTAAATTACATCGAGCAAGGTGTTCTTAAATCAGCTTGCATATAAAGTTTTAAGTCTGTCACAGAAGCAAGGACTATCAGCAAAACAAGCAAAACATGAGTGTTTTTTATCACTGTGTTCGGGAATACATTTCAGGAAGTTGCATTAGTGGCTTCCTTTTTTTTTCTATATCATGTGAAAATTCAAACCATCACCAATGCAATAATTCAACTATGTGAATGATATAAAATTTTTAAGAAGCTAAACCATTATGGTACATGCAGACAGGTCCTCATACAGAAATGATGAAATGGAGGGGTGATAACTCACTTGCTAAACTCACTTCTCGATGATCGTCCAAATCACACTTGTTGCCTGCAATACCCAAGGCGATGTTTGGATCCCCATGAAGCTGTAACTCTCTCACCCAACTCTGCACTGCATTAAAGCTCTCCTGAAATGTACAAATATAATCAGCGACAATATGATCACACACAAAACATGCTAAAACACAAGCAGAGAGCATGACGATGCGACTGAACTAGCTTGTATGTGTGTTCTTTGGAATATTTGGTGGGACCTGTAATAGCTGAAAATATTTGAATCATCAATCATGGACAGTAAGAGTGAGCAACACAAGGACAGCATGCTATGCAGCATCTGCCTATTCAATGTGCAGATTATTCACACGGTACACTGCAAACCACAGAAAGCCGAATGCGAGAGCAGCTACTACAATCATGCCCGTGTCTCTATGGCTCCACAGATGCACAAGAACATATCATTCAAAGCAAACAGCAATGTTCAGGTATTTCCTTAGACTATGGTGAATTTCTCATCTACTCTACAACAAGATTGACGTCTTCTGCAGAAAGTAGTAGTAGCCAAAAGACTGTGTAACAACAACAAAACAACAAGGCCCCGTATGTAAGAAATCTTGGGATAGTTACCATGGACGTGATGTCATAAACAATGACAGCAGCTGCCGCACCTCGGTAGTACATTGGCGCCAAAGCTCGATACTGCAAATTAATGTGAGCATTTGACGTACAAACAATACATCTGTTTTTTTTATATTTTTTGCAAGTTTTGTTAGACAACTATGCAAAATAAAAATGCTCAAGATATCCTTTATAAAAACAATTTGTTATTCCCATTGCAGCTCTCTAAAATCAAATTCACTGGGAATATTATTCATTTACTGCGTGGAAAACAAAAATATCATGATTGAGTGCTATAATAATATTTTTAATAGATGCTGATAGTATCCATACCAGGAAAGTAATGCGGGATATAAAAAAGAGCATACTTTTTAAAATTGCAGTGCAATGTACACGCAATCATTTCACAAAATATGTTTACCTTTAAAATATATCCCTTGAATCATGCCAAGAATAAATTCAACATGCACTCTCAGTAACAACCAGTATCGCGGATCTTACACAACTACCATCATGAACATTATGATTTGTGAGCTAACTATACTTTATTTGCAACTTTTTGTTTCTCTTACTTTAAGAAACCTTTCGTATCTACTAGCAAGTGGCAGCACTAAAGAGGTGCAAGGCAAGTCAGCAGATACCCAAGTGTCCTCTTTGACTCACTGCTCTCCTCATAGAAGTGCAAAGTGTCAGCACAGGGGCATAGCCAGGGAGTGGCACACCAGGCCTGTGCCCCCCACTTTCCCGAAAATTTCCACCATGGCAAACAGAGTGAAAAATTACCATTTTAAAAAGTTTCCCCCCCCCCAAAAAAAAATTCTGGCTACGCCTCTATGTTAGCATATAATGGAATATTCTTGCACTAAAGACAAAAATGGATATCATGCTGTACAACACTAACAGAACCCTGGTGCAGACCCGCCATGGTGACCGGTTGCTTCCACAGCACCTAAAAGTTTGTCATATAACTCAGCGTGCCCCACAAGTCTACAACACAAAAAGAAATCCAACTTGAATATGTTCATTTAAAACATAATGACATATGAAAAACACATTGCATACCCTTTCTTGGCCAGCAGTGTCCCAAATGTTAAACTTGAATGTACGGTCATGCAACACCAGGTTTTTCATCATAAATGATGCCCTACAATCCAACAATACCATGGAATTAAATGGAAGTATGTACTTCAAGTGGCCCACATATAAAACAAGGTATTTCAAAGATTTGGTAGTGGGCTGCAACTTATGTATTCAGTTACCATGCACATACCACTTATTCAAAGTACACACACACACATACACACACACAGTTTTCACATCGCATGGGGCTGTTCACCCTACTGTGATGCAAGACAGTAATGATGCCTGCTCTTCCCTTTAAAAGCAGCAAACTGACAAGCCAAAAAGCAAGTTTTGTCATCACGTGCTGAAACTGAAAAAGAATAGCAACTTATTTCATAACTAAATTATCGCAAACTTATTCATTATACATAAAATCAGTCAATTAAGGCACGTATTGGTTCTTGGCCGAACATTCAGCATATGTCACACAGGAACATTTGAGCATGCACAAATGTAGATCAACACTGCTAGATTGTTCTGAAGCATGCTTGCCTTAGAAGCTGTTCAGTCATGCGGCAAAATTTTGATACAGATATACTTTAAGAAAGGTGAAACTGTCAGTGTGACAGATGCATTATTATAATTTGCGCAGCAGTTTTACGGTGTTAACAACGTATGAAATGTGTTACCGTACAAATACGTCAATAAATTAAGCTGAAAACTAGTGCGTTATTGCCTTTATTTTTCCTATGCATTGCACGGACTGAGCGTGATTGGCAATGTGACCTTAGGTACAAAGTATGAATGAAACTGCATACAAAGCGAACACTACGAAACACCAAAAAATCGCGCCAACTACGCGAACAGCATGTTTTCAGCAGTTCATCGAAACGTATCAGGGAAACTTCGGAGAAAATGATATTCGATTATCGCACACTAAGCAAATAAGGGCGACTCACGTTATCAAATGAATACCCACCCTATAGTGCTCTCCGCACTGGAATTAAACGTATTGTACACAAACCGCTGAAGGATACTGGATTTCCCAACGCCAGAGTCCTGCAAGCCAAGGAAACCCGCCCGATGAGCATTGAGCGGGTTCTCAGAAAGAATGGAACACTGCACACTAATAAATAGTCAGGTATGATGCAGGACTACGAGGTATGTAGCGTACGGGCCAGCACATAAATGTGTCATAACCATAGAAATCACATGGCATCTAGCAACAGGTTACGCGCTAACAGCCAACAGCTGACTTTTCGCGCAGTTCCACTTTACACATAAACAACAGAATTCACATATCGTGACACTCCCTTACTCCAAGAAGGCAGACTTTGACTTCTGTAGTAGTATTCATCGTGGACACAGACTCCGTCGCCCGTCGTTGAGATTTATCATTATCAATTCAAAAAGCTCTGAACAACTCCCCGACAAATCAACCGATCGATGCGCCATCTGAGAACTCTGCTAAAACTGTAATAGTGGTGAGTATTGAGCCAACACAATTGTTACTGTGTTTTGTTAGCACTAGAGGTCGTGGCCATCGTGGTTGTAAACCCAACCACAGTAGTGGTTGGGTTCACACGGAGGAAGGAAACCTTTCCTTCTTCCGTGGGTCACTCTAACCACAGAACACATATATACTACCATTTGGCCCAACGTTTCTAGAACTAGTTCTAGAAACTGTTCCGTGTTCTGTGGCGAGATCATGAAGAAAGAAAAAAAAACGTGGAAAAAAATTGAATAAATGAGATGGAAGATGTTGAAGTATTTTTCTAGCCAAAAGGGACCAAGTCAACCAAAGACGCGAAAGCATGGACGCTGAAAACTGCGCCAAACACGGAGGAAGGAAAAGGTAAGGAGAGGCCCTGACCAACGTTTATAGATACTTTTTCAGTTCCGCAACTCCTCGCGCCGCGCCCAGGGAGAAGGCGGCCGGCCGCCGCACCCGCCACCGCAGCGCTGCAGTCGCGCCTTGCGCTAGGAGAGCGAGAGTCGTCTGCTAGCGCGAAGGGTGTCGCGTGAGCCTTTGCGTGCGCCCGAGTGAGAATTGTGCGAACAGTGTACTTGGTCTTTACTCTCGCTATTTAACAGAGGCCACGCGCTTTAATTCGTGCGCGTTGTATGACTCACGAACTTGAAAAAAAGCCTGTACGTACTTCGCAGGCATCCGTTTTGCGCAGTGACAAAGTGATCGCTTCACCCTGCGCCTTCCTGTGTCCATTGCATCAAGACCACATTAGTAGTTTACAATTCAGCGCGCTAAAAGAAATAGAAATCTTAAACTTATAGCACTCGGGGTTACGTAACATGAGGACTTGGCGACTAGTAAATTTTGTTGGATGAATGAAACACTGCTATTCGTCTTTTTTTTTTTTTGCGGTGGGAAAACGCCTCACGAATAGATCGAAAACTGACGTACACATTTCATTACACGTACACGGCACAGATTTGTCGGCAGGTTTACTGCGAAGTTCGTTAAACTAGCTTTGCCTTCTTGCGCTCTCTCTGTGCCCGAACGGCACTGCTGTTCTCCAAGCATTTGGCTCGTGCGAAGAAGTGCATACGAGTTGTTAAATAAAAGTGAATTGTTTGAGCAGTAAGCTGATTAGCATGCTCGGAACAGCCAACAATATTTGTGCCTCTCTTCACTAGAGCATCCAGCACATCCCAAAATAAGTCACCAAAACATGTGCCTTTGCTAGCATGCTTTATAGTGCGTTCTACCGTGCTCACACACGCAAGCAGTTTTTCTGAAGGGTATGCAAGGCTGCCACAGACGTATTCGCGCTCGATGACCAGTATGGCCTCCTTCGACAGTGAATCACGCCTACCAAGGGCATCTTCTTTGCAGACCTCACAGCGTGTAGTTTTCTTCAACTTGAAAGCCACGTAGCCTGCCAGGTAATACAAGGCGGTCGCTTCTGGTGATGGTGCATTGTATTCATGATCGTCGGCATCACTTGAGAGGGCATGGAATGGTATGGACATCAGCTGCTGCCAAACTTTATCTTTCATTGCACTTTTCCGAACGAGGGCCTCACGACGTTTTTCTCCGAGGCTTTCAAAAGCGCTAAGCAAAACACGATCACTGCCGCTCTCACAGTTCCCTTTGACAGCCACTTTGACAGGGGTGTAGAGGGAAAGTAGCCTAAATAACTGGCTAAACTTGGTCACTGTAGGATGGTCTTCGTCCCCTCCAAATGACCTCACAAGGCCAAAAAATCTCTGCAAAAAAAGTATAGATGTAAGCACCTTAGGTTGCCTCGCGGCAACAGAACTCTTACCTCAAGTGGATCCTGGTTTAATTTGGCTGTTAGGATGTAGCTCACACCCTCGTTGTGTAAGAATTCTATAATGGATAACACTGACATCAACGTGACGCGCAAGGACTCGACAGTTTGATTTGATGCGATGAGTTTGACATTTTTTCTTGCTTCCGTCTGATTCAGCATGTCCAGAAATTCCTCCAGGAACTGAAACATTATGCGTGAATGCATGAAAAATAGTCTACGAAACTATAACAAAAGTGATACAAATGGTGCAAAAGAAAGTGGGAATAGTGTATCGAAATATAAGAATTGATCACAAGGTTTTTTTGCTGCTCACATAATGTCAATACACAAACCACTTACCTTAATTTTAGGGGAACCTTTTCTTATGCCAGCCTGGGGGATCTTCGCATTCAGAATGTCAAAAAGATCATTTAACAGGGATGTAACTTTTTCAGTTCCTGCAGTGTCATCAAAGCCGGGTACATTTAGCTGCCGGTAGATTTTCAAACCAATCGCCACACTGCGGCTGAACAGCTGAAAAAGAGGTTCATATTTTAGTTCGATTGCGAGTGCACTTAATCGAGTTGCAAGCCAGATGAACTTATGTTGTTTGCCAATGAATCCATGTTTACATTAAGAAATATTAAGTGTATGTAGCAGGAGCATTCAGCACATTACAATAAACTAAGAAACAGGTGACAAGCAAGGTCATATTAAATGTCTTACTTGAGCTGCCAGGCGAACATTCATGGCCTGAAGCTTCTGAGGCTTGATGTGATACTCGGTCAGTTTTGGTACCACCTTTATCTCCACCTTCTTCTCGGCATCATAAAGCTGCTCGTAGTGGTTATAGTTCAATTTATGATCCCCAATCTGCAACAATACACATACATGTATACATTCATGAAACACATATATGGCAAAAGAAATACTGTGCAGTTGACAAGTCTTGGTTGTAACATACCTGTCCGTACTTGTGCTTCATCAGGTGATTCCGGACACACTTAATAACATGTGGCACGTCACATATGAAATGGAGATATGCACCGCTGGGAAGACACGGGTGCTGCATCTTGCACTGGGCGCTGCCAAGCTTTCCATTGATTCCAAGGTGCGCCCACATCGATTTATTATTACCGGCTCCATCGCTAATCACAGCCAGGACTCGGGCGCCATGTTCATGAAGCTGCAGCACAGAATTTAGCACCATTTTTGCCAGCACCCAGCCTGGTGCTGCTCCCTTTGTGGCATAACTTGCAATTGGCTGGACCCATGAGTCGAACATTGGATTGAACATTATGACCAAAGCATGGTCGGCTAGTTGTCCGCCATCTGCTCTGGCAACATCGCCATAGTCGATGAATCCATCAAACTTGCAAGTAGTTCTGTTAAATTCAGTTGTTTCTCGCAACTTCACCTCATCAATTATGATACACCCATATGTTTGGTTATCTGGCTTGCTTGTCATTTGGAGCTGGATGCTTTCAAGAGCGAACTTGTTCAAACCGTACTCGCACGGAAGTCCTTTCAGCAGCTGCACGAGACGGCTAGTACTTGGGAGGGGAAGAGCTCTCATACTTGAAAGGGCATTGTAGCCTTTCGGACTTGTTAACCGCAAAAGCAAACAGACCATCAGCCAGTCCGCTGTGTATCTGTGGCCACGAGGCGATTTCGCTGCCTGCTGCATCACTGCTGCCCGAACAGCCATCTTTTGTACTTCAGGCAAATCTTTAATTATATCATCCAGAGTCGCCGTCAATGCGTTCTTGAGCTTCTCACTCAGGTGCTTTACATCTGCTTTCTTTCGCTCTCGTGCGGCAGTGGCACGAATTAGCCGCTTTCTCAGCGCACTTGCTGCCACGGGCACCTTTCTCTTTGATCGTGTGGACGTTGCCTTTCGCTTTAAACTTTTTGTCAAGTTGGCACATGCAGCACACACTTCTTTATCTGCGTCAGTCAGAACGGCGCAATCGTTGTGATGAAGCCTACCTCCAACTTTTTTTGTCACTCTGCTGGAGTTGGTGACATCGATAAGAGGGCAACCACGGCAAAATTGTTTTGCGTGCACAATTTGTACAATCGCTTCCACATCTTGCGCAGAAAATATGTTAATCTCTGCATCCCAGCTGCGCAACAGTCTTCCATTTGCATGGATGACGTACGTGAGGTCCTCGTGAATCGCGACGCTCTTCAGGATCGCGTAAACATCGTCCTTCATTCCCGCCTTGTAAAAGATAACCTGCCGAGGTTTACCAGTGTCCTCCTCAAGGTCCGCCATTCTCCAGTTTTTCGGAAGCTTTAAAGATGAGCCGTTTTCGACAATCTGTGCGAAATCAATGTCGTGCACGGGATCAGGAACTTCTTGCTGGTACTCATCTGATGGCGTAGCAACAAGTACGACTTTGTTGGGTAAGCTGGCCCTATCCTTAGGCGACCGCCGCCTCTTTATTGTTTTTGACAAATAGCTTGGAACATTCGGAAATTGACACGGCACGGCTTCAGGCTGTAATGCCCAACAGCCGCGGTCTATTTCAACAACCTGGCCGTCAATGACATGCTTGTAAGTCTTCACAATGTCATGTTGCATAAAATGCACGTCACACACTTTGCATGTCTTGCTCAGAAGTTTATCGGCGCGGGGAATAGCTCTCACCCACCTTTCAAGCAGCTGCGGATCGGACGGCGGTGCAAAAAAGTGCCGCTTTTCTGGATTGCTTTTGTACCCGCTGGTGCAGCCGGGCACGAAGCAAGTTGGCATCGTAAAGCTTGGCAGCTCCGAGACGTCCTGTGGCCGGTAGTGCTAGGTTGTCACAATTCACAGATGATCGAAGTCTTCGAGGATAACCACGTGCGCGCACGGTCACAACAACGAGAAAAAAAAAGCGCGATGACAGCCGCGCACGCGGCCAAGCAACTGCGGGGAGGAGCAACACCGGCAACACGTGCGCCCGCGACAGCGCAACTCGCGACTGTGGCGCCATCTCACTGCCCGGGTAAAACCGGCGGCCGCCTGCGGCGGCGGAGTTACGGAACTGAAAAAGTATCTATAAACGTTGGCCCTGACGTCACTTGTTGTGAAGCCGCGATGAAGCCGGAAGTCGGCCATATTGAGTAGGCAAATTCTCCTCTCCTGTTTACATATGAATGCGAAGCAGAAGGCGCGACTCCCTCTCCGACTCGGAAAGCACGTGGGCTGCGCAGCGCGTATGTCGTGACGATCCGAAACTAATGGAACTGGGCTCATCACTCAGAGCCAGCGGGACACCTTCAGCGAAATCACTTCGTCCGAGTAATAACAAAGAGTAACAGCTCGCTGACAACGAAGCAACTACGAAAGAACGCGCGCTAGATGCACTGACAACGGCGAGTGCTTTCACGTCAATAATTCAGCAACTGTACAGACAACACGATCGGTCGTGCGCCTTCTACGGTTGCATTCCGCCACGCGACTGACGCAGCGTCATGCCACTGTGTCCGTGTTCCGCGTGAAACTCACCTGCGTCAGCATTCTGCGACCGTGGTGACTTTGAGCACGGTGCTAGTGACAGTTGAACGTGGTTGCTGTTACGTTGAGATTACATGCAATGCTGGTGGAGAGTGTACCAAGCGGAACAGAAAAGGTGTTTTAATACGCACATGCAAGTTGTTACTGTACACACACAACACGAAACTACGTATGTGCACATGGTCCTCACGGCGTCTTGCTGGGCTCAACAGCGTCGTCCGTTGTCACAAGCAGGAGCACTGCTCAACCGTCACTGACCTTCAAGGCGTTCGTCGTCATTCAGCTTCGTCATGGTGCCCAACGCCATTTCGCTGAACACTAACTGCTTCATCCGCGTCATCCGCCGCACGACACATGGATATGCACTTGTTCTACGCACTGTTGAAACCCCGTGATGGACAAAGAGATTTGTAAACGTTGCTAAGAGTAATGTAACAGCCAGACGAACACTGCGTAACCAATAACGCGGCGCAGAGCACAGATATTGTCCGCCACGGCTCAGCACGAGACCTGGGGAGGCACACATTCCGCCGCCAGCCGCGGCAGCTCACTGCTAGACCAGCTTCACTGCGCAACACGTAACCATAACAACGCCGCCATTGTGCCTACTGACTATGGCCGCCATGATGTCATTTCCGCCACATTTTTTACGCCCTGCGCCGGCTGGGCATGCCCTCTCCTTACCTTTTTCCTTCCTCCGTGGCGCCAAATACAGCCAACGTTCGTAGTAGTATAATGCATATATAAGGTCCGTTCGATTCGCCTGCACCACGTGAACCAGTTCACGAGGTGCTGCACCTTACCATTCGTTTCAGCGGTGCAGCAATGACGAGCGCTGAACCCTGCCATTCGTTTTGAAAGGTGCAGAAGAGGTGCAGCACCGGTTCACAATTTTCCTGCACCTCCTTCGCTGACGCTGCCGGCTTGGTGCAGGCGCGCGTGCAGCTGAGCAGACGACGCAGCACTTAGACGTAGGGGGCTTAGGCGCCATACCCGCCTCTACAAATGCGGTGTGTTTCGCCAAGATGTCTGCGCCTCATAAACTGTCCGCATGTGTGTTTCGCCATAGGTCGGTGTTTGCTGAATGGTGTAAATTAACCGAAAAGAAATAAGGCCAACACCTTGTCGGCACATCGTCATTTGTTTCGGGTGTCGTGCTGTGCCTGCACCGCTGAACTCACGCTGCACAATTTCTGAACTTCGCGTGCACAGCCGTGAACCGGTTCCGACCGGTGCAGGTGAATCGAACGGACCTATAGTGTACTAGAATTCTTCTGTTATGATCAACGTTTCTTGACAGCCGAAAAACAAAACGGGCGTGCAACTAGTATAGAGTCAGTATATTAACTAGGTAGACAGGGTAGTATGGTACATATCAAAGTTATCCAATAACTCTGGGTGCTGACGCCACCAGTAGGACGCAACTAGGGCACCATAACACTGTGCCCAGCGCGCGTAATTCAAATTTGCATTTCCAACCTTTGCTAGGGTTTTGAGTAAAATAGTCACATAACACAATTAAAATTAAAAGTATCTATAAGATTAAAACACACCCAACAGACATGAATGCATTAATGAGATAAATTACTCTGCTTCTGTGTAGTCGAGCTTGCACAATTTCTAGCGCAGAACAGGGACTCGGATCATCAGCTTGCTCACTGTTTTGATTTAAAAAAAAACATTAAAAAGCACATCGGTATTCATTAGATTTATATGTACCCTTGCCTAGCTGTCACACTAACTTGAAGTCATGCGACGAAACAAATGTGGAGGCCCTGAAAGATAACGTTATCACCGGGCCAGTACCACGACCACTACTTACCTGCATGAGCCAGGAGAGCAAAAAGTCGCGCTGTTGAAAAAATAATGCTCAAGAACGTACTGTTTTACTTTTTATACATTTTTCTAATCATTTTTGTACATTTTACGACCAGCGTGGCAACTGCAACTACCAATTTCAGAGGCTTAAATTTGTATCTCAGCTGCTCATAAATTAATTCAGAGGGGCCCGACAAGTGGCGACACAGTAGCACGGTGATTGATTGATTTATATGTTGAGTTCAACGTCCCAAACCACCATATGATTATAAGAGACGCCGAAGTGGAGGGCTCCGGAACTTTTGACCACCTGCACCCAAGTCTGAGCACACGGGCCTACAACATTTCCGCCTCCATCGGAAATGCAGCCGCCACAGCCGGGACTCGATCCCGTGACATACGAGTCAGCAGCCCGCAGTTAGTATGTTAGTAAAACTCATGCCCTGACGAAGGGAGGACCTCTCCCGAAACTGTTGGGAAATAAAGCTCCCGTTGTGCCATATGCCGTATACTTTCACGAAGACTATTAGCTGGCCCATTGAATTAATACTCCCAGTATATATATATACATATATATATATATATATATATATATATATATATTGTAGTGAAGAAGAGGAGCTTCAGCGGCATTTCTCGGCGCATCAGGGGCATCGCCATCAGCATAAGCTCGTGCTTGCTGCGCTTGGCCGGACGCTGCTGACCGCTTCGCTTTCTGCGTACTGCTCTGCAAATAAACCCCGTTACAAGTGGTGGAGGTGCTGGGTTTCGATCACCCTGGAGCTTCGGAATCGCATTTTACCATCCATTATGCCTACCGACGCAAGCGCCGCTCCAACTCCTCCACCGGCACCGCCTACTGTTCTCTGCGCCGGTTCTCTGCGTCTGCGAGATCCCCTGTTTTCTCAGGCACAGAAGACAAGGACGTTGACGGCTGGATTTCAATGTACGAGCGAGTGAGTACTCACAACAAATGGGATGACGCCGCCAAGTTAGCCTACGTCTCCTTCTACCTGTCGGACGTGGCCAAGCTGTGGTTTATAAACCACAAAGCGGAACTTCCTACATGGTCGGTCTTCAAAACGAGCCTCACACAAGTTTTCGGGCGGCCTGAGATACGCAAACGCCGTGCCGAATAACGCTTACATACTCGGTCCCAGCAGCTTGGTGAGAATTTCAAAGCTATATTGAGGACGTTCTGGACCTTTGCAAGCGAGTCAACGAGTCGATGTCCGAAGAGCTTAAGATCAAGCATATCATGAAGGGCATTGAGGACGACGCTTTCCAAATGTTGCTTTCTAAGAGTCCTCGCACTGTCCTATAACTGACCGAGTTATGCCAGAGTTTTGACGAGTTGCGCAGGCAACGTCTTTCAGCCCGACGTCCATCGGTGCTCGACGACTCTTCGTCCAGCCTTTCCACCCTTGGCATAGGAGAAGACCATGCCCCTCTTCTCTCCAAGATCCAAGAGTTCATCCGCGCTGAGGTCGTTCGTCAGGCTCTTCAATGTCCTGCGTACCCGATTAACCACGCAGATTGACATCTACACTCCGCGACTTCATTCAAGACCAGGTAGCACAAGTTCTTCCTCCCGCCCGTGAACCGCCCCCAGTCGCCGCACCTCTCACGTACGCCGAGGCCGTTGCTCGACCTCGACAGCCTGCGTTCCAGCCAGCGCCTATGTATTCGCCGCCGCCCTTTTCGCCGCCGACCTATTCACCGCAGCCTATGCCGATACCACCTCGGCCGCAGTTTTCTGCCCCCCAGCCGAAAGTTGGAGTCTACTCCGACCAATGGCGGACCTACGACGACCGTCCCATATGTTTTGCTTGTGGTGGTGTTGGCCACGTGGCACGTTATTGTCGTCGTCGCCAGGCTGCTCAGAACATTCGACGAATGCCCTCTTTCGACCCTCAGTTTTCTTCTACGCCTTCAAGCCCTCCTTCTTCTTCCTTTCCTTCTGATCGTCCACACGGCCCGACCCGCCGCTCCCCATCTCCACGTCGACGTTCGCTTTCCCCTATGCGTCGCCGTTCCGGACCCACCGACCAGGAAAACTAACGGCCGCAGTTCCCGAGGCACGAATTGCGTCCCCGTCGCCATGCACAAGTCCTCGCCCCTGTCCAGCTAACGTCATTGAAGTGTCAGTCGATGGTATCGTCGTCATGGCGCTTGTCGACACCGGAGCCACTCTATCCGTCCTTTCCATCAACCTGTGCCGCAAACTCCGCAAAGTTCTGACGTCATTATCCGACCTCTCTCTTAGAGCGGCTAACGCACAAAGTGTAACACCTCTCGCAGCCTGTACCACACGAGTCGTCATCGAAGGGTTTGTGTATATCGTCGAATTCGTAGTGCTGCCCTCGTGTTCCCATGACATGATACTCGGCTGGGACTTCCTTGCGAATAATAATGCCGTCATTGACTGCTGTCGCGCTGAACTTGAGCTATCTGCACTTCCTGATGTTGACGCTGTCGAAGCCTCCCTGCCGTGTTATACACTGTTTGTTTCCGACGACACCACCATACCACCATGCTCTTCTCTGGTGGTGACTGTGTCGTGTGACGCTATTTCCGACAGTGATGTTTTATTTACGCCCTCTGCCCTGTTCATTCAACGCAAATGTTCTCCACTGCCCATTGCTCTCCTTACTCTCCACCATGGCGTCACGAAGACGCTCGTGTACAATACGCTAGAAGGGCCTTTACCTTTATTCTATGGTGAATGTCTCAGTCACGTGCATCCGATCGACGCCCGTCACATTTTTGACGCTCCATCTAGTTTACTTTCTAAGGACCTCAGCGCACTCATTTCTGACTCTGTTGTTGACAAGTCACTCCTTGACGCTTTCCACCGCTCCATCGATGTCGCAACGTCTTCTACAGAACGAAGCCAGTTAGTGAACCTGCTGCAAAAGTTTCGTACTTCTTTTGACAGCCATGCTTCTGGCCTCAGTCGCACATCGAACATACCTCACAAGATTGACACAGGAAGCCATACGCCTCTACGGCAGCGCCCCTACCGAGTCTCAGCATCGGAGCGCCGTGTTATTGACGACCAGGTTGCTGGCATGCTCTAGCTGGGTATTGTACAGCCTTCTAACAATCGGTCGTTCTTGTTAATGAAGAAGGACGTCTCCATTCGGTTCTGTGTGGACTATCGACGTTTAAACAAGATCACCCGCAAGGACGTTTACCCGTTACCGCGAATAGACGACGCCCTTGACTGTTTGCAGGGAGCAGAATACTTCTCTTCACTGGATTTATGGTCTGGATACTGGCAAGTTCCTATGAAAGCATCTGACCGACCGAAAACAGCATTTGTCACACCTGATGAATTATACGAGTTTAACGTTACGCCTTTCGGCCTTTGTAACGCTCCAGCCACTTTTGAAAGAGTGATGAACACTATTTTACGAGGCCTCAAGTGGAACACATGTTTATGCTACCTCGATGACGTAGTTGTCTTTTCCAGCGATTTCGACACCCATTTAAATCGTCTCGAGCACGTCCTCACACGTCTCACCGACGCCGGCCTTCAACTCAACCTCAAGAAGTGTCGTTTTGGTGCCCGGCAGCTCACCATTCTTGGCCACGTCGTATCGCGGGACGACATACTTCCCGACCCCGCCAAGCTTCGAGCAGTCGCCGATTTTCCGAAGCCAAAGAACTTGAAGGAACTTAGAAGTTTTGTCGGCTTGTCGTCATACTTCCGACGCTTTATTAGAAATTTTGCTTCCGTATGTGCGCCCCTTACGGACCTTCTTAGCGGCGACAAGGACCTTTCCACCTGGTCACCAGCATGCGATGATGCATTCACCAAATTACGCCACCTGCTGACTTCACCGCCCATCCTCCGCCACTACGATCCTGCCGCTCCCACGGAGGGTCATACTTATGCCAGCGGTGCTGGACTTGGCGCTGTGCTCGCGCAACGAAAGGCAGGGTTTGATGAGTATGTCGTCGCCTACGCAAGCCGAACTTTGACGAAAGCCGAGGCTAACTACTCCGTAACCGAGACAGAGTGTTTAGCTATTATTTGGGCCCTTGGAAAATTTCGCCCCTACCTGTATGGTCACGCATTCGACGTCGTCACTGACCACCACGCCCTTTGTTGGCTATCCACGCTTAAAGACCCTTCCGGACGACTTGCTCGCTGGGCGCTCAAACTTCAGGAATACGACATCCGCGTTATTTACAGATCCGGTCGTAAGCACACGGACGCCGACGCCCTTTCTCGCTCACCCATATCGAATGAAGGTGTTTGCCTCTCTTCCCTCTAGCCTGCCCTTGCGTCATCCGCCTTGCGCAACATGACGGTGGACCAACGAAAGGATCCATGGATCAGTGGCCTCATAACCATTCTTTCTGATCCTCTCACTCCTTCGCCGTCTCGCGCTCTCCGCCGCCAGGCTAGCAACTTTTGCCTAAGGGATGATCTTCTTTATTGACGCAACTACCTTTCTGACGGTCGCAAGTGTCTCCTTGATACCCCGCCATCTTCGAGCTGCTATCCGTGATACCCCGCCATCTTCGAGCTGCTATCTGCGAAGCTTTTCACGCGGACCCACAGTGCGCCCACGCAGACCTCTTCAAGACATACGCTAGGCTTCGACTCAGATTTTTTTGGCGTGGCTTATATAACTACGTGCGGAAATTCTTTCGCTCGTGTGCTCAGTGCCAACGACAAAAGTTACCTCCCGGGCAAGTCTACCCGTCACAACCTCTTCCTTGTCCTAGTCGACCTTTTGATCGCGTCGGCATTGGCATTTACGGACCACTACCATCAACTCTAGCTGGTAATCGCTGGATTATTTTTGCGATAGACCATCTGACACGCTATGCCGAAACAGCCGCGCTGCCGACTGCCACAGCCTGTGACGTTGGAACGTTTCTGTTGCAACGTTTCATTCTGCGTCCTGGTGCCCCTCGTGAGCTCTTAAGTGACAGAGGCCGTGCCTTCCTTTCTGACGCCTTGAAGGCATTACTCAACGAATGCCGAATCGTGCACCGCACAAGTACAGCGTACCACCCTCAAACGAATGGCATGACGGAGCGCTTCAACCGTACTCTTGGCAGTATGCTGTCGATGTACGTCGCCTCTGATCATTCAAATTGGGACCAAGTTCTCCCGTTCGTCACCTACGCGTATAATACTGCCGTACAAGCTACTACTGGGTTTTCGCCATACTTTCTTCTGTACGGACGAGAACCTTCAAATACGGTAGACACTATTCTTCCATATAAACCTTATGAGTCCGAAAGTACAACTATGTCCGAAGCTGCCCGACATGCTGAAGAATGCCGCCAGCTTGCCCGCTCTTTTTCTACCGAGAACCAGTGGCAGCAGCAATCCCGCCAGACTGGGGACCGTTCGGCTCCAAACTGTCCACCTGGTTCATTGGTATGGCTTCGGGCACCTGCTACCGCGCCTGGCCGCTCCGCAAAACTTCTTCCCAAATACATCGGGCCATACCGCGTTGTAGAGCAAACGTCACTCGTCAACTATATCGTGGAGCCCATCATCCCATCCACAGACCTACGCTACCGCGGCCGCGACACTGTCCACGTCTCTCGTCTCAAGCCATATTAAGACCCATTAGTCGTTTCTTCTCCCTAATCCGCCAGGATGGCGTCTTTTTGTGCGGAGGGCGATTGTAGTGAAGATGAGGAGCTTCAGCGGCATTTCTCGGCGCATCAGGGGCATCGCCATCAGCATAAGCTCGTGCTTGCTGCGCTTGGCCGGACGCTACTGACTGCTTCGCTTTCAGCGTTCTGCTCTGCAAATAAACCCCGTTACAATATATATATATATATATATATATATATATATATATATATATATATATATATATATATATATATATATATATATATATATATATATATATATATATATATATATATATATATATAATGTCACGTGCGTCCTCGTCACTGGAATCCACAGAAGACGAGGGTGCGGCAGACAAGGTTTATTAGTAAGGAGGCGTACCTGTGCCTCTCGCTTAGGGCACAAAAGGAACACTAACAGGATCGGAGCGGCGTGCCCATGCACAGCTGCCGTCCCACCAAAGAACAACCCACAGCTTACGCGCTGCCAGTTATTTAAGCGCTGAGAAGACAACACAGAACATGCGCACATCTATTATTAGATACTGCACTGTCTGATACGATGGGCCCATCGGAAGTTAATCGCAGTCCGCTCTAGCCTATCTAAATGACGCGACGGCTGTCGCTCTATAGTGGCAGCTGCGCAGAACGGCATGGCACGTGGCAATATATATATATATATATATATATATATATATATATATATATATATATATATATATATATATATATATATATATTGTGGGGGTGCTGACACCCCCCCCCCCCTGTAAAGTTGTCTGCGCCGCGTGGCGCACGTGTCTCGCCCCAAGGCTTTATTTCGGTGGTGACCACCGCCAGGCGATAGATGGCGTTGTGTTCGCTTTGAGTACCACTTTTGGTAGAGTGGTAGCGCCGGCGGTGACCCCTGGCGGAAGGCAGGCCTTGGTGGCGGGCGAGCGTTGAGCGAGTCTCTTCTGCGCGTGGCGGCTGCCGCGAACGGTTGTCTGTAGCGTGGGTCCCCGGTGCTCGGCACCGCGGGCTTTGCGCCGGGGTCCCACGTGGAAAGTCAGGCACTGGCGACGCCGCCTTGAGTATGTGTTAGTGTGTGTTTATCATGTTATTGTGTGTTTAGTGTGTCACTGCGTTATGTTGTTGTGTGGTAGCGTGTTAGTTAAAATTGATGGATCATTCGGCGGACGATATCGTCGTCTAAATTAGTTAATAAATGTATGTATGTTGTGTGCTTTGTACCGACCGCGACTGCTGTGTCCGTTCACTCCAAGAGCGTGGCGTGGCGAGGCGCTCGTTCGCCTCGCCGAGACCCCACTATATATATATATATATATATATATATATATATATATATATATAGTGGGGTCTCGGCGAGGCAAATATATATATATATATATATATATATATATATATATATATATATATATATATATATATATATATATATATATATATATATATATATATATATATATATACAAAAGAATAACTTTGGTTGCCGCAAGGTTATCATTATCAGTATAAAAGTAGATGCACTTTCACATAACAACTTGTTTCTTGTTTATTCAGCCGGCGTTTCGACGGGAGCCCCGTCTTTTTCAAGGCATAATACTATTTACACATTTTCGTGCGTTCTTATAGCTTCTCGACACAGGAGAAGTGCGACGCGAACAAGTTTGCGAAGAAGTGCGACGCTATCGTCGCACAGAAGTCTCCTCGCAATCGGGACTGTACGACTGGTAGGTTGCAATATTTATCACCCCCCTGTGCGCAACTACGTTGATCTGAAAGCGCCATTTCACGTGCAATGTCCCAGAACAGCCACGGATCGCATTACACTTGAGGATTACAGTACGCCGTTCAAATTCTCTCATTAATGATTCATCTCTTAGGCCAGGGACGTCATGCCAAAGAGATTCAAACTCTATGGCAGAATGCGGCGCGCGCCGGAGGCGGGCCCCCAAAACGAATACATCGAAAAATGGAAGTTTATTGTACACTTAACTTGTACGTACACAAACGAAACATCGAAAACAAGTAAAGACAGTGTATACATCTTACAAATGAGCACCAAAATCTAATTGATTACTGAGTATCCAAATGTTACAAGTGAAAGGAAAATTGAAAAGAATCAAGTTAATCACATTTAACAGGATAACACTTATGCATGCGTACTAGAGTGGGCGCATGGCTAGTACGGGACAACTGGAAACCTCAGCTGTCCCTCTCTTACTTTAAAGAAACGTGTTTGCCATCATCGAAGGAAGGCCTCTTCGCCGTGCGTTTCCAGCTGCTGATCTAGGTAATTCCACACAATGAGCTGAATTTTCTGTAGTGCGGGATAGGGACCTCTATGCGGCTTGTGCCGTACTTCCGCTAAACGGCGTCATGCGGAAAGCTCTGGAATGCTGCTGAAGCGTCGATTATTGCAGCTTGAATTGATATGGTCACCGTCCAAGTCTACAAATTTGGTGTGGTTTAATCTTGCAAATCTGGCAAATGCAGATAAATTTTGCCTGCTACTGTGACATCAATTTTTAAAGCGCAATAATGCCTAGGCTAAAAAACGCAAACCTTTATTTACAAATATACCTAATATTTATTATCAGCGTGAAACAAGTCATGTAACTGCCTGCGCTTTTAAACCCCTGATGAACGCAGCCCCTTCCTTTCTCACAGAATCTATCCGGGTAATTTAGTCTGGAGAAGCTTTGGGGGTTGCGTGGTAAAAAAAAACTGATAAGCTAACAAACATTACCGCTAATTGTATATATTTCTGTTCACTTTTTTTATCAGAATAAGTTTTTGAAAGAAAAAAATGTGAGGCTTTTTTTCTTCCCAATCGTTCCGATTGGATTGGATAAACTTTTATTTGGTCCTCCAAAACACAGATCACTGTGTTGCGGGTAGCTCCCACGTGTAGACTGAGATGCCAAGCTCCTCAGCCGCCTCGCAGGCTTGGTGGACAGCCCAGAGCTGATCTGCCAAGGACGAGCTGCGGATTGCCGCCTCGCATCTGGCTGAGGTGATGTTCGATAAATGAGCGAACTTGGTGCACTGCCAGAGCATATGTTCTAATGAAGCTATTTTCCCACAATGTGGACAAAGATTACTTGGGTATAGGTCAGGGTACATGATGTGTAAAATTCAATCCCCAGGAATTCAAGACATAACATGTCGCGCCATCTCTCGGCGGCAGCCGGATTACCTCAGCGTGACTGAAAGGGAAGCACACGAAAAAAATTCATATCTCACGAACCAAACACGATATCAAAAACGACTCCCGGTTTATAATACTACGCAACCACCATAACATTTGACGCCTAATTTCAATGTCGTGCGACTAAGAGCCTTCCTTCCCAGACAATCTGAATATTTTTCCACACAGCCTATGGGAGCGGACCCAATTTTGACACACTTTGGCCTCTTTAAACATCGATTGCAAAGCTTAGAAAATAGATTTCAAAACCGACTCCCGGTTTTAGATTGGCCGATCAACGATCTTTCGATTAATATAATGCGTTATTTCATAGCTTAAGCCATGTAGCTTCCTGGATTGTTTTTGTAAACCTTATAAACCCTTTTCATAAACTTAAAGCTGGGTTTCTTGCATTAAACCTTGGTATAACGGAGAAGCCAGTTAACAATTAGTAAATAGCGTGTTGCACTGTTTGGTTACAGTTTGACGAGGAAAACGCGTCCATGTGCAACTAGGGCCTCATTTCCACTTGATGAATGGCAGGTACTGCCGTTAGCTGGACGAATATGCAGTGCAGGGAAGCGAACTTGCGGAGTATAAAATGTGCCTATTTGTTGTTTTCAAGGCCCGCATTTGCATCGGTGTGTTTCAGAACTGCTCGGGGTGCTCACAATATTTTTCAATGCATGTACATTTAATTTTTCACGCATAACTCGTATAAAAAAATCACGAGGTTCGAACTGCGATTCGTGCACCAGATAGAGGACTATGGATTGCTGCAGCGAAAATAGAACGCGTTGTGAGCAATATCATTCGGAATAACCATTTCGCGCAAGAGTACCTTAAATGTGAAACATTCATTAATGAACTTAGGTAACTTTGGGCGTATCTGTCTTTCTATCTAGCCGCTTACGACTTTGTGCTCTCCGGACCATATCGTTCATGGGGTTTATATCAAAACTGGTGGGGCATAACACGACCGTATGGCAATCATAAATGACAGGTCATTATAGAATCATGTCTTGTTTCTCATGAACAACATTGTTTATATACCGCGCTCTCCGGACCATATCGTTCATGAGGTTACGACACTGCGCCCGGCTCGGAGCCGGGTGCAGTGTCGTAACCAGAATTTCAAGGGCTTAGGCTTCTCCGTAGTCCGTCTGTGGGTCCAGCACACGCTACATACCCACTCTACGCCCGCCGTCACTTTCATGAAGTAGGAGTCCCTGCACTTCCCTTCCTTTCCCTTCCTTCCTTCCTTTATGAAATACCCAGTGTGCCATTCTCCATTCTGATAATGTACCTGATGATGATATGTGTGGTTTAACGTCCCAAAACCACCATTATGAGAGATGCCGTAGTGGAGGGCTCCGGAAATTTCGACCAGCTGGGGTTCTTAAACGTGCATCCAAATCTGAGCAACCGGGCCTACAACATTTCCGCCTCCATCGGAAATGCAGCCGCCGCAGCCGAGATTCGATCCTGCGACCGGCGGGTCAGCAGCCGAGTACCTTAGCCACTAGACCACGGCGGCGGGGGCTGATGATGTACTTGCTAGACATCTGCAAGGCATTACGCGAACTTTGTATGTGCTGTAGTTGATCACGATGAAGAATAGGCGTCTTTCAGGCTGCATATTCACGTTGTGCCATGGATGGAAACGAACCCAAACGCCCTCTCGCCTGCGACTTTAGTGAACTAGAACGTTCTAGTTCATTATATTCTTATGGCTTTATCCAAGCGCCGTGTGTCTTGTACTCCCTGACAAAAAGATAACTAAAGTTAAAGTAAGCCAGTTTGGTAATGTAATGTCCACTGCAAAAATGTAGCATGAGCAGGACGTACTTATGTATGAAATTGGCTTTCATAGTAATTATTTTATTAATAAAGAATGCCCCCGCCTCTAGATGGATATTCTAGTCGGAAAGACCAGTTGCCGATTATGTGAAATTATGTATAGACTGCCATGTAAATTGTAATGCAGTAATATCAGGAGCGAATTTAGAAGCCAAATATAATTAATCTGTTGTTGCAGAAGGAATAGATCTACCCTTCAAATGGAGACTCTTCAGCGTATCCAAAGCGCTTTCTTTCCAGAAATCTCTTTGAGAGGCCCTCCTTGTCCGTCAAATACATGTTGTTCCTTGACTGTTTCGGTGAGGTAGAGAAAAAGAGAGGAAACTTTATTTTTATTCCACAAAACGTTTCTGGGCAAGTGGGTGGTGTTTCTGCATTTCGATCCTCACTTTGGCTGTGTATACCTACTATAGAGAGAGCGTCCTGCTGACTGAGAACTCTATATATACGGGCCTAGTTTCAGATTAGGCCTCGTTGGATGGTCGCGAAAGCTCTGAATTTTGTGAAGCCATGCCCGACTCTCCTGGTGATTCAAATACATGAGCCATGGTTAGTTGCAATCTGTGACAGGGACTTACAAGTGTTTGCGGCCAGGCGTTGCATGGGCTTTTCTATTGCCTTTTTAATCACATCAGTGATAGAGAGGATGACTCTTCTATTTCAGTGTTATCACGAGCCACAACACTGTTAGTGCAGTGGAAACATGTTAGTGAATCGGAAACACCTTCTGCAGGGAGGACACCAGCAGTAAGCGTTGATCTCGGTTTTTCAACTTTTTATTGAATCTAAGAACACCAGCTTATGCTTTAGCTGACGATTACACACTGCGGATTACACACTGATGAGAGTAAAATTACATTGCCTTTAACAACTGCAATTACTAACAGAAAGAGCAAAAAAAAAAAACTGATTCAGTTTCACATATCATATGCGTACATTTGCACGACAGTACATTTCTTGTAGTCCGTACCTGGAGCTACAACCAACCGATTTAAATACCAAAACGATGGTCAAAATATATGCAATATTTGTCATGCACATTATTCATGGTACAAAATCCACGTGGCAATAAACTTTCTACAGATTTCTTTTTTTTTTTTCAAACTCTTAGGTTTGCATTCTTCCTTTTGTCGGCATTGGCACATTACACAGCAATATTCGGATGTCGCGTTTCTTCACAACTTATCACAGTCACAGCTTTGGTATCACCCGTGTACGCTATAAGCGTCGTTAGGTTGGTGAGATCAAACGTAGGCGAGCGCAGACCTGAACGTTCATTCAGGATGTTCTAAATTAGCTGACTTCTTGAATTCTAAAACATTATTTAAAGTCTGCGTCTGATCAAGAAAGACTGGAAGCAAGATACTACTAAGAACGTGCAATAGCACTTGAATAAAATCGAAAAGGCATGTGAAGCTACTGTACTAAAATCAAATTTACGTCACACTTGTGTGCAGTTTTTTGTGGAACACCAAGATTAGTATCAGCGTGTAACTTACGGCGTTTAACGCTTATATATGCGCATTAATCTAGGATGTACTACCTTATAGTCTCTGTTGGTTCGGACACTTCACTTGATTACACCTACTCTGATACGCCCAAGTCTAACAATGAACAACTATGATATAGAACGAATTTGTAAGAGGAACAAATGACAACAGCGAACAAAATCAAGTAGAATTAAACAAATACATAACGATAAACATACATAGTATTTCGCATGTGAAAAAAAAAAAGAAGTGTGCTCAAGGTTCGAGAAGTCTTAAAACAGAAAGCAAAATAATGAGAACGCAATACAGACACCAAGAACGAATTGAAAAAAAGAAAGCTTTGGTTAACAAATGAAATGAAAAAAAAAATTGTGTTGTCAGAACACCCGAGTTGAGGTAATGTTCCTTGACTATGTTTAACAAAGTGTGAAAAACTTATCGATAATCGAAATTTTTCGGGAGTTAACCCTTGCCGTTGCCGAACAACACAAAATGTCTGCTGACAGCCTTCAGCAAGGTAGAAAAAATACTTGACGCCCAAGGCTGAGACAGCACGAAATACAGCAGCATGAATAAACTGGAACTTTGTTAAAGGCCTAACTGGTGCCATCTTCAAGAAACCCATTGCTGAGCACACGGAGGAGTTGGCAGCCACAACGCGCATACGTCGACACTCGATGATTCTGTGAACGCTGCTCCAGTCAAAAATGGAAACAACGTGATATGACGCATTAGCACTATTTCAACAACAGAAAATGTCAGTCCGTGCGAAGCGCAGGAACCAGGTGACATGCACGGACGAAAAAAAAAAAAAGTGGGACGACGTTTGGCATCGGCCACTTCGTTTACATGAAATGCAGCCGTCTCAAAAAAGCGGATGGCCGTTGTCACTATAAGAAAACAAACGCAACATCACAGTTTGCTCATATCACAGACTGGCGTAGACTAGAAAGCAATTCTTGTACTCTGGTAGCTTATCGAGACGCGAGAGGCCGGTCAGACTTCGCTAAAAGAGATCAGATCGGCCGCTAGTATGAACTCTCGGGAACGTGAGAGAACGAAAAAACGTGGCAGAAGCCAGGTACTCAAGACTAATAAGTCTGCCGTCCGAAGTACAGAAACAATACAGCTAGGCTTTATGTGAACACCGCGAAGAGCGATGGTGCTCAACTGCGGAATATGCCCCGTTTTGCACGATGCCTTCAGAGCGCACCACGCCTCGAGTGCCGTCGCTGTAGGAGTATACACCCGTTTCGTCAAGCTATGTCCGAACATTCCGCAAAATGGACGCTTATTCCCGTTCTTGCACTTTGTACTCACTTCCTAGGTGAACTTCCCAGTATAAACCGTCTGAGACATGTTCCCATTGGGGAGGACGATCTCGTCTTATGCTCCCATATTCCGTGTCCGTTACCTAAAGCGAAGTTGTCGCACGTAACAACCAAGAAACTAAATAGTTCACAACTGTTTCACGCATTGCTGACCTTTATGACATCGAATTCGCGTCCGTTTAGTACTGAACCACAACCGTTGTACCGAATATTCAATGCGAAACGTAGCAGAGAGATGAATTCGACACTGCATTTACAACCGTCCTGTGGCTCCGCCTAGTAAAAGCACGAGTTATACATAAAAATAAAAAAACACGCCTACTGCTTGAATTTGCGTTGAAGAGGCCGTGGCATCTTTTGTCAGGGAAGAACACGTCACACCTTTAACGAAGGCTACACAAGCTAACAGAGAAGCTACTTTAGAGATGCTGCACAAGCGAACAGCTTTTTTTTTTACCTGCGAAGTAACAAAAAGAAAATAACGCCAAGGCATCTTTACACCAGTAATCGGTCCGCATTACTGCATTTTCGACGCAGCAACGTTAAAAGAAGAATGTGCAGAAGTGAAGTTCACAATCTTGCCTTGACGCTAGAAGCAGTGCCTGTGCGGCTGATGAGTGCGAAACAACTTGCATACTTCTAAGGGGCTCAAACGAGGCAGGAGGCTCCATCATTGTACTGGATGTTCGAATCGAGGAAAGACAAAAAAAAAACACGCGATTGCTGAACGTGCAAGGAGAGAGCTATTATTATGGCTGGCGTCGTCAAAGCACCGCGGTGAGCCTCAATAGAGGAGTTTAGCAGAACATGAACTTATTCCCAGTGAAGGGCACACGTCAGCGATGGTGCGCAGTGATTGTACGTCGCCAGCAGCACAATTGACACCTTAATGCCTTTCGGGGGTTATCAAGGGCATCGTGCCTTCGGGCCGTACGTGAAAGGTCATGCAAGGATGGCTTGGGTGAGAGATGCTTCTTGCCTATTCCTCAAGAGCTGCAGACGTGGCTTGAAGGCTGCACCACGCGCACCTCACTGAGTACATAACATCTATTCTGCTTAACCTCTCCCCGAAAGCAAGGGTTAACGTATGCAGCGAGAACTTTCACGTGGAAATGAAATCTTCCACTCAACGCGGCACGACTTTCTCTTCAGGCTCACCGCGGCGATTGAGCCGAAAGGCATACCGCTAACCAGAATTTGATATTGCATCCGACGTTTGCCATCCTAAAAATCTACAGAACTTTAGCATGCACAGTATACTCAATTCAGGGACGTTTGGACAGGGGGACGCCATTCTAATGAGCACTAGCGTAGATGTCGCCTTGGTCCGTGGGCGCCGACGGGTCGGGTTCGGTAGGAGCATGTGCCGAGCAGCTGTCCAGTTTTTCTTAAGGGAGGGGCAGCCCGTCGTCAAAGTCGTTCGTGTCCTCACCGTTGTCGCGACGTGTAGGAGACTCCTCCGGCTTTGACCAGCGCACCGCCGCCACCGGTTCCACGAAGTGGGCATTCTGCAGAGAGGGAGAGAGAGAGAGAGAGAGAGAGAGAGTGATCGTGCAGCTTCATAGGTGGTGACTTCGCACAGGATCTAGAGTGGCGGCGTAAGCAACGAGATTTATTAGATTGGTTGGCGCTTCGGATACTGTGTGCGCTCGAAAAAGCACATTTGACTGGCAGCGCCGCTCGGAGGTATTGTCGCGAGAGCAAGGTTTCCAGCTCCAGTATCTTCTCAGGAAATTTGTGCAAAACCAACTCCTCTGCTTCTTTTTTAAGTCTTTCTTTGTACTCTTCTACCTTTGGGTTTGTTTCTCTGGCCATTACAGAGCTTCGGCTTTTGACTTTAATGGAATGTGGGATAAATCGTGTTTTCCAGCCTGGGACAGGCGCCTACACGCTGCATTTACGGCTTAAAAACGGAGCAGTCAAGGTCGCCCCCGTTCGGGATTAGAAGGGGAAAGCTTACTAGGAAAAGCGTCTAGCAGGAGGCAGGTCCGGCGCCACCGTCTGAGTCTAAGCCATTGTTAACAGGCACGCGTGTCATTGAGAATGACATGGGGACGCGACCACTTAGCCTGACCGAGACATAGTGGCGGCAGGTAAACGACCATATTCTCTCGCGCTGTTGTTAGGATGTCGGGGCGCCTCGCTGTCGCATGTACACCTGGTAAGCAATGGTGTACCCATCGCTCTTAAGGACGCTTCTAGAAAGCAACAGTTAATGAAAGAACTTACGGGGCCCGAGCGTGGGAACGGCCGCCGACGGTAGTCGGCCGAAGGAAGCAGCACGGCCTGGTATGGGAGAGAGTGTCACGTGCGGAGTACCTTTCCCTTTGCGTGTTTCATTTTGGTAAGGAGGTTTTTACAAATGTAGTGCCTTTTATGAAAGTGTTTCTGTGATTGGTTGAGATGCTGCGAGTCCGAACATGTGATTGGTTTTTGTGAAGACTCTTTGTACGACCAAGGGTTAAAAAGAGGATGTTTGAACTTGAAAAGTGAGCGGAGTCGGGGTCAACGGCGGATCTCACCAACGGAGACCAGCTATGCGGGCCGAGGGGTATGCCACCATTTTCTATGTTTTGTCTTTGTAACCCAGTGCATTTTGTAACTTGAAGTTGTGTTAGCTAAATAAACCCCCAATGAGTGCTCCCCGAATCCATCGTGTTGACTTCTCATCGATTGCCTCCGCGGAGTTTCAACCACACTTATTCGTCTCCCTGGTCGTCCGATGCGCCTAACTTGAACAACCCCGACGTTTCGCCACAAAGTGGTGGAGGTTGCTCGGTAACAATAGTCCCGCTCTGAAATTATGCCCCGAGTCAACAACAACTATAAGGAACCTACCTCTGACAGCTCTACTATGACGGAACCCCATACCTTCTTCTCTGCTATGTCTACCCCCCAAGCTAAACCATTCATCGGACCACCAGTCTTTAGAGGCGCGCTTGAGGAATCTATTTCCGAGTGGCTACTTTGCTACGAACATGTAGCGTCGCTTAATAATTGGGACCAAGCCACGAAGGTGAAATTTCTATATCTGGCCTTAGACTGAGATGCGAAAAAGTGGCACAATACTCAAATTCTAACCGGTGCCCCTAATACATGGGAAGAATGGGCGACGCTACTAAAAACGTCCTTTACGAGTCGCCACTCAGTCGAGATTGCCTATTTACGGCTACAAAACCGCACTCAATCGCCGTCCGAAACCCCCGAGCAGTACTACTATGACGTCGTACAGCTGTGTGCAAGAGTGAACCCGTCTATGACGGAAGATGATCGGTTGCGGCACCTTATACGCGGGTTACGTCCGGATGTTCAGGAGAAAATGATAATCGCAAACCCGGAGAGCTGCACTGCATTCCTCCAAATTTTGCAACGCATAAATCTGGCAGCTTTGATGAGCCGTGTGTCGGGGCTACAACCAATTGGCATCCAGTATTCCACCGGATCGCAGTCGTGGATGCAAAACATCGCGCATCCCGTAGGGTTCGCACCCGCCGCAGCGACAGGGCACCCTCCTTCTACGTATGTCGCCACTTGCGCCGCGGCCGAATTGCGTTGCCCACAGGAGGCTGCTGACAGCGAAAGAGACCTAAAAGCGATTGCGGACTCGATCGCCGTGCTGTCTGACCGGCTAAAAAAGCATCGAAGACGAGGTGCGTCGCCCCCCAATGCCTTGGCCTCAGAGAACTTCCCGTGCCAACGACGGGCGTCCCCGATGCCAGATTTGCCGCCGCATAGGTCAGATAGCCCAACAGTGCTGGCAGCGGTTCCGAGATGACAGGAACGATGAGGCTGAGCTTCAAGGCAATCAGAATGTGCAGCCTAATCCTTCGGGAAACGAGAACGGCCGGGCCTAGGGGGCCAGCCCGGCCGCCCCATCGGCACATTGTCGGAAGGTCAGCTTCTCACAGTCCCCACACGAGCCAACGGTACAGAAACGTTGCGACACCGCCCTGGCCTCAAGAATGGAAATGCCGACACGCTTTCCCGCCTTCCTCATGATCCCGCGCCTGTAAGCGAAGAAAACCCCTTACCGTTGCTGGTTCTGGATCAGGTGGATGTTGGAAAAAAGCAGAGGGCAGACCCATGGATGAAAGAAATTATGCAGCACCTCGAGCACCCGGATGCGCCCGTTGTCAGAAAAACTAAAAGAACGGCACGGAGCTTTCGGTTGATCGACGGTGTACTGTATCGAAGGGCGAAAGGGTTTCAGGAGGATCGTGCTGCGCTCGTTGTACCCAAGTGCTTGAGATCTGAGATTTTAAGGTACTGCCATGACGCCACCACGGCAGGCCACTTAGGTGTCAAGCGCACATGGGAGAAAGTTCGTTGCCGATATTTCTGGCCGAAGATGTTCTCGTACGTAAGCAAGTACGTTCTCTCCTGCCCCGACTGCCAGACACGAAAGCAACCACCGGGGAGGCCGGTCGGTTTCCTCCAACCGATCCCACCTGCAGGTCGACCTTTTCAGCAGGTGGGCATGGACTTCATTGGGCCTTTCACGAAATCCAAAGCAGGGAACCGCTACATCGTCGTGATTACCGACTACCATACGAAATGGGTCGAGGCTGTCGCGTGTCCAGCGGCCACTGCCGCAGAAGCAGCCAGAGCTTTCGTCGAACAAATCGTCCTACGTCATGGTGCCCCGGAGAAAGTAATAAGCGATCGTGGGCAGCACTTTGTCGCCAACTTGACCGAAGAAGTATTCCGGCTCGTGGGTAGCGAGCATGCCACCACAACAGCATACCACCCACAGGCCAACGGCTTGTGCGAGCGTTTTAACCGCACGTTGGCTGACATGCTCAGCATGTACGTTTCCTCACACCACCGCGACTGGGATGAATTCCTACCGTAAGTTCTATTTGCATACAATTCTTCCACCCACGAGACGACTGGATTCACTCCCTTCTTTCTTCTTCACGGACATGAACCGACACTACCGGTGGATGTAGGGTCGGGCGCGCAACGCGGATTCGACTACACCCTGGATGCAATGAAAGTGGCCCGCAGGCTGCGGCAGGCTCGAAAAATAGTAAATGAACGGGAGAAGCGTCAGCAGGAGAAGAACAAGCGCAGCTATGATGCTAGGCGACGAAGTGTTGTTTATCATCAGGGCGACTTGGTGTACTTGTGGACTCCCTCCCGGGCGAAAGAGAAGACGACAAAGCTTCTTCACAAATATCACGGACCTTTCCGTCTTGTGCGCCAGGTAGCCGAGAACAACTGGGAGGTGGTAGACCAAACTGGGAAAAAACGTGACGTTGTGAATGTGGCGCGTTTAAAGCCCTGCCACGTTCGATTGGGCTCCGATGCCGACGACGCGGACGATGAGTCTGATGATAATCATGAGGTGCGCGATCTCGGTGGTGATGTGCGCGAGGGAAGTGCCAGGAGAGATGACCACGGATTGCATCGAAGTGTTGTGCGCGAGTGCAGTGCAAGGAGAGATGACCACGGATTGCATCAAAGTGTTGTGCGCGAGTGCGGCTCCAATGGTGATGTGCGCGAGTGCGGTTCGCGAGTGGGTCAGGAACTCCGTTTGCAACATTGTGTGCGCGAGACACAGACCAGTGTTCCAGTACAGCAGTGCGAAAGCTACGACACGGACACTGAACTTTACTCGGACTGGAAGACATTTTCAAGTAATAACAACGCACAACAGAATGTCAGTGCTTACGAAACGGACACTGAATTGTATTGCAGTACCGATGAGTGAACCCATATATTTCTGTGTTCAATGATTTTGTTTTGTTTTTCATCTGTTGTTTTATGTAATTTTTTTAAAACATCTCACACACTTGTTGAATGCAAAACCTTTTTGTATAATTAGTCTATTTATTGTCGTGTTTTGCAGATAAAACGAGTGGGGCACTCTTTTTCGTAGGGGGGAGGTGTCGCGAGAGCAAGGTTTCCAGCTCCAGTATCTTCTCAGGAAATTTGTGCAAAACCAACTCCTCTGCTTCTTTTTTAAGTCTTTCTTTGTACTCTTCTACCTTTGGGTTTGTTTCTCTGGCCATTACAGAGCTTCGGCTTTTGACTTTAATGGAATGTGGGATAAATCGTGTTTTCCAGCCTGGGACAGGCGCCTACACGCTGCATTTACGGCTTAAAAACGGAGCAGTCAAGGTCGCCCCCGTTCGGGATTAGAAGGGGAAAGCTTACTAGGAAAAGCGTCTAGCAGGAGGCAGGTCCGGCGCCACCGTCTGAGTCTAAGCCATTGTTAACAGGCACGCGTGTCATTGAGAATGACATGGGGACGCGACCACTTAGCCTGACCGAGACATAGTGGCGGCAGGTAAACGACCATATTCTCTCGCGCTGTTGTTAGGATGTCGGGGCGCCTCGCTGTCGCATGTACACCTGGTAAGCAATGGTGTACCCATCGCTCTTAAGGACGCTTCTAGAAAGCAACAGTTAATGAAAGAACTTACGGGGCCCGAGCGTGGGAACGGCCGCCGACGGTAGTCGGCCGAAGGAAGCAGCACGGCCTGGTATGGGAGAGAGTGTCACGTGCGGAGGACCTTTCCCTTTGCGTGTTTCATTTTGGTAAGGAGGTTTTTACAAATGTAGTGCCTTTTATGAAAGTGTTTCTGTGATTGGTTGAGATGCTGCGAGTCCGAACACGTGATTGGTTTTTGTGAAGACTCTTTGTACGACCAAGGGTTAAAAAGAGGATGTTTGAACTTGAAAAGTGAGCGGAGTCGGGGTCAACGGCGGATCTCACCACCGGAGACCAGCTATGCGGGCCGAGGGGTATGCCACCATTTTCTATGTTTTGTCTTTGTAACCCAGTGCATTTTGTAACTTGAAGTTGTGTTAGCTAAATAAACCCCCAATGAGTGCTCCCCGAATCCATCGTGTTGACTTCTCATCGATTGCCTCCGCGGAGTTTAAACCACACTTATTCGTCTCCCTGGTCGTCCGATGCGCCTAACTTGAACAACCCCGACGTTTCGCTACAGTATGAACAGATGGGGATAGCATTGTAAACTACACAGAGCTCAAATCTTGACTCACCTAAAGGGGCCCTGCAACACTATGCCAAGTAATCATCGAATGGTTCGGTTAGAGCAGTTTATTGCCTCGCAAATTGCTGGACGCAAAAATACTTATAAGTCGTCAAGTGCGCGCGGCGACACAGAATCTGTCCCGGGGTCTTTTTGCTCAGTTTTCGCACAGCAAGTGTGCACAAGCTACGAAAGGAACTTGGAAAGAATGGCGAGGAGTCAAGAAGCAACATCTGTTCGTAAATGCACTTGGACTCGCTCTCTGGATATCGTGCCGACCGGTTGTGCCTCCGCGATCTCCGACGACAGCGCAGCTCTGGCCGACTGGTTTGCCTGTACGCTATCTCCTGACGCCGATAAAAGCTCTCGCCGAGTGGTGCCCCGTCCTTGGACTTCTGCGACCGTGTCCATCTTTCCTATCTTCTCCTTACTTCCGTATGTGGCTGTCCCTGCGCCTCACTCTCTCCTTCTCCCTCTATCTCTATACCTTTTAAACCTATCATTTTAATCCCTCCTTACCCCGGTCCTTTGTGAGCTACTGCTGAGGTGTCGCACTACGATGCAGACAGTTACGGGGCTCACTTTTGTCTTCTTTTTTCTTTAGAATCACACAATAAAGAAACGCACTTCATGTCCTTGAACACTTTTTTTAATTTCGTTTCTTCTAACGTGTGGTTTACTTTCAGAGAGACATCGAGTGACTGCATTAAACTTATAGCTCCCGATGCTCAAATCAACCAATGGCCGTGGACTTATGGCTTGGCATCGGTTTGTGGCGTCACTTGTCGAGAGAACAATAATTTTCAGCCGACTTTAAACGTAATTTTCAAATTCAGGCGGTGTACTGCGGTCCAGCTTTTGGCGCACATGTTCAGAGGATCCTCGACTACAGATCGGCAGTAACTTCGGACCAGAGAGCAGCAAAAGAAAGGATCGGCAAAAGAAAGGGCAACTCACCAAGACTTACTCATGAAATATGCCTCGTGCTTCGGACGCACTCGGATTCACACTCACGAAACCTTTCTTCAACTGGACTCCCTCGCACTCAAGCTCAACAAACTATTACTCACCCGGGCTCAACTCAGACTCGCACTCATTATTCGATACGACTCTGAGTGAGTTCGAGCGAGTCGACTGATGAGCGAGTCTGCCGACCAATGCGAGGGAGTGCTGGTTCGTTTAAACCCTCTGCGTTTAAATGCAGATCTTAAGCTATGGTTTACCTTCTGTGGCTTGGGTGACAGCAGGGGCGGCTTCGCATCGCTCAAAGGCAAATCCGTGTAGCTCGGAGGCGAAGCTATCTGCGGGAGGTGTGTTGGCGAGAAGAGGACAGACCGGGGCGAAAACTTCCTGCTGGCTCCGTTCGTCGTGGCCCCGTGTGAGTGCTCACCCGCAAGGTTGAAATTGTACTTGTCATCAAACGGTTGAGCAAGACCTGCGATCAGCGTGCCACAACTGAGAAGGGCAGTGACGTGAAACACCGAATGACATTGAGCTGAGTGAAAACGAGCGAGAATTGCAGAGGCATTAATATCGCTGTTACGAAGTTCGCTATTGGCAGCGACACTCACTGGCGCTGTACGTCGTGGCCCCGTGTGAGTGTTCGCCTTGTGACTCGCCCACAAAGCTGAACTTGTACTTGTCATCGAACGGTTGTGCAGGACCTGCGATGAGCGTGCCACAAAAACTGAGAAGGGTAGTGACGTGAAACACCAAATTACATTCAGCTGAGTGGAAACACAGCGAGAATTGCGGAGGCGTTAATATCGCTGGTACGATGATCGCTATTGGCAGCGAAAATCACGATCGCTATTCCAAGCTGAGCCCTTGCATGACAAAATTTTTAGGCGAAAGCATCACACGCCATAGAGTTTCCTAAATATACACTAGAGGGAACTCTGGCCCTAGTCTCTGTGGGAGCTGAAACGCGTGGCGCTTCAGCGAGCCTGGGAATTATGGGAATTTGTCTAGTCTTCGTACCTTACGTTCGTCTCGGCTTCGCGTAGCTTAAAGCTGCGTTATCACGAACCAACAATTGGCAACTGTGCAGCATGCAGTTGCAATTCACCAGCTTAATCTTTTGGCCTTACCATTTCAAATCCGGTAACGATATTCAAAAGGGTTCGTTCTTTTCTTAAAAAAGATACAGAAACAAAAAAATAAACGAAGCCGTAAGGGGGATTCACCGCCCGCAATACAAAGACTAGGCAAATTCGTGTCATCTTCATCATCATCAGCGTGACTACGCCCACCTCAGGGCAAAGGCCTCTCCCATGGTCTTCCAATAAAACTGGTCTTGTTCTTTCTTCTGCCACGTTACACCTGCGAACTTTTTATTCTCATCGGCCCACCTGACTTTCTATATTCCCTTTATGCATTTGCCTTCTCTGATAATAAAGTACCCTTAATGACCAGCGCTTATCCTGCCTACGTGCTGTGTGCTCGGCACATGTCCATTTCTTCTTCTGGGTTTCAACTATGATATCCAACCCAGGTTTGTTCTCTGGCCCACTCTGCTCTCTTCTTGTCTCTTAAGGTTACACCTATCATTTTCTTTTCCGTCGCTCGCTTCTTTGTATGCCTCCAGGTTTCTGCTCGAAACTAAGTACCGGCAAGATGCAAATGTTATATACCTTCTTCTTGAGGGTTAGTGGCAGAATGCTATTAACGATTTGAGAATGCTTATCTAATGACGTAGCGCGTAAAATAATGCGAAGCACAGGACAAGGTAAGGGACAAAGAGTACAAAGTGCCCCCCTTTGTTCTTTCCCTTGTCCTGTGTCTCGCATATTTTACGCGCTACGTCATAAGCCTACGCCTTACCAACACGCCCAACTTCATACTATAGTTGATAATGCTCGCCGAATGTGATCCGCCCCATCCTTATTCTTCTAGTTATTCCACTCTCATGGTTCGGCTCCATGGTAACTATATACTTTGGTTAAGTCCTTCACAAGTTCCAGCGTTTGGCCACCTATCGCGAAGCGCCGTTTACTGCCGAGACTGTTGCACATTACTTTCGTTTTAGGTATATTAATATATATCAGATATACTTTTCTGCTTTCCGCGTCCAGTTCAGTATTCATGAGCTGCCATTCGTCCTCTGAGTTACTCATCATGGCAATGTCATAAGCGAATCGCAGCTTACGAAGACACTCTCCATTAACTATTATCCTTAACTCTTCCCTATCTGGGGCTCTGAAAACCTCCTGTAAACACGCGGTGAATAGCATTGGTGAGATCGTGTCTCCCCGCCTTCCGCCCTTCTTTATTGGGATTCTGTCGCTTTCTTTATGGAGAACTGTGTTTTGCGGATCCGCTGTAGATTCATTCCAGTTTGTTTATGTAGGGTTCTTCGATGCCCTGATTTCGTGGTGCCTGCATTACTGCCTATGTTTCAACTCAGTCAAAAACCTTCTTGTAATCTATGAAGGCTATAGGTATAGGGCTCGGTTGTATTCCGCGCACCTCTCTATTACCCGATTGACAGTATGAATATGGTCTATTGTAGAGTAGCCTGTACGAAATCTTACCCGGTCCTTCGGTTGATTGAACTGTAATGTCGCCTTATTTCTATTCGCTAGTATTTTTGTAGATATTTGTGGAGAATGGTTAGTAAGCTGATCGGCCTGTCATTTTTCAAGTCCTTGGCGTCTCTTTCCTTATGGATTAAGATGATGTTGGCGTTCTTCCAAGATTCCAGTACCCTTCCCGTCAAAATACACATTGTACAAAATGTGGCCAGTTTTCTTCCTACCGATAACAGAAAAATTTTCTTCCTCCTTAGTGCCTCTATAATGCTTTCGCATTCATAGCTCATATCTACATCTTACAGATGATCATGCTATGGTACGCTTTCATTGTCATCGCGTGACATCTTTTGCATTATGAGCGGTGACAAGATCATTACGAGATCACTGAAAACTCTTTCAAGGGCCCCTATATGCAAGGGAAACATATCAGGTTCCTGCGTAAAGAGATGTCACTTCTGTTTCTCGTGGGAACACCACTCACATCCAATGTCAACCGATCTGATCATCTCCCAGAGCCCGTTTCCCGCTTCCGACGCCATGAACTCTCCCCAGCTCTGCTGGGACTCCTGGGACTTCTGTGGAGACTCCGGCCACGTCATCTGCTGCTGCTCCTTTTGATCAAGTGGTGGAAACTCCGGCTTTCACGAACTCTGGAAGCTGTCCACGGCCGCTGGCACAAATGCCGGTGCCAGCGACGCCATTGTAGGCACCGCGGACGTGGTCGCAGATTCACTTGGGCTCACGAACGCCTGCACACACTGGTCTTGTTAACATTCACTCATCGATTCATTTAGGTGCGTGGGCACGTATAAAACCCCGGGTGATTGAAATTCACGTAGCACCTCTCTCCCCCTTCACCTACGTTGTCGTGTCTCATAATGACTTCGTGATTTTGGCACGTAAAACTTTCAAAAATTATTCATCCACTCATTCGTACATGTTTAAACAATGAGCCATTATACCGTATGGCCTGGTGCAAAGGCTCGGGTCTCGCGTACCAGCTATTCTGCGATAGCATCTTTCCGCAGACAGGTATCGCAAGAGGGACTAAACTGCTAGAAAGTATTCAGCTCAAGCCTAGGCGAACGAAAAAGACGTGGTAGGATAGCGCCTGCATTCTTTGAGGTGTGTTTCTGTCGCCTCCGTTTTTACGTGCTTGTGAATCGAAAACGCGTACCTCAATCGCCAGCCTGCCCAACCATGCCGCAAATGTCATTTCTTTTCACCTGTCCATATTTTGTTTCATGCTTCAGGCGCAAAGCCTTCGGTACTATAGGGTGAGTTCCAGCAGTGAATGCTTCCGCACCAATGTTTTTACTGCTCATATTGTGAAAGAATTTTTTGTTTGGATATTTATTTCTTTTGCTTCTTTGCTGCGGGGATTCTATTTTGATAGAGGCAGAATGCCAGAGGCCCGTGTGTGCTGCGCGATGTCAGCGTATACATTGAAGAACACTAGATGGTCCTATTTCCGGAGGCCTCCACTCTCGTAATCATATCGTGGCTGTGGCACGTAGTACACCAAATAATAATAATAATAATAATAATAATAATAATAATAATAATAATAATAATAATAATAATAATAATAATAATAATAATAATAATAATAATAATAATGTTCGTATTTATTATTATTATATTATTAGTATTAACGCAAGATCTTGTGTGCCTTAGAATTAACTCCGTTAAACGGCTTCATTGCGTAGTTCTATAGGGGTTTCAGCCCTAAAAGCTGTCTCGCAACCATGGGGGGTATACTTCTCGGCCTGTTTGCGAGGCGCGTTCCTCTAGATAAAGTATCGGTGTCTTCCGTCGGCCCGGTGACAGCAGCGGATATCTATTGTCGGCGGAGAGAAAATTGCTCAGGCAGCCACCAGGTCAAGCGGCGTTGCTCGCACTGCCCCGTCTCAAACTTGTCAATAACGTTTGCCGTTAGGGGCCCGCGGAAAGGAAGACGTGTGCACGCGTCCCCCATCTAGCCTGGCCACGATTTTCCCCAGTCCGCCCGGTAATGCACGGAGGGAGACGCGTGCATCATTTCGACCGACCCCGTGTCATTATTGCTGTTCTATCTGCTTGGCTTTGGTTCTGGTGCTGCAGTCACTAATGAAAATATCGACAGCAGGGTGCCTAAGTGACGTGGTCGGCGGCAGTATACGTCGCCAATACATGACCGGCCAATATATGACGTCAGTACATATATGACGTCCATATATGGTCGCCAATGTATGACGCGGTCGGCGGCAATACATGGGGCATATATCGCGGGATATATTGCGGCATATATTGCCGCACATATTGCCGCATATATTACGGTGAACGCCGGTATACTGGCGTTTGTCGCACGTCAGGTTTCTCGTTCGCGAAATACACCAAATGCGTCTACAACTTGTAGGTACATGACGTGGAGCAAGTTGAATATGGATTTGGTCACGCGCACATACCCTGAACCAGCGCCTCTTACACTGGAGGTGGAGTTGCCTTGGAACGCATCACCAAAAACGCTTTAGTACTGCACGCCACATAGGTAGACCGGCGCTGTGGTACAGCCTCCTACCTGAGAGGCCGCAGGCCAGGCGTCCATCTTCATGTACTCCATTTTCCACAGGTTCATGTGGGGCAGCGGGTAGGTGGACGAAGGGCCGGCCTGTTCCTCCATGGACAGCTGAGGAACCGAAGGCGTGCAGTCGGAACTGCCGCGCGCTGCAGTTTGCCTCCGTTTGCGGCCCGATGGCTTCTTAGTCTCCGGCGGCGAGATTTTCCGCTCCGGTTCGAGCTGGAAGGCGGACGGCGCCGCCGTATTTTCCCGCGGCTCGTCATCATCGCCTCGATGACCTGCTTTGACCTGGACCGGCGACGAAAAGGCCCTCGGTTCCAGCTGGGGCATCACCCACTCCCGTGGCCTACGACCCAACCGTAAGAAAGTCGGTAAGTCAGATACCATTCGTAATGGTTGTGAGAGCAAAACACGGACAACGAAACACGAGAAGACAAGAGCTGCGTCTTTGTTCTCAAGTCCCTCGTCTGTGTCAACTTGTGCCGTCTGAACTTGCAAGCTTCTAATTCGGACATGGCCTAGCTCGACTCGATCTGACTGCTATTGTCCCCCCCCCCCTTTTTTTTTTCGAGCTCATCTGCAAGGGAAAAGTCACTTTCCTCGACATCAGGGATGAACGCACGTTCTCATGCCTTGAATTCTCGCACCGCGTACCGAGCGAGTTTTTTTTTTTCGTGTTCCCGTATTACAAAACTTCGGCGGCGGACATTGCCTCACGCTGTATTCTGATAAGGATGATGAAGGTTCAGAGGTGCGAACTCTTTTTCTCTCTGTCGATCATCATCCTACCGTATTACTGGTACTCTGCAACCAGACACACAATCAGCGAATTTCACCGCGAGCTACGTTGTTAGTCCTAAAGTAATTCTAGGCAAGACTATAGAAGCAAAATACGGAATAATGACTAGTCACGGGGAGCAGCGGAGTACATCATTCGCATTAGAGAGCTCAGACAGCCGAGGCTGAATACACAGATGGGAGAGTTGTTATTGTGCTTATCATCACCATGACCGGGTGCGATAGATAACGGACATTTCTACGGCAAAAGTGAAGAAAAATTCTAGCGTAACCACCGTAAATAATGACGATGTATTTAGCTTGGATATGGTCGACCATGTAACACTCCACATAGTTTTCGATGAGCTGAAATCATCTGCATTGCTTTTGCTGCACATGACACCATTGCCTAAAAGTGGAGCGAACGAGCGTGCGCACGCACGCACGCACGCACACACACACACACACACACACACACACACACACTGCGGTGCAATAGCGTGCCTTCACGCGCACAACATACATATCCACACACAAACACAGATGCACTAACATAAGCACTCATGAGTACGACGAAAGTTCGTCTGGTCAGGCACTGGATGGACCGATGATATGAAACACAGTCGCTAAGTCTGATCATGGTCGTAAGTTTCGGAACCGCATGCTGAATTCCTTGTTCACTGAGCTGGACTACAAGTTCTCGTCAATTGAATGACAACAATTTTTGAACATGACTGCCAGTTCTAGTCCATCTCAGTGAACAAGGAACCCGCGTGTGCTTCCCAAACGTCAGCCGACCGTGTTTAATCTCACACAAGTACACACACAGCTACACACATACAAAAGCGCGCTGCCGCGCGCATACCCACATGAGGTAGTAGTTGAGTCCCCAGAAGTAATTCCTGTGCCGAACATTCTCGCACATGGACGTCGGGCACACCTTGACGAACCACTTTTGGAAGAGGGCGTGGCGCACCGAGCTCTGCGAGGTGTGAGCGAGTGATCTTACATCACCGCTTCACTTATTTCATCTCGCTGTCTTCGGACAGGAGAAGAGGTCAGACGCATCGCAACTATACTGTCCTCGCATCGCTCGGCGCAACGTACCCCCCGCGTCACGCACTACGTTGAGCATGACGTTATTGGCGGCGAATGAGGTGTAATCGTCTTCTGGGCGTTTGTCGGGAGTTAAGGTGGAAAGCTAGAAGGGCGCTTGCAAAGTGCTCTGCACTGTACAAAAAGGACCGTATACATGAACACGCATGCATACCTGAAACACTGCCTAGTCCGTTCGATATTTATAAGCATGAACGAATGAGACAAATGAAAAAAACGCAGATTCTAACGTAACGCATTGTGCTGTGCGGCACTTTCTAAACTCCTTTCACGAGTTTTAGCTGATAGAATTTAACCGCGAATAACAGCGATCGACAAAGACAAACTTTTTTCCAAGCGTTGTAGGGCGCGAGCTGTTCCACAGTGTACTAGCAGATCTGCACGGCCAGATGCTGTGCTGATAGCGCACTTGTGTTAAAATTATTTTCCTTGCGTGATATTGATTTCCAGATAAAATTAGATATCTATAGGGGCTCTGCATCACTCTCGAAGAACGAGTCTAATAAGTCTCCTAGCAACCCATCAGTTTATTCCGCCGTGTGAGTAAACTTTGTTTAAGGTTAGCCTGACAGTTTCCTTTAGGCGAGGCAGAGGAGAGAGAGTATTACCCCCATCTCGTCCAACCCTCTATCTTTAATGATGACGGTGCCTCAAGTAATGGTGGGAAACAATAGTTTTTTTTGCTTGTTTTTTTCACAGCCACTACCTTTGTGGCTGGCTGGTACCCTGACGCCATACGTGACCTGAAAATAATGTGTTGGTACCTTTGAAGGATGTCCTTGGTTCATAATATGAGGCCCGCACATTCAATAATCACGTACACCACAAGCATTCGAAGTACCCAAGCAGCTCACCGGCTTTAAACAATCTCTTTCGAGCATTCTTAATTTCAACTGATTACTACACTTCCAAAAGACATGCAATATGAGGCGCCTGAAAGATAGCCGATCATGTGCTCATTTTCTTTGATCGCAAGTTGTAGTTGACTGCTTGTTAACTGCTTCATGTGCGACATGTTAGGTCAAAATATACTAAACAAAAATACCATACGCACAAGACAATGGTAATTTTCAAAACTTTGGTAGGTGACAATTTGATTTATTGCGCTGTTCATTTAGTGTGTGCTTCATTGAGAGAGTGATAACTGAGGTCTTCAGTACGTCGGTTATATTGTGTGGACGCGCAGACACCGCGAACACAAATAGGTAGTTCATGGTTGCCAGGGGCGTAGCCTGGGGTGGCCCACCAGGCGCGTGCCCCTCCCCCCTTTCTTCCTCCCCGAATTTATTTTCGTCATTGCATAAAGTGGTGCCCCTCCTGAAACCATAAAGGCCCCCCCCTGAAAAAAAAATGTCCGTCTTCGTGCCTGTTGTTTGCCAAATGAGTAGCGACTACGAGAGGTGGCTTACCGGTTGTTCCGTCAAGGAGAACAGCATCCAGGGTCTACAATGTACAGTCACATTGAATGAGAACTCCGACGTGGCACTCATAGGTTTTCAATTACTATTGTAGGACCCATGTGCAATAAATTGATCAAACGCAACACCAGAATCCCAAATGGGTGTTTCTTTCTATAAATATACCCTAGCGCCGGGGCCACCACTTACACATGAGGGGTTTACGATCAGGATCACCGTGTTGCCACTCATACTGAACGAAATTGTGAGTTATCAGGAACTTCGCCGCCCCTGCTAGAGACTCTTTCCTGGCGTATCAGCCAAATAATGGAGGCCTATAAAAATGGAAAGTAACCACTTGAAAGCACAAATAAAGTGTCAATCCAAATGTGTTAGAATCAGAATGTGTTAGGAAGGCAATAAGGTTCATGAGTAAGTTCAACAGCGTGAAAAACTGAAGATGTAGTACATCACGTTGCCTCATGTGCTATCTGCGTTTTTTTTTTCGCTGTGTTCTGCTTTAGAGTGTTAAGCTAAATGCCACCCTGACAATGCGCTGGAATGGCCTAATTGACGTTTCATACCTAAAACTGCCCCTTCACCTGAAATTAAAAACAGCAAGTTGAACTTTTCGGCCACTTGTCCTCGTCTCTCCCGTATCGCGGCGGGTTCTTCCGCGCTGACTAGATTTAAGCCACTGTGAGGACGTTAGTGGTGGAGGATTGCCCTGGTGGCAACAGCTGTAGTTGTTGCGTCACTTACCTTCCAGCTGTTGATGCCCCCATGTCCAGCAGCTTGTAGTACGGGTACTTGCTCCTGTAATGCGCATTAGATGACGTAAGTGGCACAACGTCATTGGGTATAAACCGGCTGTGTGTTCGCTTTTAACTTCTCTGGCTCAACAGATACAGGATTACGGCCGTAATCTGGAAAGCCCGATGGTAATACGAGTGTAGCTTTAACGTGAAGGTCTCGAAGAAATAGTTTTGTAGTTGTAAATTAAATTTTGACGTATGAAATTGAAAATTTTACGGAAAGTAACTTGCGCTGTGAATGAGATTTGTGCTAATATGAATAAAGCACAACTTCACAAAAAATAATAAACAGGGAATGTGAAGCGTCTCAAACGTGTGGGCCGCTGATCCTTCACAGGCAGCCTGCACGTGAGTGCAAATATTTTGAATATCTGTAACATGCGTGTTCGTGAGCTACACAGATGTGACTGCTGTGAAGATTTTTTTTTCGCGTGTCACCGTATGTTAAAAGATATCCGCGCTACAAACATCTGTAATTACGGATCGTCGTCTAGATTTTAGTGTTTCTGCATGTCCGTGTCGAGATGCTTTTGAATGCTCACATAGAATTCTCTTCTAGAATTGCCTATACATGAGACATGCGAGATGACTCCTTTCAAACGGGAACGTTAATAGCCGGCATTTTGTTCGGGAAGCGTAAGGGTTCCCAACAAAGGGAACTCAAGCGAGCCAGATGATGACTGTCACCCAATCCGCATACAAAGGCTGTAAAACGTGTCCCAAAGGCTGAGAGGTACCAACCTCAGACCACAGTTTCTGTTCCTGAGTGGCGAGGCCAACGTTTCGTTAGCTTAGAGAATTGTACGCATTAATCAATGAAATTCTGTAGGTGTTGCTGACTCGTTGCTCTTGCAAGGTCGGGACATCGAATACCGACCGCAGCGCCTGCATTTCGATGGGGGCGAAGTGCCAGAGGTCCCTGCACAAATACGCACGCGTTAATGAACCCCCCGGTGGCCGAAAATTTCAGTGCTTTTTACCACGGGGTTTCTCAAATTTTTAAGGTTTGACAGCGCCAAAAAATACACGGTCGACATGAAAAGGACGGGACAAGCGCTATGTGTCCTATCCGCCGTGTATTTATTTATTTTTTTTGCGCTGTCAAACTTAAAGTATGCTAAACCATCTAGCCCAAGCAGCCGCTTTCTCAAATTCATATCGTAGTTTGGGGAAGTAAAGCCTTCACAATTATTATTTTTGCCCTTCAGCAAGAACACGGCACCCAGATGCACACTGCTCAGCTCATCCTAGTGAAAATATTAGGATTCCTGGCTCGCCTACCAAAGGCGCTGCTAGGCAAACCGAAACCCTGCAGGGGAGCAGTTCTTTCTGCGTGAAACTGTTTGATATCTCTCGAGGATGGCTTGACATATCTTATAATGGTTGCAGCGCACGTATACGAAGAGAAACTCGGGAAGGCGCAATCACTTTGCCTTGTCTCTTCACGTTTTCTCCGTCTGTGTGCGGTGCAGCCTTTCCAAGAGGTCCGTGAGCGCAGAGACAAAGGCGGCGTAGGTGGGAAGTGTATACACTCACTGCAACGCAGCGTAGACGTGCGTCACTCGTTGCACCCGGTGCGGGCTCTCGTGGATGGCCTGCGCGACGAGCTGCACCAGTTTGGTCGAGGGTCTGCGCACCACCGTGCCCACGGGCAGCAGCGACAACCAGCGTCCCGTCTGGGGCTCACTCACTATGCGCTCGTCACCATCGATGGCCATACGGCGCCGCCGGCGCCCAGGCGCGCTTCGCCCTTGGCGTCCACCTGCGAATACCGCGAAGCAATGGATTACGGAATCGTTCTTTCAAGCGAAGAGAAGGGGCGAGAAGGTGTGTGGGTTATTAAATCCATTGAGGAAGGATAAAAAAAGAAAAGAGTTTGCATGACGTCATGCAGCCAGCCTCGTCAAAGCCAATCCGTTCTGAAGCCGTAAGCGTTGGCACAACGGAGTCATAGTTTCCTGAATTTTAGAAAATTCTACGCAACGGGTGACCTTTGGATGTCACGTTTTGCTGATGCTGACTACATATGTCTGATTCGATGCAATGAGTGGACCTATATCTGCCTCGCTCGTTGTGTATTTCGGATGTCGACGCTTCTACCACGGAACATTACAGTCGTTATCGACATCATTGCATTACGTATGAATCGTATAGGTTTACAAAAACTGAAAGTCTTTCTTTGGATATCTAGACGAATAGATTCTGATCTATCTGCCACACGAAACGATTCTACCACCCAGCCAAAGTTTAATCTTGAACTGATCGTTGCGTTCGTATATACCTCGGAACATTATCGATCAAAACGCAAATATTACGCGTATCTGAGGCGCAGCATGAATACGTATGAGTTAGGTGGTGTGCTCTTTTATTACAATACGCATAGACAGGTAATTCTAAATAGTGTTTCTTAGGCTGGGCTGATAATGCGAAGCTATGCACCAAAAAAGGCCGGCAGAAGACTATCGTCTTTCGACGACGACTATCATCTTTTCCTTCACTCAGCAGCTACGTACCTCGCTGCGACACCACTCCAGCTGCCCTTTCTGGTTAACCTTCCTTCTTTTTCTTTGTTGCTTCCTTCCTTGCACTCCAACTGCCCATGGCGATTCTGTGCGACTCCCGACCAGCCACGCAAGCGCTGCTCCAACCAGACCGAGCATCCAGCACTGTGGCGTTCCTGCACGCCAAGCTGACCACCATCAGAGATAGCGAGCCTCTCTTGCACGTTAGGACAGCCATGGTAACGAGGAGGTTGACGCCACCGCTAAGGCAGCGCACCACTCTGACACGCCAGTCACTAAGGTGGTAGCCGAGTCGGATTACTCCCGGCCACGACTGTGGCTTTTCCTACCAACGGCGCACCCTGACACGCTGGTGACAAGTGGCAAGCCTGTGCTTAACGAGACCGGCCTGAACAGATGTGAGCGGTGGTTGCTGGTTCGCCAGCAGCGCCTGGCTTCCGGTAGCGCTGCTCATCGCCTGCGTGCCGCAGGTTCCGGTGGTGGTAGTGGTTAGAAGATGAGAAAAGGCACCTAATTTCTGCAACCCGGTCGGGAGCACGGCGCAGTGCCTGCAGGTTCCGCGACGACGCAGCGCTGCAGCGTATTACCTCCTGCCCTACCCTGGCCGGAGAACGTCGCGCGATGGTGAGCCGTCATCGCCTGCTCGGTCTGCCTGCGGCAACAGTGGAGGACGTTCCATGTCCCGCGCGCTCAAAACTCCAGCCCTTAGAGCTTTACGCGAGTTCTGCGCTTCTGCGGACCTCGCCGTCTTATATCCGAGTGTTCTCGCTTCGTGCTACCGACTGCACTGACAAGACTCTCTCTTGTCATGCCTTTCAAGTTTTCTTTTTCTCCTCTCTTATTTCTATTAACTTTACGTCCCCCTCCCCCTCCTTCAAGGCAATAAGCCGTGCTCCCGCGATGGCAGGCAGAAAATAGCGTCCTTTTTATCTCTTCCTAATTTTTTCATCTCTCTATCTCTCTCGTCTTTCGACAGCATTTGCAGTCGATCACGAAGATACGTGGCCATTTTAATACTTTTTTCTTTTTGTTGGGGGGAGGGGGCAGTTACAAGCAATGACGCATTTCTGTGGTAGATCACCTACTTGTCACGCTGGTGGTTTGGGTTTGATCGCCACTTGTGTGCAAGCTTTTTTTTATTTTAAGTTAGTTGACTACATCGTGGATTTTAGCCCATTAACAACGCTGATATTCCGCAAAACGAGCTCGTTAACGCTATCGCGTTAATAAGAGTTAATGACCGACTCACGGGGGCGTCTCGGCGACGACATGACGGGCGGCTCTTCCTCGCAGCCGTCGCCCGCCGAGTAGCTGCTGCACGGAGCGTTTGCCGAGTGCCCGGAGGTCTGGCCCGTGGCGTAGACGGTCGTCGACGGGTCGGGCAGGATGGCCGAGATGTACTGCTCGGCCTGCATGTCGATCACCGACTCGCTGTCCTGCGAGTCATCATTGCGAGAGCAGCACAGTAAGATCGAGGTACAAAAAACAACAAGGAGCGAGCAATATTGCTGGCAACGTGGCACAAAATGGGACCAGCCATACGCTGTTTCAACATGACGTTGAAAGCGCAACGCGGGCTTTTACACCGAGGCTGTCTCACTCTACTCTCTGCCGTCGTTGTCGGGGTAGAAATAGTAGTAGCAGCCATAGCAGTTGTAATTGCACTTGAAATATTAGTAGTAGTAGTAGTAGGAGGAGGAGGAGGAGGAGGAGGAGGAGCCGGCGTGAAGTCAGGTCACCTTACCAGAGGGGAGAGTGAACGAAAAAGATGAAAATGATGATGATGGTGACACACGTGATCTCGCTAGTTAATACCTATATACTACCCGACACTACTGGTTATGCTGCGGGACTGCTAACCCTAGTGTCGCGGGAACGAATCCCTGTCAGGGTGGCTTGATTTCGATGGAGGTGATAACGCCGTGAAGCACGTGTGCCTGTTGATATATATAGCTACACGTTAAAGAACACCAGATGGTCAACTTTTCGTAGCCCTAGACTATACGGCGCTCTTCATAATCTTATCGTTCTTTTGAATCTTACTATGGTTTTGAAACGTATAAAACCCCAACAACCGTTGAAGTGTCTATAGAGTCCGTAAGGACATTTCACGTTCACCTATAGATACCGACAGCTGCTTCCTCTCCCAACCTCGTCTTACGCGCAGCTGGCACCTGCTGTCAGGTTCGTGCGAACCTGACAGCAGGTGCCACAGGTGATTTACAAAGCTACGTACGTTTAAGCACTTTAGCCGAGCTCCATTCAGGGGACGACATGCGAACGCAATGCGCACCCGCGTCCCCCGTTGTTTCACCAGACGCTGGAAAGGCGTTCGGAAGAACATTGCTACCGAAAACGAGTGTTAACCAATGACATTCGTCAGTGGCTCTTTAATGAGTCTCTACCTAACAAAAAAGACAAAAAAAGTATTGCTACGGAAAAATTTCCGTGACATAAAATTTGATTGCTAGGAATGACTACATGTAAATAAGGCATGGATTTCTTCCAGTGATGATGATGAGTAAAACTTTATTTTGGCCCCGAGAAGACGCAGGGGAGGCCCCACGCCACCTGGCTAATCTCATGTAGGGGCCGTGAAGCCGAGCTTGGCGGCCCGTTCACAGTCACTCTGGACGGCCAGGTTATGATTGTTAAGTTCGCGGCTGCATAAGAGCGCTGCCCACCTGTCCTCGCTTAAAGCGGAGCCGATGGCTTGACATTCCCACAACACATGGTTGAATGTTGCTAATAGTCCACTGGCAGGGCAGTCCGCACGTTCAGGGTACATGGCATAAAGAGCCGCAGGTGAAGTGAGAAATTTTAAATCGCCGCGCCACGCCCGCGTCACTTAAAACATTTTCTGCACATTTCAGTAGTTGCGGCTTTTCGTTAAATACAAGTCAACCACATCACTTGATTTACGCTTGATTGATGCCATGCTACACGACGTTATGTTTTGTTGTGCTGGCGCGCTAGAGGGATTACGAGGTTCGCATTCAGATCGTCGACGCTGGTTCGAATCCCGCCTCGTTCTTTCTTTTTCTGCACGTTCCGGCTTACTGCTATCACGCTGGAGGGCGCTGCTGGAGAACATGAACTATAGTTACCGCATATGCTACCTTTAGGTAGCATATACAGTAACTCTAGCACGAACCGGGTGCACACGTTTGGAGGGGGAAGCAGAAGACCAAGAAGAGGTCGAAGACGGCATGCGCGCTAGAAAGCTGGGAGCCGTTCGTGATAATGATACTCATCTTTCTACGCGAAACAGTATAGACGGTTTCAACGTTGCAAGCGTTGTACTGCGAAAAAAAAACTTCTGGTCACCTCATTTATCACCTTCTAACGTCCGAACTGAAAGCACATTTTCAAGTTCTGTTCTATGATAAGGAAAGTCTATTTTTCGTTTTTCATATAAAAGTAACGTGCGTAAATTACAAGGGAATGTTTCATCAATTTTTTGTGGCTCAAAAGAACATTTACTTGAATATATTTTGACAAAGAAGGGAAAGAAACTCGAAAATCGGCGGGCTATTTTCTGAAGCTTTTGTTGCTTTTGTTGTTATTGTTCTGTTGCTTTTGTTGTTTTGTCCACCGATGCTATGAAGGCACATCGGTGGACAAAACGGAATGTCATCAAAGGGCTGTGTTAACATTAAAAGGGTAGAATTAGAGCTCTGCTGAAAAACAGTGCTTTCGTCTTTCCAGTAGTTTTAGGTGAATGCATAAAAGAGGCTGTCAGTCTTTCGTGTTCACACAGCGTGGTTCCCACATTGGTCGCTGGTGGGAATGCACAAATGCACGTTGCGGTCGTATGGCGATGCATTGCGACTGAAGAGGTGAGAGACAATGGCGTCACGCTGATTCTCACCATAGTGATCGCGTCGAGCCCCATCCCTCCGGCCGTTTCGGGCTTGGCGGGGACGCCGTGGCGCCCCCTGGGCGAGGCATTGACAGTCAAGGGTGCGGCGGAGGTCTCGAAGGCGGTGGTGGGGGCTCGGCGAGCGCGACCCCGCGTGCTGCCACCGGCTCTCGTACTGGAGGCTGTCGACTTGCTTCTGCCACCTGCGTCAAAGAACAGGATCCGATCCAACGCTTAATGCAGCACCAAATCTGCTCTGATCCGGCGCTCATCCCGCGGTTGACACAGCAGGAACGTACAGTTCTTGTGTAGGTCTTCGCGTCGTTCTAAATCTATCACTGAATGGAGCCCCATCACCGAGAAAGTCGAGGAAGTGTGCGTGCACGTGCTCAGGTGGGCAGTCACAGCATGACATGTCCGCTTGTCGGAACGGTAGTTTGAGCGACCTGCCCTCGAAACATTCTGTCATGACTGCAAAGGCGATCAGAGTGGACGTCTCCTATAGCACATGTGTTGAAAGAGAAGGCAAGCTTCTCAGGGGACAAAGCAAATCTTTTATTTTTCTTCCCTGTTTTGACGATGTCGTGGTTCACAAGTACAACGTCTTATTGCGAACAAGTGCGAAGAGTACTCTCTTCACAACATGCACCGTACCGCCTAACGTGCCCGCACTTGCAATATCGCCCGTTTCGCGGTTGTACGGGAAGGTTACCGTTAGCGTATGCGGATGCGTTTAAGTGCACACGCATGCTCGCGTTGACGCAAGTCTTTCTGCGCGGGAACGCACCCGCAACGATAAACGCGCCAGCGCGATCACAGCAGCCACACAGATGCAAGCGCGTGCTTTCGAGTACAAAACTATAGCGCTCACAACGACGAAGTCTTACAGGAACAAAAATCAGGTGGTAAGCTGCGTACTTATTAGCACCTAGAGCGCAGGTATAGTCCTATGCCCTGAAGTGGAGGTGAATGTTAAATTCCCTATACGACCGAAAAGTGGAGAGAGGGCACGCTTCGCTGGAGGACGTGTTGCGCTAATCCCTGAAAATTGACACAAGACGCGAATATCAAGTCGAAAAGGCTGACGGTCACTCATCTCTCACCAAACTGGATGAGGTACTGTCGGCGACACGAGTGGTAAGAAGGATTGTATGTCGTCATGCGAAACTACTAGATTAGTTGCACGTTATGTCAAGGTGTCAGGTCAGCGTTACATCTAAGTTCACCAAAATACCTGACGTCATCGTGCATCAATCAATCAATCAATCAATCAATCAATCAATCAATCAGTTTTATTTGCTTTCGATAGGAAGAGTGCGGGATTAAAAGCACGATAAGTTGACGAGGTTTCCACGGCGTCACTAGGTGGCAAACCACCAGGGAGACAGACAATCATGCTTGAAGAATACAAAATGATGAAGTGATCAAATGAGATCGTGGCTTGGTGAACGGTGAGCGAATAGTGAAAGCTACGTGAAGCTGCGTGAAGTGCGAAAGATTTAAGGAATAAAATGGGGGGCACTGGGATAAAATCAGTCATCACAGTCGACACAGAAATAGATAATGAAGATAATGTTTGCTTTGAACCCGTCTTACGTACCTTGTGAGGTTTGCTTTACTCTTCCATTTTAGTTGGCGGAAAGTAGTCGCAAAGTTTTCTCACTATATCAGTAAAAAAAGAGCAAAAAGAAAACTGGAGTGCGTCGAGCACTCGTTCAATTTATGCCAGTCCGCTGTTTGAAGAGAGTATGCTGATTAGTCGAGAAGGGAGTCGTTCTCGTGACAACTACTAGACACAAATGAAAGCAATAAAGCAACGCCACGTAATGCACTAATTTAGCATCCCTCGTCGCAGCCCTCGAAAAAAAAAACAAGCATCTACACAACATAAAAAAAATGAATTAACAAATTTTTCATTCCGAACGTGAGACGAAAACTAAGTGCTACTCACGGCAGTTATTCACGGCACTAGTTTAAATAAACAACAATAACTGCCACCACTGAATGAACGCAGCGGTATTATAGCGATAAAATCTAGAATTGACGTTACATTTCTTTTGATATTTTTTCGCCATCAATGGTAAACTGGAGCCCGCTGTAAAAGCTACCCTTTGATAGCTTGACAACGACTTGGACGCCTATGAATAAATGGTAAGACATTCGCAAAAAAGCAGATAAAAACTAGGTAAGGCTTCGACATAACTGTAAATTGCAGTACCATTCAAATCGAAAGAACACATGGATATGCGTCATTGAGTGACGAAGACATTACCGTACAAATCCATGTTTTGTGGTCTCGAAATGCGTGAAAGTTGGCGAAAAGCAACGTGGTGCGAAGTACCTATATACAGTAGCATCAGTACACTATGATCGAATCAGAAGGCTATAATACTATAGAAATATAACGGCAGCGCAAGGATAGAAAAAAATTATGTAATAATATATTAGGCCTCTTGGTAAACAAAGGGCTGAAAAACAATTGTTGTATAGTGTTCTCTGGAATAGTGTTACCTCAAATTATTTTCTCATACTTTTACAGCCAAGGCTATGCATTAGTCATACACCATTGCCTAACGTCAGTTAACAACAGTGCTGGTATTGTTTGAGTGTATGTGGTTGCCAGCGTTGCCGGTAATATGCGGCTATATTCGGTACAGCCATGGACATGTAACTGGTCGGCTCTCCGCACAGTCTGATACATTATCCAAAATATGTCCTTACCAATGAAGGTATATAAAAACTTGATAACCGAGGACAGCCTCGGTTGATAACGTAAAAACAAAAAGAGATGTTTATTCGCTGCGGTAACTCCAAGCAAACAACACTTTGGAGGTTGGCGGTGAGTTTTATTGAAGTCAAGAGCATGAAGAATTCGGAGAACAAAAGATACAGAACAAAAAAAAAATAACAAGCGTGCTTTCCTTCGGCACCTTTGAGAAGGCTGTTATCAAGACAGTTAAAATATGATCCAAGAACACCTAATAACAATACACAACTGATAACACACTATTTGAAAAAGGCGAGGAAAACCAGAATTGCGCTTCCGCAGACACTCTTTTTGCGGAGGTCGACATAGCGAACTAGCGTACCTAACTACATAATAATAATAATAATAATAATAATAATAATAATAATAATAATAATAATAATAATAATAATAATAATAATAATAATAATAATAATAATAATAATAATAATAATAATATAATTTCGTCATGTGCAGATGAAGTCACGAAAATAAATTGGGTGAGAAAAGTTTTTCGCAGCAAGAATTTACAACGGCAGCTGAGTTTTCTACGCGTCGTAGTCTGGAGCACTTGAAGCGTGTTTCAAGGTGACTTTCAAATCGACGGTAGGAGCGAAGTTCCTCCGTTCTAAAGAAAAAGGATTCGAAAACACCCTGAATTAACATCTGCGACGATATTTCGGCGAGAATCAACAATGTCTAGCACAATAACACAATATATAGCCACGCAGAGTTCCGCAATGATGCAAAATGCAAAATAAAGGAGGAAAAAAAGCAAACAAACAAACGGTGAACAAAGAACGTTCCACGGACGGTCCGGGAAGCCATCATGGAGACGTCTGCCATAGCGGTCTATGATAATCAAGCGGGCAGCTGATCTCGATCGCACGCCCAAAAGTTGCACGATAACGCGCACGCGCTGCGACGAAAAAAAAAAAAAAAACAGCCGGGGCACTGGTGCGCACCAAAACTTAGTACATCATTCATAAAACTGACTACCAGGCTATCTAGACTCTCAAAAAGAATGGAGAACCACCCCGATGCATGCCAAGATGGCGAAGACACTCACCGTAAGGCTTAGCTGTGGTGCGGCGACCGCGAGCAGAAGTTGCGCGGCGCCGGCCACGGCCCGGGGTCGGCACGGGCGGCTCGGGCATCGTGTTCTCGATAAGCGCGGACGACGCCTGGGTGCCCTCGCCGTAGTCTTCTTCGATGCTGTCCTCCATGGACGCAGCGGTCCTCGCGAAGTACGTAATCAGGAATGGATCCGTGCCTAGGAGGGTCACTGCGATGGTAACCCTTCACTGCTCAACGGCCGCGATGATTAAAAAGCCGTCTGTTCGGCGAAAGCAGACGATAAATGCTGTTTGCTCTCTCACCTTGACCACGCAGCTTCGGTGTCTTCTTGCGTGCGATCCCCTCCACCCTGGCTATATAATTGGCGCAGTGCGCGTGTGCTCATGGGAAATAAAACGAACAAGAACAAAAGGGAGCAATGAGATCACGTGACCCGTCACCCGCTCGTGCACAGTGCTGAGACGCTAAGCTGCTCAATAGGGAAAGCAAGTCGGCGTTCCTCGTTTCGAAAGTACGCTGAGTTACTACCCTTACCATTTACCATGGCAGCGAAACGTTTTCTTGTTGTATTTCGATTTCGCGGAACGCTGACAACATTTTCTGCGCGTTGCATGGTCTTGTACGAAACTTGAAGGATGTGTCATCGGCTGACCTACTTTAGATCGGAGGGGGGGAGGGGGGTTCGCTCTGGAGCTGCGAAGCATGCATACTTTTGAAGTACTCGAAAATAGAAGCGAAATGAAAGCGATTTGGACATAGGGAAATATATTAGTGTCGGGGTACCTCAGTGAGAGTGGTATTTACCAGTGCAAAATAAGAAATAAAAATGAAATAAAAGGTGATGCACAAAAGATGGCAGTAGTGTGAGCACTCTCAATGTCCTGTCATTTCGAATTCTGTGCTCCATATTTGAGCTATTTTGGTCACGCTGAAAAATATTGTGTTTGAAGTTCCCACTGATCCAACTTTGCGCATTATGTACCACGATTTTTTTTTTTTTGTTGGTTTGTTCATGTCACGGTCCGGCTGCAACGTATAGCATTGCAGCGCCGATGCCTTTCAAGCTGAGGTTCCACTGTTTTACGGCGGTACCAATGTAAAAAAAAAGCAATAAAAACGCACTCTTTCTGAAGTTTCTACTGCTAGATCAAGCTTCGCGGTATGCCAGAGAGTTTGACTCGAGAGAAAACGACATGACTAAATACCTGGCTACTACGCCTGGTGTTGTTGCTCAGTCTTACATCGATGCTTTGGGTATACGCTAGGCCTCGAAGAGCTTAGACCATTTACCGCGTTTACATTGCCAGGGAGTATCTGGAATCTTGGCCAGGATGTGCGGACATATTATGAAGCGCATGAGTACTTAATGGGCGCTGAACTAAAGTGTGGCTAAAGGTCTCGTTTTTCAGACATTACGCAGGTGTGATTTGAGACGCTTTCAGCGTTTGACTAACGTAAGGGAGCTAGAAGTGGTTAAACTGAGTGCGGGCTTTTATGTTTGATTACTAACGGAAGTCGCAGTAGCGTAGCTTAATTATTTAATTACTTGTCTCTGAAGCTTTTCACTGAATACTTCTTTTGCCTCTCTACTATTGTGCATTGTGCATGGTATGAAGCCGGTTTTGTTGTTTCTACTCGGCTAGCCAGAGAATAAATAGTGTTTATATTTACAATAATAAATGGTAAGGATAACAAATTGTGAGAACTTGAATACTGTATGATTTTTGCAGCTGTAGCAACGAATTATTTATTCACGCATTCCATGCGCGTCACAGGCGCAACTTCCGGAACGCTTCAGTTTTGACGTTTAAATTTGTCACTAATGTTAAACATGAAGTGGTTAATTAAATGTACTAGCAGGGATATACGTATTTGAACTGAGCGTCGACTTTATGCGTGACTTATAACGGAAGCCCCAATAATAAACGCTACATTAATCTGTGTTGCTGCATAGTATGCCTTTGGTTTTATTGCCGCGCTCGGCTAGCTAAATCAGAAATGTTGCTTACATTTAGACAGAACGTAGTTAATGTTACGGATAATAAACTGTAACAGTTTGATCACTGTAGAATCTTTACAACGGTCATAATTAATTATTGATTCGTGCGTTCCAGCACACATCAAGCGTACCTTATGCACCGATTGGAATGCTAGACTTTTGAAACAGTTCAACTGGTCACCACAGTTAAACTTTGAGACATAGTAGGGACGATCATGTGCGAGTTGGGTGGTTGATGCTTGAAGCGTATTAGAATAAATACATACTCCCAAAGATAATCTCTGATGAAGAGCTGTAAATATTGGAAGCTAAATGCTGGAGGATCGTGTACAATGTGCGATTTCAGCCCACCGGGTAGTCAAGATTTTCAGAACCTTCCAGTATACGCTGTCTCTCATAATCAACCATAGTTTTGGGGCGTGAAACCTCCTGTACTAGACGGCTTTAGTTTCGCGTACGTAGAGGCTTAGCGTACGTAGAGCTTCTACGCGTAAACAGCGCGCATGTGCAGAACAGAGCGGTCGTGCGTGCTAGAGTCACGGACGTACGTGAGATTCGATTCTTTGCGTTTCTTGCGCACGTAGCCGCTCGAACACGATATGGCGTGCGAAGACGGCTTACATCGAAGCGCGGCCACAGGATGAGTAGAACGGCTGCCTTCGCTTTTCGAAGAATGACGATTTAGATGGGAGGGAATGCAACCCTTCCTAGGAAAACATCGAACGCGCAGTGCGGAGATCGCTGTGCAGGGTTGCACCAAACGGTGTTCAGCGCTCGCGCTGTTGGCGACCGGACGGACCTCTGCTGCTCGCGCAACACGCGAGACTTTGTGTTCTCTATTTAGCGTACAACGCACAATGCGAACTACGCTGGTCAGTACAAAGTTTTCTTTTGCTTGGTGGCACCTCCTAGGTCCGGAGCAGAGGTACTTGGAAGAAGAAAAGTTGGTCGAAGGAAATTTTACAGTCGCGAAAGAGGACGGCTATACAAAATAAGAATCTTCAAGAAGGCACCGTTGAGCCCTTGCAGACGAAGCACATCAACCGTCAATAAGAGATTCCCAGCAGATGGAGCTACGTGGTAGCTCTCGCAGGGGCTTTAGCTCTCACCGCGCGTCGCGTCCCGTGTACGCTGAGCGCCTTTATGGGTGGGGAGGGGGAAGTAAAGATGATAGAAAAAAATGAAGAGGAAAAGAAGGAGTGAAAGGCGTAGCATACTCTCGACAGTTAAACCGAATATAGTAAATGTTATGGAGAGTAAACTGTAACAATGTAAAAACTGTAGGATTGCTACAGTTATCGTAACGAATTGATGCACGCGTTCGAGCACTTCGCAGGCGCTTTTTCACGCACCAATTAGAACGCTTCTGCTTTTAAAGCATTTCAACCAGTGAAAAGTCAAATTCCAATGTCTGAAGCATTCAAATTTGAATTTGAAATTTTTACTTTCAAAGAACCGATCTATGTAAAGCATGCGGGCACAGAGCAACGCTGCGCCACATGCTCTGGGAATGCGCCGATAACAATGGTCGAGAAACGGCCGCCGTTCGCGATGCGCCTATGGCGGCTGCCAATACCAGGCAACAGGAAGCCTCGAGCTCACTCGTTCCCGCCGCCGTCCCGTCTGCGGGTGCCGCGGGGGACCTTCTCCGTCGGCGACGCCGCCGCTGGGAGGCGGCGCTCAGAAGCTCGGAGCTCAACGACCAGCTCTGGGCTGTCCGGCAGGCCGAAGATGCCGCCCGAGTTCAGGGACTCAGCGCCGCCATCTGAGGCCACCAAGACCAAGCTGCCGGCCAAGTTCTAATAAAGTTTCCTCTCTCTCTCTTCAAAGAAGTTTTATACAAAGAAGACAGGGGATTGTAGTTTATAACGGGACTTCATCCCCGGTCCTGTTACTTACAGTTTTGTAAAAAGCGTTTGCCACAAGAAATCGTTCTTTTTTTTTTGAGAGCCCAATGAGATTATTGTTTTTCTTGTTTTCCTGCGAATCCTGATTCGCGAGCGCCGGTTTTATGCGAGATCCCCGTTTATCAGGTAAGACAACGCTAACACGTCAAGATGCCACCTTTCGGGGACGTCAATTTGGACCCGGTCTGCCCCGGTTACTGACCTCAGGCAGATGACGTTCGTTACCGCGTGAATTCAATTTCCCTCGACCTTAGATACGTAATACCACGCATATACAACCCCCGAGACCCATCCGAAATATTTGTTTATTGATAGCTGCTTAAGCTCGCACGATTTGTTGTTTGGAAAATCCCGCCAGGCAGATGTTGTAGGCCGTGCGCTTCGGCCTTGCCCGCTGTATACCTGTGAGTCAGAGAAAAATTGTTAGGCAGTCATTGCACTGAGGTAGAATGAAGAGAGAGTTGCAATGCTCTCTGAAGAGCAATAGCCGACTAGAGTCAACGGTGTAACAACTATTCAACATCATTTCTTTGCACCTTTTTCTGTAAGAGGAGCAAACGTGAAATCAAGAATAAAGAAATAAAGGGAGGATAGTGCCCTGCATTGTCATGTTGTGTGCGACTGTAGTTAGCTAGAAAACATCAGGCGGTCTATTGGTCAACATTAACAGCGATCATTTATTATGACACGTTTCGATGTCTCTTTGCTTGCTCACGTTTAACTATTACTCCTTGTTTGAAAAGTGAATACTATCATGAGAGTAGAGTTATGATAGTGAAATGAGGTGAGTGTGGCAAACGCGATCGCGAGCGTTGCCAAGTTCCTTTCGTGTGAGTAGACGTAAGTGTAAGTGCGAGCGAATGCAGGTGTCGATACCTAAAACGAGGCACCGATATCCACGCACAGCTGCGCCTGGTTAGTGTGAGTGAGCTCTAGAGCGACAGTGAATGTGTATGCGCGAGTTGATGAGACTCTAAATGTGGCCTCATCGACAATATAGAGTGGTCGTGACTATACAGACAATTTCGTTGGGGGCGTCCGCCGCAGCTTTGCAAACACAGGCAGCCATTGGAAATATCTCGCTAGTGGCTTCTGAGGAGCCTCGTAGGTGGCGGGAAGGGTAAGTGACAGGCATAACCATCCCTTTTCAGCTCCACTGACTGCAGTGAATCTACGAGCGGTCGCTTGTCAGTCATTAGCAATTTGCAATGTTTTGTGACCACGTGTTTCGAGTGCGAGTTCTAACTCGTCCTCGCACCGTGAATTCCTTGACTGCTTGGAGTGACAGCCCCGCAAAGGCCCGGGTTGGAAGACCGAACACGAGTATGCTCGGGTTTGATACCCGGACTAAAAGTAATTTTCATCCAACTCCTTTTTCTGAGAAATCCACATGGATTACCTTGTCGCCTCATGCTAGGTGCGATTGGCTTCCTATTACCCATTCGATATCCATCAGAGACACCCAGAAGCCTGCTTCCGCGGAGCTTCTGCGGGTGCTCAACGCAATCTATACCTGTGGTACCTGCGGTAGCGAAGCACGCGCTGCGTGCGCTGCGCTAACGCACGTCCTCTCTCACTCTTCGTCCAACAAGAGAACCACGGCCGTCGCCGTCGCCGTCAGCGTAGACGATGGTGGCCTTCAGCGAAGTAACTTCATTCATGCCGTTCATCTCCTTCGCGTCTTCTTCGTCGGCGGGGGAGACGACAACCTCGTCCCTTTCCTCGGTGAGGTTTAACCGTGCCAGGTACTGGCTCTGCCGGTTCACGAAGTTGTCCTCGTATGAGTGGCGTCGGTGGGGCATCAACTCCGTGGTCGCCGTCACTGCGGTCGCCTTGCGCTGCAGCCGAGCCGTCTTGGATGGTCGGGAACCGGGGCAGAACCTGATGACGGGACTCTGCTTGGTCTGATGGGTGCCCTTCGAGCAGCCGGCCTCGCGGAGGTCCCGCTCTGAGACCCAGCCCGGGAGCCGGGACTCCACGCCCCAGGTTGAGAGCCGAGTGTCCGGTGGACGGACGTCGGCACAGTCTCCGGATCCGAAATGCCTGCGGGCAATAGAAGGCGTGACGTGTGGAAGGGACACTATAAAGACTCACCATAAAGAGAACTATGTGTAGATGCGAAGCAGCGGGCGCTTTAGGCTGCGTTGTCGCTGGCGCTCATCGTAGCGTTGCGCAGGATAGAAATCTGAAGAGGCGCAAAGCGCGCAGTGATGGACCGATGTTTCCTACTGGAACATGCCAATCACTGCTAATGGGCAATGAGACACAGAAGACTCTTATATAATACAGATACCGGCAGTCCGCTTTTAGTTCACGCTCATTTTGCGAATATTTATGGTCCAAGAACGCACGGGAGAAATCTCCCACTGACACTACTTTGGAGATCAAGATCCTGTGTACGGGGTGGCCAGTGAACTGTCTCGGGTCACTTCACGGTGGCCGTGATTACAGAGGGCAAACACTTCGATGGCATCTTCTTTGGAGCAGACACAGTAACGCACGCTGAAGCGGTTGCCATAGCCTTGATCGCCGTGCACCCTGTCTCACGCACCATCCTGACGGACTCACGCTCGGCCTGTTTTTGGTACCTTCAGGGCTCCATTGCCCAGCTGGTGGCTCACCTACTTCAGACAGCCTTTTGGCGCTTTAACCCTCATCCCATTCGTATAGTCTGGACCCCAGGCCACTCGGGCCTGCCCGGCAACGAGGCGGCAAATGCCGCTGCCCGCACTTCTCCTATCCGGGCCGTTGCCTCTCCATGTCTCGAGACGGAATCTGGCAACACCAACCTGACGCGCTTTCGCGAAATTTTGGCTTATTACCGGGCTTCGCGCCGCCTCTACCCGGACCCCGCACGCGGTCTGGAGAAAGCGGACGAACGACTGCTACGCCGCCTGCAGACGAACACCTTTATCAGTCCAGTGGTCGCCAGGCACTTTTTGCTGGAAATCAATGGCACCTGCTCGACCTGTCATGTCCTCACCGACACATTTCACGTCGTAGCATCGTGCCCAGTTAATCCCATTCATTTCTCATCATCTTTTCCTATCCCAACTAGAGAGGCTTGGGAGGAGCACCTGCTCGGCTGCTCTACCTTGGCTGTGCAACGCTCCTTGGAGGAGTGCGCACGGGCAGCTTCCAGCTCCATTGGCGTCCCGGAATAGGGTCTGGCCACTCTAGCACGCCGATGCGCCACGTCGGCACTCTTTAGTGAACTTTTTCAGAAGTAAATGTTTTTACCACCACCACCACCAATGCGAGCAGTCTTTGTTTTCAATCAAGAAACTCGCTAGCTGACGCTACCTGCTTCGGCGTTACAAGGTGAGAGGGGGGAGCGTAGGAAAGGAGGGGGTGTAATGGCCGCGAAGAAGGATGCCTGGGAGGGGAAGCGAGCATAGACTATCAGACGCTGTTTGCGTCGGCGTTGCGACGTGAGAGATAGGGAGAACAAAGGAGAGGAGGGCGCGCATGCGCAATGGTCATCTCTCTCCGCGCATGCGCATGCACGGATACGGATGCCTAAGAGAGAAAGAGAGAGGGGCGAGCGTTGGCCAGCAGACGCTGCCTCCAATGCGAGGCGAGAGAGGGGAAGTGTAAGAGAAGAGAGAGAGGCGGAGGGTACACCAATGCGTAGTAAATGTCACGCCGCCTCCTGGATTTCGCTCGACCATAACAAGCTTCGCCTCTAAAACAAGGTTACTCGATTTAGGGAATTGTTTTTTCGTGGTACCAAAAATACGACGCTTCTAAGGAGTGCGCTTGGTAAGCGACAAACGCTCGGAAGGAAGATGCTACGTTACTTCGATATTCAGGTGTCAAAATCCACTCAAGAGCCTGCCAAGGTTACCTCTTTGGCCGGGTGAAAGTCACCTTGATACCACGATCACATCCTGCCTTTCGAAGTAATGTCTGGTCCAAGAAAGCGTCCAAAGAAAATGCTGGAGCGGGAGCTATCGAAACTTTCCAGCAGCAAGTATGAAGCCACCACTTGCGTATTGTTTACCTTAACAAGATCATTTACATGAGAGGCTCCATCGGAGATCAAGTGTTCCTGATCAAGTGTTCCTGATCAAGTGTTCCTGATCAAGTGTTCACGTCAAGCACCATAGTGCTTTTGACGTGATCTGGAATAAAACTTTCAAGGACTTTGGTGTTAAGAGACACGCTGAAGAGATACTGTCCGTAAAATTGCCTGTCTTACCCCTGTATTAAAAAAAAAGGTCGCAGTATATCCAAGGAGTGCATGATGATGAGTGGAGCGAAACATCTGTCAGTCCGTCCGCGCTTCCGTTCCTCTGTTCGTTCTTGCTTTCGTCCGTCCTAGTGTCCGTCCATCTGTGCGTCCATCCGTTTGTCCGTGTGTCCGTCCGTGCATCCGTCTGTGGTACGTCCGTGCATCTGTCTGTCTCTCCATCCATGCGTCTGTCCATACGTTTGTTCATCGAGTGAACACTCCAAGTACCACCATCTCGCATCTCTTCATCATATATTCATCAATAAAGGATGCCGCAAGTACGATTCGCCGCCCGCAAGTACAAAGACTAGGCAAATGTGTGTACTACCCATAATTCCCATAATCGCTTAACGATCGTGGCGCCAGAGTGCCCTCTAGTTAATTTTGGGAAACTATGGTTTTGAATACCCGAAAGTTTTCGATGACACATGTGTGTAGATAGGAGCAGACATACAGACACACGCACGAACATAAAGGGAAGTTGAACGCTCGCGAATAGAATTTCTGACAGCACCCCTGAATTACACCTCGACATTATGTACCTCTGCGGGTAATTATCACTTCAAATAATTCTCAACGATTACTCCCAAATTAAAGGGAGCTAAAAGGATTCCTCATTCCCTTTATTTGCATGTTATAGTTACGAACTCGCAGACGGAACCACCGCACTTCAACATAAATCAGACTTTCAGTGTCGTCGCCACAACCAGCACAAGTGCGGCGCCCTGTGCAGGTTGCTAGTAGAGTGTCATGCAATTGTTACAATAAAAAACTCTATTAGGTTATCCTCCTACACTTGCTAGCCCAGGAATTCTAGACATAACATGTCGCGCCATCTCTCGGCGGCAGCCGGATCACCTCAGCGTAACTGAATGGGAAGCGCACGAAAAAAATTCATATCTCACGAACCAGACACGATATCAAAAACGACTCCCAGCTTATAATACTATGCTACCACCATATCATTTGACGCCTAAATTCAATGTCGTGCGACTAAGAGCCTTCCTTCCCAGACAATCTGAATATTTTTCCACACAGCCTATGGGAGCGGACCCAATTTTGACACACTTTTGCCCCTTTAAACATCGATTGCAAAGCTTAGAAAATAGATTTCAAAAACAACCCCCGGTTTTAGATTGGCCGATAAACGATCTTTCGATTAATATAATGCGTTATTTCGTAGCTTAAGCTATGTAGCTTCCTGGATCGTTTTTTGTAAACCTTATAAACCCTTTTCATAAATTTAAAGCTGGCTTTCTTGCAATAAACCTTGGTATAACGGAGAAGCCAGTTAACAATTAGTAAATAGCATGTTGCGCTGTTTGGCTACAGTTCGACGAGGAAAACGCGTCCATGTGCAACTAGGGCCTCATTTCCACTTGATGAATGGCAGGTACTGCCGTTAGTTGGACGAATATGCAGTGCAGGGAAGCGAACTTGCGGAGTATAAAATGTGCCTATTTGTTGTTTTCAAGGCCCGCATTTGCATCGGTGTGTTTCAGAACTGCTCGGGGCGCTCACAATATTTTTCAATGCATGTACTTCGTCTTGCATTTAATTTTTCACGCATAACTCGTATAAAAAAATCACGAGGTTCGAACTGCGATTCGTGCACCAGATAGAGGACTATGGATTGCTGCAGCGAAAATAGAACGCGTTGTGAGCAATATCATTCGGAATAACCATTTCGCGCAAGAGTACCTTAAATGTGAAACATTCATTAATGAACTTAGGTAACTTTGGGCGTATCTGTCTTTCTATCTAGGCGCTTACGACTTTGTGCTCTCCGGACCATATCGTTCATGGGGTTTATATCAAAACTGGTGGGGCATAACACGACTGTATGGCAACCATAAATGACAGGTCATTATAGAATCATGTCTTGTTTCTCATGAACAACATTGTTTATATGCCGGGCTCTCCAGACCATATCGTTCATGAGGTTTATATCAAAACTGGTGGGGCATAACACGACTGTAGGATGATCATAAATGACAGGTCATATTAAAATCATGTCTTGTTTCTCATGAACAACATTGTTTATATGCCATGGTCATAGTGCAATAGTGGCCGTTTCATTAACTTGATATATACCAAAATCGATACGATGAGACAATTGTGTATGACTAGCATAAATGACAGATAGTAATGCGAAAATCGTGACATGCATGTCATGTAGCATGACATTATACCATACGCATGGTGCGTGTGTGGCCGTTTGGCTAGCTTTACATGTTCTCAGTTTGTAATTCTGTCACGTGATTGTGCAATGAATAATTTAGGAGCTAAGATGACAATCATAAAATCCATGGCACGTACAACATGATTTACGTGCCCTTCTCACGGTGCGCAAACGACCATGTCGCTAGCTTGTACAACGAAATTGTTATTGCGTAATATGACGCTAAGCCAAACGAAATTACATGTCTACACATGTAATTATGACATGCATGTTACGTATACATAGCTTACTGCTTCCAAGCTGCTTCAGATTAGACCAGCTGAGTATGCGTTAGGGGAAAAAAGCAAAATACGTTATACTCGTTACTCAAACAGAAATGGAAAGCGTTACCACCCTGCGTTACTTGCAAAAAAAAAAAAGGTAGTGCATTACCGTTACAGTTACAAAAAAAAAAGTAATAGACTGTTACCTCGGCCGTTATTCCGCGGTTGTAAGTTTTAAAATGTGTCTTTGCTGCAGGATCTCAAATAACAAATTTTAAAATCTCAAATATATGTCTCACAAAAAACTTCTAAACTAAACGCGGAATATACGCGAAGTGCCAATTTAATGAAAATTACTTGTACAAATGTACCGAAACTTAGCATTCTTCATCAGCTATCCGAAAGAAAGCATCATAAAACTCAAGAAATTTAGTGTAACTGTTTTTTTTTCCTGTTCATAACAGCACATCTACTGGACATCGCTCTGATATTTTGCACCAAGTGCCAGTACAGGCACCTGTACAGTACGAAGGCATGAATTGGCGCCTTCCTTTATTTACTGGCGGGGTGCTTGTACTACCAAAATATATGCACAAATTTTGTGGAAGTAAAGAAACGCTTTAATGACATACGCACAAAAAAATATCTGCGTATTTTTTTTATTTCAACCAGTCTAGTCACCACGAAAGGGTACGAGTGTTCATGTGAAGGTGTTCAAGCTTCAGCCTGTGCTCAGGGGTCTTATAACCAACAACGTATAAATGCCATCGGAAAGACAAAAAAGAAACTTGTTCTGGAAACAAAGCTGATAAGTCTTATCAAATTTGTATAAACTTCAACGTATTAACTATATTGAAATACTGCATATTTAGACATTTCTCAAAAATAATTTTCTGTGCTTTACAAGTTTTAAACAATGTTATTTGTTCTTTGTTGTGCATACACTTCATGCGCAAAATGTCTTATTTGTAGCGCTAATATTTGAGTTTCACAACGTTTTTATGCGTAATGTAATAAACATCAGTGGTTATTATATTCTAGAACATATTTTAAATCAAATCCTGTACGCGGAACGCACCACATCAATTTGACGTTTGTGGTGTCTACCACGATCTTTGCATAAGTGGCTGTTAATATGCAAAACGAGCGTGACCCAGTCAGGTTCATCGCTGGCGCTTCAATATTTGTCACTCTGGGGTCCCTGTTCTCGCCATTGACTACAAGCCGTAAATTAGTGTAAAGAGTCTGTATTTTAATCAAAATAACTTGCATAGACGTCACTATTATCACCATCTTTAGATACCAGCTACTTGAGATGCTGCATGAACTTTTGCTCGACCGCGCGGAGCAAGAAAATGTGGCATCAAATTAGTGCCGAGGCGCTGCGCCCTGCTTCCAGGCCGACTTGGATGAAAACATTTGACAGAAGTCTGTCTGGTTCAGTATGATACAGGGAGATGATATAGACTTCAACCAAAAGTTTTTAATAAACCCGACGTTTCGGAACCAACTTGGTTCCTTCTTCATGGGTGACTGGTTGGTGGTTCGTGAGGAAAAGGAAGAAGGCACCTAATTTCTGTCTGCCTACAGTCGACACGGCGCAGTGCCGGTGACTGCGTAGGCTACGTAGCAGCAGCGTCTTCAAAGCACTCGAGGGGTGGCTTATGACCTTTCTCCTCTCTCTCTCTCTCTCTCTCTCTCGTTTTGCCGTGGAGCGCAGTCCGTGTGTGTACACTGAGGGAAGGGTTCCAAGGGAGCGCTTGATGTTATGGGCTGTTCCCTGTACGTGCCACGACTCAAGTAACAACCTTCTCCTCCAGTTCGGCTTGCTTTCGAGGATGGCCGTCGCTTCAAAATTTATCTGATAATCCAGTGTCTCCGCATGCTCGGCGACTGCACTGCGCTCTTTGTCGAACTTCCACACATTGTTGGCGTGTTGCTTCAGTCGTTCCGGTAGGTTTTTCGTCTCACTGATATACGACGCGGGGCACTCGGCACACGGAATTCAGTAAACGACACCGGGGCTCCCGTCCATTGTTGGCCGCTCTTCCGGGCGGGGGAAAAGGCGGCCCAGCGTACACGAAGGCACGTGCGCGATGCGAATTCCTTCCTTCTTGAAGATCCGCGCCAACATCTCGCTGGTTCCGGGAACGTATGGAACCGGTACGCGTTTCGAGGGGCTGCCCAATTACGGTTGATTGGGGTTTCCGTATCCTCTGTTGCTCTGCGCGGCGGGTGGTGGCTAGAATGAAGTACGTACTGGAGAGGCAGAACTCCAGTAGACGACAGAGCTCGTCAACCGCCAAAGGAGTCCTTTCACTCAGGCTTGCGTCCTCCTTAAGCGCAGAACGGGCAGCGGAGAAAGCTAAGGGAGCTGGCACGTTGGTTAACAATAAAACGACGTCAAATGAAACCATGCTCTCGTCAACGCCGATGCTCACATAGCCCCGTGTACATGGACGCGACGGGGGCGGGCTGAGTTGAGTGGCGGGTTCAGCTTACCTCGACGCGCCCGAGTTTATATGAACTCGCACGGACGAGTTGAGGTGAGCGGTGATCGCAGCGACGCAGAGCCGAAAGCCCGTCTTCCGGTACCGGTTTCCGCTCCTCCAAGCCTGCGCTCTCGCCTCTCGCCGCTGCGGGCTGCGGTTGTTTACGCAGTTGTCGCTCCGCCACTGCGATGGCTGTCTTGGTATTTTTGCTCAGTTGGCACCAGCTGTACTTTATGGTTGTGTTGGTGTCTTGGCTAACACTGCACAACGCGATGGCAGCAGTGGTTCTGTTGCGGCACAGCGCTCCCCGCAGGCGTATCCGCAGCCTGACGCACCGTCCCCTCTTCACCCCTGACTGGTCTCTCCAGGAATTCGCCGTACCGAATATAAATAATGTTTTCTCGCGTAAAACAAAGATTCGTATTAAACTTACAGAAATAAATATCGTTTCTGCACCCTTTGAAATGATCCAAAGTGTATATTTTTATATGGAGCGCCACACAGACCGATAAGTGCCTGAACATGAACAATATTGCAAATTTTTCAAATTTCATGTGCCAGCGCTTCCAAACTACTGTCTTTGCGACTCGTGTTTTTCCCCCACTTACCGTCAACAATGCAAGCAAGCTATGCAGCTGCGTTGTCTCTAGAAAAGTTCAAAAGCTGTAAAAATTTCTGACTTTGGTCAAGAACACTGTATTGCTTCCCCGCAAAGCACATTAACATACACTAGGGGTGAATGCGTTTTAACAAGGAAATGCGGTTCTTTTCCTACCGACTAGAATCGTTTTACCGTGCTGCGTGTAATATTTCACTTTTTAGAAGTTTCGTCGCAACCTAACTGCCACCATATTTAAGAAATTAAAATTTTCTTTAGAAAATTGGTTCCAAAAATGAATAGTGTAGTAAAGTGACCAACCATTACTTTTTAGAGTGTAATCGTAGATGGTCTAGCGTACTGTCTGGGATATTTGGCGTGGAACGACCCTCATCTCCTCCAAAACCCGAACACTAAACCCGAAAAAACGTTCGAAATGCCCAAGTCCATTCAGGGATTCATGAAACACGAATTAAAAAGAGCGAAATTAACCCTGGACTACGCTTTTCCTCTGGGGGAAATTACATGTATTGGTAAAGGCACTTAATTTTTGTGATAAAGCCAATTTACACCACTTGCAAAAAAACCCAAAACAAAACTTACAAAGAATAAAATACCCGAAATTATTTGCCTTTTCATAGTCGAATCTGGCTGTGAAGAACGCAAAATAAATGCAAGCGGAGTTGGAATGCTGCACATTAGTAGACAATTCTGTGAATTTACGCAAATGTATTCTGATGGCGAGGTGACCAGAAACTTTATTAAAGCGTTCATGTGCACGTATTTGAGATTTCTGGCGCACAAGCCGATTTCCTGCTTCGGGCAGAGTGAAATAGCCGGTCGTGAGAACGATAACCAACAAGCTCTCGTAGGACGTGCCAAGCAAGATTTAAACGTAAAAGTGATCTGCATTTACCGCATAACAGAACGGTGTCCTCCGCGCGTACCGCGCGTACCGGCCGACATAGAAAGAGCAACGTCGGTCGGAGTGATGGGGACAGGGGAAGCGGAGACCGCGACGGGCGGGAGAGGTCACGAGCCGTCAACTCAGCGCGACCGGTTATACATGCCCTTTCTGAGCGCGGCGAGTTCGGTGAACCTACCCCCTGTCTCCGGGTCGACGGGACTCGCCGCGACGACTCTCCGCCCCGACGCGTCCGCTTATACATGGGGAGGGCGAGTCCAGAAAACCTGTTTATTTTGACTCAACGCGCCCTCGTCGGGTCAATGTAAACGGGCCTATCTGACGCTAGCTACACGAAGTAGCTGGCGTCACGGACATGAGTTGGTGTCTTCCGGGGTATTGGGGCGAAGATTTGGCGTAAAAAATTTGAAAGGGCTCGGCATGGGGAGGAAGTGCAGTCTACAATCGGTCGGAGGGGGACGTCAGGGTTGTGAATTTTTGTAGTCCATAAAAACTCGGTGCGGATCCGTTACGGCAGATTAGTCGCAGGTAAAGTGTTTTGAGATCCGGGTAATGCTTGAAAATTTCCGTGAGTAGCTTGTTTAGCTGTGTCTGGGTTTGCTTCGTTGGGTCCTTTACTCGCTGCGTGTATGCGTCCCCTTCTAAGAGAACTGAAACCTTCCGATCGTAGTCCCCGCTGTTCAACATTACCGTTGAATCGCCCTTGTCGGCGGGCAAGATGACAATGCTTCGGTCCCGTCGGATTTCCCGAAGTGCCTGGTTCTCCTCCGTGGTCAGACTCTTTTTCCTTTGTAACTTTAATTTTGAAAGGATTCCAATTGATTTCAGCCTGATTTCTTCCCTGGCGCCCGGCCTCACGCTTTCGACGGCTTCCTCAGGCTGCAAAAATTAGGCGCTTTCTTCTTCTCATCACTACTACCACCATCCCCACCAGTTCTTTGTGTTCCCTTTTGTTGCAGCTGGCGCGCAAGGAAGTGGAGAAAGCACAAAAGAATGCGAGAGGTCCCGGCTCTGGGATGGCGCGTGGTGCGTGCGCATCCAGAGCAGATAGCATTGACCCTTCTCTGGTACTGCTTTCTCCTTCCCTTCTTCCCACATTTCTGCTCCTTCTCTCTCCACTACCAATCCCTTGCGCGTCATTCTTGAGGTGACCTCCTTCAGAGAGAGACAGTAACGATGACGTGCTTTTCTCTTCCGCTTTTCCTTCAGAGACTACTTCGTGAGCGATTCACTGTCGTCCCTTGTCTCACTGACAGCCCCTCCATGCGTTTTCCACTGGCTAGTTTAAGTAGCGCCAACTCGTTCTTCCCCACTTCCTTTACACCTGTCCTCCTACCAGCGGAAGTGGAGGTGCCGCCATGATGTTTCTGCTGCTTTCCCGATTCATGGCCCACCTCTCGGCTAGCCCTCTGGAAAGCTCACACCCCTTCACGCGCCCACTCCACCTCATTCATGCTTTCCCACCGCTCGGCCGTTGACCCCGTCATGCAGCCTCGTGCGCCACCTCGAGGTGGCATTTCTTGCGAGCTTAGGAGGAAATTCCAGACAACATGACGATAGTTATAGCGCGAGCACAGAACGACGACACAGAGACAAGAAGGACACGAAGGTCGTGTTCTCTCGCTATAACTATCGTCAAGTCATACCAACTAGCCCAAGCCGCCACACTTGTGTGCTTCGTGTCCTTCTTATCTCTGTGTCGTCGTTCTGTTCTCGCGCTATAACTATCATCATGTCATACCAACTAGCCCAAGCTGCCACACTTCCAGGCAACACTTGTGGAACAGAGAAAATAATATTTACTTTCTCCTCTGTTTAGAAACAAAGGGGAAGGAAAAAAAAGGAAAAAAGTGCCTTAATAACTTCCTTTCGGGGGCTCCGGAACAAGGCGATGGTGGTGAAACAATGGTTCACGCTACCTAAAAAAGCAGCTGTAGACGCACTGGAGGGGCTTTAGTCCCTTGCACTGGCACCCTCAAGTGCGATAAACGGTCATGGTGGCCGCCACCCTCAGGTACCTAGCACAGCGAACCTGTCAGTGACGTCACGTGCTGCTTATGTACTCGCAAGGCGCGCCCGGTGTATATGCGGAGCGTCGAAGCACTTGCTTTGAATGCGAGTCTTTGTTGCTCGAACGGAAAATGTGTAATAAAAATAGCTTGTGGTGTGCCGGCACCTATAATCTTGCATTTTGTGAGCAAAAATTAGCCAACGGTTGTTGGCCACCAAAGATCTAATGCCTTGTCTAAAAAAATTATAAAGATTTTACACATGCCCACGCGTGACCAGAAGACCAAACAATTTACGCCCAGAAAGCTGCTAGATTCAGTGAGACATGACGCTGCCCGAAAGGCAGGCATAAAATTTTTCTGTAATGTTTATATGCATGTATTTAAGGCAGAAAATTAGGAAGCCAAATTACGCAAAAGCGTTAACATCCAAACGCAGAAAAATTTAAATGCCGGAAGATAATTGTACCCAGAAGATAAAACACGGGGAACTATACTTGGACCATGTTGGGAACCACGTGAAATTCGATCGATTCGGAGAAAAATGGACGAAGACACAGTGTAGTGTGCTTCCAGAGGGGAAAAGCTAAACTTATTTGCATGCAGGGGCTGTTATGCTTGTATGTTTGACAAGAAGGTAGGTTCTGCCACGCCGTGCCGTGGTGGTCTAAAAATTATGGCGCTCAATTGCTAACCTGAAGGTTGCGAGACCCTACCCTCGCTATGGCGGCTGTATTTTCGATGGAGGCGACTGTATTGGAGGTTCGTCTAGTTCAATTCAGGTTCACGTCAAGGAACTCCAGGATTATTATTATTAATATTTTTATATTATTATTATTATTATTATTATTATTATTATTATTATTATTATTATTATTATTATTATTATTATTATTATTATTATTATTATTATTATTATTATTATTATTATTATTATTATTATTATTATTATTATAAGTAGATTCTGAATGCTATTGGAGGTGTGAGACGTGAGTAAAAGGCAGCACCAAAGTGGTTACTGACCTTCCTGTAGAAGGTAATGCCATTATCTCCAATAATGTGATTCATGCTTTTCTGGCTCATCATCTCCTTAAGGAGTGAACAAGCTGGGCTCAAAGACAACGTCAAAGAAGTGATTAGAGACAATGAACACCACTCACAGAGCAAGAACCAATGTTTTACTATAGCCCCCCCCCCCCCCCCCCCTTGTTTCGGAAGACGTACGCAAGGCGGTATGCCACCTGCATGGTTGGCTTGGTGTACATAATTTCGCTTAGTTGCGGTACAGTTTTTGTTGGCCAAAGAGGCCAGTGCATAAACGACCGAATTAGGGAGCATGAAATTTCTGTTGAATATTACTTTTTCGGCACATTTGCATGCGCACTGTGGTTCTTTCAAGTGTGAGCGAGGGTTTTCCAGTCACCCGTTCTTGGAAGAGTAATGATGCCTTGGTGGGTAAAATCACGAAAGCACACTATATTAAAAAGAAGAAAGATATGCGTGTTAGTGATATCTGGTGCTCTGCAACGTGGGGAATTCATTTTTTTAGGATTTTTTTTTTGTTTAGCGGCTTTTTCATTATTTGTTTTTTTTTTGTAGATCTGATCACGTTTCTTGAGGAGCATGTGAGATGATGAGCGCAGGCATTGTTGTTATGGTTATATGTGTCCCTGATGTTCTGAGAATTAAGGTTGTTGTGAGTTACGCCATCGCTGTTCTGTCCTTATTTGTTTTTCCTTTATGATACACATCTTTTTTTATTTGCATTACAGTAACCATGCATCAACTAGCCAAACAAAAAGTTTTATTAAGCCAAGAGTAACGTGAAAATTATTTCACAGCTTCCCTTTAGGCAACCAGTGCAATATTGGCGTTTCAAATGTTAAAACATATTTCTATGAAATGCAATATAGATTGCATGCACGCGACGTCATAGTCATTGCTTCCTAACATACTCGTTCACCAACATGGCACCTTTGACGTAAAAGTAGCATAATCACAGCGCGTTCAACCTGTGTCAATATGATAACGACGCAGCGAGAATTTTGTTGGCCTCTGTCTGTCAATAACAAGAAAACTTTGGCAGCAATGAAATAAACGTGAATGCACGAAAAAAGACCTGACATAGGCAAGCGCTGTCCTTCGTGTTTACTCTCGCGCTGTATAAATTTGTTGATGAGGAAATGCCAGCTCGCCCAAACACTCCTTTTTAATTGGTTACGTCAATAAGAGAAATTTAGAGACATAATGATAGCATTAACATGTGACGTCACAAACATTGTGTCTGTCATGTGGTGCCCAACATTGCACTTTAAGTGACATACGTCTATGCAAGGAATCGCTCATTTTTTCCATGACATTTGCAGTTATGCACTTTTTTTTCCTTTTTGAGGGCTTGAAACACTTTCAAAGAAAAAATGGCTGTCGGAAAAAAAGGTGCAAATCGTATAAACATTGCACAAAGCCGACGGGACCTTTATTCTAGCAAAATACTTTATGTTCGACTATAGCTACGTTATGGGGGAATTTTGTCGTTTCGGCATTTAAATGTTTCGCAATATGCTTTTTCAGCCTTTCAAATTTCAGTTTTTTCTCAATTGGACTTTTTATATTTTTTCGTGTTTTAAGTTTTAGCCTTCCGATAATTCGTCATTTTCAATTTCCCTGTTTTGAATGGCTATAAAAAGCCGAAAATTGAGAGGCCAAATTAAAAAAAGGCCGATTGTGGGAACACCCTACATTAAAATGCCTAAAAGCTTCATGCTGAATAATAGAAATGGCGAGAAAACATAACGCTGGAGACTACGTGAAAGTTCTTTCATTGACTCAAAGTTTTATTTCTTCGCAGGAAAATGAACGAAAACACGGTGTGGTATAAAACGCCAAATATTGGGAGGCCGAATTAAGGAAAGGCCGATTATGGGAACATCCTAAATTTTAATGCCTAAAATCTTCATGCTGAAAAATAGAAATGCCGAAAAGACACAATGCTGCAGACCACGCGAAAGTTTTTTCATTGACTCAAAAATTTGTTTGTTCGGAGAAAAATGGCCGAAAACACGGTGTGGTGTGCTCCTAGGAAGGAAAAGCTAAATCTTCGAGGACGCTAATTGAGCTCCGCTTCCGAGGGTAGAACGCGGTAGCGTAATCATGCTCTATGCACATCGCCTTCTCAACTGCTAAGTGCATGTCTCAACCATGCCGTGAGAAAACGAACGACCTTGTTTGTAACATTGGCGTTTCAAATTTTCCTAGAATGTACGCTGCAATTACAGTTAAGTGCAGACCATTATTCTTCATTGGGCGAAATAGTGACGAAGTCACTACGCGTTTGGAAGGCAACACACGAGCCTATGCAGATGATGCATTGGCATGATCTTTGCTGATGCATTAGCAGCAGATGATAATTAAGCAGGTCTAAGAACTTTATAATGCACGGCCCTTGAAAGCACCCACTCGTTGCACAATTTAAATTTGACACCTGGTGCGGAGTCTATGCTTCTGCCAGGCGATATTGCAGGCGTTAAGGAGGCTTCCTCCACTCCATCTAGAAATAGGCTGAAATGTCGGTGCTCTGAGACCTCAAACTATATATTTCGTTGGAAGCAATTTGTGCAGACGGGACTTTCTTGCTTACTTGCTTGACCCTTTACAACTGGCTCATACTCATCACAAGATGAATCAGCCATTAACCCGGTGGTGGATATAAAGAGGAAAAATTAACAAGAACAGGTGCAACTCTATTGTGCTTGGTGCGTCATTGTCTTCTCCTGGTCTAATTCTTGTAGTCCACACTAGCACGGTACACATTTATGTACTGTTTTATTTTTTCGAAAGTAGTTTGAAGAAATAGCGTGGCTCTGTGGTAGTATATCTGTTTGCCACGCAGGAAGCCTGGGTCCGGTTGTTTGAGCGTTGGCTGTAACGGAAGTTTGTTATTGTCTATTCTATTTTTTTCTAAATTTTTTGACCAGGGGCGAGATGCTGCTTCACTTGCAACTGACTACATCGAAATCACAATTTCTGTGAACCGAGTACATTGATGTCATTGCGTTAGACTTGTTCGGCAGCTGCTCTGGCCAGCCGGCCAAAGCCAAGAACCTAAAAACGGGACAAACCAAAATGAAACTCGGTTTTTATATATCACGTACACGCATGTAGCCTGATAAGTGGGGCCACCTGATATGTGCTCACTGCGTCTGCGCACCATTGTACTTATACTCATTGCTACATTTGCAATAAATCAGTTGTAAGTAGTATCTGTCTGTTCTCTGTCTCTCACATGTGTACGTCGTTTGTAGCGCTAACAATTGCATGTAATGAAGAGCATGCTGGCAGATGCCGTTTTCGTGTGTCAGATGGTCGAGAGAGGAGGTGGTGGTTGGTGCATAGGTAAAAAAAGGAGAAATCTGGGAACTTAATTAGGGGCTTGTACATGCGTTATCTGCACAGCCGCACCATATGTATACCTTGTGCCACACCTGCCACACGCAAGAGAAAAGTGAAACAGAGTATCGGCATCACTTTTTCGCCCTCCACTTTCGTGCGAAAGGTGTCCCGGCACGTGGAATGTAGCTGTGGTAAAGGTGCGTGCACAGGCCCTATAAGCGTCTACGTACTGGTGTTTACTAATAATTAAGCTTGCTTTACTGATTCTTTTACGGAGATGAATAAAAAATAAGCAGAACTAATTTTAAAAAAGCAGACTAATTGCACCGCTTTCAAGTCTGGATGCCTCCCACAAGACGTAACAAGGGGCCAGCCTAACTGATCAAAACGTGATTATAGCGACAATTAATCTTTTGAAAAATTGTAAGCGCATCTTACAAACATCTGTAAGATTTCTATCCTCAAGATATTTTGCTATCAAGACTTTTTCTTGAACATGCTTTCTCCTCCGTTCATCCCTCCCGATTAGGACAATCTTGGTGACCCTCACAAACGCTTTTTAAAAATTACTGCTAAAATGTCACCTCTCATTGTGCAGAGGCGTCCTGGCACACAGATGGCAGCAAAATGAAGGAGGGACATGCGTTAGAAAGCAAACTACGGAATTAGTGTTGAATGAAAAGAATAGTATGTCTTCTAGTCTGGGATCAACATTTTTTGTGTGGTAAGCACAATTGCTCATGTTTACATAGTCTGTAATTAAGATTGAGATAATGGCTGTAGTTTCGATGGTTCAGATGATCACGACGACACGTGGAAGGACTGGACTGCTCGCTCAACTCCTGGCAAACTTCGGTTTATTTACACACTGACACTTATTTACAAAAAAGAAAAGACCGGAGTGGCTACTAAACCAACTGCACAGTAAGCGCTGGCCTGTAGCAATATTAACGTCTGCGTTAATTGCCGAGCCCTTCGTATACTCCGCACGTCAACACCAACTTCTCGATGTAGTATCAACCTTGGATGAGAGTCTGCGCTAAGCACGGCCTCTGTCCCCGTTTCCCAATCTCGTTCTCGAGAACCAAGCTCCCCTTCTCTCCATTTCTCTTCATTAAATACCTCTCGTCTCATCTGAGACAGCCTCGTGAGACGAACTCCTGCTCGATGCTTCACCAATGCAGCAAACAACTCTCCTTTCCTCCGAGACGGGTCTCCGCCTCTGCGTTCCCACACTTTGCTATCCTCCGAGCATCGGCTATGAAGAACTCCGTCATTTCGTCGATGTACAGCTTAAAAAATACCTTCGTGCGACAGCAAGCCTGCGTAGACGGCCGGTCGGCTGTCTCGCGTTAGTAGACACGATTCTGCCGTATATGCACCCGTATTGTTACAGCATGGCGCCACGTTATCTTGTCGGGAGCGGCGTCGCGACAGCGACCACTTATTTTTCAGTCTGGCTCACCGTGAGAGCGCTACCGACATGCGGATGTCTTCCCAGCACAAAGTGCGGTGAACAAAGGCTCACGGGGTTTGACGACAAAGACGCGTTCCGAGAAGAGCGGCTTATGCCCCTGACACACGGGCACCCTGAAGTCCTTTAGACAAGGGGACATCTTTCGGAAAGGCGTTCGGGCGCAGTGACACACGACAAAGGAGTAACTCCTTTTCGGCAAAGATCCTTTTCGCAAAAGCAGATCCCGCATCTACTTTTCTGGCAGGAAGGGAGTACTCTCGCATACAGTGTGCATAATTTATCAATAGAAGAAAACGTGTCGCAACACTGCGGTGCCCTGTCAGTATTTTTTTGCGCTGAGAAAATGTTTTCATTTCCAGCAGCAGTGCGATTTGTTGAAAAGTAAGGCCTATAGTCTGTCCATACTCTCAAACGCCTGCATTACGTCACTAGCGCGATCATGTTAGGGTTGGCAGCGGCAGTTGCTGTGTCGGTGACGTAGTATCTTGTAACAATGGAGTCGGCTCAGTTGGTGAAGAAAAAACCGCGCGTCCAGTGGACTGAAAAGGAGACCTGGGCGCTGGTAAAGGACCATTTGGACGCCTTGCGAGGGCAAATGCACAACGGCGGAGTGTACCAGGCGATTGCCGAGAGCCTCACCGACGCCGGTATTCCCCGTACACGGGCGCAAATTCACAGCAAAATTGCCTTCACAGCGTTTAGCTCATCTTCGATGGAGCCGAGGGCGACAAGAGTCAAGCCCACCTCAACTGTTGCTTTATCTCTGTCTCTGCGCCGAGACATCGCAGGACCACGATGAAACGCGGCACGCCGTCACTGACCCAGCTGGACGCAGCCATGTAAAAAGCACGACAAAAAACAAAGACAGCAAAACACGGACTGTTCATAGTTGCCAGACGAACTTAAGTTGCTGCTAAAAACGCAAAAAAGCGAAAAAAAGTTACAGGTATGCGCATTATAAGCCACCAGACAAAAAAAAAAACTGATTTATGCTCCGGCGTCGCTGAATGTGATGTACATGCGTAGATTCTTTTTAATATTTCCAATCTTGCTGCTTCCACAAACAGCGCCATTTTTTCTGCAGCGTTCTTTTGAGGCACCGCCTAAAGCAGTAGTCTGGTGCCGTGTGTCATCAGCGCCACTCCTTTCTGCAAGTGGTCCCCTTAGGTGACAAAAGGGGTTTACTTCAAAGTACTTTACTTTTGCCCGTGTGTCACGGGTATGTCTGGGCAGCCTCTTTTCATTAACTTCCCTTTTCGTCGGGCGCCGTCTACCGACTGGCCATCCTTCGCGTGCCCCAAACACAACTGTATATATTTCACGAACTGCCAAATTCAGAGCGTTCTAGGAATGAAAAACTAGAAATCAGTAAAGGAATGCTCCTGGACGTAATTGCCACTGAGTTGCTGCAGCGCATTTTGACAACATGCTTGTACTCTACAGTTGCGGAGGTGGAAGGGAAAAGGTCTGTTTGCAACAACCCAGTGAGAAGGATGATTGAAACGAATGAGCCTTGCTGAAGTGTTGTACGTCATGGCAAAACATGAGGCTTTAAACAGACAATTACTCAGACAAGCTGAATAACCTTTTCAAAAATGCGAAAGTTCTCAAAAAAATACAAACTGACTTTCCTGGGTGCCTGGTGCGCGTATACATATGGAATGTGTAAAACAAGTTTTCAGTCTTCTAAAACTTTGAGAGTAGTAGTGGTTAGAAAAGGAAGAAGGCACCTAATTTCTACTGCCCGGTAGGAAGCACGCCGCAGCGCATAGGAGAGTGTCTTGCTACAAATATTCTTCACAAGGTACTGCATACGAATCCCCCTTACCCTCAGCACCTCCTGAACATTTTAAATACCGCACGTCCTGGCACCATTGACCACTGCTGCAGCCTCATCCACTGCATCTGGCTGGCAACTTCTCCAAGTTCGCCGTGCTGTTTCTGCAAGCGTTCTGATGTTCCATCGTGTTGAGAGAGTCATTGCCAAAACGATAAGTGTCTTTCGTGTCCTTCTTGTCTCTGTGTCATCGTTTTGTTCTCGCGCTATAACTATCGTCGTGGTAAGCTACAATACATATACGTCTTTTTCTTTGAGGTACCGGGAGCTTTGTGTGCATGCTCTGATTATGGCACGTATATACTCTACAGTGTTATTTTTGCTTTCTTAAACATTCGATGTGCTATAGTAAGCGTAAAGTTTCTTAACTCTAAAAAAAGAACGAATCTCTTTTTCGTATCATTGCGAGAGAATAATATTGTGTCCCGTTCCAGTTTGGCTTTGGGAACCACTAAAGTTTGATTGTAGTCTAAGATTAAATGATACCAGTGGTGGTTGGAACTGCGCAGCCTAATTTTAGCATGTCAATAACAAAATCTGACCATGAACACTAAATAAACAAAGTGTTGCAGCAGTAGGGGCTAATTCAAAGTTGTGCAGGGCACTTTAACTTTTTTTAGTCTTTAACAAACGATGCACGTAGTCTGAAAATTTTTGACTAGTGGAGCGTTAACAGAGAATCACATTCTCATTATTTCTAAAGAATTTATATCTAAAGTACTTTATATCTAAAGTATTTCTTAAGTATTAAACATACAACTAATTCTATATTAACTCAAGTTTTCAAACTGAATCTACGTGCTTGGCTATGACGTTCATAATTGTTTAATACAGATATTTCCCTAATTATTCTCGCGTGAACTTCTGCATCGTTTACACTTGTAGGAAAACAACCGAAAATGGTATACCTAATTAGACTAACCCTGTGGCGTTTACATTAAAATGTTGTCGCTAAGGTTAGCGAATAAAAACTAAGCAAACCTATGCTCACCATATAGCAGATTGGTTGCACACAAGAACTAAAGGCGCCAACCTTAATGCTGAAACAAGTACAAAATAATATCATTTACATTCACTATTTGACAAACAAAGGTATGCCTACCTTTTTTTGTTATAGAATCTTCTCAGAGTGTGCTGTCATTCATAAAATTTTGTTGAATGAGCGAAAAAAAGGCACATGTTTTAGCACCGTTTTTTGCACAAAAGGCATGACAGAATAACAAAAATCTGTCCTTTGTTGTGGAGGAAATAACGTTTCTTGAAAGATCGCAATTTTCGAGCAAGGGATTTTCACGCTAACGCCCCGCTGTACAAAATCATTTCCTTCTTGGCATATATCTTTGGGTACTACTAAGCAGTGAGCAAACATATGTGACATAACGTCACAGCCAAGCCCTTTTTGTTACAGTTTCGATGGCATCAGTTACCATTCATAGTTTGTGGTCGGACATTTCGCAGGTAGCTTTTTCAAAAGTGCATTTGGCTTTTTTTGGGTGTGTATGTATGAAGCTTATTCGCTCACTTTTGCACGTGTGTGTTTTGTTGCTTGTGGCACCGTCATCATGGCTTTCCAATTTTTATTTCAGAGCAAGGGGTACCTCATCAAATGGAAAGGCTACTCCAAATGGCACTGCACCTTGGAACCTAAAAGGCACCTTAATGAAGCCTGCCTGCGGGAAATCAAGCACCCAAGCAAGCCATTGCCACGGCGACTGGAAGCTGCTTCTGAGAAGGTCCTTTACGCAGTGCAGAAAAAACTTTCCAACCGCCGTCGCTCCAGCGGACTTGTCAAAGTGAACGTAGACCTCGACATATTTCGCTGGATATTCCAACGCCTCGAAAAAGGTTGGATTCTATGTTATGAGTCGGACCTTTCTAAATTGAATCTCCCCTTTAACTGGTATACTCGCGAAACGAAACTGGGAATTGTTGTCACTGTTGACTTCCCCGTGCGGGTAAAAGCATCAGTAACGCGGCAAAAAGCGTGCAAGTGTTTTCCCTGCGGCTTCCCCGTGGAAAGCTTGTAAATGTTATTCGTAACTAAAGTGGCAGCATCCTAAATTTAAACTTCGGAAATGTTTCCAGCCTTGCTGCCCTGAATTACATCGTGTTTTTTTGTGTTTCTTTGTACTCTATATTTGCTCCTTGAATTTTCTATTGCGCCAACAATTTTTACAATGAGTTCCACTTGACACTTGCTTCAAACAGTTCTTGACCAAAAGTGATTTTCAACCTCGCAAAAAACTTGTTTGTGTAACTTAACCTCTTGTTGTATAATATCTGGTTTAACAGCAGAGTTCTTTGATAGTATATTTTTCTGCTTTGTATCTTTTTTACTAGCCTTTGGCATGGCTTCCGAAAGTGTTGGAGCACTTATTGCTGCTAGCATTGAGAGTTCAGGCGTCACCTTAACATTAACTAATGAAATAGCCATCAAACTTCGCCACGAAAATGACCTTCTGCAGAGGCCATACTCGGATCTTGTTAAGCGCTATTTACCAGTCGGATCTGTCATTCCGGTTGACAACAACCATTTAGAGAGTCGCTTTGAAGTTTTGTGCCGATGTGCTGAGAGGCATTACAAGGGTCTCGCAGGTCGCGCAAAGCAGAGCTTTTTAAAAATTCAGAGAACAGTGCGGATTAATATAAGCTGCGCATCAGCAGGGCGCAGTGTAAAGGACATTATCATCAGTGCTTTGGAAGAAGAGTTAAGTCGTGTCGAGGCTGCGTCAACGCAAACTATAGAGGCACTCAGACAAAAAATCGCATCTTTTGAAGAGAAGTGTGCACAGTTAGAAAAAACTGCAAACTATAGTCCGTCACCCATGCCTCTCAACAAAGGAAAACTGGTGACTGAAGGGTGTTGGAAGACCGATCTAAGAAAAATCCGCGCTACAGGAAGTTCTATAACGGAAGCTCTAGAGAGCGTGCTTGAGACCTATGGTCTTAACTTTTGTCAACTTCTCGTCGCTGATCTCAGAGGCCTCGTTCACAACATCACAGTTGGTGATAATGGACAGATCCACGTGAAACGAAACGTTAAACGTGGCTTTTCTGGTGGCTGCGTGCCGAAGTATGATACCCTCACTTGTTCTGACCAACGGTGTGTACGCAACATTGCGGCGCTCTTAGATAATCAGATAATCATTACGTTAGCAATGTTTTCTGGGAGCAGCTTTCAGCCGAACTTCCAGACTTGCCAACACTCGGGATTATAAACTCCTACAGGAGGAAACTCGACGGGCTTGTTAGAATTTGCAGGACGCCTGGGCAGTCCGCTGGTGCTCAGGTGTATTTTGAAGAAGAGTTGAAGGTAGCAGTACAGGAATGTGCTGCCTCTAAAGGGCTTACTTTAGAAGACATTGGCAAAGAACCCCTGTTAGTCAAGGTGGAGGATGATGGTTGCGTAGTGAACAGGCACAAGACGTGGACAACGCTGTCGTTTGTGATTATTCAGAGTGACAGGAACTTGCAAAGCCATAGACTGCATCGTCTCCTGGCTATAGCGGAAATACAAGAAAGTTATTTTAGCATTAGAGAGTCCTTTGTTAGGCTAATAAGGGATATAAACGTGGTAGCCGAAAGGGGTAGCATTCGTGTAGGGGAACATGAGATTTCCGTATGCATCTGCATCGGATCAGATATGAAATTTCTGCTTGTTGTTCAAGGGCTTATGTCAGCGTCGTCGAAGTTCCCATGTCCATTTTGTAGAGCCAATCCAAAAAAACGTGTTGAAAGTGGTGCTAGCATCACGGAGTTCAATACTCCTCCACTTCTTCGTACGGCAAAAAACACGAGGGAAGATTGTTTAAACGAAGCCAATGGCATGAAAAACGTTCCTTTATTCAACGTAGAACCAAGTTTAATTATACCTGATGTCATGCACATGGGAATCCGTATTATGAACCGCTTAATCGACGGTTTGTTGGTGGATGCGGAAGACCACGACAATAGAGCAAAGGTTCTTAATCCGAAAGCCTCGAGCAGCACTCTGAAGAAAATAATCCACGAGATCAACAACTGCGGCGTCAAGTTTGACGTTTGGCACGATGAACGCAAAGGAATAACGTTTACCAGTTTGACAGGTGGCGAAATGAAGCGCCTTCTGAAGCTCTTACCGGACAAGCTTCCTGGCAGTCTCCCCGCTCAAACAGAACCCAAGACTGGCCGCCTTTGAAAACTCTTCGAGGAAGTGCTAGATCACTTCGAACACAATGTAGACGGACTCAGTATACAAAACAAAGCTTCTCAGTTCTTTGAAACTTTCCTAGAATTGGGAAAAGATTGCAAAGGGTACGGCCCCGAGCGTGTTACTCCTTATATGCACATACTTGTGCACCATGCCGCAAGCAAGCATGAGACGTTTAAATGCTTGGGATGGTTTTCTAGTCAGGGAATTGAGAAAAAAAATGATGTATTGAAACACTTGCACCACTCGAAAACGAAAAAGTGGAATGCAGCTCAAGATGCTTTGAAACTAGCCAAGAGGCTAGAGGTAGCCGAATACGTGCGCATCAGTCGAGCGTATCGAAAACGTGACACTAAGTACTGGTCTGAGGGCCTCATTCAAGAAATTCGGGCCAAAAGACGCCGCTGTGCCGATGAAGACAGTGAAACAGAAGTACCTCTTAGTGTAGAAAACATGGACGGAGCAGAGTTGCGCACTGAACTTCGGGCGCTGGGTGTGAATACAACCACCAAATCTGTTGTACAGCTGCGTGAAAAACTTAAAAAGTTGAAACATAAGAGTCCCAAGGCCACAGATGGTGCAAACGCTGTATAATATTGAGTTCTCAGATTTTGCGTATGTTTCTCATGTGTTTATTTTGCTTATATATTTGTGTCATGTATACGCCGCGAAATGTAGCTCGTGGAAATTCATTTTGCTCAATTCTCTTTTTTTGAACAGGTCCTTTTTTCTATTTTTTTTTGTTTCCTCGTCAGCATGATTGCGACTATATTATGTTCCCTGTTGCTTGTTTATCATTTATACATTCATTGCGAATGAAAGCTGGGTACCGAAACAGACGCAGTGCGCACTCGCAGCCATTTTGCTCTTTTTGAGCACCTATGTATGCTGCGCTGCAGCTTTTTTTTGCACCCCAGCTGTTTAATGTTTTGGTATGTGTATATGTTTTTCCAATCAGTGCTGCGATTTTCGCAGCACTGATTGCATGTTCTTGAATAGGGTTGAACGTGAAAGTGTTATGAAAAGCAAGATTTTCACGCTTCCTTTCATGCACAACATAATCACTTTGTTCACAATCTGATGCATACTTCGAAAAATGTAGAAAGTTTGTCTGCAATGTTTTTCATGTTTTGTATAACGCTTTTCTTTATTATCTATTGCATTGTGGTTCTGACTTGCTTGTTCTTGCTATGAATTCATCTTTGATTTAACAACCACGGAAAGCGTCGAAACCACTAAAAGCATCTGATGCACTGTTGTCCAGACTTGCTTGTTTTATTCCCAGTCATATAGTTGTGCATCGCCTTTCGATTCACATTCTTGTGGATGAAGGGACAGTTTTAAACGAAGTATAGTTTTCTAATTATTAATACATGCACTATACGTATATGACTGTAAATGACTGATGTATTGTGATTACTACAAAAAATAAAACATCGCTATGCTATCACTTGTATGTTGTTGCCTTTGTAACGTGCTGTTAATTCAATAAATACATGTTGTACAAAAAAGACTGTTCGCGTCATTCGCAGGAAGTTTTGCGGTTATGGCACATACATAGTACCAATAACAGTTGGGCGAGGTGGTGTAGGTTTATGGATGGCGAAAAAAAAAAAAAAACACAGGACACAAGATGATGCGAAACAGCGTCCGTCCTTGTGTTCTCACCGTTCTGTGTCCCGTGTTTTTTGCGCCGTTGTTAACTCTGAACTAAACTTTCTTTTTTACCGCTTTGACACTTCCTTCGTTCTTTAGAGCGTGTTCGATTCTCTCCATGTTATACCTTCTTACAATAGATGCCTTACGCTTAATAATCAACTTCGAAAGCTCTGCCAGTTCTCTTTCGTCTGTTGTACTTGAGGCTTTCATGCTTTGACGATTCTTGATGAGATCTTTCCTCTCCTGGGACAGCTTGCCCGTGTCCTGTCTAACTACCGTACCTCCAACTTCTACTGCACATGCCGTAACGATACGCGTCAGATTATCATTCATCGCGTCAACGCTAAGGCTGGTTTCCTCGATAAGAGCCGAGTATCTGTTCTGAAGCGAGACTTAGTTCCTGTGATTTCCCTCTAAGTGCTGGCTGAGTACTATCAATCAGGCAACAGAGAAATGCTGAGAATACAGTCAACTGCTATACTTAGCCTTCATAGATTAGGAGAAGGCATTGGATCCAGTAAAAACATCAACAGGCATGCAGACACTGTGGAATCAGGGCGTCGACAAAGCAGATATAAACATCCTGAAGAAATCTACAGAAGATCAACTGCCACTGTAGTGCTCCATAAAAAAGGCGACATAATATCAATCAAGAATGATGTAAGACAAGAGGCTACAATCTCCCCAATGCTATTTGCCCCATGCTTATAGCAGGTTTTCAGAGGCCTAGAATGGAAAGGCTTACAGATAAGTGTGTTTATGTAGACTACCTGAGTAGCCTGCACTTCGCGGATGATATTGCATTGCTGAGTGACTCAGGGAGCGAATTCAACTCATGAGAACTGAATTAGACAAATAGAGCAGAAAGATAGGTCTTAAAATTAATAATCAGAAAACGAAAGTAATGTACAACTTCAGAATAGAACAGTGCTTCGAGATATGCAATAGTACACTTGAAGTTGTAATAGACTATACGTCTACTAAGGACAGGCAAAAACCGCGGAGCCGAGCCTCGAGATTGAAGTAACTGGAATAATAAGAATGGGGCGGAGCACATTCGGCAAGCGCTCCAAATCATGGCTGGTAGATTGCCACTATCCCTCAAGAGGAAGGTATATAACAGCTGAATCTTGCCGGTACTTAGCTAGAGAACAGAAACCTGAAGACTTATAAAGAGGGTTCAGCTTAAATTGAGGACGACGCAGCGGGCAATGGAAAGAAAAAAATGGTAGGTGTAACCTTAAGAGCAGAGTGGATCAGGGAACAAACTGGGGTTTGAACAATGAACATGGGGTTTGAACAAATGAACATGGGCTGGGCATGTAGCGCGTAGGCAGAATAACCACTGGTCATTATGGATGACTGACTGGATTCCCAGTGAATGCAAGTGGGTTATGGGGAGACAGAAAGTTAGATGAGCTTAGGACGTATGCGGGTAAAAAATAGCAGCAGCGAGAACAGGACACAATTGACTGGCCGATGATGGGAGAAGCGTTTGTCCTGCAGTGGGCGTAGTCAGGCTGATGATGCTGATGATAATGATGGAGCTGGAACTTGTGTAATTGTTCGGGGTGACAGCTTCTTTCAACAACCTGTTGATTTATGAATGCCTTGGTGCTCCTGCAAGTACCAAGGACAAGGACGGCTTGCATGTTCTTACGTAAGAAAGAACTAGCATACGTGAGGGCATAGCCTCCTTTATTATATAATAAAGGAGGCTATGGTGAGGGCTACGACATGTGCATGGTACTGTTGCTTGTGATTATGTTGCCCCGCTCTCACACACGTTATTGATGGTAAATCATCAAGAGTACGACGTTGGTTTTGTACTTTGTTATTTGAATCGCTGTTCCACGCTTCATGTTGATAACTCTGTTGTAATGTGCATTGTGTTCATATAAATGCGTGCAATAGGGTTCTGTTGTTTTCGTCAATAAACTGTTCAGTTCGTGCTCTAAGCGTGTATTTGTGTTCCGTCCTTTGTTCAATCCTACACGCAACACTACTCGTCCTAACGTACCAACAAGCCCAAGTTGAAACCTAGAAAGGCCCTAAAGACGGCAACAAGCTTTATTAACCTCACACAAATTTTGACATCAGCCATTTAAAGTACTGGGTAATCGAATGCCGACAAACAACAATGGTTCTTAGTGAATACAATTTTTAAACAACGTTACGACACTTGGCGTCATCATCGTACACGTTTTTCATTTCCTTCTCAGTTAGCATCGTCGAGAAGGAGGAGAATATGAAGTGTATAGTACACGATAACAGTCTCATGCACCGTGATCTCAAGTGAGCCTGCGGGGACATCTCAAACCAAGCTTTCATGAGGGAATGGGAATCGAAGGGATGGTGATAGCGAAAAAAAGAAAGGATGGCAAAAGAAAAAAAAAATGTTTGGGAGAAAAATGAAATAGGTGAGGCAAAAAAAAATATTGGAAATAGAAGGGGCAGACAAAAAAAAACATAAAGGGAAAAACTGAAAAGGAGAGTGAAAGAAGAAAAGAGGAATGAAGTTGAAGGAGATGCTCGTGTGATGAATAAGTCAGTCGCATGCGCGCAGTGTCCGTGGAGGCTAGGAGAACATTGACCCCTGACACCAAATCTGGAACTTCAAGTTGTTTGTGTTGTTTGAGAGAACTGCATGTGAGGCCACTTCTGGCCGATTATTAGTGACGAGCGTTGCCTGTAAGATGTTTTAATTTGGTTTTAAAGTAAGGCTGCGTGCTCATCGTAGTATTCAAGTCCAATCGACACTTTCCGTGGTTGGACCTAGACATGGGGCCTCCTTGAAACGTTGCATAGGTCAAGCAAGCTAATATTGGCGTCAGAGAACACTTGTGGAGTGCACTCAATATTATAACTGGCACCCGGCGAAGACCATTGCCAGCCCTCTTGCTCCGCGGATGCTTATGCCAGGAATGATTTTTTTTTTTTTTGAGGGCCACACGCTCGAAACACCCACAACGTTTCATTCTTCACCATTCGTGGGTCACTCTATTTGAAAACAGTGCGTTCAGCGTCACAGAATTTTGAGCGCATTGTAGTATTAGAGCATTTTAGATTCAATATAGGCATTACCAGACGCAAAGCTACATATATCAGTAGTAAAGTCGCAAAGAAAACTTTCAAGTCATGGGTCCTTTGGGTTGCGCCCTTTCTCCCGAAGCCACCGCTAAAAAAGTGTGCTGATCCGCGTCGGCAATCGCTATAAGTCAGGTGCCGTGTGATTTTAAAAAGACGATAAGTATAGCGCGAGAACAGAACGACGAAAAAGAGACACGAAAGACACTTCTTGTCTCTTTGTAGTCGTTCTGTTCTCGCGCTAAAACTATCGTCATGTCATACCAACTAGCCCAAGCTGCCACACTTATAAGTTTAAAAAGACGTCCGTGCAGATCACCGTGACTGCGGAGCTGAGGGGAAGTTTCCATGTAGTTATTTAGTTTTTGTCAGCGGCCACAGTGAAGTTGCGTATAATTGAAATAAGTGATGATTGCGATTCGTTAAATAAGAGGGCTGTGATTGCGTTGGTAAAAGCGAGGCTAGCCTGGCGTGCATGCTCTGCACCAGCTCCTCGTGAGCGACTCCGTGCAGCATTTCACAAGAAACAACCTATCACTCAAACTCTTCTCACGCACAAAGGTCAAGACACCTCTTTGAGAATCATCTCCGCACTTCCCGGAAACAATTTCTTCACTGCTTTGCGCGATAACGTCTTGTAAATAAATAATTCGGTATATATAAAAACGGCAGAAAGTGAAAAAATAGAAGCTAGCGATGGATAAATCCATAAACACGAGTTATGTGCTCGAGCCAACGTTTCGTCGACAAATGGACCGTCTTCTAGTGATGTCTTACAAGAAGAGAAGTTGATATATATATATATATATATATATATATATATATATATATATATATATATATATATATATATATATATATATATATATATATATATATATATATATATATATATATATATATATATATATATATATATATATATATATATATATATATATATATATAATGAACTTGGAGAGTAGTGCGACGTAAAGAACCAAACAATTATTTTTCTCCTAACAGTTTTGTCTGGTCGTCCAGCGTTCTTCGGAGGACGTAAGCAAAATGGCACGTCCCGCAGCAGAGAGCAGCCCAACCAGTTTGAGGGCCAGAAAAAAAAAAGAAAGGAAGAACTCTCAGAGAAAAAACCTGCGAGAGAAGCGGCAGTGACTATGGCTATGCTGAAATGTTCGTCAGTGAAAAAAAAAAATGGTGGACAGAGTTTCGTTGAAAGCGGGTGGGTTGTCCGTGCATTGTCCTGAGGAGGAGAGGAAATGGCTCCCTGAAGAAACGACCAAAGAAAAGGGGAAAAGTAAATAATTTCCACTTCTTCGCATAAAACATATGGTCTGAGTTCAAGCTCAGGTGGTTCGGTCACTCGGTGGTTCACCCGCGGCACCGAGCCGTACAC